>NC_059473.1:100572424-101194456 GCF_018139145.2 Gymnogyps californianus
TTATACGAAGTCATTCTGAAGTGGTAAATAAATATATGAAATTAATTAGCTTATTGTGTGGAGTGTCTAGAATTCACAGACCACTTACATAACTGTTGTGGTCTTAAAGTACCAGCAAATACCACCATTGTTGAACTGGCAAATGTGGCTTCTATAAAATGTGCCTGAATGTATTAGGTTAGTATTCTCATAGTATTCAGTATTTCAGTAGTTTTGTATTTTGTAAATATAGTATCAAAATTGGGGGAATAGAATTTCAAAGAGTACTTCTTGAATTGTGGTTGTTTCTTTCACATAAAAAGCAGTGTTAGGTGGAGGTTAGAGCATGGCATATCATTCTGTAATGAGATAGAATAGCTGTTATTTAAAGTTTCAAGTTATACAAAGTGTACGCTTATTTATTTTGATGACTTCCTGACTTGTTTCCTTTGGAGGCCCAGTCCTACAGACAATGCTGTGTTTATTTAGGCCTGAATGCAACAAATTACAGTCCAGGTGCAGATTTTATGATCCATTGAGATCACTATTAATTTATTTTGGGCTTTTTTTTTGAGTGGAAACAGCAGTCCACCCAGTCATTTTAAGTGGAAGGAGTGACACTGTGTCTGTACAATGATTGGTTTTGTCTAAACCACAGGTGCTAGTTTTACAACTTGCAGGTAAATGCTATATTTATTTTACATTTTTATTTTATAGTTTACATATTTTTTATACTTCAATGTAGAATGTAGACTATAATATACTTTACTATATAAAAATACATTGAACTTTACTGAAAAGGAATTTGTCCATCTCTCCCTTAGTATTAAATTCTGTACAAAATTTTCTATATGCTTTGATGCAGGTCAGGTAATATTACTGTTGACTTGTGCTAATGAATGAACCATTAATTAATGGACCATCAAAATCTGTATAGAACTGAAACCAGTGAAGTGCTTTGGGTGAGTGGTTACAGATTTCTAAAAACTGGTCTTACTTGTGGGCAGACAGTGAGAAGCATAGTGATGCAGCTAAAGTTAAATGAGTGATATTTGCCAAGTCACAGTAAAGAAACTTGATTTTCAGGTTTCCATGGGATACATGGGAACATAGAAAAATTGGAAGAATGAATCTGAGAAGGCGAGACCACTGAAATCAGGATTTCTGGGAATGCAGCTTCAGCAAACAGCACCCAAGTTAAATTTTGCATCTCTGTTTCGAAGCACAGAATCTACTGCAGAGCATCTGCATTCTACATTACTAGTACGTTCTGGCTTACTTAGAAAGGGTTGCCCTCAGGTACAGAAATGAGTCTTGGTTATGTCATTCCTCAAAGGCCTAAGGACTTTGGTATGTAACTTCTACTTTAGATGCTTAGGTCCGACATTTAAATGCTGTAGAGACTCTTGCTTGTACTCAACCCCAGGGGTAACTGAAGTCATTATGCTTGTGTTTCTGTCAATAAAAATTCCTACACACATCCTATATGTCTGATGCTAGGCATGCCTAGAACTGTGTGGCACAGTAGGTACCTAGCACAACCCTGATTCCTAGGAAGATTTACAGAGTAGAAATTCCTCTCTCTCACCTGTGGATCCTGATCCAGCAGGAATTTTTAAGACATGTTTTTGGAACAAGCTCCGTGAAAAGCAGTATTTTTTTACTCTTTATGTCAAGTGGTTAGAGCATTAGTCAGAAAAGAAGACCGAGGTTTAGTTCTTTCCTCAACCTGAAGCAGTTTGAACCATTTACCTTACATTTCTGGTAAATGTTTAAATGGTGAACTTCTGGATAGAGGTGGAATGGGAGAGGATAAGTATGAGTTATGATATAACTGTGGGTGGTATTGTGTGTTTCAAGCCCTTTTTTGCCAGCACTGCAGAGAGCCATAAATATAGGTATCGCATTTTCAGTTTCTAAAGTGATCCTTGCGGCATAACTGACGTTCACCAACACTAGAGATCTCTGATTGGTTTTGGGTGTTAGGTCTCCAGAAGCAAGCCGCATCACTCAGGAAGCATTCGTTGTTTACACTGGACCAGAGTGAGATGTGTATGTCAGCTATGGTAGAGATTATGCTTCTTACTAGATGAAGAGGAAAGCTATGTGAAAAGTCTGTTTTATTCAGTCAGTGATAATGGCAAACATCGTGTGTCTGTTGCTGTATTAGAAACAAAGCTGCAAAATTAAAGCACGCAAATGCATTGTTCTTACTGCTTTGAGCAATAGCACACTCAATAGCTTCTTTAGGATTTTCCTATTCAAGATGTCTCTGAGCAGAACTGAAGAAGTGTCTCTCTGACACTCACTCAGTCATGCTCTGTAGCACCGACGGACAAGACTTGCCCTTGCCCAGCAAAGGCTGTGCCTGACTCCAGACTACCCTTCACCACCAGGAGGTTGCCTTCTGGTACAGAGGTTTCAACACCTCTTAGTCGTACTATGTTCTTACCTTAGCAGAGGACTGAAATATAGAAATAAAGCTTTAATGCATTTTTGAACCTGTCTTTTTTAATTCATGTTAATTAAGTCTACTAAAACTTTGTCTATGAAGCAAACTTCATAGACAGGGCATGTCATATAAAAGGGAGTATGTTTAGAAACTCTTCATCTGGATCCATTTTGATCTCTTTTTGTGTATGTTGTCCAACATAAATTATTTATTGCTATATGGTGGATAAGTAGAACTTTTTTTTTCTTTATCTTGTTCCGTGTTTGTTTAATGGTTGTTCATGCTGCTGACTTACTATATTTTTGACATTTTATGAATCCCACAATTTAAAAGCTAATAGATATTTTCTAATAACAGGATAGAAATGAACATGGATCTTGTGCATCATGGAGAGCAAGTATAAACCAAATGATTTTATGTTGGTGCTCCATAGCATAAATGCAGGCACTGAACTCTGATGATCTGGATGTTGTGGTTTGTACCATGACAGGCACTAGCAGCACCTCATTTTGTAAGTAAAGTACTTTGCACCAAGTATTTAAAAATTAACTGAAGCAAAAATGTAAAAACCTGCTATTATTACCTCCAGTATCTTCAGTGTTCTGGTGATAAATGGTCAAACTCTTAGGAATGCTTGCAGAAGGTTAAGGATTGGATATAATTAAAAAGGATCACTCCCAAAAGGGAGGCTGCGGAGCACCATGGTGTGAAGAATCTGTGCTAGTAATGCTTTTAAACCATGGCTTTTCATTTACTGTAAGAAATACAAATTGGAACTGACATTTAACAGATTAATTTATCTCCACAAGCCTTCTTTATATGAAGTCAGTAAAACTGCATGCATGGTGCTTTTGTCCAACTGTATAATCCTTAGCTTCAAGTGCCAGAATAAACCCTGGAAACACTGTAAGTGTTTGCTCTGAAACACTGTAAGTGATGCTCAAGATTTTGTGTTCTTGGGAACACAGAATATATTAGAATTCTCTCTTGTATATAAATTCAGCTTTTTAAAACAAGCAAACAAACAAACAAACCAACCCCAAATCTACCCATTTTTCTAAGAGCACAAGTTTGACATTTAAGAAAAAAGCCCATCTCAACTTGAATAACTCTGGAATACGTCTGAAAATGCATCTGGCATCTTCAGAAATGTCAAATTTCTGGCACAAATAATAACATGTTGTATTCCTTTCACTTTTTTTGAAAACCATGTATTAAAATTTATGACAATATAAAATCTGCTCTTTTAATTTGTGGGATTTCTCTGAAAGGTAAGTTATACACCTGTGTATGCAAGGAGGCACGACCTGTACTTTGTTCAGGCCTGTCTGATACCATCAATATACAGTGTAAGTGACTTATCATAGGTCCTAGCAACTGTGCCATGTTGTTTTATTCTTTCTTTTGCAACGTACGTTGGTGACAGTAGACGTTTCTTAATGGACTCTACAGAAAGTAAGTTACACATTTTGTATGTTTTGAGATACAGGAACTACTTTGGAAAAGTTCTTCTGTGCTTTTGAAAGAAAAAATGTTGCCTAAACTGCTCTAACCTCTAATGGCCATTTAATTCACCTGTTGCTAATTTAAGTCAAGTTGGCTGATTCAGAAATGTGATACTCCTGAATTATTAACAAATTCTAGGCCCCTTAGTGTGAAAAAGAAACAAAAGGGCAGAACTGTTTGCACTGTTCTCTTGAACAGAAAAGTTGCAAGTGGAATGGCATGAAGGAGGCACAATGGGAAAGTCTTCAGCTGTTTACTGTATGGGCTATAATATTGTAAAAGATATAATCTGTCAGAGTAGTCTGAAGTAACATGCTCTTTATGCTAAATAATATTTAGTTATTGCTTAAAAAAGAAGAGAAAAAAGTGCCTTATTTCTTCTGGTTCCCTCGTGGAAGCCTAAGAGGTGTGTGGGTGATGACTGCTTATGACTGGGATCACTGCTGACTGTAGCAGCAAATCTCATCTCTGGGGCCTAGATGACTCTTTGACCCATATGTTGAAGATTTCTTCATAGACATAGAGTGGGAGGAAAGAATTTGCCTTCTTCCCATGTGCTGTAACCTGGCAAGATGGAACAGGATGCTGCCTTCCACCCCCACTCCATCCTTGCAGTGCCAGCTTGCAGGGAATTGTCTGCAACAGCTGAGGAATAATTTTCTGCAGTTTTGAACATTGAGATTTCTGAGGATTTCCAAGTGGATAACAAACTTGCATGGCCCTGATGGTTGTAATTGCTGTAAAAACAAACACCTCTCAGACTTGAGGGTAGTTCTCCTCACGGTATCCTGGAGATTTGGAGTTGTACTATTGTACTATTAAGTCCTGATTAGTGAATGTCTGAAGATTAAACAAGTGGCCAATAGCACAGGTTGTCTGGAGTGAGAGAAAAGAAAAAGCAAAGATATTGGAGTAAATGGTTATAGCAGTATTAAAGAGTTCAGGGGCTTTTTCACAGGGAGAGATGAGATGGTACTTACGGTTCTGTTAAGTTAGTAGTGGGAGAATCACTCCCCAGCATGACCAAGGGTATGGCTCATCATAAACCAAGAATGTGGTAGCTAGGCAGTTGTGATACAGATACGGAGGTATGTATCCAACTACGAAGTCACATATGAAAACTCAAGCGTACAAAGACATGTAGGGAACATTTTTAACATGTTAATATAAACACTGACCTCTAAACAACAAAAGAGAGGAGCTGGAGTTACTCATGAAAGGCGGAAAGCCACCACTACTTGTTGAAGAATCAGACAATAAAAGGCCACTTGGAAAGTTGAAAGCTGAAGAGCTGATGGATGTCTGCTACTAAGGCTCCTGTTGCCTCTGACCACAAGATGAATTCCTTCTTAAGCACCTCTGAGGTGTCATAATAAAAAAAAATACTATTTTGTGATTGCTGACTTCAAACTGGAAGATGTTTGGTAGACATCTCACGTGTAGCTGCTGAGTGTACTCTGAATACCCAAACTTTGTCTCCTGGTTACTCAGCTGTCTGCTGGTCTTGTTGCCAAGAGGAGAGGTCAAGATACGAGGGGTGGCAGTGGCCGCCCCTGAAGCCCCATTCTGCCCTCTGGGGCAGCAGGGGGGCAGGGCTGTCTGGGCCTGCTTTCCTCACCCTGTCCCACCTCTTCCTCCTGTCTGCTCTTCATCACACTCTCCTCTTACCTTCATGGGCCCTGCAACAGAATAGCTCAGAAAAGCAAATGGCTTGGAGAAGGGTGGTGTGCCTGAGGGACGGGGGCCATGCACCTCGAGGGCAAGTGCCCTGGAAATTGTACTCTGAAGAGTGAGAAGGAGGGGCACTGGAAAGGAACTGCAGAGATACAGAAACATGGAGGTTGGAAGGGACCTCCTGGGATCATCTGGTCCAGCCTCTGCTCAAAGCAGACCCAGTTAGCGTAGGCTGGCTAGGGTCTTGTTCAGTCCAGGTTTGAATAACCGCAAAGATGGAGATTTTGCCACCTCTTCTAGTGTCTGGCCATCTTCCTGGCAGAAAATGTTTCCCTTACATGGAGCTGTCATTTCCTCTGTTCCCACGTGTGCCCATTTCCCCTTGTCCTTCCGCTGTACAGCTGTGGGGAGAGTCTGCCTCCATCTTCTCTACACCTTCCCTCTAGGTAGTTGCATAATGCACTGAGATCTCGCAGCTTTCTCTGCATTTAGGTAGGGAGGTTGGGGATGGGGGAGAGAGGAAGAGACCCTGATTTTATTCCTGTCTCCTGCTTAGACTCCCACAGCCCCAGAACAATATTGACCAGGACTGCATGCAGCTTCCCCATCCTCGCTCCCCACTCCCCAGGAGTCCTACAGACTCTTCCCAGACATCTGACCTTCCTCTCAGTTCTCTCTTAGTGACTTGTAGCAATGCTGCACCCTGCTCCCCCCCCCCGCCCCCGCAAGGAGCTAAATTGCTTCAGCAAAGGCCATTCTTTAATTAGAAACCAGTTCATTAGCAGACACTAAGGGATACCTACAAACAGCAGTGCTTCTGAGATCATCCTGAATAATCATTGCCATCCGTTTATTCTTTGTAGGTTACTTCAGAGAAGTTGGGTTTTTTGGTGTCACTATTCAGTAGATAATCACCTCAATATGCACTGTTGCTTCAGGGCTGGGACAAAATAGACCAGTATGTTTGGATGTGTGAAGTTGTACTGGGTTTGCGTGGCAAGGTTTTGGTAGCGGGGGAGCTACAGGGGTGGCTTCTGTGAGAAGCTGCTGGAAGCTTCCCCTTAGTGCCTCTGGGATAACATGTTTAAGGAAGGGGAAAAAAGTTGCTGTGCAGCAGCAATTGCAGCCAGAGAGAGGAGTGAGAAGATGTGAGAGAAACAGCTCTGCAGACACCAAGGTCAGGGAAGAAGGAGGGGGAGGAGGTGCTCCAGGTGCTGGAGCAGAGATTCCCCTGCAGCCCGTGGTGAAGACCATGGTGAGGCAGGCTGTCCCCCTGCAGCCCATGGAGGTCCACGGTGGAGCAGATATCCACCTGCAGCCCATGGAGGATCCCATGCTGGAACAGGTGGATGCCCAAAGGAGGCTGTGACCCCGTGGGAAGCCTGTGCTGGAGCAGGCTCCTGGCAGGACCTGTGGACCCATGGCCCCATGGAGAGAGGAGCCCACACTGGAGCAGGTTTGCTGGCAGGACTCGTGACCCCATGGGGGACTCATGCTGGAGCAGTCTGTTCCTGAAGGACTGCACCCCGTGGATGGGACCCACGCTGGAGCAGTTCGTGAAGAACTGTAGCCCGTGGGAAGGACTCACGTTGGAGAAGTTAGTGGAGGACTGTCTCCCGTGGGAGGGACCCCATGCTGGAGCAGGGGAAGAGTGTGAGGAGTCCTCCCCCTGAGGAGGAAGGAGCAGCAGAGACAGCGTGTGATGAACTGACCGCAACCCCCATTCCCCGTCCCCCTGCGCCACTGGGCAGGGAGGAGGTAGAGAAAATCAGGAGTAAAGTTAAGCCTGGGAAGAAGGGAGGGGTGGGCGGAAGGTGTTTTAAGATTTGGTTTTATTTCTCATTACTCTACTCTGATTTGACTAGTAATAAATTAAACTAATTTTTCCCCAAGTCGAGTCTGTTTTGTCCGTGACAGTAATTGGTGAGTGATCTCCCTGTCCTCATCTTGACCCACAAGCCTTTCGTTTTATTTTGTCTCCCCTGTCCAGTTGAGGAGGGGGAGTGATAGAGCGGCTTTGGTGGGCACCTGGCATCAGTGGGCAGCCGTAAGCTGCTGGCTTACTTCATATTTTTTCTTAATGCTATTTACCTATGTGAAACAAAGCTGAAAACAGAGGAATACACAGCAATTTTCTGGGGAGGGAATACCCAGAGACATGGGTTGTGTAGTGCTGGACAGCCCTGGCCTTCTCCCCACCCTGCACCTTTGCAAAACCTTCTTGGTGTGATTTGTCCATTCATTAGTTACTCAGCTCTGTAGCTGCTGTGTCCTTAGTTGCTTGGTGGACTGAAGGAAAAACATATGGTAGGGACAAGGAAGGAGTTTTATACTTTATGAATGTAATAAAAATAATTGTCTTCATATAACAGGCTGTAAGAGTCATCACATTGTAAAGAAAGTAAGCTTGAATACTTGCTGGAATATCTTTAGTCTTGCAGGTGAAAAGCAGCTAAGTGTGTAAATTTTGCATGGTTTTAATTTTTGCTTGGGATCTTACCGTATCTGGAACTGCGAGTGTTTCTCAAAGTACCAGACTTTGGATGTACTTGAAACAGCAAATGTTTATGTTTTCCCCTTTGAGCATGAATGTGCTAAATTTCTGTTTTCTTCCCTCAAAAAACTGTTTAAAATATTAAGGGTCTGATTTAGCTCCACTGAAAACAACTGGAGTTCCTTCAAAGTTTTCACTAGTTCAGGTCCTAAATTCCTCTAGAATTTCTACTATTTCCATTCCTTCAGCAATCACAGCCTCCTTTGAATGACTTGTCGATATTTAAAGTAAAAACAAGACTAAGTAAAAAAAAGCTATAGTTTAAAAAACATAGAATTGGAAAACCTAAAATTCTTTTTTTTCTGTTTACCTCATATAACTTTTCTGTGTTTGATGTTGGTGAGTTTATATATCATTGTCAAAATGCTAGCATATAATCAAAAGGCCAGTCTACTTCATGATACCTTTATATGTAGTCTAAAGGCTGTTGTACTAAGTTAAATGGAATAAACATCCATTCATTCTATAGCGTAAAACAATAAAATCAAGTTTTGAAGCTTGAACAGAGACTTTGACCAGCTTTTCCCATGGCTACGGATTGCTATTAAAAAAAAAAAAAAAAAAGAATCTGTTTTGCCTTTTATTGAATGTTTCTGGAAATGAGGGAAAAAGAGGGAGGACAGTTAAAGAATTGGAAAGGACTAAGCTTTCAAATAAAGTTTTGAAACCTTCAGCTAAAGCAGGGGTTCGTGTCATCATTCTTATCCCCTCCACCATTTGACAGTGCTTAAATTAACACTGAGAATAGCATTAAGTATAGTTTGTGGAAAAAGACAACGAATAACACTAATGGGCTTGATCTGTTGTGCTTGATGCTGGAATCCAGACCTGTTTGAGGGATAAACAAGACAAATTAATAGAAGAAAAAGATAGGAAGACAGAAAATACAACTTCTGTTTCTGATACTGGCCCTTACTTGCAGGAGGCAAACAGGGCCCATAGACTTATTCATTCCTTTACATAGCAAACTTATTTTAGATCACCTGTTGTATATTTCTTACTGCTTCTCTCTTGTTTTCACAGCAAATCTTGCAGTCATCACATTGCAAATAATATCTTAGCTAAGCCAGCCCTACCCTCCCTTTTTTAAAAGTGGAGAACAAAAATAAAAAGGTGGAAAGAAAAATAAATGCTAGGGGAAAAGAAAGAAGTGAGTGAGGAGCTATTGGCAGAAATGTGTATTTGACATATCAGGACCTAGCTGAACTTGGTAGCACTGACTGTTTCTGAATCCTCGGCTGGCTTGCTTTTCTGAGGAGTTTGAGACGACAGCAGTAATGGATGAGCAATTCTGTGTATCTCTTGTCAACTAGGCATGATCCTAATGTAGTCTTTAAAATGCATTAGAAGTTCTTACTTGGATTCGTTCTGTTTTTATGTTGCCTTTATGCCTCTTTCTATCAACATTCGTTGTTAGAGATTGTTGTACCTTTCTCTCAGACTTGAGCCAATTTCTATAATGGTTTCATTGCTAAATTATATATAATTATATGTAATTATATATAATTATTATATATAATTTCCAGTTATTGCATTATGTGCCCCAATGACTGTTTTCCTTCTGTTTACCAACAATTGTCACTGGCCCAATTGAACTCTACATTCCTTAGCTCAGACAAAACAGTCTCCCAAACTATTGCTCCAGGTAATCATTTGTATTAAATTGTTTTCTGTTTCCCTGTTTGGTAACATAGATACATAAATATGTACACACTCAAAATTTGAACTTTTGGATTTCCTGTAGGAGTAGGTTCAAACGTTTCTTATGCAGAATCCTATTCTCGTATGCTAGGTTAATTTCAACTGTACAATTCGAGTGTCAGATTTTATCCTATTGATTAGCTGTTTTGTTTTCCTTGGGTCCGTCCAAGGAGGGAAAATTCTGTGGAATCTCAAGTTGCTTGATAAAGAGAGAAATAACAACATGGGCTTTTCACAGACGGCATGAAATCATGGTTTCCAGGGAGACCTCAAATTCATTTGTTGCAGCCAGAACGCTGAGCTGCCAACTGTGGTTGCTTACATAAGTTGCCCATCCTATATTGTTTTCCAATCAGTTGTGTATCAGTCCAGCAGCTCAAATGCTGTGGGAAGCCTCCTTTTTCTTTAACCCATAATAACTAATTGCCGGCACCTGGCACAGCATCCTCTTGGAGTGGGAATAAATCCAACAAAGTGCAAAGTGCCAGAATAAATTGGATTTAAAAGTACAAGCCTTCTGTGACTTCAGATGTTGGAGCATGAATACAAACTTTCTCTGCTGTAGACTGGAGGAGTCTGTGGGTTTGCTGTGCTTTACTGAATCATAAGAAAAATAAACAGTCAGCCCATCCCACTTAAGAGGATTCTTTGCTTTCAGAAATATGTATCTTCTTGCTTGGTTTTTAATAGATATGAACTGCTTACTTTGATCTTTGATGTACAGCATCAAAGTTGGTATAAAGCCTTTATACAGTTGATACCAAGCCTTCTTTCCAAAATCTGCCAAAAATATGATAATTTCTTTAATCCTCTCTGCTCCTTTATATAATCTGCATAATACTTTATGCAGTATATATATCAAAGTTATAAATATGAAGTGTAATCTTACCATGTAGTACTAATTCCTGTGGGTTTATTTTGTTTATACTGAATACCTCTAATAGTGGAAATTGTAACCATGTTGCAGAATAGTTTCATTTAAACTACCGGTCTGTTGGTTTTTTTCCTTACCTATCCCTAAAATGTCTTTTGGAGTGAAGATTGAAGTGATTTGTTTTGTCAGTAGTTTGGGCAATGCTCTTTTGACTATTAACTCAACCATTTTTAATGAGAGGTTTAAATTGTGGCTGTGGCACAAATGAGTGAAATACCAAACATAAACCTGAAGTAGTTGTTAGTGCCTTTACTGAGCTTTGGGGGAGAAATCCAATAATGTTTGAGCAGCAGGAACAGACCATGCTAGTGCATACTTGAGGGACCACGGATGTATATGCAGAGACAGGTGAGATTGATTTCTGAAAATGCAGATGAGATGTGATGCTTCTGTTTCTCTGAGGTCTCCAATATTCATTCACTTTCTGCAGGCGCTTGGACATTCACCTTCAGCTAACCCAGGTCGCTTTGCCGTTGACACTGCACAGCTCCCATCGCTGCGGCTGTGGACTTGATATACTCACTTACTCAGCTGCAATAGGTCTTTGCCTGCTTCTCTCCTCACTTTTCATGTGTTTCTCCAGCTCTGTCTGGAGATCTCTGTTCTTTAGTCTGTCTGTCAGGTAGGCTTTTAGATTTTCAGAGGGAGGGGAAACAAAGCTGTGCCTCTTACCCTTGCCACTGTTGTAAAAAGACAGACAGCAAAGGTGATGGGAATGGAAGGGAGGGCCCAAGCGAAAGCCCCATTAGCCTTTTCTTTTCAAGGGAGTCCAGGCAATGCTTTCTGCTTGATTTCAAGGTTAGGAAATAAAATATCTTGAACTGTGTACTCTGTGTGCTTTGTATAGCCATGTATTCTTATATAGACTAAGTATATATATTGCTTAGCCAGAACGGAACCATTTTACAACTACTTTTCATTCTTGTTGCACTAGTACTATTAAAAAAAAATAAAGAAAACTCACAATATGTGTAAGGTAAACACATAGTTTTCTTTCTTGACCCCTCTTAATAAAAACTCATCTGAACTACTCTGTAATCATATATTTAATGTTGTAGAACACTCCTGGTATGAATGTAATTATACTGGTGATTATGCCAAAATAGTTCATTCCAACATAGAAGTAGAAAGAAATGGTATGGGGAATACTAATGTACTTGTCACTGTAGGAGATTTTATCTATTTGTATACAATCTTGCATTTATGTACATATATGTATGTGTAAACTGAGCCTAAATTAATGATGTCTTCACAGCCTCACCTTCCCAGAAAATACTGTTATTCTTTTAAATGTTTGCAAGTATAATAACCTCATCAGTTGTGCCCACCAAGAAAAATAAATGAAGAGGAACAATATGTGGAAAACATGAATGCAGAATGGCAGTGAAATCCAAGTTGAAATAAATACAGATTTAGATGTATTACTTGATAAAAGTAACTTGACTTGGAGTAACCTCATTGACTTTTTGAATGTTTAGGACTGGTAGTATAAGGTGGAGTTAGGAATAAATAGTTAAATGTAAATTTCCCTAACATTTTGTTTGTAAAACCCATTAATTTTGAAAACAGAGAGAACAAATATAAAAAGAAGGTCGTGCAATATTGCATTACTTTTCCACATTATTTAATGCGTATAAGTCAGGATTTTCAGGGTTGCTTTTCTCTTGCTGTACAGTTTCTGTAGTATTGCATAAGTTTTGGAAATGCAAAGAATCTCCTGTATGTCCTTTCAATCATTGTTGTAATGTTTTAATATTCATTCCTTTGTAGGCCAAACCTAACAATCTCTAGTTGAATTAAGAGATGTTTATAGAGTGATGTAATATGAGAGAAGTGTTAATTTATACTTGGAAGGCAAGATAATATATATAACCTTTAGTCTGGTTATTTTCTTGGAATGCTGGAAAAGGTTAAAATCATACCCTTCCTGGCTTCCTTCTTAGGCAGTGACTAGCAATGGGAAGAAGTGAAGGAAGGAACTCCTTTCAGTGTATTTCTTCAGTGTAGTTCTTCAGCAAGAAATCTTCATGCAGCAGAGAAGCCAGGGTTTTCAGAGAAAGGAAATCTCTTTCTCTCCGCCCCCCTCCCACCCCCCCTATTCCCCAGTTTGAATAGTGACAAAACGGCACTGAAGAGCAAATATTTTTTGATTCTGGAAGATTCCAAATTGCTCTAAATGGAAAGTTTTTTCAGAGAGTATTCCTGGGAAGAGTAAAATGATATACTTACCTGGGAACTGGAGAGCTGCATATGGAAAGGCTACATCAGTAAACTGCCTTTTGAGATACAGAAGGTGCTCCTTTTAGGCATCTTAAATGCAAGTGGAAATACTGCCTAACCTGCTTAGGCACCTAAATTTCCTACTGAAAACTTAATTTGAATGTGAAATTCTTCTGCTGTGCATGCATACAGGCAATGCTGTTGTTTGAACCTCTGTGCACTTCTGTGTAGCAAAGCTGTTCTGGGGATTGCATGCCTTTGCCATCTCTAACACACTGGCAGCCTTGAATTCATTCAAAAATTGAGTAGAGGCTATTGGTTTCAGTAATGGCTGTACCACATGTCCACTGTGTAGGAAACCTGAGTTCAGTTTCCTTCCCAGTCAGAGGTGTTCAGTGGCCCTGTTTGTGGAAATGCTGCTGCACAGCAGAATTGCAGCGCCCAGAAGAAAGCAAGAAATATGTTGCAGGAACTGTCCAATTGGTTAAAGCTGCCTAAAATGACACAGCACGTAGGTGGGTCAATATGTGACTGATTTCCAAACTTCATTGAGTTTTTGTCCTATACATGACAAAAACTGAATGTGCATTGGGGAGGCTGTCATTTATCTGTCTCTGGTCTGCACTCACAGGGCATGGGCTGATGCAGCCAAGCTTTATGGTACCCTCTTTCTCTCCTGCCTTTGGTGAAGATAGAAATAACACTCTGCTAACTCTGCTTTGGTGGAGAACAGGGTCTTATACTACTGCCCTGTGGGTCATGGTTCAAGGGCCTGATGCTTAGTAGCACTGCTATGGTTTAACCTTTCATTTACTCTGAGATGCACAGAAACTTGCCTGAGTCTTGATGCAAGTCTCAAAGATACTAAAAAAAATCTGGTGTACTCTACAACCCCTCATTTCAGGGGCTCAGAGTAGAGGCCTTTACATAAGCTGTTTGGGATCCCTCTGTGCAAGATAGACCATTTTACCCCAGGGGAGTGTTTCTACTCATTCTAAACATCCTTTTACTATCAAAGTGGCATGTAAAAAAACAAGATAAAAAGCATACAGTGAAGAACAGAAGAATGGCCATAATGGTCCACTAAAGGTCCACCCAACCTAGTATCCTGTCTCAGTTAATGTCTGATAGGCCCTTGTGGCTTTAATTTAAACAGTTTTGTGGAGTTGGGAGATAGCGAAAGGCTTGCTCCTGCCACCCTGTGCGTCACCAGAATTACAAAGCCTCTGGGTGCAGTGCGCTGTCCCATTTAAGGTGGAAAAATGGAATAACCGTGGGAGATGCCTTGAAAAATACAGTAACGCAAATGCTATTTCCCCACTAATACTCTCTCAGTCCGCAACCCTTGAGCTGGATGCAACGTCTGTGTATTTATTTAGTAACCTTGTATGGATTTCTCTTCCATGAGCTTCCATATCTAAAAGTGGTTTGGTATACCTGAGAGATGGGAAAGCAGTCTGATAAATGTATTTTCCTGATTATGTTTGGTAAAACCACAAACTAATCACAACAGATAATTTGGAAAAAGACAGAGGCTAAAAGTTTTATTTAAAATATTCTTTTCTTTTTTTTTTTTAATTTTCCCATAGCTTAGCATAATATCATAGAATCATAGAGTATCTCGAGTTGGAAGGGACCCATAAGGATCATTGAGTCCTGGCTACTGTTTGCAGATGTGGAGGAAATAAGGAGCAAGTGTGAATCCCATGTCCCTCTGCCTGTGCAGTGCTGGGACAGATTTACCATCCCTTAGTGCTTCCCTGCACAATCTGACCCAGCTCCTCCAGCTCCAGCAGCAGAAGTTTGGCACGAGGACTCTGACTTCTCGTAGCAGCCAGCAGAGCTCTCAAGGGCAGAGAAGAAAGCAGTGAGCACTTCCATGGACTGCCATAGAGACAACTTTCTCTGTTTCTCTTAAACCAACCTGTAGATAGAAAGGACGTGATCAGCAGTGATGAATTTTGGCTTTTGGCAATATCAATGGAGAGGTCCTGGGCTGATATTAATGGTGACCTCTCCGTGGTAGGAATAAGGCACTTGGGCAAGTATATTCTGTAAGTGATTTCAAGTACGCTTCTGTTGCCTGTGCTATAATTACTGTGTTGACAAGACACAGAAGTTTGGTCTCTGGAGCTGTTGGTTTGGCATCTCTTTTGACTGTTAAAAGTGCAGTGCTATATTATTATTTTCTTTCAAATAAATTGAACACTGGATAATTCCTGGAATCCTCATTGGCTGGTTGCTTAAGTCTTGGGTTTATCCTTTTAATTTTGGTTTCTATTAATAAGTCCATTTTGGACTACTAAATAGTTATTTGGCTTTATACTTATAATGAAGTTCTCAAGTTCAGTTTCTCATATTTTTCAGGCTTTGTTGTAAATGAAATACAGAAGGACTCTCACAAATAGATGGAAAAATTGATCCGTTGAGGGAATACAATTTGATTCTGCAAATCAGATAAGCTTGGTTTGCCAATTATTTTACTGATTCGTTTTAAGAAATATAAGTTGGAGCACGGTTTTCGCTAAAAGAAATCTTGCTCTGATGTGATAGTTTTATTGCTTTAATGTCTTTCAAGATTAAAGACATACGCTGAAGGCTGCTGTAGCATTCACTAGTGAAGAATGGACATTTTTCAGTGTGAGAAGTGAGACATATGTGATTCCTGCCCTGTAAGTCCGTCCTGTGCTCCCCCACACTGAAAGCTTGTGAAGGTATTCCCAGTATTATTTCTTTTACCTGGGGAGTGAGAGTGAGTTTGGATATGCCCCTCACGCAAGGCCAGGGCTGCACGGTGAACAGCAGTTCTCTCTGGGTGGGTGGGTGGGGCTGGGGCCAGGAGGACCTTGCAAACGTTTCTTCTTTCTTGTTCTGCCTTTTTTCTTTTGGGACTCCTGTTTTGCAGAGTTTTAGGACAACTTGATGAGAGCTGACCAGCGGGGTCATACGAGGAGTGTGCCATTAATTTTTGCCTGTTGTTTAAAATATATACATGAATGAGATGAATGCAAACAAATGATAGAAGGAGAACACAGAACTGAAAAATTCAGAGGACAGCACATTTCTGCTGGGTGTATGAGTGGAGCACACCACAGCATATCCCCATGAATTTTCCTTCCCTTACTTCTAGTTCCCCTGTAACACCCCTCATCTCCTATTTGCAGTGGTTTGGACATGACCTTTCCCCTCTGCTCCTAAACCAGGCTCCCTGACATTCTCTGTGCTCCAGGACAGCCGGTAAATGCTGCTTTCACATGTACCTCTCCCACGGTGAAGTATTGGTGTTTCTGTGGAGCACCTACTTCCTCGGGGGCACAGGGCTTCCTTGCAGACCCCTGCTCTCCCCCTCCCACCGAGCCAGCTCTGAGCATCTTCCTCTTCCCTGTAGCTTCTCTCATTCCTGCTGATCCGGGGGGTTCATCCCTGAATGTACCAGTGGCTAAATGTTTGCGGAAGGATGAGCGGAGAGGAAAGGGGGCCGTGCCGTTTAGGGAAGGCATTAATGGCTTCTGCAGGGGTTGGTGAAAGGAGAGCTGCGCCAGCGAGCAGGATCCCGGCGTCCCCGCCTGACCTGAAGTGCCTGCACTCATGGCACGGAGCACATACAAGTTTTGTGCTGCAGGGAGTGTGTTGTTAAAATAATTTTGTAGATTTAGTGTGCTGTTTTATTTTCAAAAAAAGCTGCAATATTAATGGTAGCAGTCCCTGTACTCTTTTTAGTGAAGACTGATGCAGTGAAGTCACTAAGTTGCTTATTTTTTATTTTCCTTTTACATAAATTCTATGGATTTTACATAAATAACCATTTAGACAACCACAGAGATGACAAAGACCAAAAATTACTTAATGTATTGTTGTGATATTTTCCTCAGTCGTCTTTTTCACAACTATTCCTTATCAATTTTTTGGACCTTTTTCTTTTGGGGTTGTTGGTGGGAGGAATCTATAGGATTTTATAGTTTCTTGGGGCCAGTGTTGTGGTTTTTTGATATCTATCAGCTCTCTGTACAGTAGTCTGTCCTTTTTTTTCAGTTATAGGCCAACATTTTTCTGATATTCTCAAAGAATGCAGTTGTCCTCCTTTGGTTACCTGCTATTCAAATTCCCACATAGATTTAATTTCATATGTTCTTCTTTGGTATCGCTCAATTTGGCCTTGTGAGAGATGTGTCTTACCCTTCAGTAAACACTTGCCACGGAAAAGGCTGAAAGTGATTTTAAAATGATGAATCTTACAAACCATCCACTCTGAAATAATCAATGTAAATTGTCCACTTCTACTATGGTAAGATTTTCTCATGTATTACATGCCTATTACGTATACACTTAATTTCACAGTTTCAAAAGATCCTTTTTCAAATAGCTGGGACAAGAAACTGCCACTTAATCTGTTTAAATGAAGTTGACATCCCAGTATTTGTGTAGCATTATTGGAACGGTGCATCTTATGTCCTATCCCATAGACCCCAAAGTGCTTCATCTGGTTTCTCACCCATTCTGACGCAAGGTAATACGAATAACAAAGTATGGTGTTACCTTGCAATTATCTGTAATCTGAAGGTGATATTTAATCACATAATAATTATGTTTCTGCATGTTTTAACTTCGGGGCATTATATTATGTAGGAGTACCATTTCCTGGAAATTGACTTTTGTGCATTTCTTGAGGTTGGTTGTGGAGATAATTTTTTTTTTTTTGGTCTTAATGGAATGAATTCTTTGTAAGCAGTGGAAAAAGCAAAGCAGCTGACTGAAAAGCCAGATTAAATCAATTTACTGATTTTGTGGCACATCTTCTGTTTGGCAAATACAGATCATGAATCTACCAGAAATGAACCTGACATTGAAATTACTACCTCTCTGCTTGTTACTGTCTTGCCCCCACAACTCTGTAATCCCTTTTTCCCATACTATTTTCCTAAAAACATCATGTCAGGTATATACATCTTTAGAGAGAAAGGTCTACATTTAATTGCTGTAGTTTTGTTGCAGATAACAGCTTACCGGCTGCTTGATGGCTGCTCAGTATGTTATAGTGATTAAATGGCATTCTCTTCAGTTTACTCCCTTGACTAGTCTTGGAAAAGAAAATGGTTACTTATTTCCATTTACCTATTTCTTCTCCTAAGAGGCACTTGCAATAGGCATGCTGAATTGTGTTTTGGTGTATTTTTGGAGAATAGTATTTTCCAGCACTACAGAAGTTTCAGAACATCTGCCAGTACCTTATTACTGGTAACGTGGTGGACACCTTGTCTACCCTGAAGAGTTCAAAATTAAAGATTAGCAATATAAAAAGGACGAATACGCACAGCTTTCATCCGCACTCCCAATATATTGACTTTTAATTTTGTTGTGTAATAAATATTTTCACTTATATTTGACCTTTTAGGTGAGTGTGTAGATCATTTTGGTGTGGGCTAAGTAAAGGTTTATGACTAGAAGAAAAAGATATGAAAACGGAAGGAGTCTTGGCCTTATTCAAGGAAGGCATTTCAATTCTAGGAAATGGGCTGAAAAAAGCAGCAAGAATGTTAGTGATAAATTAGCATGTAGTAGACAAAGACTAACATGACTGACAAAGCAAAGCCTGTAGAGAGAAGAGGAATATTTAGGCTTCTGGCTAGATGTAAAATACTTAAATTAGTGACACTGAAGGGTATTGCAATGAATTGGCCCTGAACTGCTACTGAAAATTTAGCTTCTTTTTTTTTTTCATGGTTTAGAGATTTTCCGATAAATATGGGAAAATTTAAAAGCAGTAGGTTGGTTGGCCAGTTACTGAGCAGCACAAAGACAATATTGTTCTGAATGCAAACCAAATAACTCAATGGGGAAAGAAGTTTCTGTTAAAATATGCAAAGATAGATAAAAGTTATTGTAAAATTCTGTCTTCTGTTATATTCATGACATTTGATTGACCAAATCTCCGCTTACATGAACAAGTACCACTTCACATAGTTTAGTAGAAATCGAAGGGTCACAGAATGGTTGAGGTTGAAAGGGACCTCTGGAGGTTATCTGGTCCACACCCTAGAGCCGGTTGCCCAGGACCATGTCCAGACAGCTTTTGAGTATCTCCAAGGATGGATACTCCACAGCCTCTCTGGGCAACCCGTGCCAGTTCTCAGTCACCAGTGCATGCACTTACTCAGAGCAGCGGTTAATCCTCCCTTTTTCTGTCAGGGTGTTCATGTTTTGTAGTGGAGGATAAAATGTAGTTAGAAAAATTGCATTTTGCATTGGAGGATTAGAAGACAGAATACAAAAGAGATTCAGTACACTTTTTTCTTTTTCAGAGTCTTGAAATGAATGGATCTCTAATACAGTACTCCAAAAATGTATTTTTTCCCATTATGACTCTATTTTTTTGCAATAAATATAAGTAATAAATATGGCTTAATTTAAGCAAATTTGTCAAATAATACTTAAGACAGCAACATGATACCAAAATTGCGTGTTTGCTTCAGGACACTTTTGGGGATATAATTCAGAGACCACGTGTCGTGGTTTAACCCCAGCTGGCAACTAAGCACCATGCAGATGCTTGCTCACTCCGCCCACCCAGTGGGATGGGGGAGATAATCGAAAAAAAAACCAACCCCAAACCCAAAACTTGTGGGCTGAGATAAAGACAGTTTAATAGTACAGAGAGGAAGAAAAATAATGATAATAATAATAATATGACAGTAATAATACTAAAAGAATTAGACTATACAAAACAAGTGATGCACAATGCAATTGCTCACCACTCGCCGACCGATGCCCAGTTAGTTCCCGAGCCGCAATCCGCCCCTCCCAGCCAACTCCCCCAGTTTATATACTGGGCATGATGTCATATGATATGGAATAGCTCTTTGGCCAGTTTGGGTCAGCTGTCCTGGCGGTGTCCCCTCCCAGCTTCTTGTGCCCCTCCAGCCTTCTTGCTGGCTGGGCATGAGAAGCTGAAAAGTCCTTGACTTAGTATAAACACTACTTAGCAACAACTAAAACCATCAGTGTGTTATCAACACTACTCTCATATTAAATCCAAAACATGACACTATAGCAGCTACTAGGAAGAAAATTAACTCTATCCCAGCTGAAACCAGGACACCATGATAACAAAGGACGAAAAAATCAAAAGTTGAAGATGCATATAATTTACGTAACCTTGGATGTTACGGTGCACAGTTTGCGGGGCTTGGCTCTGCTGGGAGAGGGCTGGGGCTCGCTGAGACCCTGACTCCTGGTGGCAGTCTCAGCCCTGGTGTAGAGGAGTGGGAAGTGTCCCAGACTCCCTGAAGTAGCCAGGTGTGTGGGTCGAGACTGAAGTAACATCTCCGCACCAGTACCTGATACATAAACACTTGCCATATTTTGGATCAGTAGCTGTCAAGTCTTTGGATAATGGCTGCAGAATGGGATAGTGGTTGGACAAGTGTGACTGGGACTGGGAATATAATCTACTCACGTATGTACCTAGCAGGAGAAGTATATAAATGTGCCTTGGTGAAAACTGAGCTTCAGGCTGGTGAGTGTTGTTGAGTTTAGAATCTCAGTTTTGGGCCTGCCTGCCTGACTGACATTTTTTGGGTCTGTGGTCCATTGCAGGCTGGCCTTACATCTGGGCTTGCAGATTCGATTCAAAGTTGTTCCTCGTGCACAGGTTTTAAAACACGGAAGTTTGGATTTGTTTTGTAATATAATAACACTGTATTTTCTTTTCATTTCTTCTCCCTCTAGTTTAGTCTCAAGATTTTGAAAATACAATACACATGGCACAGATCATAACATTTTTTCAGATGCTATTAATTCTCCTACTTCACGATTACATCTCAGCTGAAGATGGGGAAACAAGAGCAAGTAAGTCTTAATTTTTATATTTCAGATAAGGGCAACTTCAAAGCATGCCTTGAATTTATAGTATCCATTTTCAGGTCCACATGTACACTTCTGTTGATGGTGCTTTTTTTCCAGTATAATTTTCCTGGTGAAAACCCTATAATATATGATAAGTAACTTAAATATCTTATTTCTTCTTTAGAAGGGGAATATCTTTATTTCTTTTTGTGTCTTGGAAATGCCCAAGGGGGCAGATGGAACTGTAAAGCTCCAGTCTTGATTTAAACTTGTGTCTTGAGTATTTACATTTTCATTTCTTCAGAATTCATGTTTTGAATAGCTTAATGTTATGTGAGAAACTAAATAATAAAAATAAAGTTTCTGTGAGAGGAAGATGAGATAACCCCAGCTCTGGGACAGACCTTCTTGCATATTCTTCAAAATTAGCATCTCAAACCCCACCAAACCAAGTTTTATACTCTAAATCTGATTTATGAAAAAGAAAAGGTAAAGCAAGGTAGCTTTTTGAAAGACAAAGTGGCTGAATAAAAAGAGTGTGGAAAACTTTCTTCTGGCCACAATGATGCTTTCA
This sequence comes from Gymnogyps californianus, assembly GCF_018139145.2. Taxonomy (NCBI): domain Eukaryota; kingdom Metazoa; phylum Chordata; class Aves; order Accipitriformes; family Cathartidae; genus Gymnogyps; species Gymnogyps californianus. Next base: position 100,593,861 of record NC_059473.1, read on the forward strand.
GGGTAGGTCTTTTTCCTCCAGTTTTGCTCTCAATGCAGCAATTTTCAGTATTTTACAACAAACTCCCTAAAATTCCTTTTGGTCTCTAGAAAGACATATATTTTTTTTGGTCTACCTGCTCTAAGCTGGGCCTGCTTTCAGCAGGGTCCAATGATGTCCAAAGTCCCTTCCAACTGAAATTACTCTGTGATTCATATCCCTGGACCACAGGGTGATGCACTCTGCTCCCCCCTTGCTCCTTCTCCCAAAGTCTTTTGTCTTCACCACCACCTGCATTGCAAAAACATCTCTCCAGCAGACTGCAGTCACTTGCTTTCAAGGAAGGTGAAATCTTGACCTGACCAGAAGTGTCCTTAGGCAGATGTCAGGACAAGGCAAAGCTCTCCTCCCTGTGGTGGAGCTGCAGCCTTTCACAAAAGAGAAAGCACAGTAATACACAGCAACCCCTATGACCCCATGTGCCATGGGATCAAAATAATCTCTGCTGGTTTTGGCCATCTCCTTGGCACCTCATGTGTCAATTATCTAAGTTCCTTTCACAGTCGATGGAAGGTGATTCTCTCCTCTGGAGAGTCATTCACTCCATCTGAGGATGTGCATATAAGATGGATAGGACTGTGCTATAAAAATGCTTGTGTCAGTCCATGTCCTGTAGTTGGCAATTTAGTCTAAAAGCTCCATTTGTAAGTGACTACAGCTAGGAGAGCTGAATCCATGCCTAAGTCATCATGCAGTTACATTATATCTGTTAAATGCTTAGGTGATCTTATATTCTGGAGGTTGAGCTAGTTCATTGAACATTTTTCTTCTACTAAAATCAGAATGTGCTACCAGCAGCATTCAATCGAGACTCAGGATTTTATAATAACTAGCTCTGTAAGTGCCATGTAACAGTGTCAGAAGTCAACTAAAATTTGTGGAAGGATTGGATATTACTGCTGAATTCTGGAGTATTCAGACTATAGCCTTCCTCTGCAGTGTGCTTGGCTTGCTAACAAAAATGAGTTTTTATGTTTATCATCTCTGCAGACAAAGAGATATGGAAAAAACTAAAATGTATTCCTCTCTGTTGATTGCGTGAAATGCAATTGCCAGCTGAGGAACTGAATTCCAGAATTTTTCATAGTCACTTCTGGTGATAATGTAAAAAACAGAAAACAGTATGGTTTTCAGATACCAAGTTGGATCTGTGTGGCTTACAGAAACAATCGTGTTTTCTCTGATAAAGTCAGCTGATATTTTTTTTAAATGGAATGTATTTGTCAATATAGATTCCAATACAAACAGTAAGTGATATGAAAAATATTTCCTGTGGAAGAAGAAAGTGGAAGAATTCATTAAAATATTTGTTTGATTTTTGGGTTTTTTTTAGGTTGCAGAACTGCTCCGGCGGATTTAGTTTTTATCTTAGATGGCTCTTACAGTGTTGGCCCAGAAAACTTTGAAATAATCAAAAGCTGGCTTGTCAATATTACAAGAAATTTTGACATAGGGCCGAAGTTTATACAAGTTGGAGTTGTCCAGTACAGCGATTACCCTGTACTTGAAATTCCCCTTGGAACTCATGAATCCACTGAGAACCTCATCAGGGAAATGGACTCCATACACTACTTGGGAGGAAATACAAGAACAGGAAGAGCTATTCAGTTTGCCTTTGACCATCTTTTTGCAAAATCTTCAAGATTTTTAACAAAAATAGCAGTTGTTCTCACTGATGGAAAGTCCCAAGATGAAGTCAAAGATGTAGCAGCAGAAGCAAGGAAAAATAAGATCACTTTGTTTGCTATTGGTGTTGGCTCAGAAATTGAGGAGGATGAACTTAAAGCTATTGCCAACAAGCCTTCATCAACTTACGTGTTTTATGTTGAAGATTATATTGCAATATCAAGAATTAAAGAAGTTATAAAGCAGAAACTCTGTGAAGGTAAGTAATTGATTATAAAATATTTTAGGTATGCAGAATGTAGTTCTGTACCCGTATTTCTTTATTTCACAAGCAGAATGCATGATTAATGTAATCTAAGGCACCTAATAATCTTTACTATGATCTTTCATTTTGATCTTGTTTGTGGAAATCACTCCCAAAATGTTATTTTCTCCATTAAACAAAGAGGTATATTTGGGAAAGATGTGGTGGTTTAACATAGTGTGTGTTTAATTTCGTATGTAGCGTTTTGCCTTAAGCCCCAAATTTTTTGCATTGATGAAGTTTAGAAACCCTAAAATAGTTGAGCAATTCTCATAGTGCTGAGAATATAGGGCTTACTTTATCGTTTTCCTAGGTGTGGCTGATACTCATCCACAATCTAGCATTTCTTCTTGACAGTTGAGAGGATAACCTATCATTACAAACAGGATTTCTTCTGCTAGTATGTGTTGAAAAACCCAGAAAAAAGACTCTTGGCAAAAGTGCCTGGAATTGTAACAAGCTGTTATGATCTTTTTTAGGAGGATTTTATAGAAGAATTAGCCAAGACCAACATTGTAAAATGACTTTTTAGCTTTAGAATGCTAGCAGCATTACTGCATTGAGTTTTCTGATAACTTGTAAAACAATGGCTTTCCCATATATATAAAAAAGATAGCAAATTGCTTCTATCAAATATCGCTCAGAAGGACTCTATTATACACGAATATTTATCAGTGCTATTTTGTACATGTTTTATTACCAAGAATTGATGCAAGTCATATTTCAGTTGTATCATATTTCTGCACTTAGTAAGAATGAAAGATAGTTTTCATTTGCTCTCACTTTGAGTATGGACTTCATTGAAAAAAAATGGTGATACTTAGTTTGAGGGTAATAGTGTTTATTTCTTGATACAGTTATGAAAATCATAATAATTCCTTGTGGCTGATGTAGTAAGGTGGTCAGTCCAAAAATTAAATCAGCTAACTACAGCTAAATTCTTTAATAAAACTTCATGCAGGGAGAAATTCCCCAAAATAAACACAATATCTTCTTTAAATAAAGTTTAGAAGTGACATTGTATTTCATCAAGGTGGATTTTCTGCTTTCAGAATTAAGTTAACTAGTATCCTTTAAATTTCAGCTGCAATATTTGACACAACTTTTACAGCACTAATCTGCAAATGTTGACTATATACAAAATATATACAGAATATAAGTATACAAAAGTGTACTTATTGTTTTACTTTAAGTGACCCTTTGCTTCCACTCTCTTACGTTGCGCTCTTCCCTCGCGTTAACATTGAGATACCTCTCTCAAAGAGCGATCAGAGCCAGTAGGCAGCTTCATTTCTAACCGCAATGTCTTTAGCAGGTGAACTGAAAGAGTGGTACACTGGAAATTTTATATCTGAGTGGTGGATTATTTTATTCATGTTGTTAAGACTCACTTTGACTCTGGGAGAAGAAGTTCCATGAGGGCAAAGCAGCAATGACTTGGCTGTGATCAACCACATGAAACTGCCTGAAAATTTTGCAATTCTCTCCTGATTGTCTTTGTTTTAATGTCTAAAAAAGTGCTAGCCTTTACTCTATGGTGTTTTTAACTTTGTTACTATGTGAACATAGATATAAGAGCATAGGGGCGGTGTTTCCCTTCTGGAAAAAGGAGGCTGAGGTTTGGTGGTTCGTGTAGCGAGTAGTGCTATTACGAACGGCCTTGTGGATGGAGGGCTCTTGTGTGCCTTTTGGGAACTCTAGTGTTCGTTCTAGAGTACGGCAGGGTGAAAAAACCTGCTGAACCTGTCATCCAGAAAGGACAACGTGGCTAAAAGAGTCCCCAAATATTTAAGGAATATTTAATATTTAATATTTATTCTGGAAGTCGAATGTTCCTGTAGTATTAATATTCTCTAGCAAAAATATAGAAAAGATTGTGTGCCAGGAATGCATTTAAAAACAATACTCAATGCAGACCTCAGAAGTGTGTCTGGAGGATGCAGAGAAAAGTTCCTTTGTGCTAGATAATGGAATTTAACATCAAAAAGTTATTGCATGCTTCAGGAAGGAAAAATAAAGCATCTGCAAACTATATAAAAACACTAAAAGAGAACAAGATCTCAGTATAGGCTAGAGAGTTGCTGTGACTGGTACTATGGACTGGAAACACAACCCCGTGTCCCATGGAAGACAGTTCTTAATTTTGCCACTGACTTCTGCATCCTGTATAATGGCTCAGTTAGTTATCAAAATAGTCTTGGCAGAAGATGATCCAGAAGACCCAAAAAAGGTCTACCTTACTGGGAATGTTTTTATGTAATTCTTCAATGTGCCGTTGGAAATAAAGAATAGTTTCTTAATGTATAATTTTACATATGCTTAATTTGTATTGTATTGGTTTGGAATAGTTACTTTGGCATTCATCCAGAATAATGGCCCTCTCACATAAAGTAATCCTATTTCTGCATTTATTTTATGATTTTACACCAAATTTCTAATACTGTAACTGATAAGGGATTCTTGTGCTCATTTTCTTGTCAGCGTATATGATTATCTGTAATCTGTATTAATGGCAATATGACCGTTATTCAGCTTTGAAATAAATAAGTTTAGAAAATGTTTCCATGATAACAATGCACAGTGAAGAAACCTGAAAAAAGAAAGTGTTATTACTCTTACTTAATATCATAAGTATGGTGACTTAAATCCTGCATCTGTGTTTTGAGAAGAGAAGGAAAGTTGTGTTGGACTTTGTATTTCCTTTTTTTTTTTTTTTTTTTTTTTGAACCATTCAGAAGGTAGACACTTTAGTTTCCAAAATGTAGGCAGAGAGTTCTTGTAATTCTTTCTTTTAGAACCAGACAGATAACTTTTAATATGTTTTTAATTTGGGAGTCAGGTGACATTTTGCTGTGGGGAGGAAAAGAAAACTAAGGGGAATGTACGTGGCTTCTTGCTGCTGCCCCAAGTACCGGTGGCATGTCCCCTTAGGATGGATTGTCCTTTCCCACCATAGATAGTTTGTGCAGACACTTAGCTGAATTTTCTTAGAGTTTATATATCCGGCCTCCCCCACCAGAATGGGGTAGCTTCTGACTGCCCTTGGGTTGGTTAGAAAGAGAAGCCGCGCAGCATTGCTCATATTATAAAGAGAAGCCGGTCTAGACCTTTGAGCTGATAATTCCCTGGCACTGAAACACGAGTTTTCTAGCTGGCTGGTCCAGATGGAGATGAGAGAACTCTCCACCCCTGCTTTGGAATGTATTCCTAACCTCTTCCCTTTCTATGAACTGATGCTTTTCTGAAGAAACAATGGGAAATGAATGATGAAAATGTATCTATTGTAAATAGTTTAGCATAATTTTAATAAAACAAAAAGTTGTTTGCTTTCTTGTCATTGATTTATTACTCTAATACAGTGTTGGCTTCAGCATTAAATTTCACTCTGCTATCTCACTTTTTTTTTTCTTTTGAGACAACTTAGGTCCACTGCCTAGTATTGTTTTTGTGTAAAGAGAATTAAACAGAGATAACATTCAGCTAACTTTAGTTTCCACAGAAAATATATCACACAATATTTGTTCACTGAGAATAGCTTCAAGCATATTTCAGTGTAACAGGCAAAATAGATCAGAGTCCATTTTGAGCAAAAGATGATGAAAAAAATAGTTGTAGATAATTCTACCTTTGTCCATTTTCAACCCGATTTTATAGTTGGGAGGGATGCTGGATTAATCCATATTGTTAGTGCATTGTGGAAATTAACATCTATAGTTTTGTAGCATTTTGAAACCATACAATTTGAGAAATTAAATTCAATATTTTTATTAGTCAGATATTGTAATACCTTTTAACTAAAATTAGTGACAATTCAAAATAGTATGTGAATGTACCTGCAGTAAAATATGACATCTCAGTATTCTTGCTTCATGTCTCTGAGGATTCTGCATGTCACTTATCTCATGTTATACTTAACTGGCAGTTCTCAGTTCTCTTTTATTTCTTAAAAGGCAGCTACAAAAAAATAGGTGGGTAGGAGGTTACTTTTTGAAAGTTTTAAGTCATATTTTGAACTATACTTGCATTTGTTATTTTGCAGAATCTGTTTGTCCGACAAGAATTCCAGTGGCAGCTCGAGATGAAAAAGGATTTGACATTCTTGTAGGATTAGGTGTGAAGAAAAAGGTTAAAAAGAGAATTCAAATACCAATGACTAATGCAAAAGCTTATGAAGTAACCTCACGTGTTGACCTGTCAGAATTGACAAGGTATTTACATTTATAAATACACTCCTAAATTTAGTAAGATGTTTTTTGTTTGCTTAAAGTGAGAGAGACTTACTTTAAGATTTATACGAATGTTCAAGTACTGTCTTTTTTTTTTCCCCCCTTCTCCCCTATTTAGGAATGTGTTTCCAGAAGGTCTGCCTCCATCCTATGTGTTTGTTTCCACTCAAAGATTTAAAGTAAAAAAGACGTGGGATTTGTGGAGAATTCTAAGTCTGGATAAGAGACCACAGATAGCAGTCACTATTAATGGAGAAGAGAAAACATTATCATTCACTACAACAAGTTTAATAAATGGCACACAGGTTATTACTTTTGCTGCACCTCGTGTAAAGGTAAGGAGTAAGTCATCATCATACTGGAATACTCATTTAAGTACACATTATTCCTTTACTGTTTATGTTTTTTAAAAATGCATGGTCCTATTTTTGGCTGCTTAGGCGTTAAAAATAGATGGGAGGTACTTTACCCATGTTTCCAGAGTGTCCACAGTAATCATCACTGTAAATGCTTTGCAGGTGCTTTCTACTCTGTAGTTTCCAGCAGGTAGTTGTGAAGATCACAGAGACTTTTTTTTCACACAGCTCTTTGCTTAATATATGCTGGAAAGTATTTTCTGCCTTTGATAAGGAGACTAGAAAATGTGAATGAAAATAGTCCATTTTTAGAGAGAGTTTTTGTTAAGTGCCTAAATTCCTTGAAAAGACATAATGACAGAAGTTACTTTCTTCTCCAGAAGAGTAAATAGCAGCTTACAAAATGAGAGTTCAATCTGGATTTGTCTAGTTCTCTGTTGAATAAAAATTCCTTTCAGCTACTTATTTTTCTCACTGAAAGGATTCCCCTCTTTGTGCAAACCAATTTTATTGTCTTCTAGTGTAATCTGAAGGTTCTCGTTCAATCTTTGTTCAGTAATTTCCAGTGAAGTATTCAACTCTTGTACGAAAGATTGTCTCAGTTGCAGGTGAGACAGAGGGACGGAGGTTGAATGTGTCTACCCTTGCATTTGTAGCAGTATAGGAATATGCAGCCCAGAGATTCCCATTCCTACTGCAAGAAGTATTATTTAAGTGAACAAAGAGCAGGCAAGATTTACTGCTGGAGCGCTTCATGGCCAAGTGGGTTCAACTTTTCTGGGAAGCGGTGGACTGCATTCGAATCCTTACTCCAAATCAGGCTAAAGGAATTTGAAATATTAAGTCCTCAGAGAAGGAAGGACTCCTATCCAAGAGAAGGTCTTAACTACTAAGCTTTTGCTAGGGAGAGGTATTTTATTCTTGTTATTGGATGGAGAATCTTACTTTTTCTTTCCAAATTTCCTCTGCCTTTTTATAATTATTTGTAGGTGAAATAATTTTTTTTTTTTTAAAGCAGTGTTAAACTTGATTTACTGGAAATTGTTAGAAAATTCCGTTTCAAGTCAATCCGAAAATTTGTATTTAATTGTTTCTGGTAGCTACAGTGACAAATCAATCTTATTCCTGCAGTCCCAGGTATCCATGAACTTCACCATGAAAAGAAGACTTTTGCTTTTTTTTCTTTTGTGTTTCTCCATGCTTGTATTGCTATTATGGAGAACAGTAATTTTAGGCTCTTTTTAGAGCTGTATGTCTCTAAACACACTATAAATGTTACTATGCTTTTAATGAACCTTTTTATTTAATAAACTTTTATGATAATTTATCACTTTTACTCAGGAAAATGGAAATGTTATATATTGTGTTCTGTTGTTTATTTTATCTTGTAATGAAAGCCATTGTAAATAAATAAAAACCCAATCTACAAATGAAAATAAAGTAGAAACAGTGGTGCTATCTAAGGGTGTATACTATTAAGTGAAGTAAGCTTAATTTCTGTTTATGTCTACAAAAGATAATAAAGATATATAACATACTGAAAGATGCATGTTTCAGTTTACTCTTATGTATACCAATTTAGTGTGGGATTAATCTCTATTAAATTCAGCTATATAAAAGATAAGCATCTAGTCTAGGCTAGGCTAAAGAGCTAGATTGTTTTTGAAATTAATGGATAGGCTCAAGAAGCAGGCATTTCTTCCCATGTTGAATTTAATTTCTAAGGTAGGTGAGAAAAAACTTCTTTAAAGGTCTCTCTCATTTTCTATTACTTTTAGAACTACGCTATTTGTTTAAACTAAATCTTAAGCTTTAGAAGCCCCAGGTTTTGTGAGATGACGAATGTAACATTTGGTTTATTCATTGCAATATTGTGATTCTTTCTGCCAATTTCTTGTCATCTTTAAGATTTTTTTCATAAGAGATTAAGTAGAAAGACTTTCAAGTACCAATTTGTTTTCACCATGATTTAAGATTTGAAGTGTTTGAGACATTATACCACCACTGAAAAAAAGTCCTCTGGCTTCATATTTTTAGCAAATACATGTTTGAGCATGTTCAAGATCACAGACTGAACAAATCTGTGAGTTATAAAATAATTCTGAAATAGGGATTAACTATTACCAAATATTGTCTTCTCAATTATAATATTACTTGGCAAATGGTTTTTTGCCTGTACAGTTTATGATTTTTTGTATGACAAAATCTGAAACATTGGTCATCTCAACCATTAACAGTAGTTTAAGTGTTGAAATGCAGTTTTAGTGTTATTTAAATTGAAGACATTTTGTTTTAAACAGTTCTGTTTTCTTCACTTTTCTTAGACATTGTTTGATGAAGGCTGGCATCAAATTCGTCTCTTAGTAACAGAAGACTTTGTAACTTTGTATATAGATGACCAAGAAATTGAAACGAAACCATTACATCCTGTTTTAGGTATTTACATTAGTGGCCTAACCCAAATAGGAAAGTATTCTGGAAAGGAGGAAACTGTACAGGTAAGCATATGCTAAAACCACAATTCAGAAATTCTACTGTAGGTTAACATTGCATTGGCACCTTCTATTTTCTTGAACTTACTCTTCTAATTTACACTAGGCTGAAATTTAGTATACAAAATTTTAATAGTTAAGAGGGAACATAAATGGTCAGGACTCAGCACAACTGATATATCCTGTGTGGTGGGTGCTTAATTGGTCTCACTGACTTCAAGGGGCATTTGTTTTTGCTGAAACACAAATTTGATGCAACGTGGTCGCCCGAATTTGGGAAACAGTGTCTCAAGGCAGGGGATTTCCTCAGTGCTTGACACTTGCATATAATTTCCTTCCATCAGTGTATGGGTTATGCTGGTAAAAGAGGGAGAGGACAAAATTTTGATGAAATTTCTTTCTCATCGCTAGCTGTCACGAAAGTACAAGGTGTATCAACTCTGTTTCTGTCATACTACAAATATTCGATACTCAAACTGCCACTGATTCTGCTGTGCTGGCCCCACCCACCCCCCCCGAAAACCCTGTACCGAGGTTCTCTGTTCTGAGGAATGTTAAAGTCCTTTTGCCTTCAGTTCTTTGCAGACACCAAAAAGCTGGTTAAAACTTCAGGCTGTATAGGTGAAGGACATGTAGACCAGTGGTGAAGACTATTATGTTGACAGTGTTCCAGATGTTGGCTAAATAGATTGTTTCCTTATATTTAGAGCAATGTGGTAATGACATTACTAATCAGACTGATAGTAATGGAAACAATACTAAGAAATACTGAATTACATAAGTAGATATTATTTTTAGTTATTTTGAAAGCTATGCTTTTTTTGTACTGTAATTTCACGATCGTTACTGCTCCTATTAATATATACTAATGTGTTTTGTGTCATCTTCATTAACTCTCTTCAGATGTCTTTACTCAGTTACTCCTGAATTTTGTGTATTTGTAGCCAGGCTTCAGTTCTATTATTATCATATTCTAAAAGTGTACATGGAAACTTGGATGATGCACTGTGTGTGTGACTCAGCATTTCTGGTGATAACACTGTCTGTATACTGAAGTACCCTGTTGTGAAAACTACTGAATGTTTGTCACAGGTTTCTGATAGGACTTCAAGCACTTATTGCAAGGAAAGTAGAGATTTCAGAATTGTAATCGTCTCATACATTTTCTCTGTTGGTGCAGGATTATCCCATTTTTATGGTTTTGTGCATTCTAGGATTAGAGGATTGATTGGTTTGTTGCTGTTGTGTCTTGTTTTTTCTCTTAAGTCACTGCAGAAATGGGACTTTTATAGATTCCCAGTAATACAGTTTCTGAGTTAAAGAATGTTGGTAGCAAGACATGTTATCTAAAATAAAAATGAAAACATTTTAGGAATGTCGAATTGTATAAGATCCTCTTCTGATAGTCGACTAGAAGAAAAGTAGAAAATCTGCCTCAGGTTGCAATTTTATATTTCCAGATGATTTCTATAATCTAAAAAAGGTATTTCCTTTCTCCACTTTCTCAGGCTGTGATGCATTCTGCAAAGCATTAACAGTCAAACTTTGCCAGGATATTTCTATTTAAACTATGATTATAGAGAAATATTTTAATGAATCTGCATACTGCCTTTCAGTGAAAAGGTATTTTGAAATCCTTAAAGAAAGAAATCAATTGGAGTTGGATACAAAGTATGATACAATAATCTTCTTCAGAGATTCTTTGGTGAATTTTAACTCTTTCTGTGCTCTGATTCAGATGTTTTCTAGTAATATTTTGAAAGTGTTCTTGATTTAATTAGGATCTTACTGGCTGAAGTGCTTTCCAGTATAGTGATGAAAAACTTGTGTACGTACTTAAGTGTTGTGAATTGTAGACATTTTAAATTTGAAAACACATATTACTAGGCATGGTATTAACAGACTCCATTTTCTGTGCTTTCTTCCTCTGCTAGTCCAATTTACAGTCTATGATTTCAAATAAGTGTAACAGGGCTTTCTTCTCTTTGCAGTCATGATAGTTTATGCTAGAAAAACTGACTTCAGTGGTTTCATTTTTCTGGAGTATAACGACAGAGCAGAATGGCGCAAACTTTTGCTTACCTGGTGCCAGTGTTTTTATCGGTTGCTTTTTAAAGCTTTACGTTATACAGCTAAACTCTAAACCAAATTCTTTCAAGCATCAGGGATGCCTTCTGATGCTTCGCCAAAACTTGCTAATCTTACATTTAGTAGAGACAGGTCAGTGTAGAAACATCTTCCCAGGACTGTTAAGGTAAAAAGAAAAAGGTTGGTTTTGCCTGTGCTGTTGTAACTTGTTTCCCAATGATACTGGCAGCCAGTGTAATTCGTGCTGTGTGTGTTTGGATTTATTGCCAAGGATTAGGGGCGGTGATTTCTATTATTTTACAAAAGAAAATCTTGGATTGATTATTTTTCTTTAAATAATTCTGTTACAGAATGTTTAATTGGTTGCACACATTAATCATTGTGAGTAGCCTGACTAAAAATGTTTCTACACCTTTAATTGATTTTTAACCATAGTGGACACACAGAGCTTCCAGTTTCTCTTGCTTTTTAATATTTTGTTCATTTTTTTAAACTTGTGGATGATATAATTTAAGAAGAGTATAGTTTAAACTAACTTGATGTCAGACTGTTAACAGTTTCTCTAAAAAAAGTCTTTTATGTTTTGAATTATAGTTTGATATACAAAAACTGCGAATCTACTGTGACCCAGAGCAAAATAATCGAGAAACAGCCTGTGAGATCCCGGGATTTGTGAGTATGATAGATGAACTTTTGAGGACTACTTGACATTTTTTACAAACCACTGTTTAAAGCTGACTCAATGAATTCTTAAAATAAGTAATACTACATTGATTCAGCTGGTGCAAACAAATGCTTGTTACCTGCGCAATATCAAGTGACACAGAACTTGTCTGTTTTCAGCCTTATTTTTGCACAAACATATTTTAAAAGTATTTTTAGTTTAGATATTTGATGGTGGAAATTTGACAGCAGTATAGAAGAATCTCAGAATCTTCTGTTACAATTTAAGATTTTAAACATTATAAATTAATAAAACTACTAGGCTACAGCAGTGTAAAATACTTTAAATATTACGTTTTAACTTATCTGATATACTTCTTGCTACTTGTCAGGTCATTTAATCTCTGAAATTTTTGTACATAACCAACAAACCTATATTTTTAAATCACCTTTTCCTATCAGAAGTATCTATGCTGATGTCTGTGTTAAATATCCCATTAACTGAAATATTGCCAAGATTTCATGAAATATATTACGGAAAAGACAAAAATAAAATCCTCTTCCGGATTTTATGATTCATGTACACAATTAGGAAGCTTATGGGAAGCCTTTGACCCTCTCTTTGCCCTCTTACAGTTGATTATACAGTGAAATGTAAAACACGTGCAAACAGATTTGGAAGCCATTCATGACACATAGTTGGAGCCAAATTTTCAAAAGCATTCAGCTCCCATCTCAAAATATAAGCAAGAGATTGTTTTATACGTACAGTTTCCTTCAAAATGTCCTCCTTTGTTTGGTGTTTAAAATAAACTGAGCAAAAGATAATCAGACACCAGTGTCTTACTATGTAAACCCATATTCTTCATGTTGTGATTTGGTTTAGTATTAGGACCATTTTGCCAGTTTGACAATAGAACCTGTGAATCTTCAACATCCAGATATTTTATTTTTTGTCAGACTTGCACAGACCCCCAGATAGTCTCTTTTTCTTCTATTTATTTGGGGCCACTGTGTCTGTTGCAATCAGCACTCTTATTAGGGCTTTTTCAAAACTCACAGCTTTCATTTAAGCAATGAGTAGGTGGCTGGATTATTAGCTGTTCTGAAATCTGTGTGCATCAAGAACTAATGGGCTCAGGAACACTTTTGTAAAGTTAGCTTTAAATCCTGAAGTAAATTTAGTATTTGGCTATTTAACTGCACCACATATCTTTTTGCTCTTTACAAAATAGAAGTAGGATATGAAAAGTAAACAAATGAGAAAAATTTTTGCATAAAGCAAGCAAACATTAAGAAGTCCATCATATCTTGCGTTCTCTGTGATTTGGCAAGAAGTCCAAGCAAAAAGATTGCTTTTTGCCAGTTTAGTTTCACTTGCTGTTGTTGTAAATTAAATTTGGACTTTACCCATGAAATTCTAGACTCCTTCAGAAAGTAAAAATGTTGGGTGATCTCTAAGGAGGAATATGTGGTTTGTGGTTGTATTCTGTCAGAGTGTGGTTGTGTCAGAGCTCCTGAACTAAGCAGGGGCTGTATGTACTAATTACAGCCTGAATTCATCCCCTTTCCCGGAGATACCTAGCCGCATGGTAATTTTAAGCTCTCTCTGTGATCCGTGGAGAAAGATAACCTTCTCTAGAGGTTGCCTAAGATGAAAATTGAATACAGAGGCAGCTGTCTCTCTCCACAGACTGTATATGAAGTCTGTGGTGACTGTGTGCATTAGAAAACTCCTGTCCATGGTGCAGCTAATGGTGGCTACTAAACCATTAAGACAGACAATTTCATGGTTGGTACGCTGAAATATTTGGGGATGGATTGTTCTGTGGTGTTGCAGATATTGGAAAACTCAATTCAATTGATAGCGGAGTCTAATGCAGTCACACAGGAAAGTGAGAAAAAGCCAGCCTTGCCTCTGTGCTGCTGTATGTTTTCCCAGATGCTGGATTCAGGCAGAGATCAGAGATTTTAGAAATATTTTGGTACATTCTCTGACATGAATGAGTAAGCAGAGGATTTTTTTGATGAGAAGTTATTCCTGGCAAAAGGTTTGACCCAAATCTAAACATTTAGTATATAAATATTTACATGGTTCAGTATTAATTCTAGTTTTGTCATTACCTTTTAAAAATTGCTACTAGTAGCTCCTGTTGAAAGACCCTTAAATGAAATGAACTAAAAATTCATTTGCATTGATAGCAACTGCACATAAGTCTGCGAAAGTCTAAAATTTTGAATTATAATTCCTTGACAGTTACAGCCCTAAATTTATGATTGGTTTTGGTTGTGTTTACAAATGAATGGATTTTGCTTATTACAAATATTGCTGTACTCTTAAACTGTGTTTCTTCTTGTTTCAGAATGGAGAGGTAGGCTCAATCCTAAACTGCTCAAACTCAGTTTAAGGTAGTATTTGACTTTATATAAACTTCTTATTATTCTAGGGAATATACACTTTGTTTTGAAAAGTGGACAGAGGTTTGCTAAGCTTAAAAGTGCTGGTTTTCCATTAATTGAACTCTAGTCAACAGACAAATTAAAAATAAATTTTCTGAAGAAACCCACATTTATTAGAATAAATGGCCTGATTTTTTTCCCTGGTTCAATTCAATTGCTCTTATTTGCAGGGCTGAATGCTGTTGTAAAGTGAATGGGGATATGCACAGCCAGGTAGCTGGTACCTGCATTGTGCTAATGGGAGCTTCCTGAAGGGGAGCTTGTTTGAAGGCTTAATATGATAGCTTCCCTAACCATCCTCGTAACTCACTTGGTACCATTGCAAAGGAAACATGGATTTGTGTTTTGATCAATCATTTGACCCTGAGAAAGAATTCAATTCAGAGAACATTGTAAAAAGCCTGCATTATTTTAGAAAATATGAGTAAAATGTTATAGAAAGCGTTTTAGATAATAAATACAAAATCTGCTTTTTTGTATCTTGGGTTCTTAAATTTTTGCCTTCCCATAATTCAGAACTTGCTGGGTGAAAAAGAATTCACTGAATCTAACTTCAGCATATAGATTCAGTACAGATGCACCTAAATTTTGGGTGCCTGACCTTGGGCAAATGGATTTGATCTAGTAGCTCTCCCCTTGCCTGCCTTGTTAAAACACTGAAGTTTCATGTGGTCGCAATGGTGAGAAGTAAATACCTCAAAAAAAAAAATCTCTAGAGGGTGATGTGGTCTGCCAAGGTTTAGTGTTTACCGCTGTTTGTATAGGGAGCATAGTTTGGAGGAGGTCACATAATGACCTTTGGAGGATGGGCTCTCTGGGGCCAGGACTTGTGACTTGTAGGAATCGGTGGTAGCAGCCGTGCCTCACCTTTCCTCAGGTAGCTTCGTAGCTGGGACATGTGCCCAGGAGGCAGGAGACTTGGGCTTTACGTTCTTTTCAGGCTTGCTACACATGATAGCATGCCCATTGGTTGTGGTCATCATGCTATACATAATATTTATTAGATTCTTTTTACAAACTTTAATGAAGTAGTTATATTTGATAATTGATCACACTTCAAATGATGAATATCAGTTAGTTTAGAAGAGTTTTGCATGTTGCCAGGTTTAAAATTATCAAACTGTATGACGAAATATTTGTGGAAAAGCAAATAAAGTTTCAGATATCAGCCCAGTATCAGTACTTAATTTTTTATTTATTTTTCTTCTGGGTAAAATGATGAATTCATGCATACAAAGTAGTTGGAGGGCAATATTCAGGTAAGCAGAAGTTCCAGCTGAACAGAGGAGTGAAAGCCAGGACATATGCAACCTAAGGAAAATCAGCTTCATATAATGTTATGATATGTTTGCTGAATGCTTTTGGCATGTGTATTGATGGCTGATTTCACTCTTGGTAGTGCATGAATGGTCCTAGTGATGTAGGCTCAACACCTGCCCCCTGCATATGCCCACCAGGAAAACAAGGACCTCCAGGCCCCAAAGTAAGTTTCCATTCTGTCTTATTGAGCATACACAATTTTTTTTTCTTTTTTTTTTTTTTTTCCAAATCTTATGTTGGCCAGTCATAGTCAGGCAGATTAAAAAGGTAGGGGACAAGTTCTCCTAGTTCTGGTTTCAGTGCATGAATATAGTGATTAGGATCCTCAAGCCCGCGTTTTGGTGCCATAACTCCCAATAACACAAATGTATCTTTCATTTTTTAAGGAAAATGCTCATGGATGTAAAATTGTGTTTCCTTGCTACTCTTCAGCAGATGATCTTGCACTGTTAATTGAGAATGAAATGGTTTGCTAATAAAAGTCTTTTAATGGAGAGGTTTTTTTCCTTCTTTGTTAAAGAATGGACTAGATGCTTACTGGCAGAGTTCCACCTTAGCTGTTCTGGTGACTTCCCTTCAGTGTTGGTGAAGGATTAAAATGAGAACCAGACTTGAGTCTCAGATGTCTAACATAAAAAAATTCTACTGTCATTATATAAGGGGTTAACAGTCTGCTGCAGCTACCTCAAGTCAAAGGGCTTTTTGCTACAATGGTAGGGGTTTCTAATCAGGGAATTGGAATCCACAAGATGGAGATCATTATTTCATGTAATAGAATTTTTGTGGTCTTTTACCTTTTTTTTTTAATCTTTAGCATATTAGAGAAAAAAGAGAGAGAGAGAAGAAAGTATTTATCATTTAAAAAAAATTGAAAGCCACATCCTGTAAAGTATGAAGGAGTATGGAATGTCAGAATTAGGGTGACCTATACAATTTTATTTAGATCCCTGCTTCATATGCAATCTTTCAGTTGCATTGCAGTATAATATTTGTTTGGGGATAACTGAATAATACAGGTGACAAGGTGGTGCCTAACACAAAAGACTGCAGAAAGAGTGAAAAGGAAGCCAATTTAAGATTGTATAGGTTATCTTAGTTACAGTATTTATTATCTTTTGAATACTGGACTTTGGAACCATATAAATTTAAACTTAATTTGTGTGTTTGTGATATTAATGGAGTACAATAAAATTAATTAAATTAAAAATACAAGTAACTGATATTTTAACCTTTTCAAATTAAAGGCATAAAATTTCATAGTTTAGATAGTACATTTGAAAGCAAATTTATTTTCACTCAAATCTGAAACCTGGACTTCTTAATTTGGACAACAGTAATTCTGGATAACCTATTATTAATTTAGCAAATTATAACTGCTACGCTTTTCTAAAGAGACATTATTCTATATCCTTTCCCATTTAGTTCAGCATTACGTTTCTGTGGTTTATATGTGAAAAGATGTTTTTTCACAGTCACATTGAAAGCTACTTTCCTATTTCTCCCCTAATGTCCTCCCAATTTATAACAGTTCTGCAGTTGTAACTGACCTGCAAGGTGTGTTGATGGTTCAGGCTGAAGAAAGCAGTACCTGCTTAATGCTCCTGTAGAAGTAAAATGTTTTTATAGATCAAGTCTTCCTAGATTTTGCTGGGCTCAAGTCCATTACTAAAATAAACAGAGAACTTTAATAGACTAGAAGGATATATTGAGTAGGAAGTTAAGTTCGTGCTTTCTTACCATGAACATGAAGCCTGGGGAACCGACTTTTCCTTTAACATGGTCATAAAAGAGGTTATCAAAATAATTGCAAAGGCCTTATAAGAAGAAATCGAAAAGAATATCATTTTTAGACAGCAATAAGTGTGTGGCGAGTTTAGTATTTAGCAGGTTTTAATCCTGGCTCCTGCCTTTCCAGTGCTTTTGCTTTAAGAACAGGACTCAGCCAAAGCAGGTGAGAGTTTTCTTCAGAGTAGAACTACTAGATTAACAAGGTTTTAATGAAGATTTTTTCATCTATTTGATGAAAAGTGTTTTTATTTCTGTTGATTAAGATGTTAAAAAGCTTGAAAGCATTTGAGATGGTGGGCCAAACTTGTGCTGTAACTGAGCGTGGGCTCACTTCTCCCAGGGAGGGGGTCACAAGATCAGTTCTTTTTTTGCTGTAGAAATTACTCCTCAATAGCAGGTATCTGGGCTTGCAGCCACTGTTTTGTGGAATGTATTAGGGTTAAGGCTGCTCTGTGCTACATTTTAAAATGCTCTTTCATATCTTTTGTGTGTTAACATATTGCTTCTCCATAGGGTGACCCTGGGCAGCCCGGGAATCATGGTTATCCTGGTCAGCCTGGTCCAGATGGTAAGCCTGTGAGTACTAAAAACTTAGTCATATATTGTAAATGCAAAACTAACAGGAGAAAAAACATGTACCACTGATGTCAGATTTTCAAATTTAGATTATTTTGTCTCCATTCTTTGAAACTGTGAATGTCACCTAGTTGCCATCTGAATGTAACAGTTCCATGAATATGTTAATCATAGTATTTTTGTTTCAAGCTAAAATACTGTAAATATGATAGCATGAGTTAGGCACTGTTGTAAAGCAGAGAACAGGCTATGAGTGCTCCTGTTGGTCTTTGCATCAGTTTGCAGCAGTTAAGTTATCACCTTCTGACCTTCAATCTTTACTGCTTAAGAATGTTTGCATTAGAAAGCACTTTAGGGCAGCTAAAATCCTATCTATTTTGTTTTAGGGATTGCTTCTCATGTTAAAGCTTGGTTCATTTAATTTCTTTTTAGGCTGCCTCAAGTAGTCTATCAAAATATGTAGATATGCATATACAATGTTAAAAGTATATATATTTTGCAGTTCTAAATATTATGTGTTAAAACATACATCATAAAAATACCTGTATTTTTCTCTTATCCTAGATTTTACTTTTTAAGCTGGCATTCCGTTAGTATGGATGGTAAAGACTGGAAGAAAGTAGATGAATAACATATGTCCCTAAAATAAAAACGACACATTTGGCAATGGCTCGTCTGGTCTTCATGGTTAACATTTTTTATTGTAATAAAATTGTAATAAAAGTACATAAATATATAAAAATAGCCTAAGGTTTCATTAAAAAATATATTAGATCTCTGAATCTAATTGGAAGCCTCTAAGATGTTGACAGCCAAGCTTCTCTGTTGAGGAAGGTTTTGTTAACAGCCTGCAGTCTCTGTATCACCAAAGTGGTGGTGTGCATGTGCCTCTGGTGTGTTAAGAGAAGGCAGGCCAAAACCTGGGAGACTTGACCACCCATGTTTCTTTCTAAGAATGTGGCCTCTGATGTTGCTTACTATTCATTAGAAGCGATTTTATTTATATTTTTTAAAAAAAAAAAAAAAGGTAAAAGACAGTTAGGAGCATTAAAAATAATTTGCTTCTGAAAAGAGGATAATTTCTCTGCTTGGATACCAAAAGCAGGAAAAGAAAAGTGCATGCACGTACTAGAAATTGTTAATTCATTGTAGCTTTTCATTCTTAATGTGAGGACTAAATTTTATGGTTAAGTCCTTAGGTTGTAGTGTTATTTTGAAATCTCCATGGTGAAGTAGAAGAGAAGGTAAGCATCATGTCTTGAAATGCACAGAAAATACTATTAGGGAGGAGTCCCAAATACTGTTGAGAATAAAAATATAAGAAGATGTCCCAAAACATTAGAAAATATAGGTGGATGAGTGCAGAGAAGACAAAATCATTTATGAAAGAAACATTGGATTATGGACTGGGGAACTAATAGTCTATGGGTTTGGTTGAGACTTAGAAGGGATATTAAGTTATTTTGGGCCATTTTGGTCCACAATTGACAAACTAGAGAGACTTCAGAGAAGAGCAACAAAGGGCTGGATTGGACCTTTCAACTTCACTCTTCTAGTAATTTTTCTGTCCTGTGGAAAGATTCATGAGGATATTGTAACTAATCACAAGTCTTTCCCATATCTGCCCTTGCTTATCAATTTTAGTACCTCTAGCATGTTATTCCTACTGAAAAGGTACTACCCACCAACTGACAGCTTCATGAAAACACCTAACATTCTATTTTTGTTAAGAATATTTAATACTAGTAATACATTTCCTTTCTATGTCAGCTAAAGATGGAAACAGTGAGATTGATACTTACTAGGAAGTGTGTATGCTATAAGGGTAATAAATATTACCAGTTACAAAGAGAAAGCTCCATGCTACGCATTATAAAATGTTCACATTTCTCCTATTTTGTTGCTTAGCTACGTGTTGGCCTTTTCTTAGGGATAGCAGCTGGTTCATTTAACTGTGGTGATTCCTTTTGGAAGCAGAGTTAGTTTGATAGGAAAAAAATAGGCACTGAAACCAGGAAATGCAATTGTTTCTAAAAACTGAAAATTCCTCTGTTCTAAAATACGGGACTTGGTATATTGAAACCTGGCCATGGTAGCCCTGATGGCCCAGGCGAGCAGTAAGTACATGAATTTTTCAGTAGTTCCACAAGCAAAGATCCTAATTTTTCCTGTGATATAAAAATATTTTTGTACTTTTGCTTTTGTCTTAAACAGCTTTTGATAGCTATTTTCTTCAAAGTTTTTTGGAACTAGAAATAGAGAAAACAATCTGAATTGAAATTGTCAGTACTATAAAATACTACATTTTGGTTCCAGACAATCATGAAAATACAAGTTTTAAAATAGGAATGGGTGGAATCTGAGCTGGGGAAGTGTGATCTAATTAGAATAACTTTTCAGTTGACTATTGATGGTGCTTAAGCTTCTGAAGATCAGTCCTGTTCTCCTATACAAAGACAGGTATACAAACTGTCTCAACCTGGAGTTGCGTGGGAGAAGGTGTCCATCACAGTTTGACCATGCTGATTGCTAGAAGTAGACTTGCAGTATGGATAAGCATAGCAGAGCTGTCTTTAATCCAGCTAACTCTGATATTTTGAAAAATAAAGTGATATTGTGTAAGCTTTATTGAAGCCAGAACGGTCTGGATATTGATAGGGAACTGTCAGTTTCTATTCTCTCTTTTAAAAAATAGATTAAGACTTTATTTCTGGAGTGTCCAGTCAGCTGCAACAGTATTGTTTTAGAAACAATTTGTTACGACTTTTTCATACTTTTATTAACATGTTTCCACTTCCATGCTATGTATCTTCCCACAAACACTGAAATTTGTAACAATGTGAATCATGAAGGAGAAATAAATTGATACTGTAGTGTTTCTGTAACTTTGTAATCTGGCAGTTACAGCTTTTTTCCTGAGAGTGAGTCATAATGTGCATAGATGGGCATTCTCTGAATGTAAAAAAGATTAACAAAAGTATCTCAGACAATTAGAAGAGAATCAAAAAGCCCTGCTAAAGGAGAAATGTTACCATTTTGCTGAATTGAAGTTCGTATGCTATTTGAAGTGCTTACAGTTAAATCCTATGGCTTTATTAACTGACTCATTTTTTTTGAGATATCAGCTGTAGCTTTTTGCACTTGTTCTTTGTAAGGAATAATTGCAAACCTATTAGATCATCTGCAGCTCTGGCCAGTACATTATTGTTCCTTACAGTAGATTCTTGAGTGCTTTCCAGGCTAGCTTTTAGCCATGAATGATGGGAGACCCTTTAGATACACTGTGCAGGAAAACAGATTCCTCTCTCTGTCTTTTTCTTTCTGTTTTACTTATTTATTTGCTAATATGACTTGCACGTTTTCTGTGCTGTCAGTGATTTTCCTTGTTTGAGATAACTTTGTTCATAAGAATCTTTTCAGCTGTATCCCCTGGGGAGCTGCGAAAACCAAGCTCTTAATTCAGACAGCACAATAGACTTACAGGTAGTTGTGTAGTCAATGTTGTTTAATCAAATGGCCTTTGCATGAAAAGCTTTTCCTGGAAAGTCAGTCTTTTCTGTTCCCAAACACATTTTTATGTTCTTCTCTAAAGTTATTCCAGTTTGCCTATCTGGTATTCATTTTCTTGGAACAGTATAATTGGTCAACAAAATGTTTCTTCCTCTGAGAAAGGTTTTAGGCATGCATTTATATTACTGTATGTAACTGATTTTTAAAGTAAAACACCAAAGAAAATTTAGTCTATTGTTTGTGGGCTGGCTAGATTGTTGTAATACTTAAAGTTAGTTTTAGTCCAGAAAAATTAAAAACAATTCCCATGTATATCTTCAATGTTACCAGAAAATAATTGTTCACCTGGTGTTACCCAGTAAAATTGTTTGCTGTAGTACTTGGGGAAGTGAACATAAACATGACTCATTTTCAGTCATTCTTTAATTGTTTTTTAAATAGTTTTATTTGTAGGTTCTTTGTTTTTTCCCTTTAATTGCCACCTCTGTTTATTTTCCATACTCTGATACATACAGAAAAGATCAATTGAAGTAACTGGAGAAAAGCACAAAAGTGAGAAGCATAATAAGTAATGAAAATAAATTTTTTTCAATCAAAAATGTCACTTGGGACCTGAAATAATTAAATTGTCTTGTCAGGAGAAATAGCACTGGTAAATAAGCACAAGGGTAAAAATAGTATTTGAATCTCAACTGTAACTCATTTTAATGGACAATATTCATCAGAAAGAAGCAGCTGGAGTGGTTGCTGGCCCTGAGAACAGTCAGCAGCCTGACTATGCGGTCACAAAGCCATTTTTTATTCCGAAGGATACTTTATATGTACTGAGGAAAACCTCAAGTTAAGGGGAAAAATAAATGAACAGAGTCTATGCAGTGATCACTTGTGGTTAATAGAGGTGATAGTTTATTGGTCTGCTGAAAGAAATGGAAAAATACACCTATTGTCAATTTTGAAGTTTGAACCATGCAGCTGGCAAATCTGGACAGTTTTCCAGTATTCCATCTAGTTTCATTTGTGAAAGTTTGGAACTATTTGCCTTGTCTTTACAGTGTCCACAAGCAATAAGCAGTTTAAAGGTGACACTGACTTTACTGATATACCCACATACAGAGTTCATGAGATATCAAAAGCCTCACATAATAAGTAATTTCTGATCATTCTAATATTTCTTTTTAAAAAACTATAGAACATTATTACAGCTGTACTACCTAGAGTTTAATAATACTTGGTGACCAACTGAAGGCCGAATCTTTTATGATGAACTTAGTAAAACGGCAATGGCCAACTATTTCAACAGTACTTTTGGAATAAAAATGGGCAATAGTTTCATGTATACATAGGATTACCTGTGCTATTGGATGGTTTGCCTGGAGATTTAAGTTGATATAAACTGTGCAGCTACTTTTCTCAGGAAACTTTCACAGACATAGTTGATAATTCAGCTGTAAAATGCTGCTCTCAATTCCAGAAAAATACATATTCTTTAGTAACACTGTGACCTTGTTATTCTTAGAGGAAATATGTTTACTCCATTCTGACTAATACTGTCATGTAATGGCTTCACTGAGACCTACCACTTTGAAATCAGGGCGATGCCTGATGCTGACTTGTCTTGCATACAGCTATACATTTCAGACAAAAGACCATATGACTATCTTCAGCAGTGGCCAAGGGCAGATGGTAAGGATGAACATCTAAGCAGTGAGCAGGAAGTTATACTCCCTTGGTACATCATCCCATCTCCCAGAAGTCTGAAGCTCGGGAACTTTTTTAGCTGGATTTATGACCTTTTATTTAATAACCTTGATGGATTTTTTCTTTCCTCTGTGGTATTTTGAGCCCAGAACATCATGCTCAGGTAAAATATCCTGCTAGCGGCTCTGAGCTATGAAAGCCTTGGCAGATGATGGAGCAGCCAATGGAAGTAATCAAATGGAGAAAGAATTAAATAAACCAAAACAAAGCAGAAAAAGGCAACAGACAAGGCAATGAAAACTCTTTTCTGTACTTTTCCCATAATGATGTTCACGTAGTTACAAATCTTTGATCAGGAGTCACCGCAAATTTATGTTGGAGGGTAAAAGCTGCATTTAGTTACCTGTGTGATCTAATGCTGGATCTGCCCTTCATTTTCGTGTTCTGGTATGTGTAGACAGAGGGGCTTCACTGCAGAGACAGTTCTGGGAGCCAGCAGAAGCAGATGCCACGAGAAGTCCTTCTACAGGGCCGTGCTATTTAACAGAGGGAGGAGAGAGGAGATGACAGTTGTTCTGAGCTCCTGAGTTACCACTGCTTAAGAAAGTCCCAGAGAAAGGAGTAAGGCACAGGCTCCAAACAGACCTGCAGGAGAGGACCACCTGACTGACCCACATGTCCAAAGGGGCAGGAAAAAGAGAAGCAGTAGGCAGATGAGTACAGGCATAGTGAGGTGTTAGAGAGGGTTGTTTGGGGGCAGGATGGGGAAAAAAGCTCCTTGAGAAAAGGAGGAGGAAGGACCTGAGGCAAAAACATTAGATGATAAACAACTTCTCAGAGAAAGGCTAAAACGCTTAATTCAAATACATCAAGTACTTTCTAACATTTCTGTTGCCTCGCAGGATTTTAGTTACTGATATTGCCAGTGAGGGAGAAGGTCATAGCATGACTGTAAATTTGAGTGTAGGCGTGGATACATGTATGAATAGCTATAAGAATTTCTGTCCTTTAAGACGAAATGTATTTTATGGAAAGGATTTGAAAACTTCTGTAACTATATAATTATATAATAATTATCTAATGCTTTAGATAATTGTGCTTTAAATGTACTAAAGATTTTCCGCAAGAGACTTCCACAAGAGGTCCGCAGACCTCTCTGTCAGGATGTTTTCCTAATTCCAAGTTAAAGTTTTCTTTTGCAGTTGAATTCCATTATGCTTAGTTACTTCACCCTAAATAGTTCTGTTTACTTAATGTTTGCAGTCCTTGAATATCTTTAGACCATTACTGTTGATCCTTGGTTATTTCCTAGCCAAATTGAGCTTGTTTACTTCTCCGTTGTCTTTCCCAAGTAGTCCTGTTTTCATGCCTATGTCGTTGAAGTTGTTCAGTGATTCCAAAAGCTTTTTAGTAAGGAAGTGTGCAGTGCAGTTGTCATTGCCTTATCGGTACATCCTCTATTTTTATTTTTATTTTATATTTGTCTGATGTTACACACCTATGAATGCTGTCTGAACTTTTGTCCTTTAGGCATGCAAATGCATTGAAGATATACTTCTGAGGTTTACTCTGCTATTGCACCTAAAAGTTCTTTGGAATTAATACTTGTCGTATGCCCTTGTTGCTCAATTTTTTCCCTCACAGGTAAACTAACTTTCATTTTCCAGCAAGGCTCTTAATTCACTGATGATGGCAGTATTGCTAATTTGTCTGCGTCCTTTATGTAAGTTCATTGGCCTCAGAAGTCTGTTCAACCTTTTCCCTTAGAATTATTTGAAAATAATTGCCATTTTCTGTAAATTCCAAAGTTATATTTTATCTGTGATTTTTTCAAATACCCTGGTACAAAACTGAGCATCTCAGTATCTTGCTGTTTATCACTTTGCCTTTACAGATTTTCAGGCACTAGAAATTTATCAGTACTGTTCCCACCCACAACAAATTGAGAGGGAGATTTTCTATAATCCTGATTTCAGTTGCACTGATGTAAAATAATGAATGAGAATATAAGCAAAGTGCTGTAGAGTAGTGCTGATTGACAACATTGATGAAACATTATAGATGGGATTCAGTTTAAGACGCTACATTTAGTGTTTACATGTGTACAGAGTCACTGGGTGTCTAAATTCCCATATTAGTCAACAGATATTTAATTAATATACCCCAAGAAGTATGGGATTCTTATGCTGTAAGGTATTTTGTCTTGCCCATGCTGCTGCTTCAAAAGGATGAATGCCTCCCAAATATTTTGTGCCACTATCTTCTAACACTGGGTGGGTTTCTAGGGAATCTCAAAAGGCAGGAGCTGCCTATGTTTAGGCAACTGGATTCAAAACTGAGTATCAAATTCATGGTTAGCTATAATACTTTTCACACCATTTGTGTGTCTTCTGAAAAGTTCATGAGAGAATACCAAGTCCAAATAAAAAGGATTCTTTTTGGTGGCAAATTTTGTGCTTTCACCTTATTTGAAAGTGAACCTTCAGTCCTGAACTCATCTGTGTCAACTGAAAAGGGGATTTTCACTTCTGTCCCTTTTACATAAAAAGTCAGCTATGGCACAGCTGTTCTTGGACCATATGTATATATGTCACATATGTACTCCTATTGAGGGCTTTGAGGTTAGGGAAAGAGGATCTGAGCTGACTTTAGTGAAAAAAAATTGTAGGCATTAGCATATAGGTTGATGATCCGTGCTGCGAAAGGAGTAGTGATACAAAGACATACTCAATTTTTATGAAAGCCAGTTTTTGTAACTTATAGAAGGTGTTTTTAACTTGTCCAAACAATTGCTACGTTATTTGTACCAGACAGTGATTCTCATTTTTGTGACTTTCTGTGAATTTCCTTTTGAGTCTTCTCTGTTCCAGCTTTCCATTAAACAAACACGCTGACAATGTGTTTGATTTGCTTTGAAATCACATTACAAGGTCTAGCGCTGTGCTAAATGTGCAGTTCTGTAAGCTGAAAACTCTTCTGCCATTCTCCATTCATCTCGTGAATTTAGAAATTCAGTTCAGCCAGGAAATTGTCCTCCTCTACTTCTTCCCCTACTCAGTTAGAAGGAGAAGGAAGGGAAATTGCATTTCAGAGATCTAAAATGTGAAATAAAGTTTTATTTATATAGAATTATATCCTACAGGAAGTCATACAAACTTTTTGCTTTTTCTGGAGAAGAAATAAAAGGATAAACTTTTAAAGGCATTTTTTGGCTTGGTGAATTGTTTCAGCTACCCGGGAGGCCTATAAGCAAACTGGGAATGCTACACCATTTACGGTTAAAGCTGATTTTGCTAGAACTGCCTTGAGCACTAAAAGTTAAATGCTTGATAAAGGATCCATGTATGACAGAGACCTAGAATTCTGTTTAATTCTATACTAAACATTACCAGCTGGCTCGTCGGGCATCTGCTCAAATGTCTTTTGGGAAGAGGGCACAGCAAGTACTCTCTTGTATCTAACCCAGCAAATAATTTTAGCTCTGTTTATTATGTCCAGGAAGCTCTGACTGATTTAAAGAAGAAATCAGACATACACATTGCTGTCCTTGTATTGAAAAGATTCTATTAGCTCCTTTTTACCAGTGTGGAAATCCCCCCATTAACTTTTGTGCTAAGTTTTTAAGACTGAAACTCATTTAGAAATAGGATTATTAGTTCTTCCAGTTCAAATCAAGATCAAATTCTGGGTATTTGAAGTTGGATAGTCCATTTTATGGGATTTATCAGATTTAGTTTGGGCTGCCTGTTGAAAGGTCTGAGCCAAATAGCCTCAGAGTTTTATAGGACAATTTCTCTTCTTGTTTTGTATGTTTTCTCAAAAAAAACCCCTCTTTGTAGCTCATTTTGTCCATTGGAATGACATGTTTTTAATGGAGCTAGGTAAAATTCCTATTCTTCAGTTACTTGCCTCTGTTAAAGGATTCTTCTAAAGCACTTGTTAATTTTGCATAAAACCTGGCTATCTGCTGTACTCATTGAATCCAATCTACCAAAACACCTCAGGCATATATTTTGGGTTCTGTAAAGGTTCTCTTGTTCTGCCAATGTTGATTTCTAGTAAAGCATTCCTGAAATTCTCTTTTCAACTCATGAATTATTTAGTATTTCTTTTCATAGTCCCAGTCATTCAAATTATTTTTTTACTTCCATAGCCTGTTATATACCTTCAAGTTCATAGCCAAGTGCTTAGTATTGAGAATGGAATTTTTATTATTTAGAGATACTAGCTGAATAATGTATTAGAACATGCCTTGTTTGTTAAAGCTTATCCCTGTAACTGGAAATAAGCCTTTAAAAGTCCTGGCATTTTTCAGCTATTTTTCTTGAGAGAGAGAGAAAAAAAAAGTGTCTACGTATGTGGGTTAATTTGGTTTTGGTTTTTTGTTTTTTTTTTTTCTCCCCAATGGGGAATAGAATAAGGTGGTTGTGACATTCTCATGTAACAATTCTAAAATAACAGATTTAGGATAAAGTCTAGAGGCTGCAAACTTCGGATGCAGAGATGAAAGCTTCTGAAAGCTGAAATCTGAATCTCAAATGTATGATTGTGATAGCAGTTACTAAAATTTGTGACCCTAAATGACAGGGTTGTGGCAACAGTTCTCTAGTAACCAGGAGGATTGTTTTTTCCTTAAATAGGTGTTTGGAAATTTGTAAATATAACTTATGAAAAGTCACAGGTCTTGGTTTCTTTTCCTTAGGGATATCAGGGATCAGCAGGAACTCCAGGTATCCCAGGAACTCCAGGGGTTCAAGTAAGTTTCTGTTTCATTCCTAGGATTTGAAAATCTGAGACAAATCCTGCCAACTCTCTCCCAATATCCATTGTTTGTCATTGAGAGTTGAGGTGTGGGGAATGAAAAGGGCTCAAGGGATGGCATGAAGTCAGGGGTCATCCTTGGGTGGATGGAACTTGGGTGGCTTTGGAACTCACGTGGCTTTGGGATTTGTACGCAGGCTGACAATTAGACTGCAA
This sequence comes from Gymnogyps californianus, assembly GCF_018139145.2. Lineage (NCBI taxonomy): Eukaryota > Metazoa > Chordata > Aves > Accipitriformes > Cathartidae > Gymnogyps > Gymnogyps californianus. The sequence continues at coordinate 100,621,984 of NC_059473.1, forward strand.
ATCTAATCATTGCTAGGGAAGGCCTGTAGGAGGAGGACTGAGCTGGGGCTTAGACATTTTCATCCTGATCCAGAAGCCAAACAGTAGTTCCTTCCATTTTTCTATGCATCAGTAACAGTGATCTGAAGCCTTGTCTTCGTGATTGATTACCCACAATTCACATGTCCAAAAGAAGGTTTCAGATAAAGCCTGGACTGATGGAGGAGAATTCTTTTTCTTTCGTCATTGTATTAATTTAGTAGCCCTTACTGGGACAGTTATTGGAAACCAGTGCTGTATTTTACTTGTGGCATGATCCAGTCTGGCTGGATAGTCGAGGACTTATTAATTTGTTGAATTAAGTATCTGAGAGCATGCTGGGGCCAAGAGCAAGCCTGCAACATGGCATATGTGAGGGCTGTCTGATGGACATTTGAAAGGAAGGGGACATCTCTGGACTACTACAGGCTGTGTGACGTCCTCTTTTCCTGAGGTGGTCCTTGGTTAGAGCAAAGAATTGTTTTGGTGTTCCCTAGTCATGGGTTATGATAGTGTGCCATATTCATACATGCTGGATACATTTCATGCTTGGTTCTGCTTTTGTATCCAGTTACCAAAATGTTGTGATCAGCCAGCTGACACATCAGTCCCTGGGTCATGTTGTATTACATTTCTGTGTCTCATTCTGTATCAGACTGTATTAGTATTTGAGCTGGTTTTCATTTTTTTCCCTTTTAGGGACCACGTGGCTTACCAGGTATCAAGGGAGAGCCAGGCAAAGATGGGGCTAAGGTAAAAAAAAGAGTAATAGAGAAAAAGATTTTACTCTTAGCATTTATCATTTTTGGTTGTACAGTTAATAGGGTCAGTATTTTCACATGAGGCTTCTGTGAGAATTGTTTACTAAAAAGGTAATAAAGAAGGAATAAGAATCCTAAATTTAGAATGTTACTTCAATTCTGAATCTGGTCTGCTTTATTTAATAAAGTTTATATAGGCTTTAGCACTGCCAGTAACACCTTTCTTGCACTGAACAATTTATATTTAGAAAGCATATCTAAATATGGGTACCTGGAAACACGATACAGACATCTGTCAGAATGGTTTCTTTCTATCTCTTTTCACCCTTTTTCTCTTTAAGTGAGCACCCAGATGAGCTAGGTAGGAATTTCTGGATGGCACTTTGTATCAGAAAACACTGACTAATTGAAACCAAAGCTTTTTGTGGAAAAATTCTAGCTGCGGTGTAGCCAGTAGCTTGGAGCTGCAGACAGATGTGGAAGCTTATATGTAACTCCCTTCTGGTAATCAGGATAAACTTGAATCTGGATCTCCTGTATACACACTGAATAAACTAGCCATTGGCTATTGGCAGGTCTCATTGATATGTAAATATCTCTGTCCACCCTTCTCTCACACTTTTGCCCTGTGTTTAGAAAAGTTCTAAGTTCATTGCGATAAAAACATATTTTGTTTTTGGTTTATTATAACTTCAAAGCCTTTTTTTGTAAAACAAACACTTGTTTTCCAAACAGATTTTACTGTAGAATTTCCTTCTTCTAAAGTTCCCAATAGTAAAAAGACGTCCTTAAATTCATCACTGTTCAGCAGAACTCTCAAATGCATGATTAGAGCTGAAAAATGTGCTTATGTGTTCTGTGCTTCAGGCATCTTAATCTAATTGATCAGTCAGTATTGGGCCATGTGTAGAAAGTAAGATACTGATGATGAAAAACTCTATTCTCCTGGCAGTGCAGGGTTGTGACAGAATATTTCTTAATGCTCAGTCCAGCCTTGTTTAAAATGTGCCAAGAAATAGGGCTTCCACCACTGTTTTAAAAAACTTCTTCCATTGTAAAATAGGTCTTGCCATTAGAATTTTTTTCCTGACGATTCAGCCCAGATTTTCATCTCTTAATTTCATCCCATTACTTGTAAAGTTTCTGTAGCAACTAATTTAAAACTGTTGCCATTGCCAGGTGTTTTAGTTTATCCAATAATTGAATCACCACTTCTGAGCAGAAATTGAGGCTGCATTCTTTTTCATTAAGAAGCAATGGACGCATGAAGTGTTTATTTTATAAGCTTTGCTGATTTTTTGAAGTCCATTCCATTGCCTGTTTTCAATACTTATTTATTGAGAGATATTTTGATAGCATTAACCCACAAGCTATCATTCCTGTGGTCGTGTTCCTGTCTTCTGTGAATATGTGACAGACCTCTCCAAATCTGCTTAGACATGAATGGTGTTGATAAATACCACTGAGACGTGTTTCCTTTTACCCTTTGTCTTAGAACTTGAAATATTATGTAAAATAACTTCCTGAGCATAATTTACTATTCCTCCTTTATGACTGAAATATATTAAACAAATTGAAATATATTGGTCAATATAAAGTTAGATATTAACAGAGAGAAAACATTGTGATTGTCCAAAAATGATTTGGTGATTGGCTCTTTGTCTTGAGTGGAGTAGATCCTGTCTACTGAAACAAGCAACTAAGCTTGTTTTTATTATTTCAAGTCAGGTAGTGCCAAGTTATAATTCAGCTTTTTGTTGTAATTGCTCAAGGGAGCTTGCAGACAAATTGTCAGATAAATATCTTCAGTACCAATACCAAAAGTTTTGGAATTCCTGATACCCCAACACCGGTGAGGACAATAAAAAGAACTGATGTTTTGATTTGTGTTTTCAGTTGCCAACTGCTTTTACCAAAGTGGATTCTTTCTTCCACTTAAATGAGAACTCATTTGTCAAAGTACCAAAGTTGTTTTATCAGTGTGTTTTGGTTTCAATTTGTTTATTTTTTAGAGAAAGTACTTAATACCTTATTTTTTAATGCTTCACTCATCCAGAGTAAGCTGGTGAGAAATTTGATAAGGTCAGTAGGTCTTTTTTTTTCAGTAAGAGGCAGGAGAAAAGCCATCCCAGATTTAGGGAATTTACTTATTCTTTGGGAAATAGGAATGGATGGTAGAATTATCACAGCTCCTACAGAGATTTTCAAAGCTCCTTTCAAAGCTTTTTTTCCTCTTGTCAAAGCTAAATTGCTACTTTTGAACCTCCATAAGCCTTATTGAGAGGTGACAGTAAAATTTATTCTAAAAAATTTAGTGATTGTTTAATTTTTTTCTTTTATGTAGTGAATCTTGTTTAAAGATCAACAAACTCTCATCAGTCAGCATACCAATGTTATGTAGTTGATATGGTCATATATAACGTCTTTCCACTATTTGTTGATCATTAAGAATATGAATGTTATTATAATATATTACTACTATTTTAGATATAAGGATTTAAAATACGTTTGTTCCTTTAGGGTGACCGTGGACTACCTGGGTTTCCTGGATTACATGGGATGCCAGCACCAAAGGTTGAAATTAAATATTTCTTGTTACAATATTCATGTGTTTCAGCTTGGTCTATAGTTTAATTTAAAGGAAAAATAATTTTGTATACAATATTATGTCAGTGCATTTGATGAACTACATAAAATGAATAGATATAATACTGAAATTAAAGGAAGATACATGCCGTGGGACTTCATTACATACATATCATGCAATGGAAACTGCCTGTTTTTTTCATTTTTTTCTGCTCTATGGGATTCTATATTAATTACTTTGAACTTTGATTTTACTACTACTTAGAACCTTCTTCATCACAAATAATGTGTCCAAAAAATAAAAATAATTATGTAATTTTCTTGAAGTCATTCAATTTGAGTGACAGCATTTTGAAGGGTAGTTCTGGTCTAATGCGATGAGTTTATTTCACATGTATGTTCCCCAAAACATCATCAACCGTATCTTTTGCTCTTCTGTGTTAGTACTCAACTGAATTTAGTTCTTAGTTTTTCCAAATTTTTGTTTTAAACTTTTCAAATACGGTCTTCAGAAGAGTGCAGCACTTTTCAAAGAGCTGAATTTTTTACTTAGGTGCCTACCTATATTGAAGCGACCAGAAACTCAAAGCACCTTCCATTGAAAATAGAAGCATTAAGCCTGTGAGCTGTGGATTGTCTCACTAGCAGCGTTGGACATTCTGGGCTTCTCCCCTAGGAGAGCTTGGAAAATTCAAGATTTGCATTTACTGTCTTGAGCATATTTTTTTATATCGGATGGAGCTCTTTGCCTGCTTCATTTTATGCCTGCTATACGTGTATACTTTGTATGTATATCTGTATATAACTACTTCTATTTTAAAAATTAACTTATTCACACACATTTTGTCTAGGGAGAAAGGGGTCCTAAAGGAGATCAAGGAGTGCCAGGAATATATGGAAAAAAGGCAAGTAAATTTATAATCATAAAATAAAGCAAAATGTTATTGGTATCTGTGGTGAGGTGACCTCGGCTGGCTGCCTGATGCCCCCCCCAGCCACTCTGTCATTCCCCTTTCTCAACAGTACAGGGGGAGAAAATAAGATGGAAAAGCTTGTGGGTCCAGATAAGGACAGGGAGATTACCTAGCAATTACTGTCATGGGCAAAACAGACTTGACTTGGGGAAAATTAATTTAATTTATTGCCAACTAAAATAGGTTTGGATAATGAGAAACAAAGGCAAAAACTAAAACACCTTCCCCCCACCCTGCTTTTTCCCAGGCTCAACGTCACTCCTTCATGCGATGGGGAATCGGGAGCAGGGTGGGATGGTCAGTCCATAACAGTTCCTCTCTGCTCTCCTTCCTCCTCACACTTCTCCCCTGCTCCAGCGTGGGTCCTTCCCACGGGCTGCAGTCCTTCAGGATAAACCTGCTCCTGCATGAGGTCTCCATGGGCTGGAGCTTGGCTACCACAGCTCCACCATGGTCCTCTCCACAGGCTGCAGGAAAATCTTTGCTCCGGTGCCTGGAGCACCTCCTCCCCTCCTTCTTCACTGACCTTGGTGTCTGCAGTTGTTTCTCTCACTTTTTCCCCTCAGTCTTTACTTTGCCTGTGTCGTGTTTTTGCCCTTTCTTAAATATATTTCCCCGGAGGCACCACCACCTTGGCTGCGGGGCTCAGCTGCACCCTGCGGTGGGTCAGTTGGAGCTGGCTGGAACCGGCTGTGTCCAGCACGGGGCAGCCCCAGCCTCTCCTCACAAAGGCTGCCTGCAGCCCCCCGCTGCCAGTGCCTGGGCACCTGCACCTTCTACAATATCATTTATATTTTTATAATAGGTGTATTCACAGAGAATTTAATTCTGCAGTCCTAACTCAGAAAAATTTCCACTGAAGTTACTGGATATACTTAGGTCTTGTAATATTAAACTCATGCTCTGCTTATTTGGATATTTTGAGAACTCTCTTCATCTTTCTGTTAATGGATCCACGTAATTCGTTTTAACATAACACAAAATGCTTATGAATATATTTTTTTGCAAATATGTCTATGCCTTTAATATGGGGTATATGTAATAATTAATATTGCAAAGAAGTCTGTGCTTTTTAATACATAGAAATGTACATGAACCATATAACCGAATGGGAGAGAGGGAGAGGAGTAAGGGGAGTGAGGAGAGGAGCACACGGATGGAGTGAGACTGATAGCAGCCTGGAAAAGAAATGTTGTTTTAATCCGTAATTTATATAAAGCAGAATGTGCTTCTATGTAAATATTTATATTTCAGAGACCATATTTTGGTCATCCAATCTTAACGGTTACGTTTTCACCTGTCCTCATATTTTCTTCATGTATTTATTGGTCTAGAGTTTTAAGCAATTTGAAAGAGGGTCTGTGTTCACATTTCTATATTTTAGAGCATATTTACATTTCTGTAACAGGGGTAGTTATTAATTGACCACTGCTTGTGTTAAGAAAGAAACAAATCTTCCATACATTTTCAAAATAAGAAATAACATACATGAATTATAGGTTAAATATACTGAATTTGCAGCATGAACATTGAGCACTACTTACTTTTTGTTTGCTGTATTTCTCAGGGTTCAAAAGGAGAGAAAGGTGATACGGGATTTCCGGGAATGCCTGGGCGATCCGTAAGTTTTGTGAAGACAATTTGCCTTTAACTTTTGCTTGTTAATTTACCTACTCATGACTGTTAACCATTGCCACAGGGAGACCCTGGCAGAAGTGGGAAAGATGGATTACCGGGAAGTCCTGGTTTCAAGGTATGTACAAATGTATATTCATATCTTGCCAAAGTCTTCAATAGCATTGCTATTGGTCTAAATATACCCAGTTTATTCTGTGGAGAATTACTGGAAATTAAATTAATGGGTGTTACTGGGAAATGTCAAAGTTTACTGCAGTCAGTGGGCAATCTTCATTGATTTCAGTTGATTTGTGAGCAGGGGCAAAGCTTTTATTAAGAGTGTATTAGTGATCATCAGATTGTTTATACTTCATGTCCCTTATCCTGTTTGTGTTTCTCTAACTCTGTGAATCTGTTAATGAAATTTATATGCAAGCATACACTACAGAACATACCTGTTGTGTACAGTTAAGAAGGAAGTAATCTAATTATTGTTATTGCTTTTGAAGGGAGCTGGATGAAAGTTAGGGGAAAACACCTTCAGTATTGGATTCGTGTTTATGTTTGCATTCTCTTCACTGTGCAGTCCCCTTTATATTTAATTTAGAACAGTTTTTCAAGTGGACTAAGTATCTGCCTACTTAAAAAAGACTACAGTATCTGATATTTCTATAATGTATTGCAGTCTGTGAGCTCACTGGACATTTTGTTTACCCAGTTGTTGTTTGCACTGTTCTAATTTGTGAAAAGATGGACTTTAACAGTATCAGTTTTAAGTTCATAGGAAAAAAATTTTATTAATATGCGATGTAAATGTTCAGTTGAATTGATCTAAAGAAGCTTTTTAACAGCAGCTTTGTTCCTATAATATTTTTCTTAATAATAATAATGAAGTGATCTAGCGCTGCTCAAGATTAATGTTCCTTCAGCGTCCAAAAATGCAAGTGTACTTTTAAGTGCACTTGTCTAAATTCCTATTACTGTAGTTGGAGATCTCGGTCTTTCTTCCATTTTGTGACCATGCTTGTCTAGAGCAGTTGGGATACCATGGCATATCTGTGTCATCTGCTGCAGCAGGAAGATATGACACGAGACCTATGAGAGACCTAAACCCTCCAGGCAGCAGCTGCCAACAAGATGGATCCAGCAGGATCCCAGGCTCGCTCAGGCTGGAGGGGACTTTGTTTGGGGCATCTCCTGGACCAGCCTCCTGCTCACAAACGGGACAGTGCTGAATCCATACCAGGTTGCTCAGCTGGGTCTTGATCACCTCCAAGGATGGAGACTGCACAACTGGGCAGCTTGTTCCATCCTTGACTGTCTTCATGGTGAAAAATTTTTCGCCCTTATTTGCAGCAGGAAATGGCTCTACATGTCTATGTGTTGACAACTGATCAAGCTCTTCGTAAATATAATAAATGGAGCCTTTAAAGTCATTCAGCTGCTGACTGTTAACTGCTATAACTTCTGTGGGGTCATTCATAAGTTTGCAGTCCTATTTGCTGTTTTTGGCTACCCCAGGTGACCTGTAAGTGCCATTTCAGAAGGACACAGGTCTCCTGTAGGTGGTACCTGCCAGCCCAATGTGGAAGCCTTGGCTGCCCTAGAGCACCTCGGATAGCACCAGGCGTTTGTGATTAGGTAACTGAATCAAGCCCCTGTTCACTGTAATGGGAACTTAGATCCCTAATGTATCTCTAGACAACTTCAGGTAGAAAAACACATGTAGGCATCTTAATTTGAAGTTAAAGGAGGGAGATATCACTCACATACAACACTACACCACTGTTATTCTAAAAATTGCTCAACTTCAATGTATAACTAAGCATCCTGCAATTAAAAAATTTATTACAACACATCTAAAATAACAGCCTTTAAAAAATTTGTATAAAATTTAACTTTTACGGTAGATAAACTCAGTATTTCCAATTTTATTTGTTCTCTTTGGAAGGCCTTAATAAGACTGTGCTAAAAGGTAATGGAATAACTTCATTTTATGTCAAATTGGTGTACTGCTTTTTTTTAACTGCCCTTAAGTTTACACCCTTAAAACATGTTAGTAAAAGAAGTTGTAAATCTTAATTATGGAAAAAAAAAAAATTCTTATTGCTCATTTTTCTGAATTTAACTTCAGCAACCAACACCAGATTATTTCTATGATACTGAAGGACTTTTTCTTTATTTGTTACTTGGTTTAGTTTTAAATACTCCTACATTCATTTCATTTTCATCTTCAAATCCCATTGATACCTGCCTACAAATTGTTATTATTAATATATATCTACAAAAGCATGTATCTCTGACACTTGCAAATGTGTCAGGCAAAGACAATTTAACAGACATTCTTAAACCACTCAGCTAAGTTTGTGTCTGTGGACATAGTAGCTACTTAAGTTGCCATTAGACCAATGGAGGTCTAACCAGTAATGCCACTGGAGTCTGGAGAGCAATTCAGCTCAAAGAAGGCAGACTTGTAGGTACCAGTTTAGTTGCCTGCATAAAAGTGTCTGGTGAATTTGAGATTCATTAGTATCCGAAGCATCCTAAGGGAGCTGACAAATATGATATAAGTCCTATGGAAAGCCAGTACCTTTCTAGAGTGGGAGTAGAAACCCAGACAAGACACCCATGCATATCTCAAGTATGACCAAATGTCTATGTGTGGGCAATGAAATTGAGCTACTGGTGGCTGGTCAGCTGAATCAAGCCTCCATCAATTGTCTTGACTAGACTTCTGTTGGCTGTGATAGGAGCTTAGTTACCTACATGAATTTATTTCAAATGAATCCTACCTTGTTTTCAATATATATACATATATATACACACACACAGATATTTCTTCTAAGTTGGTGGAGAATTTCCTTCTCTGGTACTATAGAAAGTAGAAAAAAAAATTAGGTATTAGATTTTTTTCCTCTCTGGTATTTGATAACATGGGCAGGTGATAGTCGTAGTTGTTTAACATAAAATTTTAACTGTCACTGGTGGCCCTTTAGAGTGAAGTATAATGGTGATAAAGCATGAATTTGTGGAGTATTTTGATCTGTTTTTATGCTTGTAAACAATATACAGATAATTCAGTATATTAGTTGTGCGAACCTGTGTACATTTAAACTGAAAGACATTTTCTTGACTATTTTCTTAATTTAGTTATTGTAGTACAAAAATATGGCATACTCATTATTATAATATAATAGTTAACAGGAGCCATATTCTTCATTCAAACATTTTGTCAGCTTGACTTCAACATCTGCTTGCTATAAAACATTGCTTCATTCTGGGTCTGTAATCAAATTCAGAGCAGTAACAAACAGGCTGCCTTTGAAGGAAATTTCTGCTGGAGCTTTCCTGTTTTCTTACAATATTCGTTCTGGGAAAGAATGTGGAAAAAAAGCATGGCTTGAAACCCAGATGCTACCCGTTGTTACTTCAACTCCAGTTTTGTAATTTTAAGTTAATTATTACCAGATTATTTCATATATATATTAACTGATCTTTGCATTTGTTTTATGTGCTTTTATTTCTGGAATTATTCTTCAAATTTTCATATATATTTTTGGTATCTTACATATTTTGAGTAAAGACATAAAGATTTGATCATATCTAGTACTGCTGTATTCTGGAGCGCTTTAAAATAGTTTTCAGACTATTAGCTGTACTAACTTAGACAATAGCAATTTATTACTGTTTTATGTGCTTCTTCAACCAGTAATTGCTGTTCTGATTCAAAAGACAATTGTCTGTCTCTCATCTCTTTTTGCAAACTGTTTGATAGCTGTTGGACGCAGCATGAGGGAATATTGGATTGACAACACTTCTTACTGTGTTTGAAACTTTTTAAGAAATGTTTGTTTGATGAAGCCTCGATCATGTGTATTGGTTTTACATTTTACTTATATTAAAAATAATAATTTACTATTTGAAATAATTATTTTTATTATTCAAAGGGATGTCTTTTTTTTCAATATCGTATTTAACAGTGTTTTTTATTTTAAAGGGGGAAGTCGGACAGCCTGGATCTCCAGGCCTAGAAGGACATCGGGGAGAGCCCGTAAGTGATTAAATTGCTGACATATCCTTATGTATGGATTTGTTTGTTTGTTTTTATTTAATGGATGTTATACTTCATGTTTCATCCATGTTGATTTGAATTGGTTGATATGTCTGTTTTTGTAAAAGTGCTTTTTTATTTTCTAGTGTTCATCTTTAAATTTGGATTTAGTAAAAGAAATAAACAAGCCTTTAAAGTCAAAGATGCCTTAAAAGAAAAGATTCTTCACTATGTTCCTGTTATATCCCAATTTGTATATATATTATAAAATTGTCTTATTATTGACTTCTTTCCTATTGATAGGATGGTACGGTTAGATACTGATAGTTACTTACACGAGGAAAGATTCTGGGTGTTTTTAACTCTCATTTCTGCAACATGGTATATGTTCTTTCATATACTTGTTAATTGCACTTTTAAAGTTTATTTTTTCACTGTCTACCTCCCCCTCTCTTTTGTCCAGCTGTATTGGTCTTTTACTTCCTTGCACCTTGTTACACTGTCCACGTTATCTGTATCTCTTTTCCCCTTGCTTAGCTGGGGAACATGCTGCTGCATTTTTGTTTGGCTTGTTTCCAAAGACATTGTTCCTCTGCTGGTGTTTGGGCAGCTCCTCAGGGCAGCTCATTTTTCATCCTTTTTATATGTGATAGCTAGGCTTTGTCCTCCTTGTTTCCTTGTTTGGCTCTTTAAGGCCACCAGACTGCTTGAAGCAGAGGAGCCAAGATACCTGTAGAAATAGCTGAAAGCTTTGAGTGCCGAGAGCGAGCCAGCTGTCTTCAAACCATCAGTAATTCTTCTGTAGGCCAAGAGCAGTAAATGGAGCTCAGTTGCTGGAACGCTGCCTTCCAGATGAATTACATTCTGAATTACAGTTTGAATTGTAAGATAAGGAGATGCAGCTTTATACATTCAGAAATCTTTGTGGTATTGAATGTAACGAAGGGCAGTATGTGTTATATGGTACTGAAATCTGGTAGAGAGTTTTGAGAACTGGGAGATGGAAATAACACTCCCAGCTGAAAAATTCTCAAGTTCTTTCATGTAAATTTTTCATGTGTTCACCAAAACCTGATAAAACACTATGAGTAGACTGCAAAACACTGGGCAATCATTCCCGAGAGACTTTCTTCCCACTTGGCTGGCTTAAGTGAAGAACACACACAGTTCCTCACTTGGCTTTATTTTATTTCTTAAATATGTTATCCCAGAGGTGCTACCACCATTGCTGATGGGCTCGGCCTTGGCCAGTGGCAGGTCCATCTTGCAGCCAGCTGGCATTGACTTTATCGGACATGGGGGAAGCTTCTAGCAGCTTCTCACAGAAGCCACCCCTGCTACCAAAACCTTGCTGTGCAAACCCAATACAGTTGGTCTTTTTAAAAATAGCCATCTTATGATCCCTCTTGATTTAGCAAATAAAAAGAGCATGGTTGTGAAATGAATGCATCTTGAGACAACATCTAAGAGGCAACTGTCTAGGATGGAGAGCACAGTTGAACTGAACTCCAATTGCCTCCAGCCTCTGAGAGGTGTGGTTATTTTCTGGACAACATACTTTCTGGTGTATTATTACTGTTATAAATCCCCAAATTTATGAGCAGGAAAAAGTCGGTTGTAAAGCTAAGTAAATAATTCCAAGTGATGTGGGTTTTTTCTCTCAATAGTACTATTTGGAACTTAAGTTAGCCAGGGCATCCCAATCCTACCCACTCTGTGTAAGAATAACATTTGACAGTATGGACAAAATAATTTAGATAGCATTTAGTAAAGCTAGTAATCAAGCTCATTTTACTGATGACAAAAGTAGGCCATGCTGTCACTTGAGTAGTTTAATGGCTAGTCATCGATCTTACTGATGACAGGCTGTTTTGATAAATAACGTTTTTTTGAGGGGCCAACTGTCTAAAGGATAGAATAAATCAAGATTTATTTGAGCTTAATTTCAGCCTGGCTGTCCTTTTTAACATAGGTAGAATTTTGTCAGAGTTTGGTTTCAGTGGAAGCTGTGTTAGACTTCTCCTTGTGTTTACAATCACGCAGATGGGAACTCTGAAGTGAGTGCTTGTGGGTGAAGCTGGCAGGACATTTATAGCACTCTTCTAGGCCTAGCATATGCTGTCCTGCCACAAGTAATATGTCTGAACATTTGCAACTGCTCATGTTTACTCTCCAGATATCATATTTTTCAGAAATACAGCTGCAAACACTTAAAATGGTAGAGTTTGCCCTTAATATTTAGGTCACCTCAGATGTGGCCTCGTTTGTGCCAGCGATAGCAGCATAACAAGGCTTTCAGCTTCTGACGTGACTCCCACTGTTATACCTATATTCCCTATATTCTGTTGATCTCTTATAACTGCATCAGGAATGCCAGATCTAGATCAATGCATTCTCTAAAAAATGTGTGTTTTATGCTAGGGTATGATAGCAGAATTCTTTTTGAAATGTGTTCAAGATACATTAAGGATATAGAAATCTCCAACAGAGGTTGCTGTATTTTTCTTCATAAAGCAGAAATCTTTAAAATACAACATAGAAACTGGTATAGCCAGGTAGCCTGTATATTTGGAAAGCAAACCAAAAGTTAATGTAATTCTACTGCATCTATAGCCATGCTGAGATTAATAGAAACAGGAACCAAGGAAAGAAGATTCCTGACTTAGTTATATGGTAAAATGCAGAAAAAAAATTTTTTGGGGTGTTTTTTTCTTCTGTGTGCAATGTAATATTCCCCCCTCTCCCTTATTATATAGTTTTCCAGATCTCTTCCCTACAAACAAATTGGCTTTAGTGGAACCCTTAAAGTGCAACACCTTGAGGCAAGATGGCTTGTTAAATAGTCTTGTGTTCAGTGTTGCCTCTTTTGTCTTTCTTTGCATAGGTGCATTTCGTAGTGCATCTTTGCACTACGAAAAAACACACAAAACACAGAACTACTGGCAACTGTGTTATCTGTATACTGACAATGTTCCTTAGAGATCCTGTTGTTGGAACAAGTCCCTGGCAGCCAATCATAATAATAATAATATAGGAAATAATGATATTTACTTACTAAAATTTAAATGTAGCTGATTCTAATGAACTTTCTTCTTCAGTACAGCTTTACACATATTATATCACTGACTGTCATTCCATAAACTGACATATATAAATAAGCAAATATTTTGAGAATGGAGGAAATTCTGAAAAATTATATTTTGCCTATATTTACCTAGCCATGTGTACATTCTCATGAGAATCACTGAGGAGAGAAAAACACAACCACCATATTTGAGTGAAAAATGTGAAATGAATGAATGGTGTGTAAAGAGGAACATCTTTCATAAGATTATTTAACGTAGTTAGAGGAGATGTGCAAGTTTTAAGGTGTTCAAGTCCCCCTTCAATCTACAACAGAATCAGAAAGTAATTTTAACATGATTTCTGTACATTTAACTTGTTTAACTTAGGTAGACCATATGAGAGGGAAAGTAGCCAGTTACCTGTGGAATAGGAAGGGACTGTGAATAATGGAAAAGTTGGTAATTGTTTTGAACTATTCATGGAAGGAAATTTTAAAATTCACAGTCCAAACCTTTGCAATAGACAGTGGAGTGTAAGAGCTATGCTAATCTGTTTAGGAGGAAAGCTACTATTCAACTTTAATGAAATAGCTCAAATTTTAGTGGTCGTATTTATCAACAGTATTTGCAGAGTTGTTTCTGATAACAACCGTATTTGAGAATGCAGCATCATGTGTGAACACTTTGTCAGTCCTATCTTCCTATTTCACAAATAGAAGGAGCAGCACAGTGTGTTAGTGTTGACTGAAACAGATGATGACCACTGGCTGAGATAAGTGGAAGTGAAATACACCACATGTACACAAATGTGTTTTTCAGTGATGACAATGATATGCTTTGCTTGATGCACTTTATGTTGATGTTATGTTGGTTTGTACCAGTTACAATATATATGCCATATATATACACCACTTAATAAGGTGCCGTTTACTCGACATTTATATTTTATATCTGCATTTATATACTGAGTTATGAAATACTTCAGTTAGAAACAAACCTAAAACCTCTATAGTATATGTATGCAATAGGCCTTGTGAAAAATATCTTTCTTTCTGAAAGTGTTACTTAGTTTATTTTTTAATGCCCCTAGTCTGATTATTGTTGTATTTCTATTTTTAATCCCTCAGTAGATTAAAGCATAAAAATCCTGTTGTATTTCTGGTGCTCAAAAGATCATGTGTTGTGTGGATTTAATACTTGTGAAGTACTAAATACTCACTCAGCTTTTATATTGCCTTAAAGTACGCACTGCTATAAAGTAGCACTCTCTTTATAAGTAATATATTTAGAAGAAATTATTTCCTGTCGATCTTTAAGAGAAAAGTGATCAGGAGACTCAGCAAACTGGTTGGTGTGAATCTATCAAAATTCTTAGCTTCAAATCTAATATTGATTCTTTTCCACTAGTCTGAGATGCCTTGGTAGTAGCAGCTGAACTCTGAACACTGATGGCCTGCTTTTCAAAGGTGTTATCATTACAGTCATAAGGGAAGTAAGGACTAGTATTTGCTCTGCATATGATGTCTTGTGGGTCTCAAAAGAATACCTTATTTCTTTGTTGAAAATTCTGACTTTGACCTGTAAATACATTTATGTATAAAGTGAAATGGTTATTCAGGTGGGGTGTTTTGTTCTACATAAACAGCTGATGCAGTAAGACTTTAGTAGGCATATGCCATACATCATTATTTCTTTACAAGTAGGTTTGGTTAGTTGAATTAGTTTTTTAGTGATTGTTTCTTCATTTCTTCTTCTAATTTCTGAATTGTTGGAGTAGACAGGGCAGAGTCTTGCTGATGACTTTCTGATTGCTGGAGCTACTATGACAGATGTTGTTAGGCTTGTTCCCATTTGAGGAAGGGGGAGATGACAGCTTTGACAGCACAATACTTTCAATAGCTGTTCTTTAATTACACAGTGCTTGCTGTAAGCTCAACCATATTTTTATACTGAATGCAGGTTTTCCTGTCAATTATAACTTTTAGATCCACTTTAGGTGTATATATTTTTAGCAGACTTCATTTGTGACCTAGATTATATTCTTCATTCTGACTGACAAGTTATTTTAAGTAAATTCATTCCATACTACATTTTCAGCAGAGTTAATTGCTATTAAGAAGATAAATATGAGAATGGTGCTGTAAAGAAACAGGTAATTAAAGACTTCTGGAACTTCAGGCAGACTAGTCTGAACTACTCTGTTATTCCCAGTTGACAAAAAAGATATAAGACATGACAGCATAGTTGCTGATCCAAAGCGTATTGAAGTCAATGGAAAGATTCCCATTGAGTTCAGTCTGGACTGGGGCCACAATAAATGCTGTAATAAACTTGGACCCACTGACCTAATGCAACTTGGAAAATAATGCCTGCTTTTCTAAGTTGTAAAACTAACAGTTCTCTCCCATCTAATTCTCACTTTCTGTCTGTTCCTCATGATTTCTGATTTTTAAATTTCTGTCTTCACACACTGTGCAATTACATTAATTATATTAATTTTCTATAATTATATAGTATCTTTTTTAATTTTTATTTTGTCTACAGAGACTTAGGAAAGTATTATTTTTGGATTTTTTCAGTTAGTACCATTTCAAATTGGATAACTTTGGAAAATCAAGTGGAGAAAAGGTGGCATACCTTACTGCCATTTCTTTAAGACTATTTTATAGATGCAATGTTAACAAAGGCAATTTCTTGAAAGATGTAAGGAAATACGAAAGGAGTTGTAGTTGTAAGCCTATTATGGACATGAATGGCATGTGCTATAAATAGTTATAAACAGTACTCAGAGTAGTCTGTTTTACGCTTGTATGCTGTAGTGGCCTTTTTATGGCTACGCTGACACTTTTCTTACTAATTCATGTGCTGATAGAAGTTACATACCAGCATTCCTCCGCCATTGCAGCTGGTTTGTAAACATAGTGATAGAAATACCTCTGACCAATATGTTGTACCAATTTAAAATCTCCCTGCTGACTTGCTGAGCTGTATTACAATAAACAGATGCTTGTCGTTTGTTAAAATGTCTCTTAATAATTTGTGAATCTTGTCTAAATTAAAAAATCTGTTAAAACTGTGATTCTGAAAGAATTGTCCTGCAGCAAACATTTGAAGGCGCAGCTTTGCTAAAGAGCGCAGTAGCTATCTTCTAAGCACAAAATTAGTGGTAATGCTTATTTATTTGTATTCCATGAGTGATTCCAATGAACTAGTCCTGTTTATACACAAAACCACAAACTCTTCTGAAAAGTGTAATTTCTTCTATGCATTAAAATAATTTTGGGTATTTATTGGAAATTTTCATGTAGAGACTTTAAACTTGATATTATACTTATTAGTTATCTGTACTAGAAAGTGAGCTTTATTTCCCAGATGAAGTGCTTTGGCATAAGCTTATACTGTCTGTAGAGTACGAGCGGTGACACACATTGTTCCACCTGTGGTTTTTCCCACTGAGGGAATGATCATATTCACTTCATACTGCAGCTTCAGCATTCAGCTGTCATGTTCTCAGCTTGGCTAAGATGGAGTGTAGAGATCCGGTATGAAACTAAGAGTGTATCAACTTGGCAGTATGGATGTATACAGTACACATCAGATATCCCCTCTCACGGTAATGTTACTCGAAAATACATGTAGATGTTTGCCCATTTAAATGCTTGTGCATTTAGGAAACTGGAGACCTTCACATCAGTTGCAGAGACCGCAATATGCACATGCTTACAAACATCACTACCTTTTTTCTGAGTACCAGAAACTAGATTTTCTTAGTATTAATATTGTGGTGGGCCTTTCTGTAGAGATGGTTTATCATCTGATAAAGCTATATTTGAACATTATAGCTACACAATTTGACTTTTAATGTATTAAGTGGGAAAAAGTCAGTTTACTGTAACTGATTATCATTCAAAAGCATTTCCGATGAGTTCTTTTGTGTTATTTTGAGCAAATGATGCACAGATACATTTCAAGTATATTAGCTAACATACTACTGCTTGGACTGAAAAAAAGACATTCTAAAAAATTACTGGACTTGATAAAGAGGAGATTTTTGAGGAGTTGAATGGGCAAATCCACACAACTGTAAATTGATCCTGTATTCTTTATCAGAAATTTCTTTAGTCCCAAATCTCAGTTAAAAATTTGATTGGTTGCTGAATTGGCTTAGATTAAAGAATTAAAACTGTATAATCTGTGTGAGTATGTGTGTGAATCTAGTTTGGCTCTGTCTGAGTAGCTGATCTGAGAAAGTTTAGAAGTTCTTTAATCATTCTTTACTTTCCCTGTAAGTTTACTGAATTATGTGTTTGCTTAAGTGTTTAATCTAATTTGATCTGATCTAATACTTTCCAGGCATAACAGGTTAATTCACCCCGCTAAGAAGAGAATAACCGCTAAAGATCTTGAAAGTTATATAATAAAACTGGTATAAAGTAGGTGTGCCTTAAGTGATTAACATTCACTTCCTTTGACATGTGATATTTAAAAAAGGACTCATTTGCATTCTTTTGGATCTTAGGGCTAATAATAATAAAAATTATTATTATTATCTTAATAATAATACTTAGGGCATTCCTGAAGTTGTGTGCTGCTTTCATACATCCAAGAAAGGCTTTTCTGAAGTAGGAGATGTATGAAGAGAATGTTTGGACTGATATATGTTGTGTATTGGGCTGACACCTACCATTTTAGTGCCAGGAAAGTTAGTGTTTATACTTTCAGTAAACAATGTTTCACAAGTGCTAATTAATCTTGAAACAGCAACATCTCTGCATTATTCTTGCCTTACAGTTTTCTTCTTAGCTCCCACAGTTTTCAAGGAACACTTCAAGACACTTGTCAAATCCTTCAGTAATATAGATAACACATTGGAAATTACATCTTTAACAAAATGGATTTTGTATATTCCTCAACAGAAACATTATGCCTAGGATCAGAAAAATAAATATATGCATAGTGAAATACATTTGAATGAACTTCTGACAGCCAAAGTACCCAACAGTCCCTATTGGGTAGCAGTATCATCACATGATTTTGGCCTGATTTAGTCCTATATGCATCGCCTTTTAACCAAAACGTGATATTGCAAAGTATTTGAAATCGTTGAAGTAACATTTTTGCAGTTTATTGGGAAGAAGGAGCAAAAAATGAAAAGTTCTTTTGTAAAGGAGAAAATATTTGACAACCGGTGGAGTAAACATCCCATTTGTGGATTGTGGCAGAGGAGTTACACGTAAGTAATATGCAAGATATTTTTTTCTCTTTGTGTTGAAATATTTTGCAGCAATGCCAGCTTTATTATTTGTGTGTCTATGCTAATTTTCTGCTCTCACACATATTACAGAGGTAGGATATAAAATACCTCTGTTTCTAGTATCTATACTAATAGAATTAAAAATATTTTTAGTAAAAATAAATGGTCATTTAGACAGTAGATCTTATGCAAAAATACAAGGCATAGAACATATTAATTTAGTTTACCAAATCATAAGTGTCATTTTTGCATTGGCTTCATCTGTAATTCACAGCAATTCTGTTCAAGATTATTGCTTAGCAGCTGTATTCAATCACACAGAAAGTGTCGTGTATGTTAGACTATGTTAGACAGCGAAATGCATGAATATGTAATTAATATGTGCCTGTCCTAAGTGGCAAGTCACTCAACACTGTGCTTACTGTGGTCTTTCATTTTGTCAGGTCTCAGAAGCAAGCTACGGAAAATCAAGATGGATCTGGATTTTATTGTTTTAACATACGCTGCAAAATGGAAATATTTTGAATCTTTAAATATGTGTCAGACAAATTGTCATTTATGATAAAGATTATAATTTATGGTGAATAAAAGCAGAGTGTGTGTAGGTTTTTTTCCCCCCATTTATGGTGTATAAATGCAAAATTCAGACCAAGCTTTTTAAACTGTGCATTGGTAATTCCACGTAGTCACAGGCAATGCTATAGGAGCTAATGCTTCACAATGCAATTTCTGTTTGTGTGTGCAATTTCATATTTCATTTTTAGGCGCACACATTATCAATTGTCAATGGTTTGTATCATTGCATTTTGACATAACCGTAATATTAAGTATGATTTGAATCTTAGTAATTACAAATTCCTAGATGTATTCAAATGTTGCTCCATAGAGCACAGGGACATGGTACTTCAGGTTTCTAGCAAAAGTGCCCTCTTCTTGGTATGATTTGTATCTCTGTTAATGTTCATGCTAGAGAATAATCAAAAGAAGAGATGTCTGAATGCTTTTAACACATCCCCTAAATATTTCTGTCCTAATACACTATGAACACTAGGAATTAGCATTTTGATTTACCGCTTAGGTAAATATCTGCTGGAGTTCTCAGTGACTCTGGAGACCAAACAGAAACTTCCCTCAGCTGATTGCTATACTTAGAAACCAAACATAGGCAGTAGGCTATGAATGAAGAAGACACTCAGTTAGAATGTAGCAGCCATAAATATTTATTATGTCAGTTGAGTTCATTTACACATTGTCGTTCTATTCTGTGCTTCTCAACATGTTTATGGTGAGTTACTTAACTACAAGTAGAAAGAGGATTACCAAAAGGATGTTTGGCTTTCCTTCTTCTGATGCAACTTCAACAGGGTAGTAACAGGGTAGCCAGTTTTCTTGCTAGTCATTATTATTCTTCAACATATGGGACAAGCCAGTGAAAAGATTTGCTGTACCTATGTCCTCAGAAGGCCTGAGTTACAGCCTGCTTGAGAACTGCGGTCAGGGTGGTGATATGAAGCAATCTAGCTGTAACTCCTTCAGGGCTCTAAGTGCTGCATCTGGGCATCTAATCTACAATCTATACTCTGATAATTATCCAGAGCGGTTTTCATTTTACCTCATATAGTCAAGTAGACATATTTAGTCCATCTCTGTGTTATGGTTCTTCTCTGATATAAAACTAATATCTGTATAGGATTATTCATCCCATCATGAAATAATTGTCTCAAATAGAAGTGGTCATTTTCTTCTGAAGTTGCCTGTTTCTTTTAACTGGCTTAGTTTAGATTTTTAGATTAGTTAAAGTTAGTTGAATTTAACCCTTCCAGAAAATGTGGAAGAGAAAAACAAGCAAACAACTTAAAGAAGGGCTTATTTGTTATTTTTGTGTTCAAGTGGTAGCTGGGCTGTCTAACTAGTTTCTTGTTATGCTTCTTCCATGTGTCCTTCATGATCAATAGCATTGCATTATTCTTGTGCAGTGTGTGCTCAGTTAGGGTCATACCAATTGTTCAGGATAGATTATCACATACTTTGTAGTGTAGAAATAGGAAACGATATAGTGAAGTTAAATAAGGGAGTTCTGCAGTATTTGTGAGCCTTAAAAATCCTTTCATCAGAGAAACCACATTAGTATTGCTTATACTCAATATTCTTGCTATAAAGAAGGTGATAAAGATAGTTTTGTAACTGGGATCAGTTGGTTCACCTCTATTCAGGAAGCAATGAAGACAGTCCCTGTCTGCAAAGAGCTTTAAGCCTGAAATTGAGAAGTTGATACTCGAGTCTCAGGTACTTCAGTAAATACAGTGCTAGCAAATTTGGGGAAATTTTGTGCAGTTAGTGTTTTCATTTTTGTAATCTTTATGTATTAAAATTACAGTGAATTGAAGCTATGGAAAGTCTTGTCTGAATACAGGCTGGCTTCCCATCCATAATGAAACAAAAAACTAACCAATCTTTAATCAGAGTGAATTTAAATCCATTTGTAAGGCTTAATTAATGTTTCTGCTAAGATTAAAATATTATGATCGTATAAGATGTCTCCTTCCCAAACTGAACCCCCCCCATGACAAAAATACATATTTTTTCATTTGTACCACATGTTGTTGTATTGGAAGTCTTCATCATGATGTATGTTATGACCAGCATTTGGTTTTTTTTCAGATAGGTAATTTAAAAATATTGTATATTTGTGCTTAGCCATTGTTCTAAGATTACATATCACAAATCAAATAGTACTCTGGGCTAATGAAGCACAGGGAACACAGTGCTTATGGGAACCTGTTCTTAGGTCAAGCTTAAAAAAAATTTACTTTAGGATTTTGACACATTTTACTCGTATTGGTCCAATATGGAATAAATTAATACAGGACCAGCAAAATCGAGGTTATTAGATCCACTAAGACCAAGAATAAAGAAATGTACTACAGAAATATTAACACACCTACATATTAACACAATATTAAACACACAGAAACAACCTTTGACTGTTAGTGTGCAAATTAATTTTTGCTTTAGTAATTAGTTTTAGTAACTAAATTTATTCTTACTGATTGCTGTGTGAGTCAAGGTGTGATTTTCCTTCTTTGTGCTCTGGGAGGGTTTGATCCCAGTCTCTGCACCAACTTTTCTTAGCTATTTCTTAAACAGATAAGAACTGCCATGCAGACTAAGACTAAAGGAATTATCACAGAACTTTTCTCTGACAATGGATAGGAGTCTGTAGAAAATGATTCCCCCCCCCCCCCCGTTATTTACTGCCAGATTCTGTCTGTCAGAGCTTTTGGGACTTCCTTAGCCAAAAATGCATGCTGGCCCATCATGCTTAATAGCCAGCAATGGACCAATTTTCTAGTAATTTTACAGTCCTTTTTGGAACACAGTTTTACTCTTTTCATTTGCTACATCCTGTGACAAATTTCACAGTATGCACCATATGGAAAAAAGTGCATGATTTGTTGTTAAACCTACTCACTGCTAATTTAACTGAGTGGCTTCTTACTACAGGAAAGGGGGATGGCTGAAAATTGCATTCTTCCTCATCAGTGTGACCTGTATGAACAGAACTGCGATTCTTGTAGTGTCAGACAGCCAGGCATGTTGGGTGCAAGGATCAGAGCAGCAGTCATTGCCCTTTGAGGAGGCTCTGCCATCTTCAGCCTGCCCTCTCTTATGTGTGCAAGGTGCTCAAATTGTGTGACCCATGATAAGCTTTTCTCCATAATTTAAGTAGTGGAGAAATTTTAAAACATTTTGAAGGCATGTAACTGCTTGAATATCAGCGTATTTATGTGTAAGTGTCAAACATGGGTCAGTTTGTCAGCTGTTAGAAGTCAGTGTAAACTTTTTAGACAGATTGGATGTTGGTTTGCACAGTCTGTAAAGCTGGTGCCTGGCATGGCAGGCAGAGGGAGGGCATCGCGGTGTCACCTGCAGGGCTGGGGGCTCGGGTTTTGTCTGGCCACCTTTGGATCCACAAAGATTTGACAAGTCTGATACTCATATTATTTTGAAGGGTATTTACAAGAAACATTGACACCAGTTTCAGCCTGTGACAGGATATACAGAGTTTTCGTTTTCTATTAGTATTTCCAACTTTCAAATTACAGTTTTCCAAGGTCTGTGTTGTTGGCAATGCAACAGAGGTCACTGTGTTCCACATTTAACGTACGTGTGTTTTATTTTTAATAACTGATTTGCCAAAAAAAGTGTTTGCAAACTCTGGTCTTATAACTGCAAAGATCTTGGTAATGCCTTTTCCTTTCCTGCATTTAATTTAAAGCTGCTATGCTAGTCCGGTGGATGCTCATTTTGTCTGTGGGAATGCTTCTTTTTATTTAGCCTATTTTTCTTTGTCATCAATTCCAACTACTCAGTAGTAGCAGATGCAGCTTCATTGAATTTCTTTTCCATATATTTTGCTACTTTCCCCAGTACAAAGTTTTATCCATTATCCAAATTGGGTTTGTGTCTTTCATTCTATTAGGATTATCAAGGATTTGCTGTAATCTTTTAGAAAGTATCTTGACTGTTGTACTTCTATCCAAATTATGGCTTGACTTGTACTTTTTTACATACCTCCAGTAAATCTCTCGTGTATCATCGAGTATGCTTTTTCAAGTAAGGATCAGTAATACATGAACAGTCTTATTTTTCAGGTGTTTAAAGGGATCATGGGAACATGTGCGTAAATAGATATCTTTTGTGAATCTTGTTCTATTGCTATAGTTCACGTAATGTCCTTTAGTGTCTTCCCAGAATCAGAACTGCAGATTTTTCAGAGTGGAAGGAGCCATTTGATTGAAACATAATTCAGAGAACTCATATACACTAGAAAAACGATCTTTTTATCAGCAGTCATGACTTTTACCTGTTTTAAACCTGATCCTTCAGCTGACCCTGATTAACAGATACCCTGTTGAAGAAAGAGTAGGGTCAAAATAAGCACCATTTTGGCAATCTTCCTAAAAAGCCTATGGACTTTTTAAGACTGAAACTCTGGTTACAGTTTCTCAGTGCCTTGCTGGGAGTCTTTTGTGAGGCTTGTGTCACTGCCTGAATTACGAATGATCATTAGGGATACAGTTTGAATTTTTGTTGTGTCAATGGGCAATAGCCTAGAATGTGACCACCTTTTAACAAAAGTTTCTAAATGTTACTCAATGGATCAATTTTTTAAAATTAATATAATTTAAACAAGGTAGAGTCACAGCAAAATAACCTCACTGACAATGCTTATAAAAAAATAAAATATGAAAGCAGAAACTGTCTTAAGCGATAAAGTAAACCATAGTATTTACCAATATTCAACAATAGTAGTAGAGAAGCTGATAGATTTTTTTCCCCCCAAATAATGACCTCTGAAATAAAGGGTCTATGCTTACCTTACATTTTACTACCTTTTCATTTTTTCAGAAGGTCTCACTGTTTAAACAGGAAGTATTGTTTTAGCATAACTTTTAAAATCGTGATCATTTTTAATAGAGAAAAATGATATTATTTCAGGTATTTTTGTCTTGATGTTGAAAGAAGAATGGATAGTTTGAAAAACTGTTCCATAGTGATTTGTCCTAGACAGTATTTATCAAATGTTTGACACATTACAAAATAAGTCCAGATGTACTGTGTTCAGCGAGGAGCCTGTTTAAAGCAGTGTGTTGAAAGAGTACAGTTTTGTATACCTACCCTAAGAAGATAAGATAATAATAAGATAGTTATACTAATGTTCTCTCCATCTTCTTGGAGAATTGACTGCAAAACAGTTTGCTCATAACAGAGGAGCTTTTGGAAATATTCTATAATTTTGCATCTTCCAAAGATAGAGTTTTATGATAATGGATATGTTGTCTGTAGTCTAGAAACTCCTACTTTCCATACTAGGGCTATCAGCCAGTACTGAAGAATGAAGTCCTACCAGGCACTGAGGAGATGGGGAATATTAAAGACAGTAGCAGAAAATAAAGAATAGAATAGGCTAATAAATACTCTTTTTAGGAGTAAAATAGTTTTTGTTTTGTTTTGTTCTGGAAAAAGATTTTATGCATGGTTTCTTCTGCTGTTCACAAGCATACAGTCAAGCATGAGGGACATACAAATAATCCATGATACTGGCGAGAAAAAGTGGGAAAAATATTTTGAGAAATGTAGCTTGTGGCTTAAGTAAAAATGCTTACACCTAGTTGATCTGTATATAAGGCCTCAGGCAATTTACTTAATGGATTTTTTGTGGGGCTGCATGGAAAAAAATCCAGCTGTTTCATATCATCCAAAACAAAAATAGA
Source organism: Gymnogyps californianus (assembly GCF_018139145.2). Classification (NCBI taxonomy): domain Eukaryota; kingdom Metazoa; phylum Chordata; class Aves; order Accipitriformes; family Cathartidae; genus Gymnogyps; species Gymnogyps californianus. Next base: position 100,646,588 of record NC_059473.1, read on the forward strand.
CACTTCATGATTAATGAAAGCTACAAGAAAAATTTTCCGGGGATTGTGAAACCATGTTCCTTTTACAGTTAAATCCATTGTATCTGCCAGGTATTATCAAAGAATGGAAGATTTATTTAAATTGCTAAAATTTGGATAAAATAGAATATTTATACAGAATTGTAGAAGTGTCATCGTTGAAACTCATCATCACAACAGAAACAAATTCATGCTTTTGGGTGTTCTGAAATCCCAGCTGTGGAGGCTGCAGCTGAGGAAGACTGCATCAGGGGATTTAGTTGCATACCCAGATGAGCTTCAATCTGTGATGAAGCTGTGAGACCCATGGCGAAGCATTGCTATTTCTTGCAAGTAAAGCATACCCATAGCTCCTTTTACCTTTGGATATCCTACTTTACACTTACATATCTTGTGATTCCTAGCCAATGTGAAGACTTTGTCAGAAGCTTTTGCTATCTGACCCTATAGAGACCTATCACACCAGGCATATACAAAGAAGCAAAGAAAAGAAAAAATAAGAGATAATTTTTGCTCCAGAGAACAAGACAACAAGGTGTGTGGGATTTAGTTGCCTAGGCATTGGCACCGAGAGCCATTTGAGATGTATGAGGGCAACTGCAACATCTGGCATGTATGACACACTTCTTAGAGCAGGCTGACATCTTTTTCAAAGGGTAGATCAGCTATCCCACAGCACCTTCAGTGACACCAGAGATGATTTCAGTTACCTACATGGCATTCAAGTGTCCCTTTAGGTCCTGGGGTTACCCTGCAAAGTCTCCCAGGTCTGTAACAAAAGCTTAGAAAGCTGACAGGCTTCTAGGTAGACATAGGTAACACAGGTTGAAAGATAAATGATTAAACAAGCAAAGGAGGCTGAATGAAGGGTAAAGACAGCAGTGTGTCAATAAAATAAAAAATCTTGGTTAGCTGCCAGACTGATACATCACATTAGTTTTTAGGCACAAACTCAGCAGTGTGTGATAAAACTGCAGCTGAGAATCTTTAGAATAATAGACACATTTTTAAACCAAGGAATTAGGTTTACTAGGCTATCTTGCTGGCTTTAAATTTCATGTGATTATAGCACTTGCTGATTAAGGCTAAAATAATGAATAATATTACAGGCTTTTATGGAGTAAGGGAAGACTTCACATTTAAGGGAAAATTTCAGAGAAAGGAGGAGAGCATTTGAATGAAATGAGGGTAATTGAGAAAGTCAGATTGATGATGCTGAAAGAACTAAGGCAGTGGTAAGGCTTGCAATAAACTTCATTTTTAAATATGAAGAAACACTGAATAAACCTTACATGAAATTTGATGTAAAAGAAGAAGGGGAACAAATTAACTGATTCAGAAGTGTAAGATAGTCCAACTCATGTAAGGACAGAAATCACTAAAGCACAGTAGATACTTTGATTTTTAGCTATTCTGGCTAGAAATGTAATGCTATGTTTTATTGGTATTATAACTGCATAACAAATAAATACAAACCGTTTAAAATAAGTTTTCTGGAAAGACAAAGAAAAGAAAATCTAGAATTACAACCCCTTTTTCTTATTTCATATGAACAAAATATTGCTTGATAGCTTTGCAAAGGACATCCCCAAAGGCAATTTTTTTCCATAGGCCAGTGAATCATGAATTATTCCGTAGCATTGATTCTGTTACTCCCGGTGGGTGGCAGTTTTCCCATTTGTAGTGGTTCCAAACATTGTGTTTCCCTTAGTGGCAGAAAAATTGCATGATGAATCTGTTTCATATTAAGTTTTGATTAAACACAGGCATTTGTGATAGTTTTAGTTACAATATTCTTGTCACAAAACCTACATTTTTATCCTACAAATGGAGTAAAACTAGTTGCTTTGCCTCATGCTTTAAAGTAAGAATACATTTTCTGATAATTAGAGTAAGGTTTCTTTGATAGTTTAGTTAGTGTTATGTCACCCTGTTAAACGTAACTTCCTATTAAAAGTGCTTATTACTCATGGTGGACAAAAAAATGCTCAGATTCTCAGGATTTGTACTGCATGTGAAATATCTGTTCAGGAACAAGACACATTTCCAAAGCTTGGTTTGGCTTTTGACCTAGAAGTTAGGGAAGAAACTCAGGATATCTGAACTACTTTTTAACCTTGTCTTCTGGGAAAGAGCAAATAATTCTAATTGACATAACCAGAGATTATCCATGTAAAAGGAAGTAATAGATCGGAAATAGATAATGAGAAGGAAACCAAATTTAATTTTTTAGGCATCCTGGAGCTGATCCTACAGAAATTAGTCTTTGTAATTACTGAACCATGGAAGCTATACAGAAAAATAACTCTCATGGGAAAAACTAATTCTTTGTGACCAAATTAGCCACTTCATTCTCCTTCTTTTGTGCCAACTGACATGTGGAAAATAACTGAAAATCCCCACCCCATGTACTCTGGGAATCACTCACGTTAGCATAAGTGATAGATTCATTCTTAGCTGAGTGAATGTCAACAAGCTGTAAGAGAATTTTAAGGGTCTGGACCAGCTCCCACTGAAGTAAAAGCCTAACTTCCGTGTACTTCAGTAGTGCAGAGTCAATCAGAAGAAAAAAAAGGGGGAAAAAAAAAGGAAATATGACTTAGTTTTACAATTGTTCTTTGAGTTTTATCCTTCTTTGCCACTGATATAAGGTTAAAAGTCTCGTATCAGCAATTTCTTTTAGCCAAGAAAGTTCAACGCAACTCAGCGGGACACTGTGTTTCTTCTTTTAGGCATGCTTATATAATGGTAAATCATTTGCTGTCTTGAATAAATATGTGGAACTGTCTTCTCTCAGCCCTGCAAATAGCATAGAAATGTAACCATGGAAAGCTTTGGTACATCCTTTCAGTATGAGAAGGTTGCTACCTAGTGGGAGGTTTTTTCAGCATATATGAAATTCTGTTTTGTATTACAGGTACAGATATTTATAATTTAGTTTTATATTTTACAGCTATAGAAATTAACTGTTAAATCATTATACTGAGAACTCATGGACAGGTCTGGAAGTTGCTAAATGTGATGAAAAATATACCCTATTTCCCATCTCTTTATTTGTGCAAAACATCTAAGATGGTTTTGGACAAAAGTTTAGCAAGAAGAGTTATGTTACACAGTGTGAGTAGAAGTCTCAGAATGAGACATTGTTTTCCAGTTCTTTTTATTGTATTCTTTGATCTCTTCTTTTAATGATAGGTACATTGGAATTTTGATGACCTGTAAAATGCTCAGGATGTCATTGTTAACTCATGTGCCATTGACCAATGAACTGTTTCTGCTTGATGGGGTCATTATTAACTAGAAGTTGGGTGTAAACTGCAAAACAATGGAGCTGTCTTTTCCAAGCCAATGTTGCACAGATGTAATCCATATGGAAACTATCAGGTTATTCTTGGTTGTTACATTCATGTTAATTTTTTTCCCATGGAATGCATTTGTTTTGGTGGTGTCTAGAACAGTCCTCTTGTTTTCACTGCAGCATATTAATTTCAATATTAGATTAAAATGTAAAGTCTGTAAGCCAAATTCTTGCTGCAGATTAATAATGGTACAATTAAGAGTAATGTCTGTCCAATAAATTTGAATAGTTTTACTTGAGAGAAAAAATAGATTAACTGAATGTAGACTACCGTTTTAAGTATTTATGGAGTTTTGCTTTAAAACTGAATTATATTCATTTAAATGATCACTGTAAGAAAGCTGTGAGATATACTGTAGAGCTAAATGAGCAGTGATGATGAGGAAATTACAGAGATCTTCAAGTATTTATGGAGGTGGAAGCTAACATACATCAAATATAATTATAGCTATCTTTTGTGTTGTGTTACAATCACTGTATTTTAGATAGGAAAACAGGATTTGTCATACTCATTGTCCTATTGACCAGGAATTTTGCTCGATCTTACGTGGGAAGTCTTATGGATAATGAAAAGTGGTTTGTTACCCAGTCAGGGTAAAGCATTGCAGGCCTTGGTGGGCAACCGGGAGCATGTGAGCCTGCCCAGTGGCAGACATGGACTCCTGGCACAAAAGCACAAAAGACTGAACGTTAGTGTTTCATTGTATCCCCAGATGAAACTGTTTGCATGTTTCCAGCTGAAGCTCTTTTCTCTTATTTGTTTTTTTTAATTTTCTATTTCCTGCCCATATTTTGAACCCCAATCATATGGAAAATGTTAAATTTATGAGAACATGAAGGGAGAGGTTATATATTATTTTCTGGAGAAACTTCCATATATTTAAAAGGTTTTCTTTTTGCCCCTCAGGGAATTCCTGGAATCCCTGGAAATCAAGGAGCAAAAGGACAAAAGGTATTATTAATAGTTCAAAACACAGTTAAAACCTGTGCATATATATACCCATTCCAAAGTAAGGATTCAGTCTGTGCTCAGAGGAGAGTTTTCATAGTGGGGATTTAGGACATCAAATCATGCTGCAAATGAATGGAGACATGCTCCAAATTCTTTGTGGCATGTCTGAAAATCTCTCATTAGGTTTTATTTCAACTGTTCCAGAAGGATTTAAAAATAACAAAGTTAATTTCATAATACTTGGAGAAATCTTAACTAAATAAATCTGCATAATTAAAGAATATTTAACAAATTTGATAACTATACATACATTAATCACAGAATTCTTCTCTTTATGTAAAAAATATAGGGTGAAATTGGACCACCGGGTCAACCAGGAGCAAAAGGGTCACCAGGGGATACTGTAAGTTTGCAAAATGGTGTTATTACAAACAAATAATTCTGATGCTGTCATTCTCTACTTGTAATAAGCAAACAAGCAATGGCAAATACAGTACCAACCTAGCATTTTCAGGTTGGCAAATATGATCAGACTAAGTCTAGTCTCTGAATTCCCCCCAAAATATTATATACCCTCTTTTCTTTTAAAATTGATGATTTTCTGACTGTACATTTGATAAACAAATCCAGCAAACACATTAGTCTGAATTTACTCTCTGAATTAATTAACTTTGAATTAACTTTGAAAGTACTCAAGTAAATTTATTTTGAAAGTTAAGACCGACTTAAATATTGTCATAGTGTGCAATGGATTTCTGAAGATGAATTTCAGGATGCTTTTGTGGTAGTGCTCTTTTGACAAAGACTGTGAGAATAGCTGAGATCCCAAACTGCTTAAAGAGAGATTTTTATTTTGGAATGTAGGAAACTGAAAATAACTAATTCTTTTTGGACAGTCCAGCTTACCACATCTTTGTTACTGAGTTGGGTGATTTCCGTGTTCTTTATAATCCTTTAGAAATCACAATAGTAAAATAATTGTCTGAAAGTTGGTGCACGTATATATAGACTCTAAAAAACGGAAATTTGAAAGGCAAAAGGGACAGCTGCTTAAAACTAGTTAGAGATCTTTCATTAATTAGTAGGAATTTCATCATTGGTTGAACATATGCTGCCTTAAAAAATAATTATCTTTTCTATTGAAAAGTTCAACAATGTTTACATGGTTCCATAATTAATCATCCTCACTGTTAACATGTCTTTTTGCAGTTTTTGTTTTGTGCTTATTTTAGCGTCTTTGCTGACATATTTTATCTTCTTTGCTGACTAAAATGCTTCTGACTTTTCTGAGAGATACATGGCTTAGCATCATAAATAAGCTGTTTACTGTGACTTTTTATTTAGTTAAAGAACCTATGTTTCACCCTATATTCGACCTCAAGCAGATCAATATAGACTATTACTGCCAGAATGAAGTAAATACTGTAGAGAATTAAGTACAGAATTAAGACTGATGCTATTATCTCCATGGACAATGGAGCACTAAATGACTAAAAATTTTTAACCTTCTAAGATATTTGTTGTTTATTCTTAGTGTATATAGCCATATGGTAGTGTAAGAGATTTTATGCAGTTGTATTCAGGCTACAGAATTAGTAACACTTGTCAGGGAAAAAATTAGATAACATTTCTTGATTTGTAGCTGAATGGCATATGCAAATGTTTTAATGTGCGACAACAATGGGAAGAAGATCACTTGCTTTTTTCTTGCCTTGAGATTCACTATATGTTGTGCATCTAACAGGCTTGTCCATGCCTGGTCCAAATAGAAGAAACTTCAGTTTCTCAGGAAGCCAAGCAAGCAGTTCAGTGAAAATATTTAATTGGAAATTTCAGCATTTCTGTAGTGTTATTACTGGGATAAGTATGATTACATGGGAAACTGTAAGATACTGCTTAATTTCTTTAGCTTGGAAAATGCATTTGAAGATGAACAATCACCGAGTCCAACTCTGTGAATTTGATTTTGATAACAAGTGATCAGTTTTCTAATATCTGAACTGAGAAGAAGTATCAGATTCTTATAAATGCTTTGATAGCATTGCTTTGATAAATAAGAGACTAACATATAAACACTTTTTACAAAAATTAATCTCAGAGCAATAATTCTCTTGCTAATTAATTCTGTCTGAAATGGAAGGGTGAAAGGAAGTAAGTAATAAATGAAATTATCTGGACAAAGCTGAGGGATTTGAATAGCAGCAAGAAGGAAATGCTCTGGATAGAGCTTCAGAAAAATCATTAGAAATAAGCAGATGGCATTCATGAAATGGAAGAAGAGACTGAGAAGCTTAGATAGTGATGCCTGCATTATAGGTACAAATGGCACTGACCATTTTATTCCTAAATAGGGAAGCTATGGTTAGAATTCGCAGTATTCCTTCTATCAGCAGCAAAAGACAAGGCTATGTGTCGTGGTTTAACCCCAGCCGGCAACTAAGCACCACGCAGCCACTCGCTCACTCCCCCCCACCCCTGGGATGGGGGAGAGAATCAGGAAAAAAAACTCGTGAGTTGAGATAAAGACAGTTTAATAGGACAGAAAGGAATGAAAAACAATGATAATGATAATAGTAATACGACAATAGTAATACTAAAAGAATTAGACTATACAAAGCAAGTGGTGCACAATGCAATTGCTCACCACTCGTTGACCGATGCCCAGTTAGTTCCCGAGCCGCAATCCGCCCCTCCCAGCCAACTCCCCCAGTTTATATACTGGGCATGATGTCATATGATATGGAATAGCTCTTTGGCCAGTTTGGGTCAGCTGTCCTGGCGGTGTCCCCTCCCAGCTTCTTGTGCCCCTCCAGCCTTCTTGCTGGCTGGGCATGAGAAGCTGAAAAATCCTTGACTTAGTATAAACACTACTTAGCAACAACTAAAACCATCAGTGTGTTAACATTATTTTCCTACTAAATCCTAAACCCAGCACTATACCAGCTACTACGAAGAAAATTAACTCTGTCCTAGCTGAAACCAGGACACTATGGCAAATGTAGGTTTTTAGCCCAGCGGTGTATTTGAAGTGAGGGAATTGTGGGTAAAAGCTGTGAACTGTTCTCTCTGCTGCCCTTGCCATTACTTTAAGCTTCTTGATATTTTGACAACAGGTGAGAGAACATTGCTACAGGTTCTTGGATTTTGGCAATTGTTAACAGATTGCATCGTTCAGTTTCATAACTTGTCTATCTCTCAATTTATCTACCCCATCTCTTTTCAAGGTCTTTCCCTATGAAAATGCTTTATCAGTAGTGAACTTCCTCTTGACATCCAGCCATCAGGCTGGATTTCATCCATTCCAAAAGACAAAGGGGTTTCAGATGCCACTTTGTAGTGTTAAAAGTAGAAGAAAGGGAGAGGGCCTATTCTGAACTTAAAGAAATCCATACTTATATCTGCAAGGTCAAATACAGGATAGTCAGTGGCTCTCTAAAAGGGGCTCGATGTTCATTCCTCAGTCATCAGGATGCCTACTGTCACACTGCTAAGCCCATCTTAGTGTCAGTATCTACCTCTCATTGCAGGACAGGTTGTTGTGGTGGCTTGTGCCTCATTTTGGTGGGTGACAGGAACCTTGAAGAAGGAGGATGCCAAGGATCTCAGTGTGGATCTTTTGATCCTCTGTCTTTCTTAGTTAAGGTTACCATCTTCTAGAGTACATAAGGGCAGACCTGATATCAAAATTATTTGGGGCTTACATCCTGCTGCATCATTCCCCCTAAAGAGAATCCATGTTTGGATGGAGGTTAGCAACACATATGTCTGACCATCTTGGTACGTGCAATCTTGCGTAACTATGTGTTGCTGTGTGCCAAATTAACCTAGTGCTGGAATGTTCCTCAGGGTATGGCACTTCTCTGTCCAGATTGTCACTGGTGCATGTTTCCCTCCTAAGACAGAAAGGGTACCCAAAACCAGGAGTCTTTTTTTCTCCAGAGAAAAAGAAAATACACATTGATGTATTGGAATTCAGAGCTTTAGGAGGAGTTTGTTTATGGGGAGCCCAGGTTAAGGGCTCACTATAAGAAACAGTGAGTGGAAACATGATCGTTTCCATCCCCAAGCAAAGTAATGAAGGGGTTTTTCTTCTTTTCTGGGAAGATATTGCAATTATTTTGTCAGATATCTGAGTCACATATGATTCTTGAACATGATGTCAGACATTCTCATTCACTTCAGTATATTGAATCAGGAGTGGGAAATTTGTTCTTGATGTCGTTAAATGAATGAGGTTTTCCAAAATGTTGTCTGTTTTGCCTTCAACTGGAAATACAGTCTGCTTTCCTTTAGAGTTCTACACTTTTGGAGTTGAAGTCACAGAGAGAGATAATGCTTTATGCCTTTTCCATGGCTGTCTAAGGATCACCAAAAGATGAAGTCAGATGCAGTTTACCAGATTTTGCTTACATCTGGCCACCTAAGACAGTTTTGGTTTGTGGATTTTCTGAGCTTGGTGATAAGGGGTCCTATGCTCTTCTCACACCCAGCAGACCTGACAATAAAGGATTTAGAGAAGTCTGTGCTCCAGTCACAACACATGTGGATGCTGGATGGTTATTTCTAGAAAGAGCCTGTTTTTCTCCAATTACTCCTGGTAGTAAGAGCAATATATGCCTACCTGGCTAAATGGAACATGTACTTGGCCTAAGGCTTATCTAAATCTGAGTCCTCTCTATCCTTGCTATTTTTGATTATATCTTAGTGTTCAAGTTTTCATTATGTGCATCAGTTCAGTTAAAGTCCTTTCAGCATCTGTAACTCCCGTTGCCCTCTCCCTGAAAGCATGTCTGTATTTTTTTCTGCCCCAAATTTATTGGGATTTTGTTATTTTATATGGGATTATTTGGTTAGTTATTTGGTAAGAAGGTCTTTTATAGATTTGATAGAATGTTATGTCCATTGTGGGAAGACTTCTTGTTTTTCACTGGCCATTTATTCTCTATTTTTCTGTGAAGGTTGCCTTTTCTCTCTAGTCAGAAGGTCGATGAACTTCAGATACTTAAGGCTGAGTAGTAGTCTAACTTTACTTTTCAGAGAGAATATATTTGCAGACCCCTCCCAAGTTTCTATTTGATCTTGCATCTCAATTGCACTTAAATCAGGTGCTAGGCTTCATTTGTAATCAGTCAAGTTGTTCAGACCTCCAAAGGGAGGAATGATCACACACCCTGTAAGTCAAGGCTTGCTTCTCCAGTCATGTAGGTCTATCCCATCACAAGTAAACCTCACCATTTTTGAGGTGGTCTTTTGGTTTTGATTGTGCACTTGTCAGAATGATGCTGATTCCACAAAGGACTCTTAAATCTTTACTTTGGCATGCTCTGATTGTGCTGAGTACTGCTTAGTTATGTGGACTCCAAATGGATATGTGGATTATCACTTGAAGAAGCTGAGGAGGTTGTTAAAGTGTAAATAGACTTTTCAAAGTTGTACTGTCCACAGATCTCATCTTCTTTCCTATTTCTTTTCTTTTTCACTTTATTGTTTTTCATCAAAGAAAATTCAGAACAACTAAGGGTGTGGTTTGTGCTTTCTCCTATATCTCTGTAGATAACCACAGACAAAGGAGAGAGCCCTGAACTTGCTCTCTGAATAATGCTAGGTTAAAAAAAACTTGACTCTGGTTTCCAGATAACAAAGATTATATATAGGCATATGAATGTCTATAAATGTATTGAAGAGCTCACTTTTTCCATGCTCACAGTTCCTTAATAAAATATATGATCAGTTAAAACCAATGCAGTCGTGGTTGGACAGAAAGATTGAAACCGATTTTGGGTTTTACAAATTCTGGGCCACTCTGTCACCCAGTGCATTCAGAATTTCCTGCACAATGTACAGCTACCCTGCATCCACCCAGCAGCTCTTCCTTTCCTGATTCTGCCACAGGCATGACCACTACATTACAGCTGTCAGAAGCCCTTTTGTATAAAGTGAGTACACCAGTTAATTTTCTTTTCATGAACTTAAAGGACTTTTTCAGCCACCTAAAGATCATCTCTGGAAAGAATAAATTTCCTTGACAACCAGTTATTGCAGTTGTTTAGATCAAATTTGGACAAAACATTGCCTGAACTGGAAGTTCAAATGTCCCTACTCCTAGTTAACATATGCACATTTGGTCTCTCACCTGTGCCTCTAATCATTTTTATTACCTATTGCTGGAAAGTTTTTCTCCATTTCTTTCTGAGCAAAGTTGAACAAAATGCCAGAGGGAAGGCTGTATCATCAGCTATAATAAAGCCTTGTGGGATTCCAAAGTGTACGTGTTTATTCAAGTAACTCACCTACCATGTTTTCTTCAAATTTCATTTAGATAAATAACATCTGGTTCTTGATACACTTGAAAATAATTTATTCATGCTTCCTGTCAACTCATTTAATGTATCTTTTGTCACCTGATAAAATAAGTAGGAAATTGATGCATGGAATATTTGAATACGTTATACGGCATTAGGGAATTTCAACCAGAAAAGATAGTGGGATTTTCCTTGTATTAGTCACACTGAATATGTTTGTTCCAGAAAAAACAGATGGAAAGCTTGTGGATGGTCTATTAATACCTTGGGAAAATTCTTCAGTAACAAGTTCTTCTTCAGTAATAACTATCCCTATTACATTGCCAACATCAGTAATTTATTAGTTTATCTGCCGCATAAATAGTGTCAGCTCTGGAAAATGGGGGAGTGATGCTACATTTTATGTCCTTGAATTGTTCCTTATTCTTATTCAGGACATGCTCTTCTCTTTTAATTTTACATGCCATAGTTTTCAGGCTATGTTCTCATGCTTTTCCTATATTGCATCTGAAAGTTTTCTTCTTGCAGCGTACTGATTTCATGTAGTCATCTTCCTGTAATTTTTTAAATGAAATACGTTAAATATGGCCTAGTAATTAAAGTACAAGAAAGGAGGCCAGGACAACTGGGTTTTATTTCTCCCTTTCCTGCAGATGTATGCCTAACCTATAGTTATATTAAACCTATTTTCTGATTTGCCTTCTCTAGTATATGTTTGCAGGTCAGTGTTAATATATACACATATCTGATTTTAAAAAAAGGCTATTCTGTACCCATAGTGTTTCCACTTTATATATAAGATAAAATGAATGAGAGACATTTGTGATGAACGTTTACCATTTCTGTAATCCAGGGACTGGTGTGGGCATAAACTACAAGTGATCTAGTGTGGAGTTGGTAAAGGGTAGGCTCTCAGCATGTTACATGACTTGAAACACAGGGCTACACTGAGGTGGCAATGTGAAAGGAGCCAGAAATCCCCCAGTCACATTTCTCATCCCTTCCCACTGTCCCTCCCCAAACTTGTGCTTGCTTTTCTCTACTGATTAATGTGCTAGTAATGAGCACAGAACAGGAATCTGAGGAGAAGAAAATAATAATGTCACAATGTTTTTTGGAAAAGGAAGGTAGCCTTCAAGGAATGCAAAAAAGATCACACGATGAAGAGAGCTGTATTTCAGAAGTGAGGACGTCAATAGATAACATGAAATTTGATTTAAAACAGCCAAATTGAATTAAGCCTTACAGTGAAATGAAAATTAATAAAACCTTATTTTGCTATGTAAATGAAAGAGAAAAAGTAAAGAAGCAGGCCTGATGTGCAAGTGAATTAAGACAGTCTTAATATAATCCAGGTTAGGTTCCAAAACCAAATTAATATTTTCTTATGCTTGCTGTAACAAAGCTGGCGCTGAACATAGGCCATAAGCAAATGGTTAATGGGAATACACTGTCTTTTAGGTTATGAGTGGAAGCAGACCTCAGAAACTTCATTCCAGCTGTAGAGGAGTTGGTAATTTCTATTCCAAAATTATGCAAGAAATGGAATAGGGTATAGTAAACCTTTATTTACCAAATAATAGATTACACTAGATTAACTGTATCGTCTTTGATAAGATGACTGATTTTCTATGTAAGTAAAAACAAGCAGATCTAATCTTCAAAGGTCGGGAAAGTGTTGGAAATGATTTGAGGCATGATATTATTAGTTATTTTAGAGAAATTGAAGTTTAATAGAATTTTCTTGTGCAATTGACTGAACAGGAAAAGTCTGAGATTGAGGAAAATTGGCAGCAAAGTTACTCAAGTTTTAGTCTTGTGATTGATACCGTTTATTTGTATTCACAGACCTGTCTGTGGTCTAAAGAGTGAGTTGCTATGTTTATTGATGGAAAGTTTTGGTGACCAGTACTTTCTTACAACACAGCAGGAAAGAAACCTGAGTTAATCTGTGCTGCTTCAGTTAGCAGTAAAGCACAGGTGAAATACCAGAAAATTGATGAAATGCTAAAAACCCTGGCTACGAAGAATTACTTCTTGTTCCAAATATTCTGAATTTTCTCTTGTATTTGCAAAAACAAAGCCATGCTTTTAGTTTTAGCAAAGAAAGTTAATAATTTTTTTGGCAAAACTGAGTTACAATCTGTGTAACAAATTACTGTAGACATATTTTTGATCACATGTAACTTTTGAAGGAGGTCTGAGATAATGTCATGGAACTGAATAGTTCCTAACATTTAGTACTAAATGGAAAGTGATTGTTTTTATCTATATGAAAGCAAAGATTAAATAGCAATAGTAACAGTAGTTTTTGAAAATACTATCAATTAGAATAGTTGATAAAACTTAATCTCTGACAAGTTAGATTTCCAGGCCTTATTTAATTGTTTGACTTTCTGTATTATTATGCTTTTATGTTATGCTGTGTCTTAAGTGCACTCTTAGAGCAGATCATATTTCAGAGTGTATATGCAAGTCCAAATAAAACAATAATAATACATTGTTTTTATTGATACATGCAGTTCTAGAGTCAAAGAGAAGTGAGATGAAGTGGTAAGAAAGACACATATTAACACCAGATGTGGAAAATTCTATAAATGGGAATTCCTCCCTGGAAAGTATGATTTAAAAAAAAAGATTTCTTTTCTAATGTATACTTGAGAGTAGCTTTAAGCAGAAATTAAGAAAGCCAGCCATTTGGTGGTTTAACACCCTTTAGCTCTTATTTTATGTATGGAACAAAGACAACTAAACATGCCTTTATCAACATGTTTCCATGAGAGGAGTCCAAGGGACTGTTTTGGCAATGTACATGTGCTGAAGTGTCATGATCTGAAATGGCAGAAGCTATTGGGTTCTTGAATGAACAGTTCAATCCTGAAGATTCTGCAGAAGATGCAAAGGTGTGGCCCCAAAGTTAACTGCTCCCGATGAATCTCCACAAAGTTTGCAAGAGGAGTCAAGGCATGGCAACCTTTGAGGGACACACAGTCAGAAAGAAGGAAGATAATTATGAAATGCCACATATACTTTTGCTGGTTTTGGGAACCCTGAATGGAAACTAAGAAACTCTTGTGTCACTTTCAATTTTAGCTAAGGACATGTTAAAGATATGTTAAAGATTAGATCACACAGACGGGGTTTTGAGTTGCAGATTTTTTCCCTCAGGAGTATTTCATGATAGCACTGTGCTTTTTTCCTGCATGCTTTTTTCCATTGCACAGTAGCCCTTCCTTAGGCCATAGAAGGTATAAATAATCCACTGTGCTGTACCAGAGCTACAGCCTGTATAGTAATATGATGAAAGACATTATATTTCCTGTCCTATTTATTTCACTATAGAAATATAATACTAATACACTATACTGAAGCCATTAGTCCTCTAGCATAGTACAGAAATGTCTCTGCCTTTTTCACAAATAAATAGGGTTTGATGGGACCAGAAGGCTCATTTGGTCTACCTGGAGCTCCTGGGCCTAAGGTAAGCGTTTGTGTTAATTTGCTTGTGACTTTGATGAATGACTGCTTTATAGATGACAAAATGCCAGGATTTTGCAGCTAATTTTTTGGCATATTGCATATTGGTGAGTAGCTGTGTGATTTTCCCTATATTACCTTATATGATAGTTCAGTCTCAAGAGAGCTTAATATAGCTCAGTAAATGGTGCCTGTCATCCCATGAGGTTTGGAACAATTACAGAAATGGTCGTGAGACTTTGTTTCAGCTTTACAGTCCTGGAAAATGTTCTGCAATGCTGGGAGCCAGATAATTCTCAGTATACATCAGAACTTTCTGCCCATGTTACATTTATTTATATTTTAATTGTGTTAAATAATGTTACGTGCTGCTTTTTCCACCCAAGCAGCCAAATTTATTTCAGATGTAACGTTATTGATTGCACTGCAGCTACAGCAAGAATTAATTTGACCCATGCTCTCAGAAACTAAAAAAGATACTGTAAATCCAGATCTGTTAGTGTAACCTTTTAATTTAATCCAAGATGAGTTTTGGCCAGTAAGCACTGAATTGTATGTCCTGGAGAATAGTTAGGAATGTAGAATCCATTTCCCAAACTTTGTATTTACATTTAGCTCCATTTCCACCCATACATTATTTTATATCCAAAAGTACATATGTATTTATTTAAAATTGTATACTGAAGGTAACATTTTTTAAAGTGGTCAATGTTTGCTATGGTCAAGAAGATTGAATACCAATAAAATTACTAAAAATTAATTAGCTTTATTTTAATTTGTGAAAAATGCTTTTGTTTTGTATATTTATCTCTCATTCAGAATGTAAGCTGATTCTTACAGAATCATTCTTAATAAGCTCATTCTTACAGAAGAGCATCATGAAGTAATCAATAATTCTTAGATTTTAATGAAAATCCTCATGCTGAATATATGCCTAATTCTATAGGCTACAATAAAAACCAAAACATAAATAAATATTTTGGCTCAGACATGTCCAAGGATTCTCAGAGTTTTATTAAATAAGATGGTGGAAATGTGAAGTCAGTACACACAAACGTGGTATGACTGGGCAAGGGAAATGAGGCAGGTGGGGAAGGGACAGGTGAGCAGAGGCTGGCAGATCACATTTTGTCATCAGTATCTCATCTTTCCTGAGAGAAAGTTGAAACTTCAGGTTTCCTGTAAGGGAGCAGAACTTCAGCCTTTCAGTCACTCCCTGTGCCTATTTTTAAGAGCCAGTTTCTCAGCAGTGTCTGTTTATGTTTGCTAGTCATACCACATGTGACAAAACATACTGATGTATCAGCCACACTCTTATATTGTTATATAGGGTGATAAAGGCGAACCTGGAATACAGGGGAAACCAGGATCATCAGGAACCAAGGTGAATATGAATCTGGAAGTATTCTAGTTAAAGAAGGGATTGATTTACTTTTCCATGATTTACTGATATTCCATGATTAGTTACATGGCAGTTTGTTTCAAAATAAAACAGTAGTTAACATAAAATTGCATCAGAATCCATTTGATGGCTTATTCTTACTAATTTTATACTGGATTTTAGGCAATGTAAGTCAGCTGTTCAAACCTGCAAACATTGCCGTTACTTCAGATAGTTTTATTTGTGTAATTTTGAGAAATCGACATCAACTGTATTACAAGGCAATTAAAAAAGATAGATACTCGAAAACTGAGGTTAAGAATTAGGAGTCCCTTTTGTGGCTTCTCTGTGTTCAGCATCCCTTCATAAATTCTTCAGACATTTCAATCATCCTCAGTTATAAAATTTCAAAATATCATAGCCAAAGCATATCATGTGACCTTGAGAAAACATGCAGTATATATTTTTACACACAGCACGTCACTGACACAGCTATTGTATTACTCAGGGAGAACTAGGAGTACCAGGTGCTCCAGGTGAACCAGGCTACCCAGGCATTCCTGGTACCCAGGGTATAAAGGTAAGTATTTTTTCCTGTTGTACATTAATTGCATCTTTTATTGGAAGTGCTTTTCTTATAAGTGATTATTATTAAAGAAAATCCTTTTGCTAAATACATCATTATTATTAGAGAATAGTTGGTATATTTTGGAAGGCCCATTCTTTAGAAAAACAATCATTTTTCATAGGGAGGAGAGAATGGCCAAAATGAAGAAACTGTTAACATAAAATGCTACAACATAGGTATTAATGAAATTTCCATTATGAATTATAGTACATAATGGTATGATCTATGATTCTATATTTACTTAATCTTATAGCAAGTGCTACATCTATAAAATCTATTGTACAAAGTCTTTTGTGGAGCTCCCATAAGAACTGGAGCAATTACCCCTAGGCAGCTGGGACAGATTCAGCTCAGTTAGCCTTAGCCATTGAGAGTTATCTGATCTAACCAAGCTGTCCAGGTTCTCTCCGTATTTAGCTGAGAGAGTCTGAGCTCCTTGGGAAGTCATTAATCACATCTCTACGCCTTTCTTTGACTGTAGCTGAAGCCTAGACTGTTAGCTAAATTAAATGTTGAAATTTTAGATGGCAAAAGTTAGGTGAGATGGACCCTACTTCTACTGTACAGGTTGAAAATTATTTCTTCTTTTCAGACGAACCTATGTTTATTCCTCTTGCGTACTGAGTTCTGATAAAGATCATGCTTTCAAGGATCTCACCATCTCTTGGTGCAGCCTTACATCTATCAAACACTGCTATAGATGTTGTGCTGAAGTTCTTCATTGCTGAAGAACTGTTTTGTGAACACATCGTAAAATTTCGTATTGATATTTGACTTATCTGGATAGTCATCCTTATTTTTAAAGTGTGGGTATGTAGGATTTTCTGACAGTCACATGTCTTCAGGGAGTCCCCGACTGAAAAGATTATAGACAATATTGTTCTTTGGTATGTTTTGAAATTCAAGCACACAGCTTTTTGCATAACTTAAAGCTATAATTAACATTATATTAAATGCTTTCTTAGAGATTTTCTTCTATAAGATGACAGCATTCTACTAAAAATCTCCTGTGTGGTTGAAACCTCTCAGTTTTGTCTCAGCCAATAAGGCAGAACTTTTTGTTTGACTGGAAGCTGGAAAGCCACTAGAATATTTCTTGTTTTAAAATACTGACTTATTTTTATCTTACTATAACTCACAGAACTCACTGGAGTATGAACTGAGTCTCTTGAGGAAAAATCATCTATGCTTTGTCTATAGAATGGGATTTAAGAACCTGAAAATTGGAAGTAATTGAAAATCATTACTCTTTGTGGCCTGTGGGTAACTACAAAGAACTTAACACAGCTGTGTTTTCTAGATGATGTTTTTTCAGGACGGCACCTTTCTTCTGTGTAACTTAACAGAGAAAAGACCAAGAATTTATACTTTACATATGCTATTAGGCAAATTTGTGTGAAGGAAACACTACATGTTTATTTGAAACAGCCGGGGAAAAATATTCACTGTAATTGTCAATAACATGATTTGAGGAGAATTTTAGGGTTGAACACGTCAGCTCTCATGGTTCGAAAGTGGTTGAAGTCAAATTAGTTCCCTTGCTGTAAATCAATTAATTCTAATTGTAACTGAAGCTCTGACTTGTATCCATTACATTTTTAGTCTAAATTTTAATTAAAATTTCTTTATTCTGGACACTTTTAAAGCAATAATATGTGCATCCGGAAAATTAAATGTTTCATTGCCTTGCAAGATAATGAGTACTGCTATTTCATTATTTTATTGTATTTTTATGGGAAAACATGACAATTGTTTTTTTTTACAGTGAGTGTCTTAATTGGCATATACGAGTATAAAGCTTATTTTAATGTTATACTGTTCCTTTGATGATCTGATGTCATGTAACAGATAGACTTTTCCTTAGGATATAGTTTACTATAACTAACAAGCTTTACCTGCAACTATTCAGACTAGATATTTATTCAAGAAACACATTGTTGAGGCTAAAAATGTCGCTATATTTGCTATGAGCCCAAATTTAATATTTAAATGTAAATTTTAAATTTCAATATTTAATATTACTTTTAAATTAATTAAATTAACACAAATTAATAAATCATATTTTAAATTATATTTGAACTGATTTAATAATAACTTCAAATTTGAATATATAGAAAAAAATTATATAAAAATAAATTGTGTTTAGGTAATGTATCTGACACTTGTGTTGGAAATCCAGCAATGTTTCCTGGGAACTATTGGAGTCTCAACTAGGACAAAGATTCCTCCACTACATATTCAAATTACAGATTTCAGAATAAACAGGAAATCCTGTAAAAGCAAAGGAAGCTCAGGTAAGGTGTCAGCAATAGGCAGTTAGTAAAAAATGATAACGCATCTATGTAGTATTACCAGCAATGTAGAGGACCAGCTTTGAAGGATGAAGCCCTTCATATAAAGGCATTACATAAATAGAGTTGAATCAAGTACTTCACTATGGAAAGAAAGGTTGAAGGGTAAAGAAGCAGTAAGTTAGAAGGGTCGTGTTATATTTAAAGTTTTATGAAAATCCTAGGCAGAGGTATTCCACTAGACTTCAGCTTCTGCTCCAGAAGGGCACAGGTTTCCTGTATGTCCAGTGTCACATATGCCAGCCATGTATGGATGTCTTAGGTATGCTAGAGTATTTCAGATGTCAGTAGGCACATATGGGGTGCCTTGGGTTGCCTAGAGAATCTTAAATGCCTATGTTTAGACAACTGAAGCAAGTCCCTGGTCAATGGAGGCTAGAGAATGATCCAGATTTAGATGAGGTTATCTCAGCTAAATGAGATAATGGAACCTGAGTTCCATTTTCTGAGAGAAGATGTAGAAAAATTAGTCTTCTGACCAGTTTCAAAACAGTGACTTCCAGAGCACATAAGGACAAAGATTTCTAGGCTTAAGTCTTTCAAAATATACTGAAGCCCAGTGGAGGAGTGACTTGAGTCACTGTCATAACGATGGTTTGATTAGTTTCATTATCACCATATATTCAATTTCAATATCTAAGGATCGTGTAAGGTACGTGTACCAAGACAGTAATACTGATTTTAAGAAAGAAGATTTTGTTAAAATTTATGGAACCTCTCTAAATTTTAAACAGAAGAAGCTTTTGCAAAAGTCATTATTCATTTTATATGAAGATGCAAGTCAGAATATATATTCCTGGTTAACTGGAGTTACAAGTCATAAATATGACAAACTCTTGAATTATTTGGCAAAAAAAGTGCAGTTTGGGCATCTGACAGGAAAAATGAAGCCTTTCAGCTATAGCTTATTTTAAAACTTGAAACCAAACCAAATATTTTACATTCAAGTACAATACAACCAAATACAGCTGGCATAAATACCCTCTTATGTTTTGAGATTTTCGATCAGGAAAATATTTGCCATGGCCCAAATTTCCTCTTTATTACTGTTTAGCATTTAACTAAACATGCTCTTTTTCAAAAAACAACCAAACACACACATTTGGCTCTTACGAGAAAACCAGCAAAACAGATCCAAAAAACTACATCCTAATTCTTTTCTTTATTAAATGCAGTTTTGCACACCCCCCACAGATCTGTCTTTTGTTTCATGAGTTGCTATGTTCTCGGCCCAACATTTTGATTCATGTCCATTTAAACAGAGTCACACTGATTTAAGAGGTCAGGGTTAGGGCAGGAGCCATCTCCCATAACTTTAAGCTTCCTTTTCAGTCAATGACGAGAGATAGGTATGTTCCGGGAGTACATATTTTATACCTCTGTCGTTAATTGGCATGAATAGTTTTCAAGAGCTGCCTGTTTCTCTCCAGTGTCAATTAGATGGTGTTCAGACAACTTGATAAACCTAGATACCTGCCTTTTAAGTACCATTTGCACCATCTGATTGCCAATCACCCCACTAATGTTTATTTACTATAAACATATCAATGAAAGTCAAAAGGAGTGGGTGGAAGTGGAACTTAGTCCTTACACAGTTTTGATTAAATTTAAATATAATTTTTTTTCTACTTTAAAAAAATATTTTTTTCTTTGGTGTGTCATGTATAACTTCTGCATTCAATGAGTTTATAGTAAGTGTTACAGAAATTATTTATACTCTATTCTCTGTGGGTGAAGGCAAGCATACTTAGTGGTTAGCATTCAGATGAAATTTAACCCATCAGAAATACTGCCCCCATCCCTGCCTACATCCTCTCCACTCCCATTCACTGAGTGGATGAAATCCTGCTGGATTTGCCACCTCATTATGTTGTATTTTTCGATTTTAACTTGGTATATGAGTATCCACTTTTCTTTTTGATAGTTCTTTCTATGACAGATTCCCTTCTTAGTATAACTTTCTGTACTTTTCTCAGTGTTTGTGTACATGGGGATACAGTGATTTGTTTTCATTCAGTATAAATAAAAGCTATTAGATGCTTCTCTTGCATTTAACATGTTAAATTAAAACACAGACTACATGTCTTTGAGATGAATCATGTTACAATGGAGACTTTTCTTCTAATATTTTACAGGGGGACAAAGGAAACCAAGGTGAAAGTGGTATCCAGGTATATCAACTTTGTTTCTAATGAAATCATCTGGCAACACTATTAATACAAGTCTTAGGTGTTAATTCAGGAGCTTTTTTTTAAGATTAAGCTCCACAGAAGGTTTGCTTGAAGAATAGCAGCAGTGAGCCCTAACTCTTCTTCAAGGAAAACTGCCCAGTATGCCCAGTATGAAATTCCAGCTGCGTTTCTGGGGCTGAGCAGGCTATTGGCATTTGGTGCAGAGCTGTGTGATCCTAGCAATGGTGCAAGCTCGGGGATGTGGATTGTCCTGCTACCCCAGGGGGCTGGGACAGGACCCAGCACTGTCCAGGCATGGGTTCTGTCCCTACCTGCCCCAGGCACTGTGGGATCACATAAATGCACATAGTCGAAGTAATGCCACCTGGCCTCTGCCTACCTACTGTATTGTAACAAGTGGGATTTTCCTCCTTGTTATCTAAAAGTCATGGAAATACCTACAAGAAAAAGAAGAGTATCATGTTACTACTCAGTTCCTAACTTGGCTCCTCTGTGTTCAGAGTAGAAATTGTATCCTTCTGCACGGTTTCTGCTCCGAACTCTTGAAGAGTAACTTTTCAGATTGATTGGGCCTGGTTTAGGATGAGATTTTAGGGTTTACCTCTTTGTGTTACTTTTGATAGTTTAATTATGTCTCCCAGGTAAATGTATATTTTGAGAAAATGTGCTTCTTTTCTGAAGGGACTGAAGGGAGAAAAAGGAAGACAAGGAAATCCAGGCTTACAGGTACTGTTAAAATAGTAATCCTACTTCAAGAGAGCCATGATTCATATTTGTTTCTTAAGATTACTTCCATCAACATGGATAGTTCTTTGCATCAGGTGAAATATATTTATGTATAACATGATTATATAGTTATACAAATTACCTCTTAAACAACCTTAGTATTTTTAAAATAATAAATACAACACATATAGAGAAGGTGGAGCCACACTTTTCTCGGCTGTGCACAGTGGAAGGACGAGAGGAAATGGACATGAGTTGGGACACAGGAAATCCCAACTTGATACACGGGAAAAGCATTTTGCTTTGAGGGTGTGTGCTAGTTTTGGCTGGGGTAGAGTTAATTTTCTTCATAGTAGCTAGGATGGGGCTATGTTTTGGATTTGTGCTGAGCAGTGCTTACACAGAGTCAAGGCCTTTTCTGCTTCTCATACCACCCCACCAGCGAGGAGGCTGGGGGTGCACAAGAAGTTGGGAGGAGACACAGCTGGGACAGCTGACCCCAGCTGACCAAAGGGATATTCCATATCATATAACATCGTGCTCAGCATATAAAGCTGGGGGAAGAAGAAGGAAGAGGGGTGCGTTCGGAGTTACAGCCTTTGTCTTCTCAAGTAACCGCTATGCGTGATGGAACCCTGCTTTGCTGGAGATGGCTGAACACCTGCCTGCCGATGGGAAGTAGTGAATGAATTCCTTGTTTTGCTTTGCTTGCATGCGCAGCTTTTGCTTTACCTATTAAATTGTATTTGTCTCAACCCATGAGTTTTCTCACTTTTACCCTTCCAATTCTCTCCCCCATCCCACCAGGGGGGAGTGAGTGACTGGCTGTGTGGTGCTTAGTTGCTGGCTAGGGTTAAACCATGACAGGGTGGTCAAACACTGGAGCAGGCTGCTCACAGAGATTGTGGCAAAACCTGTCTGGACAGGGTGTTGAGCAGCCTGCTTTAGCTGGATCTGTTCTGAAAAGGAAGTTGAACCCATGGAGGTCCCTTCCAACATACATGTTTCTGTGGTTCTGGGATATTATATCTTGAGAAACAGACCAGAAGTACATTTTTCTGGATTATTTTATTAAATCCTTAATTATGGAAAATTTTCATGAAACAATTATAAATAATATAAAATGAAGATAACAGCACGAAGTGGCTTTTGTGTAAAGGTTATAAGAGTGATGCTTGAGATGTTGAGATTTTGCATCTACCATGTAGTTCATTACCTCCTAGACTATACTGGGAGTCATTATTGACATTTTCTGTGCTCATAAATTACAGATGTTTCCTGTTTCAGCTGCAAATCAGTGAGATCCAGTTGTTTCTCTTTAACTCTGGGCCAATGTATTCTGATTGTGTCATAGTTGGCTATCTTGTTATACCACAGAAAATAACTGTTAGTATTTATAAATACTTGTTAACTACATAATCTATGTCGTGTCTAAACAGAGAAGTATTTGTTAGAGGTACATATCTAAAACGAGACTTGGAAGGAAGTCACAGTTGCTTTTTTCAGAATTACGACATGGATACAGCTGCCTGTCT
Source organism: Gymnogyps californianus (assembly GCF_018139145.2). Lineage (NCBI taxonomy): Eukaryota > Metazoa > Chordata > Aves > Accipitriformes > Cathartidae > Gymnogyps > Gymnogyps californianus. The sequence continues at coordinate 100,669,508 of NC_059473.1, forward strand.
AGCCAGAAGGAGCTGATTCCAGTGGAGCATGGGCAGGAGATCTAGATTGTATGTCAGCCTAGTTTTATCACTCTCAGGGGTATGTAGGTTGACAGAAGTCCTGTAGTAAAGCTGAGCAGATATTTTTGAAAAGAAATAGTTTGAACTAAAAGGCTGATCATTGATTTTAACCAAATGTAATGTCCTACTCTGACATTTTACAAATTAAACTTTCTGGTTTTTCCTTTTGCAAATAATGGACAAATTTTTCATATATTTATTGTTTTAATCATAAGGTAAAACAAAGTGATAGGGAAAGAAAACATTAATTTTTTTCAGATAGAGTGATGCAACTGAATTGCTGTTGTTTGCTTTTTTTTTTGAGAAAGCTGAAAAAATAATACAGACTTGGTCTAAAATTGTTTCCCATGCTTATCTAGTTTGGTCGGCAACCAAAAAATCAGTCATTCAGATACTTCTGGTAGACAGTGCTAGGTCCTTCCAAGGTTTCTCAAGCCTCCAGGACTTCTCAAAGATACAATACAGATTCCCTTGCCCATAAGAGTATATTAGAAAAGTGAAAAAGCCTGCGCTGAACTGCCATCTTGCCATGGAACTTAATGATCAATAACACCATTGAACCATTTGGCAGAAATGACACCGAAACCATTTGCCAACATGCAAAATCTGGCTTACAAACTGAGTTTGTATTTCAAACGCGCTGAACTTGATTTCTGTCTAGTAAGGCAGTATTAAACAGATAGAATTGGCAGTTTCCTTTTGCTAGAACACAAAATTTTATTTCTTTTGCCTTTTGTAGAGTGAATAAGGTTTTGTCTATATGTCTATATTATGTCTATTTGTTTATAATATGTATGATATATTCCCAACTTTTGGTATATAATATTAAAGGTATTACTGAAGTGTTAATTCACCATGATATACATTCTTCATCCTTATATGCAGTTTGGGTTTTTTTGTACAAATAGCAATCACAGAATCTTTAAAAAATGACATTTGTGATTAATTACTGAAAACAAAGGACAAAATTTTTTCTTTTGATTCTAAGTAATTTGGCTCAACTTGCTTTTTTATTTTTCTTTTTTCATATTAATTCCTAAAGGGAATAGAAGGATTGAGTGGAGAACGAGGAGAGGTAAGTATTTTGTAATGCCAAATATAGTATTACAAAATTACTCCATTTGTTTCTGCAAATTATGTGATCTGTAAAATGTGTGTTTACAGTCTTATTTCTGTACTCACATCTCTATAAGTAGCAGAAGAGAAATGAATTGAGAAATATCAGAGAAGAGAAAGAAGTATTAGTTAAAAAGAGACATAATGAAATATATTTCATGAAATGAAAGAATAAAAAAAATAGTTAAAGCCAAATATATACTTTAAGAGAATTAAAAAAACCAACCAACCAACCACACAAAATGAGGAGCTGGTTGAAGAAAGCAAATAATTAAAGAAAAAAAAAATCTAGAGATTCTAAGTTCATTGAAAAATAAAAATATATTCATAAAAGAATGCAGAATACTTGATCAAAATGATCCATATTATTCAGCAGCAGCCAATAATAGCAGGGCAGGATACGAAAATAAGGAACAGGATACACAAAGAAGATCCTTCTTCTTGTATACCTTCACTCTTTGTGGCAGTCAACAAATTAGGGGCATTTGAGCTAGAGATCAAGACCATTGCATTTAATGTCAGTCTTGAATTTGGCTAATTCCTTTTGAACTATGCTGATATACTGTACTTTCAGCTTCCATAAAAGTCTGTGGTAAGGACTTCCACAGCTGAACTGTTTGTCTTGTGTGTTTTAACCTTCACCAGCGGGATTTCTTTGTGTGCCTTTATTTCAAAGCTAATGAAAAGGAATATAGCGAAGCCTTTACAAAGATTTTTTTTTTTTAGAGGATTCTGTCTTTGAGACTGACTCGGAAAATGCAGGGCAGAATTCTTTCTCTCTACTACTAAGTTTATACAGGAATAATTCAACTCAGCCTGAAACTTGAGGGGCGTAAGGGGAAGCCTGCTTGGACTGCTCTTGGTCTGTCAGAAACTGCATTTGTTGCTCTCCAGGATATTTTTAGAAGTCCCATCTTTTTTTTTTTTTTCCTTGTGTTTGGCTACTCTAGATATATTTGTGGCCAGACCTTTTAATCTTTGTGTTGCATGTTGTTTAAAAATTGGTGTTTAAAAGATTAACTTTGTTAGTTATTTTTTATTTATTCCAATATTTAGTGAAATCAGAGTACACGCTGTCCCATTAATATAATTCTCCTTCAACTTTAGTTAGAGATTTCTCTGTTCAACGCTTTTTCATTAAAGCATTGTTGCATATCGATAACGGGACAAATTCATTGGAAGCTCAGTTCTGATAATTAAATAATTTTATGCATTTAAACATATAAATTGCCCTATATGCTGCTGTGGTGCTATGAAATACTTAAAATTACAGTTTGGCTTATAGATGTTTTGCTAAATCATTGCCAAAATTGGTAAAAGACTCCTTGTATACTATTGAACTAGCCTCTTTAAATGTTGTAAATCATGGTAATAATATATTTTTTCTGAAAAATCCTTTTAATAATATTCTTACTGTATGCTAAGATATAATGATGTCATTGTGTTTACTTATCAGACCTATAAAATTATTTGTATTTTCTATTTTTATAAAATATGTTGTCTTTTGTTAGACTCTGACTCCTCAATAAGAAGTTTCTTCAGTCTGTAATTCTTAGCACTTATTGAGCTCTTTTCCTTTTGTTTATTTTCTTTGCCAATAGCAAGGGTCAACAAACAAGGCCACACATGGGATGTGGCTGAGCATTACAAGACCAAGATATACTGCAGAAAATGTTCCCTCAGCAGTTTCATTTGCTTTTTGGCAAGTTCTGCAGGCAGTTGTGCTGATGCTTCCAATGTTTTGTCCTGGTGTTTTTACACTGGCTTCTTGCCTGTAATGTTTTTCTACAATAGATGCCATTTTCCCAATATTTCACTAGTTCTTAATGCTTTCTAGCCCCTTTAACATTTAGTCCAAATAAATCAACTTGCAAGTCAGATGTCTTTTATGTAAACATAGTCCATAGCTGTAAAAGTAATTAAAATTAAAACAAATAACTTCTAGCTACAAGAACAGCATGATTTTCAGATCCCAGCACATATAGCTTCTAATATAGCCACAGGCAGCTACATGTGCTCCATATGTTTATCTCTGAGCCTTGCTGACCCTGTTAAATGAAAAAAACATTTGTAATTATGTAATAGAAATGAACAAGTACAAACCTACATGGTGTAACTAAGAGTATCAATTGTCTATGACTACAACATTCAAGTTGACAGTATCAAGAAAATAAAATACAATTACAACCTTGGAAGAAGTCAGTTGTGAATTAGTGTATAACTTTTGTAGTGGGAAGAGGGTATGGACTGCTGTTCAGATCATGCATGGCATCTTACTGGTGGACCATCTTTTCAGCAGTACTCTTAGGCACTTGACTGACATCTGTCACATTTTGTCTCATTTCTGTTTTTTTAAGAGGAAAAACTACCTGCCTTGTTTTAGTGGCTAGCTCCCTGCATAAAACTGAGTAATCCGATACTGAATTTGAAGCTTGCTACCCTGTAATAATTCATGTGGAGAACTCTGGGCATTGTTACTAATTCAGACCAAGCCAGAAAGCTTTGAATTTTTCTGATGTAAAGAATTTTGATAAGTACTATATAGAATGATACAAAGTAATATCAATACAATAATTTAAAATTCAGTGTAAGTCTATGAAGACTGTATGCCTGAGTGCTTCTTAAACTTGCATTATTTGGTCCAATAAGTTTTCTCATATATAGTAATCCTGCTGCCTTGTTTCCATAATTCCATCTAAAATAGTTGGAAAGGGTGAAACAAAATTTTGAAGCAACTGATAACATTATGCAGAAGCTGTGCAAAAACGGAAGGAGAAAACTCATCAGGGAGCAAACATAGTATACTAACTTTAATCTTGGGCACGTACCAAATTGCATTGTACTGATGTTTTGTTGGCTCCAGCACAGGGAAAGAGTTCCACATGAACTATTGCAGTAGGTAATTCCATACATAGAAGAACCATTGTTTTGATGAAGATATATCAAAATATTTTCCAGTATTATTTTAACCTTTTCCAGTGAAGCAAATGGACTACAGTTATCAATCATATGAAAAAAACAACAAAAAACCCCTAACTTAAATCAAACTATTTTTCCCTTTGTCTTATACGCTACGTACATAGGGTAAAAGTCTTGATTATTATAGTAAGTTTGCCAAGAACTTCAGGGATGCCAGAATTTCACTTCTAATTTTTCCAGCCTTCTAAGGATTTTAATGTACTGTAACAAATTATCTAATTCTCATGAAAAAGTGCATAAAGCCTTTCCTTCCATATGTTAATAAGGAAGACTATTTTGTTTTATATTAATTAGTGAGTAAAAGGGGTCCTTAAAGTTAAAAAAAAAATATAATGGTAATTTATTTCTAGTTTTATTTGGTAAATTGTATCTGAAACAGTTACTAAAGAATCTGAAAACTTCAGTACATTTTAGTAAAATAGATCTCATTAGTATCAAGTTAATTTTCAGTGACAACTTGTATTCATTTTATGTAGATCATCAATGAAGATTTTCTCAGAGTATGTTTGCTTGGTGTTACCTAGCTTCCAAATGGTCTGTGAAGATACGATTGGCTTTTCATTGGTTTTCGTTCCAGAAAGGTGAGAAAGGAGATCCAGGCATTCGAGGCATCAATGGGCAAAAAGGAGAATCCGGTATCCAGGGTTTGGTTGGACCTCCGGGTCTCAGAGGTCAGCCAGGAGATAGAGGACCTCCAGGACTGCCTGGATCAGATGGAAAACCTGTATGTATAGGACCTCAAACTTACCATTTTGAGTACCTTAAAAACCCCAAACAAATGCATGCTCTCTGTTTTTTTAACTGTTCTCTGTTCAATTCAGGCACGAGAATTTTCAGAAGAATTTATTCGACAGGTGTGTTCAGATGTACTGAGAAGTAAGTTTGAAAGGCTTTTTACTGTTCTTTCCTTGTTTAAAGTGCTAAAGAAGTTTCCTGATAATTATAAAGATGCTTTCTTGAAAGCAAGATCAATATTGCTGATTTATCGCTTGTTTTCCTACAGGTGTGGAAATATATTTCCACACCACAGGTTCCATACTTTACCATCTTGTTTCCTAAAGGTATCATATTCTCTAAAGAGAGGAAACTGTTTTTGTATTAGTGGCTAAGGGGCAATATTTTTCTATTTTATTGTTACAACACTCTAAGCAATTTTTTGTTTGAATTCTCCCAGCCCAGTTGCCTGCCATCCTCCAGAGTGGAAGGCTACAAAACTGTAACCACTGTCAATCCCAAAGTGCTTCCCCGGGACTTCCAGGACCACCAGGTCCAAGAGGCCCTGAAGGCCCAAGAGGGTTTCCTGGTTTACCAGGAAACGATGGCATTCCGGGGCTGACAGGCATCCCAGGTCGCCCTGGGGCTCGTGGGACAAGAGGTACTGCATGCATGTGTCACGGTGCTAACGGCCTTTATGACTTTGTTTTCTGCTTCCAGTTTCGAATGGGATTAGTGCAGGGTGAAGTAAGGGAATAGCTGGGTTTGTATCACAAAGTGTACTTGAGGCCATGGTGCAATGTGAATGTTTCACCGCTTATGAAGAACGCATGTCAGAAGAAGAGAAAGTACAAGAACACAAGATAGCTAGTGTTCAGTTCTACACTAGTCAATCTTTGTTTTGATCTTTTTAGAGAGTTCTTAGGCTCATGTAAATGTTTTTAACTGCATTTAGATTATTTTTTTAGATCAAATATGCTTAGACATGGATTTCAATGTATTTCCATGTTTTCTGGTGTCTTTTCTTCCAAACTTCTTTGTTTCTGTTATTTTAAAGAACAGTATTTATTCACTGGCTATTTACTATCTGCTGCCCTGTAGGCTCATTTCTGGCATGCAACAACCTTTATACTCCCTCTGATTCCCTGGGGTTTTCTCCTTTTGTTCTTTTTATCTCATAAGGATTTTTACTCCTTTCTTTATGCTTTTCTTAAACATTCTGGTTTCTTTTTAGGCAAGCTAAGGTTTATGCTTTCAGGTAACTCATCTGTCCGAGCATTCCAACTGATTTCTGTGACGTATTTGCAGACTTTAAGTTAAGTATGCATATACAGTCTGGAACTAGACCAAGAGACTGGGTGAAGTCCATAATTTGGTAACTGGTCCCAGCAGCGCCTGTGTTTCCTATAGCATCAAAATAATCAGGAAAGCTGTATGAAATACAGCTAACTAGTAATGTACCAAGGGTAGGCAGGCTCATGGTTGGTAAATATTTATTTTCTTTGTGACTTATTAACTGTGACCTAGCACATCAAATTCATTTTGGATGTAATGATGATTTGTCTGTAGTGCTTTTATAATTTCATCTCCAATAGGAGAATGTGTAGTTTTCGACTGGAGCTGACACAAATGGTTCTGGCTATTCCGTAAGAGCTGGAAAAATAGATATCTGTTTCTATGAAGAAACTGAATTTATTGGGTTGTACTAGTGTAAGAGAGCACATATTTTGCCCCTCTCAGTATTTCTTTGGTGGAGATTTAATTCTGCCATATGTTGTGGAAGATTGTCTATATATTCTGTATTCCACAGGGACTGTGGTGAATACCTTACACTTCCTTCATACAACTTCTAAAAAACCTTGCCAATGGAAAGGCAATGACAGCAAATTTCTTAATTGCCCATCATCTATTCCCTCAACTCATAGTGGCTGTCTGCTTAACAGGTGCTACATCAGCTCTTAATTCAGTAGAAATGAGGATAATTTAGAACCCAGTTACACTGTGCAGGTTACAAGGAAATGCTTATTTTACATCTCGTTATTTGCTTTTGAACTATTACATTTTTTATTCAATAAATGTTATCAAATGCTGACTTCCTAATTCATTGGATGAAAATATTCTTAGTGTGCAAAGATGTACATGTGTTTGCTAATTCACAGGACTGCCAGGGAAAAATGGTGCAAAAGGCAATCAAGGAATTGGGGTTCCTGGGATCCAAGGCCCCCCAGGACCTCCAGGTGAGGGATGGTTCAGCTGTGCAGATTCAGTGCATGCTAATAATTTTTAAAAAAAAGTGGTTTAGAAAAAATGTTGATATCATTTGGAAAAACTTAGATAGTTTTTACACATCTTAATTACCATATATGTTTTATGGCTAATGCTTGTCTCTTGCATGCCTTTTGAATTGTCATATAATACATTATTTAATATAAGACAGGTCTTGTAGAGATTGGTACCTGAGACTGCCGTTTCTTGATAGATGGCTCTTGAAGTCAGCCATTATCTGAAAACTGAGCCCTGATATAATCATGTGACTTTGCTTAGTGTTTTGCTTAGCATTGCTTAGTGAAGGAAAATGATCTTCCTAACAGCGGTGTATTCATGCAAAATGCAAAGTTGAGTGTTTGGAAGAGATATTAGGGCCTGATCCAAAGCCAGAGAAATGAATAGAAATAGGAGGACTCTGATTCATGCCATGGTGGTTCCAGATTATATGATAAAGTATAACAGTGTACTAAAGTAGATTTTTATATTTCCTTTTAAAAGCTATTTTTATTTAAGGTGTTTTTGACATGCTTTTTTAAAAAAAAATCTTAATAAACAATATGTTGTTTATATAAACATATAAGCAGTTTGTAACAAGTATCTTTTTCAGAAAATGAAGTTTTCTTTATCTACATACTTCACCAAAGAGCAGGGTGTTTGTGGGTCCATACTTGCTCTTGTTTTCATTTTAATAAAAATAATCTGTAATGTATTTGTTCATTGCATGTGTGTCGTTAAGGTCCTGAAGGTCCACCGGGTATGAGTAAGGAAGGACGTCCTGGAGAGCGTGGGCAGCCTGGTAAAGATGGAGATCGTGGCAGTCCGGGAATGCCAGGACCGGTTGGACCCCCTGGAATTTGCGACCCATCACTATGTTTTAGTATAATTGTGGGGAGAGATCCATTTAGAAAGGGACCAAATTATTAATTTGTGATACAATAATTTAGAGGAATAGGTATGGTGCTTGTATTTTATGGTCTTTCAAGTCTCAGGAAGGTGACCAGCAATAATCCCATAAGCAGGAACAGAAGTACCTCTGACATTATAAACATTATAAATAATGATCCCAAAGGTTATACGTTCCTTTAGAAAAGAAACTCCAGTAATTTTTTTATAACTTGCATCGATTGAATCTCAAGTATTTTTAAAGAGTTCATCAGTTTTAATAGGAATAAAATTAACTATAGTATTTGATATTTAGTATCTAAGTGTCCTATCATACTCCTGTTACCACTGAAGTCCTTTGCAAAATTGCTGGAGACACCACTGGGAGCAGGATTATGCCTTAAATGGTATTGGTCAGGTATAAATTACTGTGAAATTTTTCACATGCAGCCGACATACACAGTATTTGATTTTGAAAGAATGTGGCTGGCTTTCACTTCATATGTGTGTGAATCTCATTGGCTTGTGTACATTTCATATGTCATAGCTCCAAGTGTTCTGTGAGCAAAAGCATATATCAGATTTTTATAAATTAAAAGAACTATCTGGACTTATTATGGAAGTAATATCACCTATTTTGCCATGCAACTCTTTGCTTAAAACCAAGGTGAAATGCAAGGGTAGAACTACTGGTTCAAGAAGGGCCAAGGTTTTATTGAAGATTGTACTGACAGCTACAAAAGGTCAAAAGGTTCCACGTGGGTGATTCAATTTACATGAAAATAGCATTAAAAAATAAAAAAGAACAAAAAACTGGTATAGCTGGCTTGTAGCTATGTTTTGACAAAAATAAAAATTAAAAAATGTTTGCACAACCCCAATGTAACAGTTCTGCGTAATTAAGCATTAAGTTATATACCCTTTGCTGTTTCTCCCCAAGGACCGCAGGTGCCAAATTGAAGAAGCAGGTTTACAAGAAGAGAGGTCTAACTGCTGGCTGACTAGCTGCAATGTTTGTTATGCTGTTTCCTTTTTCATTTTAAGCAAGCTATGTGTAATTTTCATTGTATGCTTTGCTAATGAGGTGCATTGCTTGCTTTTACATAAAGAGCAAAGGCACAGTTCCCGTAAGAACTTAAAATCCTTTTCTTAAATTAAGGCAGAGTCTTGTATTGAACTTAACCGACGCTTTATAAGTGGCTTTTTCTAATGTGTTGTTTTTCTGTTGTCCTGCTATCAGAGATTGGTAATACGCTTGACATTCAAGGTCAAATAAAATTTTGTAAAGAACTGGTTTGATGAGCGATTGCAAGAGTTGCCTGTGTCCTGTGTCGCAGGAAAGAGTGATGCCTGTAATACATGGAGGGATAGTTCCACCTTACAGCTGTGCTTTTTTTCCCCAGTGTCTTTCCATTTCCTCTGGAGAAAGCACGGTCCCTGGGAGCAGCGCCTTTCCGCTGGGCTCCCGCCGCCTGCGGGGCAGGGAGCACCAGAGCGGCCAGCCGCACTGTGCTCAGCGCCTGCTGCCCCCCCAGAGCTGCGGCCCGCGGAAGGGTGCTTGCAGTGAGTAGCTTAGTCAAACCACAGCCTTGGCTATAGCGGAGTGCAATCATTAACATCTCTTAAAACCTAGTCTAAAGACCTCCAAGATGATTCTTGAAAGATACTGATGTGGACCTGAGAAATTAAGCTGTGCATGAAGTTTTCTCCCCAGACAAGTGTTCCTCGGTACACACTGTAGGACTTTGTCCATGTGAACAAGCATTGATTGAATTTCTGGAAGAAAGAATCTAGAAACCTCTTATTTTGTTGCGTTCAATCTCATACTGGTTATTTTTTGAGAGCTGGAAGTGAAACATGTCGCTAGGTCAGGAAAGAATCAGGATCCCAGCATGTTTGTAGAATTTTTCCGAGCTGTCCACACTGCATGCTAATTTAAATCCACGTTTTAAGACACCTTTTCCAATAAGCTGTATGGTGGTGTGACTGGCAAGCCTGGGAGGAAGCAAAAACAAACAAAAAAAAAGAGCAAGTCAGAAGGACCTCTGACTGCAGCGAATACAAACAGAAAACCAGAATTCCCTACTTGTAGAAAATCCCAGTAGTTGTTTTCATTATAATTTAAAATAACACACATACATTCTTCCACATCAGAAGCATGGTGGAAAAATTGGAAATTTTTGAATATTTAACTTTTTTTTTCATTCATTTAGGCAAAACATTTCCTCCTATATCCAAACATTTCAGTTCTATTAAGAGGAAGAAAAATTTTAATGTAGTGCATTTGACAGGAAAAAAATCTTGATTTATCCGCCAGTCTGGTTGGTGGCTTAGGTTATGATTTCATTTGATCAAATTCAATATCAAGCTTCAATTTTAAAAGTGGTGGTGGTTTTGTCACCTCGTTAGTCCTATTGGAGGGTTGTTTCTGAATGACTCTGACTGAGGATCTATATGTAATTTCCAGTCTGCATCTATTAATGGCCATTTTATATACCTTCATTCTTATGCTAACGTTGTCTTTGGCTTGAGTTACTCCTTTTCTTTTGGCATCTTTTAGAAAACCAGTGTTCCCTGACAGCCTTTTGTCTGCTAGGTTAGGCAAGCAAACCTTCTATTTTCCACCTGTTAGAAAGGCTCTCTACTCACTGTTCATCCTTGTAGTTCTCTGCTTCACTTTCTTGAGGGGGAATGAGTCATTCTAGAAATATGTCCGTAATTCTAGGTAAGGAACCTCAGTCGTACCTCGGTGATGTTGATAGTTACTCAAAGCACGTAGCTCTGTTCAGCTTCTCATTTTCTTAATTCTTGGGGAAGTTATACAAGAGTCATATAGGTCTTCTCTGATGAACTAGTATTACCCAGATCTATTCCCTTTTCTATTTTTTTGTAGCTGATGAGCTCCTATAGGATAGGGTATAATACGATTATACAATGTATAGAAGTTGACTTCTATACATTCAAGGTTCTCCTTAACGTAGAGCGCGGTTCCTCCTCCTCTTCTTCCCTGCCTGTCTTTATGAAACAGCCTATAGCCATCCATTGCGATCCTCCAGTCATGTGAGTTGTCCCACCATGTTTCAGTTAATCCTATGATATTATAACTTTCTGACTGGGCGCGGAGCTCCAGTTTCTCCTGTTTGTTCCCCAGGCTGGGTGCATTGGTATACATACACTTGAGGTGGTTGGTCTTTTGGTTCTCATCTTGGGCGGCAGCTAAGGAACATTTGTCTTAATTTTTTTTTTTTTCTTTTTTTGGTCTATGCAAATAAAAGAGAGACATTTACTTTTCCTCTAATCCTTCTGGTATCTAAGGTAGCTCAGTCTGGCCTAGCATGAGTATTTCTGTACAGTGCTGCTCAGAGTACAGTCTCAGCTAGTGAATGTCTGTCTTTGTTACAGCTTTAAAGCAAATCTCATGTTGGAGCTATTTCACTTTATATAATAAAATAGTAGGAAAGACTGACTTTGAAAACTAAATAATTAAGAGGCTTCACTGAATGTAAAACAAACTTCAAACCCTTGATCTGCAAAAGGAGGAGATTTGAAGCTGAATCTATTTAATTGCCTTAACTGCTGAGCTGTTTGGATGCTTTGAGCTTCAGTACTGCTATATCTTTGGTATTTTGCTCTGAATTTGAGTCTGTGAACCCCTCACATTCCTACAAAAAGGATTTGTTTTTGACAAGTTGGAATTTTCCAGAGGAAATGCTAACCGTCTAACCTGTGCAAGTGCCTCTTTGAAAGCTGTTAACAACATAGCTTTTTTAAATGAAGACAAAGACTTTGAAAACCTAGTTCTATATGATTAAATAGCCAGAAACAATTAACAAGTGTGTTGCATCCCATTGAAATGCATACGTTATAGCCTAGGAACCTGTGATTTAGATTATTGTTCCGTATAAGATTTTATCAAGCCAGAATTTAGCTGACTTCACAATCATCTAATTTTCTGACTTCATTTGATATAGTGGGATTATACAGTAAATGTAGGTGTGTTCAAGATCGTGTGTTGATTGGATCCTTTAACTGAGAATATGAATATTTTTCCCATATCTTCAACTAATTCTAAACTAAGAGGTTAAACAAATGGTATAAACTTGAGTATTGTCAGATTAATGATCCACAGGAGAGAGACTCTTATTTACTATTCATGCAAACTATATGAGGTTCTTGTGGGTGTTGATCTGCAATCAGAAGCTGTGAATAAAAAAAGTCACTGTGAAACATGTCACCATCTAACTACCAGATATTGTCTGGAAGCAGTTACGAGAAACTCTGTTAACTGACATTTACTTATTCTCCTGATGATAGTCTTTAAAACCGGATCTTGGGCTAATTTTTAAGCAGAGGGTAAGATGCAAACAGAATTTCTGGAGTTTTTTTAGTAGCATCTTGCTGTGTGACCTTGAGTTAAAAAGTATACTCTCTGGTTCGTCTAGTGCCTGTTGGTGTCAGTAGAGGAACTACAATTCAGTACACTAAATTTTGAATATGGCTTCAACTCATAATATCTCTGTGTGTGTAAAATGGATTTAAAGTTTACCACTTTACTATGGTCATTGATTGCTATTGCCTCTTAGATACTGAAGCATGTACTTGGACATAAAGATGCAGAATTGCAAAGTATTACTGTGGGAACTGAATTTCTTAATGAAAGCTTAGTGATGTATGGAGCTCAGCAATTTGCACCTCTGAGAATCATGATCTTCTTAGGGAAGTTTGGAGTAAATACATATGGAGTGATGTGTCTATATATACATATATATAATTTAGTAAAAGACCAGATGTCACAGATGGCTTCCATATGTGCAGATTTATTTGGTGAAAAAAAAAAATATATATATGGGGTGTGTGTATATATATGTATATGTATGGTTCTCAGTTCTTAATTTAACTGAAAGATATCATAGTCTTCCAATTAAAAATGAAAAAGTAAAAGAATAAAATCTAGTCTTCTTGTAAGAACTGAACTATGACGGTCCTGCTACTGCTTCAGAGCCAAGGTGTCCTTGTCAGCTTCAGGTGTCAGCCAGTATATTTCAAGGCTGTCCAGCCTCTTAGAGGAGGAGCTGAGAATCATTAGCTGTGCATCTTTCAGAACTAGAGAATCTCGTTTCTTAGAAGACTCAAGGTGCATTAAAATGAAGTTTATTATCAGTGCATCTGACTGTCCTTGCAGTGAACACTGTCAGGATCTGTCGTTATAGCTCACGCAGATTGAATCAAGCTCCTGTGAAAAGAGACTATAATATTTTCCGGTAGGAGGAAAACATAGATGATAAATCAAAATACATCTTATTAATCCGTATTCAGCAGAGACAGTAAACCACTTTAAGAACTATTGCCTTCTGGGATGCTGTTGAAATGTTTAAAACTTAAATTAATATAAAAAATATTTGTGGGTTCTTTTCTTCTTTTGATAAGCAAGATTTTCTCATAGAGGACATCATCTATGTATCCTGGAGAATCTAAGTCCATTTTTACAGTGGGAAAATCATTACTATGTGATTCCTGAGTTTTTCTTTACAAGTATCTTCCCCCTCCCAGTATTTACTGTATTTGCATAAAGTGCTTTTTGGTAACAAAGAAATATTCTGGTGATGTTCCAGCATATTGTATTATTCTGTGTTACTATTTTCTTTCTTGGCAAAAGATGCAAGCATTAGATGTTTTTCCAGAAGCGGGTGTCTGGCCACTCAGCTAGCTCTCCAGAAGGTCTCCTGGCGGGTTGGAGGCTCCTTGGTTGTCTGCCATAGGCTTAAAGAACTATTTAAGTGCTCTGTATTGATTTTCTGACACTTTTTGACAAGTTTCATCTTGTCACTGATAAAAGTACATAGTATTCTTCCACTTAAGGAAAAGGTAGGTGAGAATTCATCAGATTTAGCCATGTGACCATTATGGCATCATATGTCCATATTGCCTGCAAAAAGTATCTTTCTCATGTTGGAATCTTGTAAACCCTGCAGAGTGTTCCATTTGTTGTTTTCAGTTTTTTCTTTTTTAAAGCATGAAAAAAGATCATGGTATCTCTGTGACACATTGAAATCCCATATTAAATATCATGCAAAAAAGGCAATAATGCCTAGAAACTGTGTTTCAAAGAAATAACTTTCTTGAACTGTTGAAAAATACAATGCTACCTGAGAGATGAAGGGAAAAAAAAGCTCTCTTCTAACTGGGGCATGATTCTTTAAGGTATGTGAAGCTCTTATTGATGTGGGAGTGAATGCTACCTTTAATGTAGACAAGAGAGAGCCTGAAGAAAAAACTGGCTTAAGCAGTACAGTAGCCTGGATAGCAAATAAGGAGAAGGAAAAGGTCATTCACTTTATTCCTCCATTCTAATATAATATGTTTTGAATGAATTCTGCTTCTCCTTGTCCTCATCAAAAAAAATTATGAGAAAGTGCACCATGGGTATTACACTCCCCTTGATATGAAGTGACAGACCTCCCAATGGTGAAATCTCAAGACGAATGTGTCAGCGCTGAGCACCAGGAATTTCTGGCAGCCGGGACCAAAGTTCTGGATGAGAATTCAAGAGATCATAACAACTGTCCCACCCTGATATTATCTAACTCCTGCTCTGGAAATTGGCAAGCAAATGCTAGCACTTAACAGTGTTTGTGTTATGAAAGTTTAAAGAGATTTTTTTATATACACAGTAAGTCCTTTTACAATGCTTCTTAGAAAAAAAACCCCAAACCTAGAACTGAGGAAAAAGAATCTGGCTTTGCGTGTCGTGGTCACATAAATCTTGTCCTGAATATCCAAAGCCATCTGCGCTGGGGAACTGGGTTAGGCTGCCTTCATGAGGAAGGGGCTGAACTGGCATTCATAAAATCCCCCATACGTTCTTTTTTGCCCCTGCACCAGAGCGTCTGTTACACCCAGGAATCCAGCAGCCAGCAGCTTTCTCAAGGGCAGTTCGTTCTTATTCGAGCTAGCAGAAACACAGAGTTCAGTATTCATTTACAGTATTCACTGTAAACGGATCGCTGCTAAATTACGAATCAGACCTTTTGTGCACACTGGTGTTTATTGGAGGTGCCTGCCATATACCAACAGGCATTTACACCTCTGAGGTGATACGTGGGCAGCTCAGGTACTGGTGGTACTCACAAAGAACCAACTGGCAAAAGTAAATAGCTATTAAAAGTTACTATCAATGCTCCTTTAACAGGTCGATACAGTAGATAATAAGTAGGAAAACTCACCTGTTGGTGGATAAACTCAGGCAGGGTCTGCCACGAGAAGGTAAATTTTAGAAAGCTCAACATATAAGCAGATTAATATCATATTTCCTCACAATTACATCATTGCCTTAAGGATGCCTTTGCATTACGTGCATACTGGCAAAAGCTTGAGAAACCTTGGAGTAATACTTTGATAGTAACTCACTAGTGAATCATTATGATAAGTTTTACTGGTTGAGAAGCTGATAGCGTAGCCCTGACCACTGTAACATCATTTATTAAAAACTGGATGAAGAGTGAGTAATCCAATATTTAATGTATACTTGGTGATCAGCTGACAGGAAGTAACTTGGAGCTATGCTTGAGATAAGGGAGTGTGATAACGTCTGTGAACATTCTTGTGACTCCTAGGGGGGAGACTCCAGCTCCTGTCTGTCATGAGCTGGAGCCCTTGCTGAGCCTGCACATGAGAAGAATCATGAGAGATTAATTCCCAGCAGGCTGAAGGGTGTTGTTGCTGAACGTAATGCAGCTGAACTAAGTTCCCAGCTATAATGGAAAAAGGGAGAAAGCAGTAAACTGGAAAATAGGTGTCAGAACTAAGCATTTTGGGATGTTAAAAGTTTTTGACAACAAAGAATGGCTCTGTGACAAGACTACATGTGGAGAATTTTGGTGCATATTTGGGTTATGACAGGTTTGCCTTCAACAAGTGTTCTCTTTGTGGAAGAGTTAGTTTTCACCTGAGTTGTTAGCAAACTAGTTGACCTTATAGACCAATTGAAAAAATGGATAACAGCTAGTAAATGGTGGCTGTCTTTCTGCCTGTGGACTTTGCATGAGTATTTTATATATATATGTAGCTGGAACAGTATACGCTCTGTATCTGTGGGAGTGCTGTGCAGCCATCTAGCCAGGAACAAAATACCTGGTGTAGAAATGTATGTCCTGCTGACCAGAGTCAAATGGGGAAAAAATAACCAAAGGCTTCTCGTCTCCTCTCCTAGTTACCTGTGGCATAGGAACATTATTAGAGAAGAAGCATTGATGTGATAAAAGAGAAAAGAACTGCTACCTAGATCATCTCTTTCAGAGATTAACCCTTAGCTTTTAAGCAGAGTAGAAGGCAGTAGGGACAATGTTAAAATGAGAGGCAAATTCCACTGAAATTATAGATTTTATACAGTTAATACTGTTACAGTGTGAAGTCTAAGAAAATGAAGATACAGTTTGCATTTTGGGTTGCGATTTTTTTGCTTTTTACGATTTAAAGGTGGTGTGGTTTAACCCCAGCTGGCAACTAAGCACCATGCAGCCGCTCACTCGCTCTCCCCCCAGCAGGATGGGTGAGAGAATCAGAAAAAAAGTAAAACTCATGAAAAAGAAAATAATAATAATGGTAATAATGAAAATGGTAATAATAATAATAAAAGAATTAGAATATACAAAACAAGTGATGCACAATGCAATTGCTCACCACTCACTGACTGATGCCCAGTTAGTTCCCGAGCCATGATCCACCCCTCCCAGCCAACTCCCCCAGTTTATATACTGGGCATGATGTCATATGGTATGGAATAGCTCTTTGGCCAGTTTGGGTCAGCTGTCCTGGCGGTGTCCCCTCCCAGCTTCTTGTGCCCCTCCAGCCTTCTTGCTGGCTGGGCATGAGAAGCTGAAAAATCCTTGACTTAGTATAAACACTACTTAGCAACAACTAAAACCATCAGTGTGTTATCAACGTTATTGTCACACTAAATCCAAAACACAGCACTATACCAGCTACTAGGAAGAAAATTAACTCTATCCCAGCCGAAACCAGGACAAAAGGCCAGGTGATCTCTGTATGGTGATGTCCTGCAAAGTGTAATCCATAGAAGTTTCATGATTTTTATCGGCTTTCTCTCTCTTTCCTTCTGCTCTCTTCCCCCAGGTCACACCCATGGCCTATCTACTTTGGCAGACATGTGTAACTTGTCTGTTCACAGGGTCCCTACAATATATTCTTTCTTGTGATAGAGACTTTATTTGTTCTGCTTTTTTCCCCTCTATCTGCAAATGACCATGGCCTATCTACTTTGGCAGACATGTAACTTGTCTGTTCACAGGGTCCCTACAATATATTCTTTCTTGTGATAGAGACTTTCTTTGTTCTGCTTTTTTTCCCCTCTATCTGCAAATGACTTTTTTTTAATCTCACTTTCATTTTCCTTTTTTTTAAATTACATTTCTGCTTTCTTTAAGCTGTGTCACACTGTACTGTCTGTGTGTGTCTTTATCCATGTCTTCCTTCTACTTCAGTCTCTCCTGCTGTGCTTGCAATGCTCCTGTAAATAGGAGGTGCAAAAGCCAAGTAGTTCCTTGGGTCTTGAGGTATAAAGTGAGTTACTGGAAGATGCACAGGCTGTAGCCTGGCTGGTGAGAGTTGCATGCATATACCGTTACGGCTACGTGATCGTTCTCCCTGTGACTCATCTGTTCGCCAAGTTGTGTGAGAGGGAGAGGACCGCTTAGAGGAGGTGGCAGATGCTCAGCAGATCTGCTAGCAGAAGGACTCACATGTCCAATGGTGTAGGGATCTTTAGCTGTGTGGTGGGAAGGAGCTCTGAGATATTGACAGGGGAAATCTTCACATTTCTGGGAGCACTGCTCTCTTCTACTTTGCAGCTGTTACCAGAACTTGAAGTATCTGGTAGTAAAAATAGTTACTCTCAGAAATAAACTTCTTGCCTGTTTGAACTAAGTTTCCTACATGGTGCGTACAGCAAATACAGCTCAAACCCCTTTCTGTGTATCCCTCCCTTTACTGCTTAAAAATTGAGGCTGAGTGTTTCTTTTATTAAACAAGTTAGAGCTGGAGATACAAATAGGTGCGATTTAATGTATTGCAATGTATAAGATGTCCAACAGTCTCTTTATCCCTTCAAATCTAAAGACTTTGGCTTGCCTATCTAGTGTAACAAAACAGACCATACAAAGGGCTGTAGTTGCCCTCTATAAATATGATGGGGTAAACAGTAGGGAGGAAAAAGAAATACTTACATCAAAGGACAATGTTACTGCACAAGCAGATGGGTATAATCTGACCACAGGTGAACTGCAATGGAAAGCAAGTGGAGAATGACAATAGCTTTGCCTCTGTTAGGCAGAAGAGCCTATGGCAGCTGCCAGCTCCTCATGTATAACTGTTCTTGTGATAAACACTGCTTATGGATCCACAAATGCCTGGAACAAACCCAGGAGTGTATGTCATGCTCCTACTGATTCTCTGTAGCTCTTTGAGTAAGTCCTGTGGTTATGTATACAAATACTTCTACTGGTTTTCTCCAGAACTTGTACATTTTGTTTCATGTGTGTAGAATTTCTTCTACTAATATTTGTTAACTGAGCTGTACCAAAGTAAACTCCTGAGCAGAGGTAGGCAAATATTTTCAAATGAAAGGTTTTTCTTTGTTTGTTCAAATAAAATCTCTTGTCAAAATGGAAACTGAATGGGAAGGTCTTCACCAGTTGGATGAAGAATGGTATTGTTCCTGTGTGTATGTGTGTGTGAGAGTGAGCGAGCCAGCAGCTCCCAGCTGTGTGGGAACTGAGTTCTCATGTGGGTCGTTGAAATTGCTGATGATACGCAGTTGGTGCAAGGTCTTCTCTGCTTCTCCATGCCAGTTCCTCCAGTTCCTGCAGTTCCTGGAGTACTGATGAGGCTGCGGTAGGCAAAGGCTGTGCTTTCAATTTGTAAACTCTTAACTTCAACCTGAAAATGAAACAATTTAGTTTTGAAACGTTATATCTCTGTGAAATTAAAAACATTTCCCATGTAATTCTATACTTAAGTTCTACTGCTTTTAAACAAATCTTTAGGAATGTAGTCCTAAAATGCTGTCATTTCTGGTAATGCAGATGCCTTTCATATAATGTGGATTATCTGAGAGATAGTGGGGTTGCTGTTCCTTTTCTCATCCTCAAATTAAAAAGTCACTATATCAAGCTACTCAAAAAGAGAGGTTATTACCATGGGAATGATAGATAACCTGAGTTGAGATCCCAGGTTAGAGAACTCTATAGGTCAAGCTCAGTATTTAATTCTAATACTGAAATGCCTGGGAAGGAGAAACTTTCATTATGTCTGGAGAGTGCTCTGTTATACATCAATGAAGATGATATGAACATTTATTCCTTGCAAGATTATGCAATGTATGCGTTAATGGTATTACATACTGTTGACTTCAAGGAAGCCAAGCAGGAAAATCTTAACATCAGTTCCAAACTCTTCAAAATAAGAACCTTTTTTCAGCGTTACAGCAATTTCTCATATTTACTCCATCTGTTGTGCCCATATGCCAAGTAGAGAAATACCGTGTTTGGAAGAAGTGAAATTTCAATTTCCAGTAAAAATATTTGGATTCTGCAGAACTTTATATATACATAACAAAATGTTCCTCCATCTAAATGCTTAAAACAAATGTTTAAACAAATTGTCAGCTGTTAAAGTGCCCTGAGAGCCCTGAGCACTGGGTGCTGACAAATGGAAATTCATTTTTATAGCAAGTGTACTAATGGGAGTTCTTTTGTGGTTATGGGAGGTGTTCCAGCATATCCCTGATGGTCAGCAATGTCGTTTGCCATGCTGGATCATCAAAAGAAAGACACATGCTTGTGCACTTTGGCACGTTGATTTCAGACAACCTCATCTGCTCATTTTCCTTGTACATATAATAGCAAGGGGATATTTTCTCTGCTTCCCCCCTGCCCCAGTTCTTCAGGGTCTTTCTGGAGTCCCTTGCCTTAAGACTGTGGGAGGAATTTCAAGTTAAATGAAGGATTTCTCTACTTTCACATCTGCATTACAAGTGGTGTCAGCTGATCTCTCTTCTCTGTCAGTCTTAACTTCTGTTTTGCAATTCTTGTGTACGTGGAGTGCACCAGCCTGGCCTCCAGGAGGTCTTTCAGATCTGTTTAGATTCAGAAAGCCATATAGTCCATGACTGACCTGAGGCTCAATTCACTTGCCCACATACAATGTCTATATGTATGTGGTATATGGTTGGCTAGCAGATAGCTGAATCTTGGCCAGTGTGCAGCTTGTGCAAGAGGCTGGAATGAGGTCTTCTGTCACTGAGCTATCAGATATGTGAGCCCTCAGAAATTACTTCCTTTCCTTATTTTCGTTATTGCTTATCCATCGGATCACTGAATTGGTGAACCACATGTGTACATGCAAGTAGATGAGTAAACTCCTTGGGGCTGTTAGACCTTGGAAGTACTTGTGGGCTTCAAACTAGACATGTAAGTAAGTGCTTTACTTATTTGTGGCCTTCTAAATAGTGGAATAAATATTGCCAAGAACTGTACATAGGAAGCAGTGTTTAATAACAGCTTTGTCAAACTTACAAACTTCTGTGCTGGGATAAAATCATCATGTGGTCTTCACTAACAAATTATATTCTACCCACGTATAGGCCTTTCTTTATGTGAAGATGTTTAATTACAGGTATAGCTGAGACAGCACATTTTGCGTGAAAATACGTTTTTCTTTCAAAATACCAATTTAGACAGTGCAGCTAAGTCCCAGGTCCTTTTCTAAAGAAAAAAAAAGAAAACCAACAAACCTAAGCCCTTGAACTTCTGGTCAATATAGAGATTACTCAGATCAGTAACAGAAAAATAAATAATTCTGGAACTGAAAGAAACATTTCCAAATGCTTCCAGCTTTTACAGAGATAATATTTGTGACCTTGAACATGAGGAGCTGATCTCACATACTCGTATGTTAACTGTTAATGTAAACTTTTACTGTTGTGTTTTTCTTTTTTTTTTTTTTTTCAAATTTTGCTTTGCAACAACTAGGACAAAGTTATTCAAACTTTTCTGAGGAAAGAGCAGTCATTGTTATATTCCATGTGAACCAAATCACATGGTGCTCAGTAACAGGATTTCAGTGGTGAAGAAAACAGCTACAAATTCATCAGACTTCAGTGGGCTCCAGACAAGGTTTCTGAAACAAGTATTGAAATTTAAGAATACAAAAGAAATAATTAATTTTAGGAACGACCCCACCTTTAACCACCTTTTACTTCTTACCATATTTACATACTAATTTTTAAAGAAAACTAACACCCTGTATGATAGAACTACGAATCCAAAAGGTTAGAATCAGCAGGTTGGAAATATATCGTCTACCTGGAAGCACTGGTTTTGGGG
Organism: Gymnogyps californianus; assembly: GCF_018139145.2. Classification (NCBI taxonomy): domain Eukaryota; kingdom Metazoa; phylum Chordata; class Aves; order Accipitriformes; family Cathartidae; genus Gymnogyps; species Gymnogyps californianus. The sequence goes on from NC_059473.1 coordinate 100,690,927, forward strand.
TTTTGTGAAGAATTTTGTTCATAAATTACGGACATCTGCCTTTGACAAGTTACTTGAAACTAAAGGAGTAAATTTGCTTTACTACAACATTTCTAAAACAAAGGAAAACATCCCAATGCAGCTATTAGTACAATATTTTAATGCCATCTTTTTTGCTTTCTCACTCAGGCTTAATGTTGCAGGCCAATAGTCATAGCAAAAAAATGGGATGGGTAAGCAAAAGTGTCATTAGTGATTTAGATGTCTAAAGGAGCTGCAAAGTTGTTTGATGACATTCCTAGATAAAGCTAGGAACAACTTTCTGGTGAGCAATTTTCCATGCAATAGAGAGAGGCAAGTTCTTTCCTCTTTTCCCAGCAGTGGTCATGACCTGTCTGATTGCGGGAGAAATCCCTTTGTGATCTAAAACATGATATTCTGTTTAAAAATATGTTCAGACAAAATATACCTATAATTCAAGAGACTTTGGTACCATGAGGAGCGCTTGTACACGTTGCCTGAAAATGCTATTTGATGAGGTGGACCTCTTCTCTGTCTCCTCTTTACTGTAGTAATAAATAAATAAGGTAGTGAATAAATGGCTCAGCTTCAACTCTATTAGAAGTTCACCTTTTTGTGAATATTCAGTGAATTATGTACTTTGCCATGAAATGCACTTCTCAAACTGTTTAAGATGATTGAAGTTCAGTCCTGCACAGAAGTCAGACAGTATCTTGTGTTTGTGCTTTATCTAAGTGTTCATTTCATTCAGAAGAGAAAACAGATGCAGCTCATTAATTTAAAGTGCAAACATTTCTGAGCAGTTCAGCAAAGTTCATTCAGCTCTAAAAAGTACATATTGAGTGCTAATATGCACGATCAAGTTCTCTCTGCGATATCTTTCTCGTTTGAAAGCTCATTTAACACAATATGGCATCCAAATCAATGCATGCGAAGTCTTGTTGGCTGAAAGACAGCAGCAACTTACCATTCCATGTTGTTTAGGACTGAGTGTATTCTTTCATGTTTAAAAATAACCCAGAATTTGGAGAGGAAAAGCATATGCTAAAAGCTATTCAGAAACAGCAGAGCTTCAAGTGTTCCCAGAGTTACAGCTGAAGGAATACTGCAGGTGTAGTTCCCCTGTTCCTCATTAGAACAAGTGTCTGTCCAGTAAGGAAAGGGTAAGTTCCAGGTCTGAAGGCATATTTGCCTTTCTAGATGAAGCTATTATGCTTGTTTTCTACTTGACTTTTCTTCAAATTAGGGGAGAATACAAATCAATAACCAAGTATTTTCTAATTCTTTGGAATAAGAATTAATCTTTTCATGCTATGAGTAAATGTATAAGCCTCAGTCCCTAACTAATGAATCAGATGCTATAGCTAAAAGAAAGCAGGGGTTGGCTTTAATTTGGAAGAGAGATTTCTTCCAGACTGACTGAAGGCAAGGCTTGAAATTCCTCTCATCATGACACTGAGCACTCAGGAAAACAGCTTGTCCAAGAAGTGAAAATTCTCTGGACTCACTCACCACGCCACTCTCAGAGTGCGTATAATCGCTCAGGGAGCTGACATGAAGGGGTTTAAGTGGTGGAAGGGAATTGAGCCAGATCCAGTATAGCCAGTGGCCTCTAGGGCTGGCTGCAGAGTCCTGGGTGAGGTACCTGGATTTCCTGAACTAGTAAATAGCTGTTGAGACTGAGCTGAGAAGGAAAGGTTTAGGAAGGGATCAGCCTTGGATTCTGCCCTGGAGGCACCTCTCTCAGTGCTGAGGAGGGGAGCAAAGCATCCATCCCATTAGCCACATCTGAAGTTAGGCACATGAAGATTTTCTCTTGATACATACCAATATGATTGTAATTTCCCTTTCCTATAAAGTGGGCTAGTTTTGAAAGCACTCATCCAAAATATAGGTGAGAGCATTTGATTCCTGCTGGAGACTGAAGGGTTCAATTGGGCTGCAAGAAGGAGCAGGAGGGAGAGACTTGTACAACCCAGGTTACGGGGCACCTACCCAGAAGTTGTGTGTGGGAAAGTGGAAATCCTACTGCTCCCAGAGAAGTTTACATATGTTTGAATGCCCATTGCCTACAGAAACAGGTTTTGAAAAGAGACCTGACTGCAGTACTTACAGTCAAATGTCTTAAAAGTCAGACCACTGTGTTTTGCTCCCACCCTGGTGCAAATGTTTACAGAGTGGCATAGTTGAACAAGGAGTGACAGCACTCCTGGATAGTCTTTAAGCTGGTGTTTTGGCTGGGAACTCGAGTGTCTTCAAGCCAAGAAGGTTGAAACTCCTTCCTGATTTCTAGATGTTTCCCCTAGCGCCTGGGCTGCGATGGATGCTGCTGCAGACCTCTTGCAGATGAGCTGCCGCACTTTGAAGGAGATTGTGAGTGGCAGACGTGGCTGCGGCAGGAATCCTGGACTGAGGGTCGGGGCAGGATTTCTGCAGAGGACAACCTAGCCCAGGAATCCTGCCTGGCTGAGAAATAAACCATGTGCTGAGTTTCTCCGCTTTGCTGGTGTCAGAGGGCTCCTGGCACGTCCTCTGCTGCTACTGCCCTGCATCCTGGAGCCTGCCAAGTCCTTCGGGCCAAGCCTGCGACCTTCATACCTCCTTCCCAGACAACCAGAATTTGAACTGACAGCACATGCAGTCAAGGGGAGGAGTTTCTGCCCCCTCCTGGGGCAGAGTGGGGAGCTCTGAGAGAAAGATACCCCCCCCAGGGGCACCTGAGATGTTTGGAGGTAGCTGGGCCAGCCGCAGACCCCGCTGCGGGGCCAGCAAGGCTGTTTTGTGCCAAAACCTTCTACTTGGTATGCCCACGCATGGATGGTGAAGATAGGGCTTGAATTTGGGCACCAGATCAACTTCACATCTGCTTTTAAGAAGCAGTATCACTGCTGTCTAAATGCTTGGGTAACTTCAAAGGAGAAGGTGTGGCAGTGCTGAGGCTGGGCTGCTCTCTGCATCAGGCAGTGGGTGGCTAAGGGGATCACGGGTTTCAACTGAGACGTTTAGTTAGTTGTTTTGTGGGTTTGGCCAGTTCCAGTCCTGGTCCTGGGCCCAAATGAGCTGAATTACTACACACATAAAAGACAAAAACCTCCACCCCGAGGTTTATAATTGTTCTTCTATAAAATTCCTCCTACAATTCCATCCTGAAGGACTATTAAATTGTTATGTTTCCTTTGGTTCACAACCTGGTATGTTTTTTCATTCCTGAAAAATGAAACAAAGCTTTTGGAGAAAAAAGATACAAAAGAAGGGGGGGGCGGGAGGAGCCAACAAGGCAGATAAACCTGTTACAATCAAACAAATAAAATGCATATGTGCATACAAAGGGAGACACTAAAAAAAGCAGTCAGAAGGCCCAAAGTCTTATTCTCTGCTTCAGCGAAAACTTTTGTTAAATAACATAGCACAAAAAAACTAGCTGAAAAATTACATAGATAAATACTTCATTATTACTTATAATTTAATTATGAGACAGAATCTACATGAAATGAAACCCTGTAACCAGTTGGGTTCAGTAGTTGGAGAGAGTTGCTATGTTCTTCCCCCCCCCTTTTTTTTTCTTCTTTTTTTGGCAAAATGAGAGATGTATGACAATGAAACACGTCATTTCTGTAATGGAAACTGTAAACAGTGTTTTACTTGCATCCGATTTCTCACTCAGCTGTTTCATTCCCTCATTCAGCTTCCAAATTTTCTCCAAACAAGATATGGATTCCTCACTGAACTTATCTTTTCTAAAATCTGTGAGTTAAACTGCTCGGCTTATCCATACTCTTCATGATTTTGTAGATGACTACCACATCCTTCCTCAAATATCTCTTTTTCAGGTCCTAATCTACTTAGTGGTCTTTTGTACAGGAGTCTTTCCATATCGTCCTTATTACCTCCTTCCCTGAGCTTTTCCTAGTTGTGTGATATCCTGAAAGGCATGATGTCATGGCATGATGCAGTGTTTTATGTTTTCTATATTATGTTTACTGTTTTCTGATGTGTTTTCTTCTTTTATTTTAGTAATTCCAAATCATATTTGACTTTTGACTGTGGCTGAGCTTTGAGTTAATGTTTTCACAAATATATTCAAAATAACTCTGAGGTCTTTGAGAAGTATTAAGAAATTCAGACACACCTTTCTGTATCTGTGCTTAGGAATTTTTTTCCCCTTACATACATAGTTTTTCGCTTACTGGATAATGGCTTTCATCTTCAGGCAATTTAATTGCCTGGTAACTCTTTCTAGTGAAAACTTTTTATTGCTCTATTCAGCCAGTTTTAGATTTGATGATCCTGAGTACCTCTGTGCCATCTGTAAACTTGGCAACATTTGTGTACTCATCATTTATTCCATTTTCCACATAACTTCTGAAAATGTGGAGCAGCAAAAAAGACCTGAGAGCAGATTCTTCCCATCTCAGTGTATTTATTTATTTCTGCCTGGCTGTCTGTCTTTTAACCAATTACTAATCTCCTAGAAGACTTTTTCTCTTAGTGCGTGATAGTTTCTTTTCTTCAGTTTAGCAAGGGATTTTGCTGAGAAGCTTTGAAGAATCAGGCATACTACATTCCAATGATCATCCTTACATGCATTCTTATTAATGATTTTTGGTTGTCTTGCTCTGGTTTTACATTTACAATTTTAATATCTTTCTCTCTGGTTGGATGTTGATTTAGTTATTTAAACTGTTTTCTTACTTTAAATATTTTTATTTTCTCCTCTTCTGCTATTTATCTGTACTTATTTTTTTTCTGTCTTTTGCTAAGATCCTAACTTGCTGTTTAAAATGTCTCCATCATGCCTGCAAACCTTTTTAGCCATTTATTTTATTTTTTTTAATGAGTCCTCCTGTTGAATTGTTCTCCTCAATAAAGTTAAAGTAGAAGGAGATCTGGGGGAAGGGGAGAGGGATTTTTCCATTCTACAAGGATGCTGAATATACATGCACTTGTTACATTTTTCTGTAGCTGCATTTTGATTTTTGTCATATTAATTACTCAGGAAACTCCATAGTTACTTTTTATGGATTTTCTGCCTAGATTTTGGCAGTCACGTAGTCATATCTTGTTTTGCTTGAAATTTCATATTTTTTATGAATCCTCCCAAAAACATGCTTTAAGTTATATAAAATTGTTGAAAGCATGAAAATAATAAACAAGATTTTCTCCATGAAGTACTTGGAGACTTCTGTGTTACACAGTCCACATGTACTATAAAGTATTAATGTTATCATCCAAGTCGAATGCATTGTGAGTGTCTCAGAGAACATCTTTAAACAATAAACCCTTCATATTTCTTCTGTATTTCAATGTGCAGCATAAAATACCTTAAATGGTATATTTAAGGCATGTCAATTTTATCTCTAAATATAAGAAGTTTTCTCTGTGCTTTGAAGATATGCCTAACAATATTCTGATGCAGAGGAAAAAGGGAAATATAGTAAGATACCAGAAATATAAAGTATTCTTCAATGACTGGAAAATTGAAAAAATCCCACTGAAAGCAGGAAAAGGCATATTTCTATGCTCTGAAAAGGGGCATAGGTGTGAGACATAAGTGTGCAGGTGTAAAATAAGAAAGGTGAAGATTCAAATAGACTTAAAATTGTCGAGACAAAAAAGAAAACTTAGGTTAATAGAAAGTTTGGCTAAAACTAAATGTTTTATTGCAATTCTTATTATCATTAATGTTAATAAGAGTCTGGGACATGAAAGGAGAAAGTTCAGTTAGTGAATATTTAGATAATTTAATATAGCATGATATGAGACTATAGAGTTTACTTAGGGAACAAGACGAAGCAATTTCTGAATCATTGTGCTCTTCCTGGGGAACGCATGGAGGGCTAGGGAATCCTTGAGAACTGGCAAAAGGCAAAGAAATTACATTTAACATGGAAGGAAAAGTAGTTTTGAGTGGGGCCTATTTACTGAGAAAATAGTAAATTGATAAAAATGCAAATCATTGCTTGTCAATAAAACATCTTCTCAAACAAATTTAATATCCTTCCTTGACAGAGCAAGTAGTCTAACGGACAAAGGGAAACAGCATTTATGATACAACTTATGTAGGCTTTTGGTCTGCCCCACGTGGGGCTGTCATGAACAAGTTAGGAAGTGTGGTTGACTGTGAGGTGGATACAAAACTGTACGGAGACCTAGAGTCAAAAAAGTGTTTCTGGTAGCTGGCTCGTAAGGTGGCGTATCAGTGAGGGGAAACCAGCCTCCCCTGTGGCTAGTGCCCTTCTAAATTTTCATGTGTGACCGGTACTTGGCACTGGAGAAAAACAAGATATTTGCAGAAGACAGCCAACTGGCAGAGGTTAGAGAAAACATGACTGCAATTCAAAATGGTGTTGCTAAATTGCAGGAATAGTCTGAAATCAATACAATGAGTGATGACTTGGTAACTTCATGGTCACCATAACAAGAATTACTTTCTAGCTTCTCATCCTTGACTGACTTCTGCCTGTTTTAGGAATCCAAAAAAAGAGAACAGTAATTTTCTTTTGTATCCAAGAATTGCTCATTAAACTTTGATTGTTTCTGCTCTGTGTGAATTTCATCTGACCATATGTAGACATAAACATTGCAGACATTTATATTTGAACTTGTAATCCACAGTCAGGAGAGAGAAACAGGCTGTGATTTTTTTTCTCATTTTAAAGTAAATGTCCAAATTAGGCTAGATTAAATCTTTTCTAAAAGTGCCTGTTTTCGTTTACTGAATACTAAGGATTACTACGTTGGGAGTAGCATCTACGTTGGAGGTATATTAGAAACAGGCAAGATGAATCCTTCTCTCTGGCTGAATCTGTACTAGAAAGTGAAGCGCTGCCAGTGAATGTTTGTGTGTCAGTGAATTGCTGGAAAACTCCCTGGCATGATGACTAATGTTCTCCCAAATAATTGCCAGGTACAGTTCAGAAGTGAAGACACTCCAGAGACCTTCTCACTAAGCTGTGCGCATGTAGGCATCATGTTTTAGACACCAAGAGAGTTCATCAGATTAGACATAGCCAACTCCATACCGGTTGACCTTGCTGTCTGGGGAAGTCACTAACTCATTTGCCTGGGAAAGTTAATAATTCATTAGTTTACTAGTATAGAAGTGTTAATTTCCCCTTTCTGTTTTAGAGCTCCCATTAGTACCAGCTCTTGTGCTTTGCATATTTGCACTGGTTGCCCCCACAAAAGCTTTTGTCCACTTGTTACTGTTTTAGGTATCTATGGACAGCCAGTGTTGTCTTTACCAGGAGTGTGGTCACTATTTCCCTCTACCCTAAATCCTACATGAATATGTATAGCCATGATTTCCAGGTAACACTTAAATCATCTTCCTACTGTATTTTAGTTCTGAACAAGTGAAATCTTTGTGAAAGCTATATCCAATAAATCTCTGTTATTCTAATCAGGTTGTAATTTTGATGATATGAAGATTTTGCTAGCACTCTTTGCTTTAAGATGAAGCCATGTAAGGTATTCAGCAACTTGACAAGTGACCTTTTTTTTTCTGATTCTCATGCCACCTTAATCAATAATCCTCAACGACTGAAATTTCTTCAAGAGTTTCAGATTACTGTATCCAAACAGTTTCTTTCCTTTCCTTTTGGGTGTCACATCATCTCTATGCAGCAGTCTCTTTGCAGCAGAGAAGGAAGCCAAAGTGCTACCAGAATAGGTATGCACATAAACACAGTATGTTCTCTTCCCTCTGCTAACCGCTTTTATTTTGTCCTTCTGTCCCTGAAAGCATGTGTATACATCATATTATCCAAAAGAGGTCAGTCATTGTCTAGCCTTTTCATACATGTGGAAGTTGAGGAGAATATAATCTGAGCCTCTGGCTCTAGTAATTTCAGATCTGCTCACTTTTAGTCCCAGAGGAACCATCAGTGCATATGTGGGTTAGTAATGTGGTGGAGTAGTCTGTGATTCATATGAGCCCTGGCAGCTTTTCTGTAGTGGATTTGGGGCCCTTTGCAGTGGCACTTTCTGATACTTCACAAGTCAGCAGATCCATTCTTCCAGCTTCCTCAGCCCTGAGTCCCAGAAGCACTGCTCTTTGAAATGCATAAGCACCACTACAAAGAAGAAGCAGAGTCCTTAGGGCTTTTTTTTTTTTTTTTAAATCAGTAAGGTATACTCCTTGCTGGTCACCAAGAGAGCAATCAGGTATTGGCCTTGGCTGCTGGGGCTAAGGAAGGAGCATTTCCTGCCCGAGGAGCAGCCACATTCCTTCTCTCCTGGTGGAGTTACTTCAGATTCCCTAGATAACCTAGAGCCTTCACACTTCCAGATCTTCTTCTGCTTCATGCAAATATATATTTCTCATGTTTCAGTCTGCCCAATTCCTTCTCAAGCTCTCCTGCTGTTCTTGAGAGGGTCTGCTAACAGGAACTCTTGTAATGGACTTTTTTATTTTCTTTTCCTTCCTGACTTTCAGTGGATGTAAGACTCAGTCTTTTAAAAATACTGATCAGTACATGCTTATATTTATTGGAATCCCTGTTTGCGCACAGCTTTCACAGAAGCAGTGGAAGATCTGCCAAGGAGATGCCTGCAATGAAACATTGAGGGTGCATCATTTTTGTCCTTGCATATTATTGTGATCTTTATTTTCCTATTCTGTAACTCTGACAGGAAACTCCTCTGCAGCTACCTCTTCACTTTTCTTTTTTCCATGGTTTTCTTTAGGTGGTTACACAGACGGAAATGCTCGTTGGAGCCTAGAGTGTGTTCCTACAAGATAGTGATTATGGAAATGCATACAAATAAATGGTTATTATAAATGGATCTCTCCTTTGGGAGTTTTAGTGAATGTTAGTAGCCAGGATCTCTTTGCAGGACAGAGAAACATAGAACAATTTAGATTAGAAAGGACCTCTGGAAGTCATCTGGTCTCTCTGCTCAAAGAAGGGCCAACTTTGAAGTTAAATCCAACTTTGAAGTTAGATCAAGTTGCTGATCCATAAGATCAGCAGTTTTAGTAGGGCCCTTCAGTTACGGACAATCCTTCCTATTTCATGTGATGGCAGAAGATATTATTTTCTGTTAATCTTCTGTACCCAAAAAGTATATTTTTATAGATGTTTTATAGATTCTTGTCATTTGATGAAGAGGCTGCAATACTGGGCATGATAAAGGCATGGTGTAGAAGGGACCAGAAATCAAAGCAGAAAAGATGCCCAGGAGCAACAGGCAAGGGTAGGAACGGAAAAGCTGAGTTGTTATTGTTATAAAACCACTCATCACCAGTGCACCAATCAAGGCAGAAGTAACAGCGATGATAGATTGGGAAAGCTTCCCTTTATTGACCTTTCGCATTGTTGGAGAGCACAGTTCCTTTGCACAAATCTAATTTTCTAGCTGTGGTATTCTTGAGGGAGGGGAGAGAAGAGGAAAATAGGAAGGGCTAGACTGAGCCTAGCCCTGGGCAAGTAATAAATAAACTAGAAGAGTTCCGTACACACCACAAATTCCTTTACAAAATGTGCATCAAAACAGCCTTGGGGTATGTGATCTGCTACAAACATCTGTATTTTGTGAGCTTGTACAAACTCATTTGGAGCATGCTCATGTTTGATGCTGGTTGAACCAGTTATGCTTTCGGTTGCATTGAATTCTGTACAGTTAGTTCCCTTCTACTTCAGCTTTGTTGTCAGATCAGGACGTCAAATGAAAATATAGTGGATACTCAGATCTACTTCTGAAACTAATAGCTACTGTTGTTCAAAGCAATAGCTAGTATCCTAATAGTAAAACTATTTGCTGGTGACATGGCAGCAAAAAGCTTCGGTTTTCTTTTGATACCTCTAATTATTAACCAAAGTGAATCTTACCTAATTTGCAAGAATTTACATTGTAGTGTAGTTCCATCATAGAATATTCCAAATTAACCATGAAGGAACAAGGCAATGTCATAAGTCTATCGAAGTCAAAAGGTGATCTCAGAACGCCATTATAGTCATCCAAGTACTCAGAACTTGTAAATAACCTTATTCATCAGAATTGGTTATTAGCTATTACACCGAAGATTATTTTATTGTAATGTATTCTAATCTTTGCTACTTCTCCTCTTTTTTCTTTTTTTTTTCTTTAGTTGTTCAAATACATCGACAGCAAAACAAACTAGAAAGTTACTTAGCATATGTTCTTCCAAGCACTTAAAATTGCCAGGAACCATCTAATTTCTAGCCAAATTATTTGCACAGTTTGCTAAGTTGGAAAAAAGTACATGTAGCTGACACAAAATTAAGCAGCTCCTGTGTGCAGCTGATCTTTGGGGATTCTCACTTGAAAACTCCGAGCTAATAGAACTACCACATGTGTTGGCTACCAAAATGCATCTTGTTACTTGTTGCTATGGTCATTGCCTATGGAAACTTACTTCTCTGCCTAATGTTAAAACATAGCACTTCTTTCTGTAAACATGGTAAGGAGAACTGGAAATTTCCTTACTAAGACACATTATTATAGCCTTGGGCTGTACTTTAATATGGTGTGCTCTAAGTTCACGTATACTGTCTTTTTTAAACATGTTATTCTAAATATACTGCTTTGCAGTTGAAACCCTCCCTGCAATAATGGCAATATGCAGCAAAGTCTGTTTCTTCAATTTTTTGGCGCTCTCCAACATGTGTCAATATTTCATAGGTGCCAACAAGATCTTTGAGGAAAACTTGCTTTTAAAGAAAATTATTTGGATGATGCAATCCATAATGATACAGATAACTTGTGAAATCCTTACTACTAGAGTGAAAAATACATACAATATTTTTGGAAGCTGATTGTGTGGAATTAGGCAAAGAAATACATACACCATTCAAAATGTGCTACTTTTGAGGAGCATAAAAGGAACATAGCTTTTTCCTCTTGAATTCTTAACCAACAGGAAAACAGTAACCAAGAGGAAAACTAGAACTCTTCACTCTTCTAGTCATGGTGCTCCAGGGACCATCTGATCATTACTGTGCACCTTGTATTGCCTTTTATCCAATTCGATTTATTTTTGAGATTCTACTGAGTCAAAATGGCAATCACTCAGTATTTACTTTTCATTCATATACATAATAAGCAGAAAAGAACATAAGTAATACCATATTGCATCAGATCATCTGTCCATCGTGCCTGTTATTTTGTGCCTTGCAGTGACCAGTAACAGACACTTAATATAAATTTGATAGAAATAGAATATGCTTAACCTGCACACTTCCCCGGAATGAGTTCTTCTTTTATGACAATCAGTGGTCGGAAGCATTTCCTGAACTGTGGATCTCATCTGGAGTATCGTGCTATGTAGCCTCTGACGGATCTATTCTCCATGAGAATTTTTTAATGCCTTTTGGAACCTTTTGGACTTTTGACCTCCACAACATCCTGTGATAATGAGTTCCACAATTTAATTTCGCATGAGGTTTAATTATGTGTGAAAAATTACTTCCTTTGTTTGTTTTAAACTTTCTGCCTGGTAAATAAATTGGGTACTCCCTGATCGTTATACTAAGAAAAACAGTGAGTAGTGATTCTCTATTCAATTTCTCCACATATTTCATGTTTTTATAGACCTCTAGCACATCTCCCTTTTGTTATCTCTGTCCAAACTGAAGAGACTATGTCATCTCTTCTTGCATTAAAATTACTTCATAACTTTGTTCAAAGATGTGCAAGAACATGTAATGATGGAACGGTGAAGGTGATGATGCTCTTTACGATAATAACTCACACTAAAATGACTGTGACTCCATTCCTATTCCAAATTAGTGGGACTTCTGGCCAGCCAGTCCTTCTGACTACTGGTCTATTTTAAAGTGAGTCTCTGCTTATATGTGTACTTTTCTCAACCAGGCAATTTCCATGACTAGTGCATGACTTTAACTTCAGAGATTTTGGTTAAATTTCCACTCTGGAATCACTCTGTCACCTTTACTTTCCTCTCTTCAGTCTAAAATTGGTGTACTTATCTATGATTTTTTTCTAATCTAAGAGTTAAAAGTGCCATTTAATTGCTAGATATTCTAGACATTGTCTGACTCAGTCACTACTAAAGCTACACTATGTCTTTGTGACCTGCTTAGATATTAAAAGGTTAGTAATGCAAGTACCTGACTGACAGAATTCACACCTACAGAAAATGAGATTTCTATGTCCAGCCACTTTGTGTCACACAGCAAAGACGTCTGAGTCACCTGATTCGCAGCAGGCAGCTGCTTTGGGCATCGCTGTCAGTCAGAGGCATGTGCAGAAAGAGCTGTGGGAACCGATGGAACCAGAACTTCTATTAAAAGTGCTGTGCACGGAGGAGTAACTCGGATCCCAGATGTGCTGTGTTTTCTTGTATTTCCAAACATGGCACTTTCATTCGTAACCAAAATAATCATAACTGCAACAAACCCTATTTTTATCATATGAATGCTTTTACCCTGTTTTGATTAAACATTATATTTTATGATAACATTCACTGATCCTTTTCCATTAATGTTTTTCAGGTGTATACAAGTTACAATCTGTTAAATCAAGCAAATGGGGAGGGGCAGTCACTGTCTCAGTGACATTAAAATGCACTGACACCTTGTCATTGTGAACCTCTCTGGGTTTTGGCTTTTGTTATATTCTCAGGCTAGGTTCCCTAGGTTTTGCCAATCTTCTGGTGATTCTTGGTCATGTTCCATCAAGTTGGGGCCAAGTTTTAAGTACTCTGGAAACTGGACTTGGTTCAAACCTTAGAATAATTTATAGTTCGGGACAATATTTATACAAAACTTACTTTGATTCAGCCAGATTTTGGTGGATTTGTATGAGTTTTATTTCTAGTTTTATATCCTATTTGAATGGATCTATGTAACTGGAATCTGAAGCTGATGAATGCATATGCTTAGGGAAAAAAAAAAAAAAGAAAAAAAATGCTTAGCTTAACTAAAAGTACTAGCTGGTTTTGCCTATTTCCGTGAAGCAAGGAGTGAAATGAGTAATTTTCTTCCATTCTACATTGTAAAATTAACAAGGTTCAGGGATCCATTGCAATATAATAGTTTTCTGGCAAACTGAGATGGTGTTCTAACAGGATCACACTGTGATCTTAAATTGTTCTGTGCCTATAGGGGCAAACATATGTATTGCGCACCTACCCTATCAGTATGAATCTCTCCATGATCCTCCTACATTATCTAGAACTAATGTAATGTAGCACACATGCTAGAAAACATCCGAGATCTATTTTGGAGTGGAACATGTAGTTCTCTCACACACAGCATTTGGAATGGTTCACCTCTTGCATGTTAAAATGTTTCTCGCTCAGAGAGCGGTCACATAGACCAGCAAAAGACAATTTGACTGAAGGCCTACATCTGAGGGAGGCTGTGCAATTGCAGGAGTCCACAATATTGTCACCTATGGGTATGTTGCTGGGTGACTTCTCACTGGAGGTTTTCAGCTGAGCCTGAAAACGGTTCCTGAAATAACAAACAGACCCCAGAAGTCTAAGATGTAGTCTGTGTGAAAGTCCATGATGTGCCTAGTGTAAGTGAGTGAGATGGAGAGGCTTGGATGTGAGCAGGCACAAGGACCTGTGGAGCTGGGGCCAGTACACACTAGAGGGTGCTGCTAGTGCAGAGGGAAGACATCAGCTGGTCCAAAGGATGCATAAAGGATCATGAAGGTAGTATAGACATAAGTGATAATTTAATTCTTGTCTGCCAGTTTAAGTCAGTTTGCAAAATCAGGCTTCTTTGACTTAGCACAGTTTAATTCAGAAACAGACGTAAGACAATGGAAATTTCTCAAGAATTTTTTTAATGCAAACTTTATCTCTCAGTTTGCTTTGTAAGTTGCCTGCGAAAAATTGTTTTCTCAGAGGTAGATGCAATATTTATTTAGTAATTTTGTAAAATTAATGTTGATCAGTGGCTTTTGCAAGAATGATTACAGTGTGTGATACTAACAGCTGCTTCAGTTAAATTGAGAGGATGACAGGTCTGTTTCTTTGAAAATATATAATTGGATTTCAAGGCTTTGGGATTGTAATTAATAAATGCTTTCAATCAAAATTCTATAATATGTATTTAAAGTCAGTCTTTGGGATGCAAACTGAAAAAACATGAATGCAAGCACAGCTGAAATGAACTATTACAATATTTTAAAATAACCATTTCCTTACAAAAGGAACATAAACTTTTAGAAGCCTAAAATTCAATGGCCTTTAATCTTATCAGGACAAAATATGAAAGAGGTTTACAGATGCATACAGAGGTACATATAGGCTTGAATATTTGTATAGAGTCCCATCAGGCTGAAAAATTTTATAATTTACATTTTTTCCCCATTAGTGGAGATGACTTTACCTTGTTATTCACATATTCACACCCAAACTGTACATTAGATGGCTTTGCCTCAACTGGGCCCTCAATAATTAACTGAAGATTTCTTGAGGGTGCAATTAAAACGTATTGTAATTGTCAAAGGCGTTACCTGATCTGCTGTTTTATGTGAACAGAGAGAGTACTTGGATAAAACTTAATACTTGGCCAGGTAAGCCCAGCAATGAAAGGAATTTTCTATTCTCTAGAACGTAGTTTGCAAAATCACCTCTGCTGAAATTATCTTTCAGGTTCAGCACTAATATGCTGGAAAGTACAGGTGGCCAGTACTTCAGTTTTTCTCCAGCATCTCAGGAATGTCAGTATTAAATTAATGGTATTTATGATGAGATTACCTATTTATGATAATGTTGTTTACTTAAACTTTACTCTGAAATTTGTTCTTTGTAATTCAGAATTTGATTATCTTAACTGCATTATTTATTCCAAAAGGAAGAATACTCCTTTGCTTCCAAGACCATGCAATGACTTCTGCATATCCCAAATGGCACTAGATGCCTATGTGAGGACAAGTGAATTGAATCATTTATATTAGTGAAAAGAATGAATATGTTTTCTTTCATTTTTGAGAGATGTCTTATTTGAGAAACATAATCACCTAAAACATGTTTACTTTTTGACTTATATATTTTATTCCCATGTCTTCATCTATACTCTTAACATAAGCCCCTGGAAAATAATTAAGCTGCTATCCTTCAAACACTTACCAAAAGGAAGCCTTCAACTCACAGTGTACACACAGTAGTCACATCCTTATTGCCTTATCCAAAGTCAGCGGAGTATAGCTGTTGCTATTTCCTAATCAGAGAGCTGTTTGGGGAGAAAAGCTGTGGGAAACTGACGGGAAGCTCATCTGGAGTCCTAGGCAATCTGCCCTAGCATTACTACCTAGTCACTTCAGTTGATATATTTCATCCCCAGACATATTAAAGCAGCTGGAAAGACTCCAGTAGGCTGCAATGGTCTTACATCAGGCAATTATATGATTGCTGGAGAACTGGAAATTGATGGGCTTTTACTTTAAGTAGAAATTCTTTTGAAATCGATGTAAAATGATATGGGAGTATCTTAGCAGATATTCATCTTAGTGACATATGTGTGGTTTCCCCTAAGTACTGCCATTGCTGAATATTAAGGAGTGAATGGACTCGAGATTTAATCAAATATTTCCTTCTGAGTCAGGTGGGGATGTAAGCTTTGGAGTGTAGAAGTGCGAGGGAGCTGGTACTGGCACGAGACCACAGCCGTCTGCCTTGTGCACACGCAGCGATATGCTCGCTGAGCCCTCCAGGCACTGGAATGGTTATTCTCCTAAAATAGTTTCAGTATTGCATTTCCACTAAAAGAGTTTCCTTTGTATTGACAAATTGATTGTCTGACATAGACAATTGCAGATGTAATTTTCATTACTTTGAAAAAAAAAAAAAATCTAAAATTTACTATCTATCTCAAGCAAGTCCTAGCATTCTGTATTCCCTGAATGTCAGGTTAGTATCCAGACTCCTCACCTCTCTGTGTCTGAAGCCATGAATTAGTGCAGACTTCCCTGTGGCCAGTTGGGAATAGCTCACAACATGTAAATGATATGTTAGAAACAATTATCCACTCTTCATTTTCCCCAGGGTGTTCTGAGCCTTCGCACTTAAACATATGAACTGTCTTATTGAACTCAGTGAGACTACGAGCAAAAGCTGTAGGATTGAGCCATTTGTAGTAAGTTTGGTCTTCAGGGCTTTCTCATTGATTTATTTCCATTTATAAGGTACTGTAAGTTGGGCAGTATATAAAACACTTCTGATGTAATATTAAAAGATGAAATTGTGGGTTTGGACTATTACTGGCTAGAAATTTTCAGATTTAGAAATAAATATACTGAAGTCAGGGTCAATCCAAAAAGCAATCCCATAGACATGCTTGTTTCCCGGCCAAGCATTGTAGTCTTTCTATACTAACGCTTTGTGTTCAGGTTTAGGGTTTCCCCAAGGGGCAATAACTTCTAACAAGACAGATTTTTATTTCTGTCTTTTATAGGCTCTCTAGCTCTCTCAGGAATGCCATGAAGATGTTTTGCTGGATAAAAGGTTAAGTCATGAACCAGCATTGACTTTTTCAAATGGTTTTGTCTGTAGTGGTCTGCCATATACACTGTACAACACACAGAGAGTTAATACAATTTCATATCATGTGTGCTGACTATAAGGAATCAGTGTTGACATTCATGCATGCTTATTTCTATAAGGAAGTACTTCAGTTATCGCCTTTGTCTCCTATTAGTTTCCTTTTTGCCAAGAAGCGTGTTTTTTTCAAATGAATCACTAATTTTTTTTCCAAAACTATTATTTTGTTTAGCGAAATTTTGAGGCCCTCTTAATAATCTGGAAGGAAATCTTGGCAAGAAACAAAACAGATCTTGAATTAGTTGTCTGAGTCCATTTTTACACTCTTTTAAAAAGACCAAGGAAACATTTCAAAGGAGTTCAAAGAGAGGGAGTAGAACATTTGGTGCAGATGTGACTTTATGGCATGTGACTGGCAATGAATGGTAACACAAAATGTACATTGTGACTATCAAATGTAAACAACTTTGCTTCTTATTGTTTTTAAGGGTGGTTTTTCATCTTGCTTTATTTCATGGCAAGTATTAACTCTGGGTTTTGGATTATTTACGGTTTATTATATGAGCTTAAATTGGTGTTGAGTGTTAAGTATTCATTATATGCTTCACTACAGCTTTCATTTAGTTGCAATTATTTTAATAGGTTATGCAGTATTTATAAATTATAATAGCACATAGCTCTGTGAGTAGAGTTTCAATGCAGTTGGATCTCCTACATATTTGTGCATTGAGTAGATATTTAATAAAAACTGAGCTGATGCTGCAGCTTTGAGGCATTAAAAAATCTGTCTTCTGTTGATCTGCCTATTTCCCACCAACTTCATGAGTATATTGGGTTTGTGTGGCAAGGTTTTGGCAGTGGAGGGGCTACAGGGGTGGCTTCTGTGAGAAGCTGCTAGAAGCTTCCCCCATGTCCGATAAAGGCCATGCCAGCCGGCTCCAAGACAGACCCGCCGCTGGCCAAGGCCGAGCCCATCAGCGACGGTGGTAGCGCCTCTGGGATAGCATATTTAAGAAGAGGGAAAAGAAGTTACAGGGGAGTTGCAGTGGCAGCCAGAGAGAGGAGAGAGAATATGTGAGAGAAACAACTCTGCAGACACCAAGGTCAGGGAAGAAGGAGGGGGAGGAGGTGCTCCAGGCGCCGGAGCAGAGATTCCCCTGCAGCCCGTGGTGAAGACCATGGTGAGGCAGGCTGTCCCCCTGCAGCCCAGGGAGGTCCACGGTGGAGCAGATATCCACCTGCAGCCCGTGGAGGACCCCACGTTGGAGCAGTTGGATGCCTCCGAAGGAGGCTGTGACCCTGTGGGAAGCCCGTGCTGGAGCAGGCTCCTGGCAGGACCTGTGGCCCCGTGGAGAGAGGAGCCCATGCTGGAGCAGGTTTGCTGGCAGGACTTGTGACCCCGCGGGGGACCCACGCTGGAGCAGTCTGTTCCTGAAGGACTGCACCCCGTGGAAGGGACCCACGCTGGAGCAGTTCGTGAAGAACTGTAGCCCATGGGAAGGACTCACATTGGGGAAGTTTGTGGAGGACTGTCTCCCGTGGGAGGGACCCCACGCTGGAGCAGGGGAAGAGTGTGAGGAGTCCTCCCCCTGAGGAGGAAGGAGCGGCAGAAACAACATGTGATGAACGGACCCAAACCCCCATTCCCCGTCCCCCTGCGCCGCTGGGCAGGGAGGAGGTAGAGAAAATTGGGAGTAAAGTTGAGCCTGAGAAGAAGGGAGGAGTGGGGAGAAGGTGTTTTAAGATTTAGTTTTTATTTCTCATTATCCTGCTCTGATTTTGATTGATAATAAATTAAACTAATTTCCCCAATTCAAGTCTGTTTTGCCCGTGATGGTAATTGGTGAATGATCTCTCCCTGTCCTTATCTCGACCCACGAGCCTTTCATTACATTTTGTCTCCCCTGTCCATTTGAGGAGGGGGAGTGATAGAGCGGCTTTGGTGGGCACCTGGCATCCAGCCAGGGTCAACCCACCACAGTGAGCTCTTTGCCAAATGTGGTTACCTTGAGATCAAAACTTTGTGGGTAGGACTGACAGTATACCATATAACACTGATTTTTATTTTTTTTATAAGTATCCAGACAAAAGAATAACACACCAGTACTGAGCCTTATCTTGCTGTTACATGTCTGTTCCTCTCTCCTCGGCTTTTGGCAATCAATGGCTTAGGGATTTCCTGAGCTAGAGGCAGCATCTGGACCATCATATTTTAATAGCCACCAGCGGACCCTTTCTCCGTGAATTTGTCTAGTCTCTTGTTTAATTCTGTTTATGCTTTTGGCCTTAACAACATCCTGTGGCAACGAGTTCCAAAATGTAATTACGTGTTGTGTGAAAAAGTACTTCCTTTCGTTGGTTCTTAAATACTTGTCATGGGCAAAGTGCGTTCTCTGCTGAGTGGTAACGCTGATTTCTGTACTGCGCTGGGAAGCAATCACACCCTGGGCAATAGGTGTTCCCAGCAGTAGGGCACTGTGGTTATATGTGGACATCAGTGAGAAGAGTGACAGGAGACAAGAGAAGTGTGTAGTGGCCCCAAGTTTATTTGACTTTGTTCTGTCATGAGACTATATGTAAGAACATTATACCCTTAAACAGGAACTACACTGCTGGGTCATTTATTGATGATGTTTAACAAAGTGGACAAGTGTTTATTGTAGGCTCTTCCTCTTCCCTCACCTTGCAAATGAACTGAAATATAGACTCTAATTTACCGTACATGTTTAGATGCAAGTTTCCATTGCACTGTGTTTAACAATGTACAGTTAATACATTATGCACTAAACATTTGTGTTTGCAACACAGAAACATTGTTTTCTGACCCACAAGATGTACTGAATGTGTCACAGACTTCAGGGTCATTTTTTTCTGGCCAAGATCTCAGAACTAGCAGCTGCGTTGCGGGATGTCGTTATCAAACCATGCCCCTGAGCATCAGGATCAATACTTTTGTTACTAAAGATGTTTATTTGGTAATAAAATCTTTACCAGATATGCTGATTTAATTGGTGTTGCTAATTGCTTAGAACTTAGGCTTTTTACTTATGCAGCAAAATAAGGTTATAGGGAACCTTAACCCAACATTAATAAAGAAATCAGTGCCTGAAAGGTAGGAAAAATTTTGACCAGCTAGATCCTCTTATTCGTGTCAGCAATGTCCCAAAAGAAGATTAGGACAAATAGAGGGGTTTGGGTTTTTTTTCTGTACCACAGTGAGTTAATTTTTAATTATATCAAGTTGTTTGTTGTTTGAGCTTACATTTGGAGAGCAATCCTACACATTTTTAAGAGCAAGATTCAAGAACTAATGTTATTGTAGAAGTAGATGAAGGTCACTCTTTTCACCTGGGTTTTGAAAACTAGAATGAAATTGTTATAGGGACATACCTGACTGCAGTATAATGTGATCTTCTCTTTCACTTTTCATTAAATGGAACATTTATTTAACAATTAATAAAGACAAAAGGTGACCAAAGCAACGCCTTATCTTACTTGTAAAGGAAAATGGGTTATTTCTTTACATGGTGGTGACAAAAAATATCATAATATCGCTAACCAGTGAAAGTGTCTTGAGCTGAAGCCATGAAAATGCAACAGATAGATAGTCTATATTACTAGAATATCTTTTGGGGAGGGACATATGGCTTATTCCGTGTTGCCAAATTGTAGGCATCTAAGTCAAATACCTAAGTAACAGGGCAGTCTCCCTGTATTCCCATGTATAGGAAACCATAAGAGAAAGGAAGGAATTCAAAGAGAAGCTTAAATTAAATTCGACTCCTGTGCCAAAGAGAGACACTACTATAGGAGGTAATCCATTGCTCCTATTCAGAATTACCCTTTAGGAGGGGCCTGTTTCTCTCTATTAGCTGTATACAGATGTTAGCGAAAAAAAGCTATGTGCTTGAAGTCTGATGATGTGAATTTCCTCCCTGCAGGTCTCACTTCAGGGAAGCGTTGTGAACTCTTTTGCAAGTGCTAAGGGAATTTAGAATAGCGTAGAAACGAAAGGGAGGGAAATTACAGCATTCACATGGACTGTGGGATTCAGTTAATGAGAAATTTCACTTCATTCTAGATATTTTTCAAGCACTTGAACCTACTGCCATGATTTATGCAAACTTAGGAGGTCAAAGTACAGTAACTTTGGTCAGTACCAGTTAACTTAAATTTCACATGCAAAATAATTTCCAGTGAAATGTTTTCTTATTTTGCTTCAAAGGAGACTAGCAATTTTCTTGTTGGTAAAACATTCAGCAATAAAGTCAGTTGTTTACAGCCTGGCTTGCACCAGGGGCTCTAGAACTGTGCTTATGAATCTTCTTTAAAACACAATGGTCAGAGGAATCAGGATAGATGAACTACAACTCATAGTGTGGTACAGTACAGCCCTAATCATTTCCTAAAATTTACTGGGAAAGTAATAAGCTTTTTTAGTGTTAAATATATATTACATCATCTTTCTTTAATAGCTGTTTTCTGAAATAAATAAAACCTTGTTACTTAGTTAGGAAATGTTACCCTGTTTGATGTAAATGGAAATGGCTGAGTATCATTTTCCAGAGTTGACACTGCACACATAGGTCTATTCATTTACCTCATGGTAAACAATTTCACTCTAGCATTAAAATAATGTATTTTAATAATACAATGTTTTCTCTTTTTGCAGACTGTATCTGACCACCATAAGCTGAGGTAAATTGCAGATGATGGTAGTTTCTTTGTGTCGTGGTTTAACCCCAGGCAGCAACTAAGCACCATGCAGCCGCTTCCCCCTCCCCTCTCCCAGTGGGGTGGGGAGGAGGAGGAAAAAAAAGTAAAACTCATAGGTTGAGATAAGAACAGTTTAATAACTAAAGTAAAATAAAATACACTACTACTACTAATAATAATAATATAATAATTGTAAAGAAAAGCAATATAACAAAAAAAAGGAAATAACACCCAAGAAAAGACAAGTGATGCACAATGCAATTGCTCACCACCTGATGACCAATGCCCAAGCAGCAATCCCCCTCTCCCAGCCAACTCCCCCCTGTTTATATACTGGGCATGACGTTCCATGGTATGGAATACCCCTTTGGCTAGTTCAGGTCAGCTGCCCCGACTCTGCTCCCTCCCAGCTTCTTGCACACCTGCTTGCTGGCAGAGCATGGGAAACTGAAAAGCCCTTGGCTTAAGATAAGTGCTACTTAGCAACAACTAAAACCTCAGAGTGTTATCAACATCATTCTCACACTAAATTCAAAACACAGCACTGTACCAGCTACTAAGAAGAAAATTAACTCTATCTCAGCTGAAACCAGGACACTTTGGTACAAACTAATTACCTAATTACCATCTGCTATAAAATGAAGATAGGGGCAGGTTCTACCTCTTCTACAGAGTCTCTGTTTGGGAGGACCTGGTACAAAAGGCCCATATTCTCAAGAGTGACTAACAACCTTTCATAACCAATTTCAGATCCTTAAGAAGGATTGACTTGCAGTGGGAGGAGTGGGTAACTGCACAAAATTTCTGAAAATCAGGTTACTTTATGATACTCTGCATTGGTTATTCTCAAATGGAGGTTACCTGAGCCATGACGCACTTTAAAAATCGGAGCCCACAAGTTTATTTGCCAGAGTATTTTGCTATTTTTGGCAAAGCCTACTCACTGAAAAGAGCTAAATGTAGGAGGCCTGAGAATAAAGAGTGAAATTCAAAAAGGAGAAATGCTATAGCAAGTATAAACCTGTCAACCTTAGCTTTCTGAATTTCATTCAGCAATTTCTTCAGTTATTCCCCAGTACTTTTAAAATAGATGGCAAAACTATTAAAAATCCTCATGCAATTAAAATGTGACCCTGTCTGTGCAGATGCAGCTGAGCTTGCTTAGACTGATTGGCTTAGGTACCGGTAACAGCCTTAGCCACAGCAGCGATGGCAGTATGAATCAGCTGCCAACATTTTTAAGCAGGTTCCCAGCCAGGTTTTGCCATCTAAGTTAAGCTCCCTGTCTTTATGGTTGGACTGTAATGAGTTCCTGAGTGGGTTAGGTTAAGACTCAGGAATATCCTACCTATAGCTGCAAAGGTAGGCATAATAAAAATATACTGCGTGTTATACAGTATTTTTATCTCAGTATACCAATATACCTGCAGCATTGGCTATGCTTGGTAGGGCTAGGTGAAAAAGTTATCAGGTCAGAAATGTGGCAAAAGGGGAGGAAAATATCATTGGTTTAGACTCTGGCTCTTTTATGTAGGTGGTAGAGTTTTATTTTGAACTGCTGCAAGTATATAAGGACAAAGGAGTTAGAGCTGGGTTAAAAAGAGTCACAGCTTTTATTTCTTTGACCTAGACTGTTTGTATGTCCTTCACAATCAGTGGAATTGCATTGAATTCGCACACAATGCTCACTGCATGTACCTTGTTTTTTCAATTTCTGTTAATAGATGTTTATTTCCCTTTTGGAAAATAACTTAGATGATAAATAAATATTTCTATGCATACTGTCCTATTAAAATCAAATCTATGAACAAATGAACTAGCTATTCTGTGAAAATCGAAGCTGGACTCCACTTGAGGCTTGGTAGAGTTCTGATTGCACACCTAAAGACAAAAATGTATCCAAAATCCCTCAAAAATATTGCAGCACAGAGGGAATGGTATGTATAACTGATACTTTCAAAATATTTAGCTTTTAAATAAAAATCAAGAAATCCTTGTATTAGGAAGAGTAGGGAGGGTGAACGACACAGGATTTATTGGAAAATATTTGTAAGTGTTCAGGACAGGCTTAAAACTTCTAGCCATATGGACAACATATGTATACATTATGTAAACAATATGTAGTTTCCACTGTCCAGGCACATAGAATTTATTTCATAAATGCATTTTTAGGCCAATAATGGCAAGACATAATTCCTCATATCTATGAAACCCAAAGTTATTTGTTTATTGACTGAAGTAAGCAGGAAGAATCAGCACTTGCATTAGCAAAACTGAGATGGCATCCCATACGACTCATTTTCTGAGCCCAATTTTTTAATAATTGAGAGTGATATTTTGAGGGAGAAACAGTAAGAAAAAAATATCATGTTTGTTAATATATGCTAAAAATGGAGGAAAATGAACATGCTTTTGGAAATATAAAGTTTTGCTTGGGAATGTGGGTTTTTTTTTTGTTTTGTTTTTAAATAGTGGATATCTTTGTGCATAGTTTTTCATTTTAAAGGTATGTGTTATTTTTTTGTAAACTGTTCGTCCTACAAATGTGTCATGACTTGAGAGATGTTCATCATGACCTTAACAATAGTTCCTGGTATCTTACTCCTGGAGTGGACTACTTCTGAAAGGAAGATGAGTGTAAAGACATAATCAATCCTGCCTTAGATTAGTCTCAAAATTATTACATTTGAAGGGTACCTGACATATTTTGAAAGGTACCTTGCCATTCTTAGCAGCTTTTTGGCTATTATTTTATTTCTTGAAGGGTAGTTTCACATGACCTAGAACTATTTCACGCAGAGATAGAAAGAACTGCTGGGGTCCCACCCATGCAATGGTACCCACGCATGGGTACCATGACTGGTACTCTACCAGCACATAAAGTCATGTCAGGAGCAACATAGCTTGTAAACAGTGTGGGCAACCTGGAGAACAAGCTCCCCAACACCCCTATAGCCATGACTATCTACTTTCGGGTTATACATATTTCTCAGGGGTTTTGACAGAGAGGTAAGTATACACTCTTAGACAGAAGAACAAGCTGCAAATCTGTGGCAAGCAGGGCTGTGGTCTAGCTGGGTGGAGCTGATAAAAGGTGGTGAAAGACAGGAACCTGAAATTGCACTGAAGCAGAGCTGTTGTGATAAACAGGATTAATACCGGCTTCGGGCTGGGTGACGAAGATGGGACCCTTGGAAGAGACGATCAGGAAGTTTCCCAGCCATCGCTGTAGAAAGCTGAGATCTGACCAAGACCCTGGAAGAGAGCTTGGATCCACACCGAATATCTGTTGACACGTAAGTCGCTGCTACTGGGAGACAAAGATCACATGAACTGTAAGGGAATGTTCGTGTCTGGGATGGTGAAACTTCAGCTGCTGGAACAAACATTTGTTTGGATTTTTCTCCATGGGGAAGGGTGTAGTTCTCATTACTATGTTTGAAGACTCATTTCAGTTTTCTTCCCCACTGGAACAACAAGGCTAAAAACAATTCACTGCATGGATATGAAGAAAGGAGTTTCTGTGAGAAACAGTTTTAATTATTATGGTGGTATGCTAAATACTTACATGATTTTTAGGCTTAACCCTCTATTTCTAGGATTTTAAAACACACAATCATCACACAAAGCTTGTGCCAGTGTGGCTTAGCTGTTAGCTATGTTACTGCTGAGAAGAAAAATCTAAGAAATACATTCAAGATTTTTTTCTTTTTTTACATAGTAGACTTTTAAGGTTTCACATATGCCTTGAGCTCTTCTGTTGAACGTTGCTAGACACCTTTCTTTGACAACTGTTTAGAGATGACAAGTTTTAGTACAAGGTTGAATGTTGTCAGATGAACCCCTGTAGATTTGCTGACTTGCAGCTGAACACTAACGCTGTTTTGCTACAGCTTTTTGTTTTGAGCATCCTTTTTCATTAGACTGTTTTAGAAATTCTCAAATAAAAAAGTGCTTACAATACAACTACTCATATAAATCTGAAATCTCAACTTAAGTAATTGGAGTATATAATACTAAAATTTGCCCTTTAAAAAAGGAAGTTGAAATTCTACCCTGTTGAAAAGAAGGCCTCTGCTGAGAGTTTCAGGTGGACAGTCAGATCTGCTCATCAGAGCAATTAGATCAATGTCTTCTGGGTTGGTCTCACTTCCAGTGACAGGTTAATCAATACAGGCCTATAGATAAACTACTCGGAAATAAGCAGCAATGATCTAATGATCTCCATGAAACAGTTCATTCAGCCATTTTTAAGAATACATTGCCATCTGGTGTACAAAATTTTGAATTTCTTTGTCTACTATTTAAAATCTAATGTCCTTGAGCAGAAAATCTTCCATCATTTGAAACGAGCTTCCTGGAATCAACCTATTGACCTCAATGAAGTAAACCTTTTTGTACCTTTCAACGCAAGTGTGTTGTAAAGGTTTTCTGAACCTTTGTGAGTTCATTCAAAGGAAATAATACATTTAAATTGTTACAGAGACTAGTTACGTTTAGGGGCTATTGGTTCCCTGTGTGACTGAAATATCTCTCTTGTTTTATCTCTAAGCTAAGAGAGGAAAGTGAACATAATCCTACAAAAATAAATTGTGCTTGTATTAATAAGACAGGCACTGCACTGAGGTGCAGTATCCTTACTGGTTGTACCTTGTGCAAAGGGAAGTTTAAAAATAGAGGGGCAGATCTTCAGCCCAGATTTTATAGATTATAGGGGATGTTTCACTGGTTTAAATTAAGTAAAAGTTTGATTCCTAATGTCTAATTTGATTAAATTGCATCTGTGTCCAAAAAAAAGTGTGGTTAACAGCAGATTTTGAATAGTTACTTTCATTTGGTCTCATAATAAACAACTCTGAGTTTCTATTAGCTCTTTAGAATATCTTTGGCTCTTCTGTAATGGTTGACCAAAGGTGATCATGGTATTATGAAAGCTAGTAAAACTGGCTCCTCAAATATTACATTTTTCACATAGGAGGCATCATACAACGATTTTCCTGCTAAAAATACAGGCAATCTGAAAAAAAAAAAAAAAAAAAAAAAAAGGCTTGCTTAACTGCATACATTTTTCTGAAGTGTAAATAAAAATCTAAAGTGTCTTAAAAGCAAACAAAAAACCACACCACCCCCTGCAACCCAGTCTACACCCACCCGCAATTACATCCAGTCTGATGAGAAATGGAGCAGTCCCTATTTCAAACTTAATTTTGGGATTAGTTCTGAATTTCTGTGTAAAGAATTTTTTAAATTATTCTAATGAAGTTTTAAAAACTCACCTTTTTTTAACAGATGATTTCTAGTTTGGGTAAATTTTAGGTAAACTAGCAGAGTGACTTTCTGACAATGGCGGTATACTTGCTGCTCTGTGCCTCTGCAGTATCTAGTACAATGAGGTCCAACTCTCTTTGGTCATGAAGGACTGCCATGCTAATAAACATGTTTAATACTAATCTTTCTTATCTTGGGTTTCTGAGGACCTCTTTTTCTCTTCTCCTGGAATCTGAGGAACAAACACATAAGGTTACTGGGTCAGGCTCTAGTTTTTCTAACAATGAACTTTGATTTGTTTAATTCCTCTGTCAGGATTTGTTTGGCTTTACATAATTACTTCCAGGCTTATCTGTGATAACTTAATGGCTTACTTTTGTTGTGACCTTTTTGGTAAGGTTGTATATAAAAAAAATGCACTGATTGCTTAAGAGGATGTGGGCAGTATTATAAAAGACATTTGTTTGATTAAATGATAATTAAAAAGAGAATGTAATTAAAAATACAGTTATGACCAGCTCTTGTTCAGTATGACTCTTGTGGAGCTTAAAGGTCAGTCTATGCTATTGCTGAGAGTGGTTATTACTATTTATTACATGTATGCTAAAATAAGCACCGCACAAATAAAAAACTACAAAACAGTTCTTGCAGTCCCTTTACAAAAAATTATTGTCTAAAGTAAACTTCTAGTGAATTGCATTTTAAAACTTTTCCCATTTTTCATCCTGAAGTTGCTCGCTGCAGTCAGGTTGAAACTCACAGTAGAAAGCTGACCCTTAAAAAGACAGTGATTTTCAACACAAAGAAATGTTTTGGCACATGCTGCAGAAAGCTAGAGTTGCTTTGATTTTTCTACATTCTGTTTTGGGATAATTAATACTTCAAGGGAAGCTAGTCCCTGCTGTGTCTGAGGATATAAAGATATGGTTATACAAGTGTGGGAAGACAGTGAACGTTTGCACCTCCTAATGAAAGAAGGAAGACTCCCTAGATCCCCATCTCACTACGACAGCTTTATCTTATCCCTATTAAACTATGCTTTGCACCTGATTGCTGGTGAGTGAGGAAAATAAGGAAAAAAACATGCTATGAATTAGAGAGTTGTTTAATTATAAATGTAAGTAAGAAAAAGCTAAAGCTGTCTGATTAGGCAAAAGAATCAAGAAAAAATGTCAGTTTTAAGATTAAGTATAGACCTTTATTTCTGCTTCCTCATCAGGATGATTTGCAACATTATCTCTAATTCTAGGATCACATTATAATTTTTAAATAAGACAGCAATCTGTGTTTTTCCAATATACCCATGCAATCATAGCAAGTTAATCAAGGGATAAACTGATGCATTTTGTTTTCTCACTGAACTCCCTTTTCATCTGGGACAGAGGCTAAAGCTGGAAGCCATGAAGTCTTGATTTCTGTTTCCACCCTTTTCTTGTTGGTCAATTTTAATAAATTTTAAAAGTCTTATTTTATGAAGCTTGGCAACATATCAGACGTGGTTGCAGCACCTACATTTAACAATGGTCTCAGAGGCATAGAAAATTGAAATGACATGTCCATCCAGAATCTTGCTGTATAATTTGAAAAAACTTCCAGATCTTGGAATAAACTAGTTGGTTTTATCCTTTTCATTTTTTTTTGTGTTTTTGTTATGTTATTATTATTTTGTTCCTACATAGTTTTCAGAGGGAAAAATGTTTTTAATCTACTCACTTCATTATGTTATCTGTGAATAGTGGCTATTTGTGCTGCTTTGTCAAAGATTTGTAATCAGCCTTGAATGGCAAGGTAGTTCAGTTCATTTGTGTTTGGATTTTCAAACAAATAAAAGTCTTAATGAGTCTGATAATATTAAAAAGAAAAGAATAGTAATTTTTCTGCAGGCTTAATGCTAAGCTTGGATTCCCTTTTGCATTTGCTAGTAGAGTTAGCTGTAAATTCATCTTGGTCTATATTTTTAAAGAACTTTGATATTGCAGTGCTGTTCCGAATCTGCTGGGCTTGTGCCAGATCTAGATCTCTCCTCATCTATATTTCTTCTTCTGGAGTTAAAATCCTAATTCAGGCCAGCTGCTTAGGTAGCTAATGTCTAGTTTTTTTTCAGCCAGTGAAAAACAGCAAATAGTAATAAACACTCACTGTGGAAGTGGAAGATCAGCAGTTGAGTCTCTGCTCTAAATCAAGCATGAGCTGTACCAGCTGTAGCAGGTATTCACACGCCAGATGAATCTCCCAAATATTTCTGTGCTGACCTTTGGCTGTATGTATGCTCTGAACAAGTCTGTAGGTTTGAGCTCCACTAACAATTGGGTGTTTTCTATAATGTGGCATCTGTAAATGACAGTAACTGTAAATTGCCTGAGAAGCTCCTTAGTGGAAAGTGTACCTTCCTGTGTGACTTGAGAGGACAGCAGCTTTGAGACCTAGGCTAATGCAACTTTGGCTGTCCCTTCCTTTCTCTCCTGCTGATTTTCTGTTAGAACAAATATATGATGTGAAGTTCAGATGTGAATATAGAACAGTTTGTTTCATCTCTTCTTTCCATTTGGCATGCAGGGCAGTTGGCTAATCCTCATCTGAACCTTGACTGCTAGCTTTCAATACTAACCAAAGCCACCTTCTGGTGTGCCTCCAGTGAATCCGCTTGCCCCTCAGCCCTACATGGCCTCCTGAAACACGATTGCTCCTGGAAGAAACAGCTGTAGCGTATACAGGGATGTAAAGCCAAAAGTTCAGAAATGGGAGTTTCAGGTGTTTTCCTTGTCTCTGTTTCAGGATTAGAGAGAGTTCATTAGATGGCCACAGAGGAGAGGGCTGGATACTGCTTTCACACCCAAGACAGAGATGTTTTATCACCCAGTAGAAACTAGTTCAGTGAGCGTATTTGATATTGTTGTTGTTTTCACATTGGTTTGCTAGATTTAGTGTAAATGCTTGGACCACTGTGTCACTTGTAAAAAGGTGGGTTTGAGCCATACAGGAACAGTAAATAAATATTTCCCTGATGCTTTTAGTTACTAGGGACCCTGTGCAGGGAAAACAAATAATGCAACAAACACATGCGTGGTTAACCTTACTCTAGTATTAATTTTATTTTTACTGTAATAAATAATCTTCCAGTGTAGGATGTATGATTTCCTTTACTGCTACTTTCAATATTATAAAAAATAATTAATTAAAACCTAGATTAATATTAATCAGCTCCTCTACACCCCAAGCTATACTGTGTGTAGGTGTTCAGGCGCTGGCAGCGGGGGCTGCAGGGCGGCCTCTGTGAGGAGAGGCCGGGGCTGCCCCGTGCCGGACACAGCCGGTTCCAGCCGGCTCCAACTGACCCACCGCAGGGCACAGCTGAGCCCAGCAGGCAAGGTGGTGGCACCTCTGAGAAACGTGTTTAAGAAAGGGCAAAACCACTGGGGGACACACAGGGGAAGGGAGAGAGGGGCAGAGAGGAGGAGGGAACCGAGGAAGGAACAACAGAGGGAACAGCAAGGTCAGAGGAGTAGGAGTTGCTCCATGGCAGAGCAGGCACACCCCCAGAGGGACTGCAGCCCATGGAGGACACATGCTGGAGCACAGGAAAAGTGAGAGAAGGAAGGAGGGGCAGAAAGGAAGCCCTGCACTGACCCCCATCCCCTGGGCCACCCGTCACCTCACCAAAGGGACTGAGTGTGACCTGTGGCAAGAAGAAGGAAGGAGGAGAAGTGACTGGAGGGAAGGAGTGAAGTGGAGACCAGATGCGGGGGAGGAGAGGTGCCTGAAGTGAAGTTGAGCCTGGGAAAGGAGGAGGGGTTGTTTTTTCCCCTAAGTGCTTTGACGTTTGTCTTTTTTGTTTCCCAATACCTGGATCAGTAATTAAATGTTTATTTTAATTGACAATAAATTAAGTTCCCCAAGTTAAGTCTGTTTTGCCCATGAAAGTGCTTGGTAATTCGTCTCCCTGTCTTCATCTCAACCCATGAGCTTTCTCACTCCTGTTCGTCCTGTTTTCTCCCTGGTCCCACTGGTGGGGGGGGAATGAGTGAGCGGCTGTGTGGAAGCTTAGCTGACAGCTGGGGCCAACACACCACACAAACCATTTCCTAATGGCGGTTACTGTGACACCAGGATCTCTTACACCTTGATCCTGAAGATGAGTATTTGTGGCCAGAATATGGCCCAGTTCTGAGGTCAGTGAGGGATTTCAGAGGAATAACACCTACCTCGTCAGTGGCATAATGAGGATAAAATGTCCAATTTGGATAGGCTTGAACTGTGATTTTTCATATTCGGATGTGGATCAGAATGACCTCTTCTCTGCTGAATTCAGGGCTCCTGAATCTAGTGTCAGCCCTTCTCTGTGCACAATCTTTGTGGATTTAAGCTGTAATTTCCTTTATGTCTTGACTGTGGGAACGTGGAGGAACATTGCAGGAGGCCTCTTAGATTCCTGTCACTTTCTGCCAATGAAAGTGCCCAGCACAGCTTTCCAAGGTATACTTCAGGGTCAGGATTGTGACTGTGTCCGTAAATACAATAATATATTGCATCTTAAGACTGACAGTTCTGATTTGTTTATGTGAGGTATTAAATTCCTTTGAAGCCTAGCTAAGAGGAAAACTAATGATCAGCTATGGTACTCGTATGATGTCTTCTGGTTTTATTTGGACTAAATGTTGTAAGATTCTTATCTCATTATATACTGGAGTAAATATTTTTTAAGTTGGGTATCCTGAATGTAATAATCTACAAGTAACTGGGAGGATTTTTGAAAGTACTGTACCATTATTTGGAAGAGGTTTTTACCAGTATATAGGTACACTGTCTTTTAGTCCTTTACCTTTTGACAGTAAATCATCTCAGGCTTTTCCTTGAAACTGAAACTGTTACTTTGGATTCCTCCTTCAGATTGCCTGATATTATGGCACTTTGGTCTTTGGTATGTACCTGATATGCTTAACTTTAAGTATAACCTGAAGTACTTCAAGAGATAAAGTTATGGTACTAAACAGATCCAATGTTTAAAGTCTTCATTCACAGAATCGAATATTAATGAAAAATTTTCTGGAGAAATATTAAAGAAGATTTCAGAAGTGAACGTGTTTTGTTGCTAGTTGCATAACAATTACAATTGCTTTTCCAATCAGTGCACGTATTTTTTATCTTCTGCTTCTGAGAGCAGCATGGAAGAACCTTGCCTGAAGACAGCCTATGGGACATTTTGCCCACTAGATGGCAGAAGACACTTTGGACCAGAATATTCAGCAATTTATACAAAAATGATAATCACTGGATTTAAATACTGGGGTTTGCCCACGACTGCAGAGATTTTATTTATTAAAAGTATATCTGGTCATACATTATCCAGATTCCTTTGAGTATATAGGCCCACTCTCTCTGCAAATAAATATTAAAATTAAATCACAAAGGTTTGATTACAAAATCCTCTTGTACTTACGTGGCGTTGAAATCATACATGGGTTATAGAAATGTCTATATGACATAAATACATAGAAAAATCTACTAATCCAAAAGAAGCTGCAAAGGTGAAATGAAACTGATGCAAATACTATCATTACAATGTTTCCATTATAATGTGTATCATGTTTTGAGACTGTATATATAATATACTGTATGTATTTTAAATGCTTTGTACTAGATAGCATATTGAGTTGCTGTATGGCAAGCTTTTTACCCAGTAATAGTTTTCACTAACATTTTCATGGATGTTCAATTTAATACGGTTTTAGTACAACACTGTGACAAAGCAGTAATCTTTGTTTTGTCAGCTCTTCCTAGACCATTTGCAGTTCCAGCAGCTGGAATCGTCACTGAATAATGCAGCAAGTATGCACTACACATATACATAGAAATCCCCCTCTCTCTAGCATACACACATGTATGTAAATACGTATCTATGCTTTGACTTATTTTTCCCTAAGTGCTTCTCTGACCATCAGGCAAAAGCTGCAGTTGCTAATGCCATTGTTTACTGTGAATGTTTTCCATACAAGTTTGGCTTCAATAACATCTGCAGGCTGGAAACACTGAAAAACCAAGCTACCTCTCAGGTTGAGGGTGATACAATGTATTCTGAAACATTCAGTGGAAAGCAAAATGGTGTCAAAGACCTTAACTCCAGCAAAACTTACCCTATTGTTTTACATCCACAGAACAGATGAGCTGCTGAGTATCAGTAGAAAGTTTCCAAATAAAAAAAACACTTGGAGCTCAGCTAGTTTGCCTTAATCAACTTATACTTAGTTAACTTGTTCTTGTGACTTGAAAAGTTTCCTAGATACTATGTAAATTGTATGTTATTAAGACTAATAGAATCACCCCTACTTTTAATGTTGCCAGTTCTAACCCCCAGTTTTCAGCCCCTTACGATTTTCTGCACTGTAACACTTCTTCAGGGTAGTATTTTACATCCTGGCTGTGCCTCAGGCTGAACTTTTTGGAAATTTTTGGCTGAGAAGATTCAGCCATTTCCAAGAAAGCCTAGAGAAAATGAGTTATTTATTCCATGTTTAAAAAAAAAAAAAAAATCTGGGATCTTTTCTTTGAATGACTCTTCCTGTCTGGTACTCTGAAGTTAGAATTTGAAATTACGGTGGGAGGAATGGGTAAGCAAAGGCAATTTAGAGTCAGAGTATGACCCTTGCTACTCATGGGAAAATCTGTTACAGGCCTTTGCAAAATCGGTCCTTGCACGTAGGCGGTGTAATCTCCCTTGGTTTTCGTAGCGAATGTCTCCAGAGAGCATACTTATGCCAGAGAGGGCATGCAGCATCCCCGCAGCATGAATGAGAACGCTACCCTCCGTCACTGCTCCCGCGTGTGTCAGGTTGGTCTGTGTAACGTTTCACAGGCAACGGAGCATACGCCAGTTCACGGGACTGTGGCCAGAGACGGGAAAGGAGCAGGCTGGATTCATCACTCCCCGTTTCAGACGTCTGCATCTATGTCAGCCACTGCATGCTGCTCCCTATATAGGCTTTCTTAGGCACAACACATATCATCTCTTTTAAACTCTTAAGATGAGCTGCTGCCAGTGGGTGGGGTAACCTAGCTAAGATATATATATTTCTAATCTGGATGAATCTGATCTGACAATTCCAGTGAAAGAATAGGATATGCAGTTCTGGAGAAAGAAACTGGGGCTGGCTGAGCATAAAGAGGGTGCATATTCTCAGCATAAATTGGTTTCAGGTACCTTGTTTTGCTTGACAGAGGAGACTTTCTAACAGTACCCAAAGGCACCTCTGTACTTTTGGCATCAGGCACAGTCCCCAGTGTAGCTCCTGCAGCTGCAATCCTGTCCCCCAGTTCCTGAAAAAAGCAGTTTCCTTGGCATGCTTGGATTATGCTGGTCCACCTTGAATAAGAATTCAGTGTTCCTTAAGAACTCTTAAACTACCACAAATGTTTAAGAATGGAGGAAGTCTCTTTTATTCTCCTAAGATAATGGGTTAAGGATTCATTTGGATGAAAGGAAACAGTTACCAAAAGACAGGACAGTGATAGGCTGCTGGAATTTAACTAAGCTGTTTTCTCTCCAGCTTGTCGTGAGCCTTAAGAAGGAGAATGTGTTCTTGCAAGAATTGTCTCGTGCGCAATGAAGCCTGAGAAAACTACCCTAACGCTACCCCAAAACTTCTAAATTCTTACCTTGCATAAGGAAGAACAGAACACAAATGGTTTTTCAAAGGGCACCCTTCCCTCTATGGCGTAGTTTGAGGAAGTCCATTGTATTACTTTAAACTACTGAAACCATGTGCCGATACAAATTATTTTTTAACTTATTAGAGCTCACCCTTTATTTTGGATGTTTGGGTTTCTTTATGCTTTCCTTTCTTCATCCTTTTATTAGGCAGAAAATATAAACATTGTGAAATTTGTTTCCCTTGTTTTAACTGACGTCTCTTTTCTTTTGTAGAAGCAATATGCTGTCTGTTAACTATATTTCTTAAGTGAGCTCAACCTTGCCTTCTCAGCTAGCGTTTTCAGACCTACCATTTCAGAAATTGTATATCTCAAGAAACAATTCTTATATCAATATCCTAATAGCACTGTAGAAATCAAATTGTCCTCAACAGTTCGTAGAGACTAATTAGTCTAAATAAACATATTTTATTCCAAAATTGGAAGAATATTCTTTGGACAGTATAATGCTTCTCTCTACACTGCTTTAGAGAACTGTTCCAGTGGGGTCTGTCAGACAGAATGGTATCATGGTCTAGAAATATCCTTTCTTGTATATGAAAAGTTGGTTTTGTGTATATATATATATATATATATATAAAGAATTTCATTAAAATTATTGCCTAGGTAATTTTTTTCTACTTTTCTATTGCTAAACAAAAACCAGAGGGAAAGTGTTAAACAAAGGGAAGTGTTAATAGTTCCTTTGTGAAATGGCTTCTTCTGATGACATTTCCAACTGATCTGAGACCCGCTGGAGTTCTGGGCAGGTTAGGGTAGCTGGTAATGCTGCTTTGTCGTTGTGGTTCTAAGCAGGTTTTAATGCTCTTGCTGATACCATATAAATATTCCAAGAAGACTTACACTTGAAACCAGTTAAAAAAATCAGCTGTGTCATTTGGGGGTATATTTGGGTCTATATTCCCTTTGTTGTTGCTATAAAAGATAACACAGCACTCCTTTAAATATACGTTTCCTGTATCCCATAAAAATCTTGGCTCTTAGTTTGCTTTCATGTTAGCAGAAGAGATTAGTTCCAAATGACACTAAGAATCAAAGAAGCTCAGCAAATTAAGGTGCCTTGAAAAATCTGTCAAATAAATCCAATATAATGGATTGTTTGGTCTTGACAGTGAAACAAAACAAACAAAAACAACATCCCGTGTCTGCTAAAATTTCAGTATGGTGCGGGAATGGAGGTCAGAGCTTCCTCGATATGAAAAGGAATCCTGTTACGGGGATAAGTAATCAACCACCTGGGAGAATATAAAACTAAAATGAGAGGTGTCCACGGAGACGCAGCAGTGCTGCCAAGTTAAAGATTTAAATCCAAATAAAATATTACAGTAGTCTCAGGTGATAGCATCCATAGAAGTTTGGACCTCATTAGGGGAATTGAAAAGCTTAGAGCTGTTTCCAGTAATAACACTCAATTTAGTTGGTTAAATTAAAGCCAAACTAATCTCCTTTCCATGAAGTGTTTGAGCAAGTTGTAGAAAACTCTCCCATCAGTTTTCTTGTAGGAGAGAGAGAAGTCTCGTATAAATAGCGCTGCAAGACTGAACTGAAACTCTTCGCACCAACCTAGCAATTCCCATTTACACTTTGGTGTGGTCATATCTCTTCACCTATTAAACTAATCTAAGACCTCACTGTTTCATCCTTCATCAGATCTTATAAAATCAAACTTCTGGAGAGTGTTTGGGTTCATGAGTGCCAGCTTTACTCTCGTAAAGAAAGTGGTGAGTTCATGATTTCAACAGAAGCTGATGGAATTTGGTTTGAAAGAACTGGAGTAGAGTTTCCTTTTCATGTGGCGTCCTCAGTGTTTTTTCATGTAGTCCTCAACCACTTATAAAGATTCTTAGGAAACATTTAACTAGCCAGAATTAAAATGAAGAGATGACTTTAAAGGAACTATTGAAGTAAGAAACAAAACATGTTCCACACATTAGAAATCAGTATTAAACTAAAAATGAACCAGACTAAGCAAAAGCTATACTTCTTCATAATTCAAGGAATACCGAATACAGAAAGTGACTCTGTATAGTGTATGTGGATATCCTTCAGCAAAGCCTTTTCTATAAACCATGCTCACAACATGTCAGTCAAATTATAAATTCCAGTGTTTATTGGTGATTAAACTTAATCAGTGTCCATCTCAGTCTTGGTCTAGCCAACTTTAAACAGTACTATTTCCTCTCACCCTTTGTAGTTTTCCACAACACTTCTGAAACAAGTGTCAGTGGTACAGCAAATTTGTTTTTCCAATTTTCCTTGGCATTTTTGAATATATATATAGCCAGACTGAATAAATTGTGTGAAGTGCTGTCTCTGAAGAATAGCCACGAGCAGGTTGAAAGCTTATGGGTAAGAATCAGAGACCGAGACAACAAAGGGAACCTTGTGGTTGGTGTCTACTACAGGCCGCCCAATCAAGGGGAGCCTATTGACGAAGCCTTCTTACTCCAGCTACAGGAGGCATCGTGCTTGCAGGCTCTCATCCTGCTGGGGGACTTCAACCACCGTGACATCTGCTGGAAAGGCAGCATGGCGAGCTATAGGCAATCCAGGAGACTCCTGAAATGCATTGAGGATAACTTCTTAAGCCAAGTAATAGACAGCCCTACCAGAGGGGATGCGATACTGGACCTGATGGTCACCAACGCAAGTGAGCTAATCAGTGACATCAAGAATGGAGGCAGCCTGGGCTGCAGTGACCACGCACTGGTGGAGTTCACAGTCCTGAGGGATATGGGTCAGGGAAAGAGTAAAGTCAGGACCCTGAATTTTAGGAAAGCAAACTTCCAGCTCTTCAAGGAATTAGTCAATAGGACTCCCTGGGAAACTGCCCTCAGGGGCAAGGGAGCAGAACAGAGCTGGCAGATCTTTAAGGATGCTTTCCATAGAGCGCAAAAGCTCTTGATCCCCAGGTGTAAGAAATCAGGAAAGGAAGGCAACAGACTGGCATGGATAAGTTGAGACCTACTGATCAAACTAAAGGGCAGGAAGGAAATGCACAGGCAGTGGAAGTGGGGACAGGTATCCTGGAAAGAGTATAGGGACGCTGCCCGGTTGTGTAGAGGTGGAGTCAGGACTTGGCAAGGGATGCAAAGAATAAGAAGGGCTTCTACAGGTATGTCAGCCAGAAGAGAAAGGTCAAAGAAAGCGTACCCCTCCTGATGAGCAAGACTAGCAAACTGGTAACAACAGACGAGGAGAAGGCTGAGGTACTCAACAACTTTTTTGCCTCAGTCTTCACTGGCAGCCTCTCTTCCCACACCTCTCGAGTGGATGGACTGCAAGACAGGGACTGGAGGAGCAAAAAGCCTCCCACTGTAAGAGAAGATCAGGTTTGTGACCACCTGTGGAACCTGAATATACATAAGTCTATGGGACCTGACGAGATGCATCACAGAGTCCTGAAGGAATTGGCTGATGTAGTTGCCAAGCCACTCTCCACGATATTTGAAAAGTCGTGGCAGTCAGGTGAAGTCCCTGGTGGCTGGAAAAAGGGAAACATTGCACCCATTTTTAAAAAGGATAGAAAGGAGGATGCTGGGAACTACCGACGTGTCAGCCTCACCTCTGTGCCTGGGAAGGTCATGGAACAGATCCTCCTAGAAGCTATGCTAAGGCACTTGGAGGACAGGGAGGTGATTCAAGACAGCTAGCATGGCTTCACCAAGGGCAAGTCCTGCCTGACCAACCTAGTGGCCTTCTATGGACTACATCAGTGGACAAAGGAAGAGCTACAGGTGTCATCTATCTGGACTTCTGTAAGGCCTTTGACATGGTCTCCCACAACATCCTTCTCTCTAAATTGGAGAGACAGGGATTTGATGGGTGGACTGTTCAGTGGATAAGTGATTGGTTGGATGGTAGCATCCAGAGGGTAGTGGTCAATGGCTCAATGTCCAGATGGAGATTGGTGACAAGCGGTGTCCCTCAGGGGTCCCTATTGGGACAAATACTGTTTAATATCTTCATCAATGACACAGTGGGATCAAGTGCACCCTCAGCAAGTTTGCAGATGACACCAAGCTGACTGGTGCGGTTGACATGCCTGAGGGACAGGATGCCATCCAGAGAGACCTGGACAAGCTCAAGAAGTGGGCCCATGTGAACCTCATGAGGTTCAACAAGGCCAAGTGCAAGGTCCTGCACCTGGGTCGGGGCAACCCCTGGTATCAATACAGGCTGAGGGATGAAGGGATTGAGAGCAGCCCTGCGGAGAAGGACTTGGGGGTACTGGTGGATGAAAGGCTGGACATGAGCTGACAATATGTGCTCGCAGCCCAGAAAGCCAACCGTATCCTGGGCTGCATCCAAAGAAGCATGGCCAGCAGGTTGAGGGAGGTGATTCTGCCCCTCTACTCTGCTCTCGTGAGACCCCACCTGGAGTACTGTGTCCAGCTCTAGAGTCCTCAGCACAGGAAAGACATGGACCTGTTGGAGCGGGTCCAGAGGAGGGCTACAAAAATGATCAGAGGGATGGAACACCTCTCCTATGAGGAAAGGCTGAGAGAGTTGGGGTTGTTCAGCCTGGAGAAGAGAAGGCTCCTGGGAGACCTTATTGCAGCCTTTCAGTACGTAAAGGGGGTTTATAAGAAAGATGGGGACAAACTTTTTAGCAGGGCCTGTTGTAATAGGACAAGGGGTAATGGTTTTAAACTAAAAGAGGGCAGATTTAGACTAGATGTAAGGAAGACATTTTTTACAATGAGGGTGGTGAAACACTGGAACAGGTTGCCCAGAGAGGTGGTAGATGCCCCATCCCTGGAAACATTCAAGGTCAGGTTGGACGGGGCTCTGAGCAACCTGATCTAGTTGAAGATGTCCCTGCTTATTGCAGGGGGGTTGGACTAGATGACCTTTAAAAGTCCCTTCCAACCCAAACTATTCTATGATTCTAAGTCTATATTTAGATTTACCAAGAATTTTACTCTAACTAAAATTAGAGTGCTACAGCAAATGCGAGCTTGATATCATAATAAATTGAAAGTTGTAGACACTATGAAGGCAAAATTACCTTGTTTTGTATACAGAGTTTTAGTAAATGCGTAGAAATAAATCTTGAAAAATATACATGTCTGTTGGCCTTGTTGTTACTTACTGTATTCTTCAACTTATCCTGGATCCAATAAACTACTCAAGAGGAATTGGCCTCAGTGAATTTCAGCACGTGTTTAAAGGTTAGTATATGCTGGAGGGCTTTGCTGAACTGCACATCTTGCCTGTCTCTTGTGATTTATCATGCTTTTATTATGCTTTTTAAGTTTCTCGTGCTTGTCACCTGTGCTTTTACAGCTTAGATAATTTCTTACTTTAAAAATCCTCTTTGTTCTTGATAAGTAGTCTAAAATTTCACTTTTCAAATCAAGAAGTGTCCCATGGAAGCTGTGTACAGGAGGGACGAGAAACAAAAGATGAGAAGATCAATCAGAACTGTTGAGTCAACAGGACCAAAATCAAGAAACTGCTTTCTTATCTTCCGAGGTAAAGAGGCATTTTACTATAAACCGTCTCAATCCTTCACTGTGCTGCCATCGTCATGTCAAAAACTCTCTGGTGTGGTCCATTCGAAGCTTATTGGATGGTTTTGGAAATGTGCTAAATGTGCTCAGGGATGAGGATAGAGTTCCACAAACATGCAGAAACAAAGACACTGCACCATTAGGGATCCAGACCCCCACAGCACTCTTCTTGGGCAAGTTATGGCTGCTTTTCATAGGAGAAATGGAAGATCACATGCACAGAGCATGGGTGCTTCAGACTGATCTGTCCAAGTCTCTGCTACTCTACCTTTGTCTACAGGATCCACAGGTTGTGAAGTTTAGCTAGACTGTGTTGTTAATGAGGGCAAAGCTGTTGACTTTAGGTTGCAAAACTTCAGCTTGACATCTCAGTCTTGCTGGTATGGTCACGTAGTTACTGAACAGATTACAGTGATTTCTGAAAAAAATGGTTTCTGCCTCAGTCATAGATGGGCAACTGAACTGTGGGATTGTGGTGTACAGGTTGGACTTAGCAGTCTGGGGTGTGACAGGTACAGAAAGGCTCATTCCGTGCCATGGATGTTTCCTTGCTGACCTACCCAGGCAGAGCATGACCAAGACATTGCTAAAAATACCCAAAGTCTTGAGTAACCTATATGTGTCTAAAATACATGATTATAAATGCATTAATAGCTTGAAAAGTTGTAGAGAAGAAATAAATTAACAGCCTTGTTTAAAAATAAAACAGCAAAAAACAATGCTAGAAAGTTCAAAGATTAAGCTGATATTCCATGTCAGATATACCCTGTTTTTTTGCAATAGTTGAGGCCATTTACGCTCTTCAAAGTACCTTGTGTTAAAGTAATCTATGTTATATAACACAGTCTTAAAGACAGAATGATGCTCACCTCACACTGTGCTGTTGATTTGGTGGGGTGTTGTTTAGTCAGTACTCCCTTTCTGTTCCTTTTTCCTTCTTCTTCTTAAAGTCTCTTTTGACCTTTACTAAGTCCACTGATACACAAATCGAAGTACCATGAGGTAATTAAATAAATTTCTTTTTCTGAAAAGCAGTTGATCCAAAGTCTTCTTCAACACTCATTCTAGATAATAAATATTACAATTAAGCTGTACTTATTTAAAAATGACCCTACAAAGAGCCCAAGCTAGCAATTCTTGTTGAGACAAAATCCAGTGGAAGCTGTGCTGTTGAAAGGAATGCACACTTGGACCCCAAATAATCACCAAATTATAATGTGATTCCATTTTGTTCACTGCTCCTGAAATTGCTAATCAAAGAAATTAGATTATAGGAATGAATCATGTGCTTACTGAATACAGCACATTTGTGAAACTAATTTCTCATGTATGCTTTATTCCTGTTGTATAGAGTCTAGAGAGTTTTGGGATTTTTTTTTAATAACCATGTATAGCTCTCTTAAACTGTGAGAGTCTCTTTGGAATATAAGCCTGTTTATTTTATTGTGCTCTGTTTAGTTATTTAAAAAAAAAAAAAATACAGGCACATAATTGTAGCCATCTGTTGTGTTTTAAGTCCAATCTAGCCCAAAAGTCAAAAAAGTCATGGCAACAACATATAAAAACAATGGCAATAATATGAACTCACTATGGTTACTGGTGAACCTTTATTTCTCCCCTCAAATGAAGTAAGTTTCCTCAGAGAATTATTTTAATATTTGATTTATTTCTTTATTAAATTTGCCCACAGTATGACCAGCCTCTCTATCAAGATTGTCACAGAGCTGTCTCCTTGATAGTAAATCTGTGTTTCTCCAAAAAGGTGAGTTCTGTTATTATACAAAACCAAGCTCTAAGGGAAACCCCAGTGCTTGCCATATATTACTCTAGCATAAACCAGCAAGCAGGATTAAGATTGTTTAAGGAAATGTATTAGTGGGGCTGAATAATATTTATCATATAATATATTTAACCCATACTCTGACAGATTTAAAATTCATTATTCATAGATTGTATATATTTGATGTATTTGGTTTAATAATTCACTGAGATATTTAGTAAATAGTTTCTTCAATTAATTTCATCAAAATGTCAGTGACTTTTATGAGAGATTGTTAATTTTCAGTATTATCCTGTCTTCCAGACATATCCAGTTTGTAAGCGTACCACAGTTATTTTAACTAAGAGCGATGCATTGATACTTGTACTGTGAGCAATAAAAGGCACATGTGTGTTGAAAATGACCTGTAGATGTATTGGATAAAGTCAGATAGATAGATGCTTTCTGCTGCTGCAGATTGTTGACATGGTGTGTTTCATTAGTTCCCTTTTCTCTGTATTTATGGAAGAATCACATGATAGAAATCCATGCACAACTGTTTATATGTAATCATTCACACGCCTACCTCCTGTTAAACAGAAAAGCTGAAGAGTGTTTGGGGAGCAGTGCTGTCCTTTTAGGAGAATTACAGAGCACAGAATTCTAGTGCCTTGTAATTTCTTGAGAAAGGTGAGGATGCCCGAGGCATGAAAGGTATCCTGGCTAGACCCGTTTCTCTCTTTTGACTATGAAGAGCCTAGCCTTATGATGATCATAATTTGGAGCCTCACACAGCGCTTGCCATTAGGCAGGACGGATATGACCCCAGGCCACCTCCAGAGAGATGGTGGTCCAATGACAAGAACCACATTTCCCCCAGGTGATCAAGCAGTGGGCATTGCTGTCTGCCCTACAAAGTTCCCTAATAGTCACCAACAGGGAACTGGGTTGTTTCTGTAAAACCAAATCAGGCACTGTAACGGTGAAGTTAAGATGAAAAATAACAGCGATCAGTTTCCAGTTGTTTAAGCCATCTCCATGGGAAATAAGAGGAGAGGTAAGTAATGGGCAATGTTTGCAGATTGTTTTATTTAGCTAGTAATAATCTAAATAAAATGGCAGGTATTTCACTTTGCTGTAAACAGGAGGTGAAATAAGAAATGGAAATGATGGTGTCTGTGCAAACTTCATTCACAAGTATAAATGTCATGTAAATTCAACTGCTATTTTTTCACTTCTCATTTATTGGGTTAATTAAGATTGTGTGTGGATGTCTTTGCTTTTACTCTTGGTTCTTTTGATTAATATGTCTAGTGAGCATGGGAGTGAAGGCACTCTCATCAGTATCTGCCTCATACTACCATTAAAAGTGATGGTGAGGACTTGCTTTTACAGGTTATTGCTAACTTTTTTTCCCCTAAGGTGTACAAAAAATATCAGTTTGTAACCTAAAGATGACATATTTACAGAGTGATAGTAACCACAAAGCTTTGGGCCAAAATATCAACTGTGATTTATTTTTTTTCCTGAAAAACTTACACTGAACAATTATTTACACAGTCAGACTTTCCCTGTATTTTCTTGAGTTACAATGAAAAACTTTCTATACAATATCATCTTCTCATTTAGGTGTCCTTGGAGTCCCTCTCCTTTTTTGCTCTCCTACTTTTGCTTTTATTAGACTTCTGATTCCCTCCCATTTGAAGTAATTTTCCAAGTATTTATCATTATTTCTTGTTTGTGTATGCGTTTGTGCAACTGGAACTGTCTGTAGCCACTGTCTTTTGAGTCTTAATGCCTGAAGTTATCTGGTTTGATACATTCCTTTTATTACCTTTTATCAAACAACACAGTAACTAAAAATCAACTTATTTCATATCATCCATACAAAGAACTCATTTCTTTACTACTGTATCGTACAAAACTTTCTCAGGCTTCTTGTATTTCATTAGAAGCAGGTCAATGTGTAAAAGTAGGGCATGCCCGTGGTTCAGAAGGCAAAAGGTGTGTGTGGCTGCGAAAAAGAAGCTGTGCCAGACTGGAGTCTGATCAGTAGCGCTGTCAGTAACCTCACTCGGTCATCACCCACAGGCAGCTGGGACTGCGTTATGCAACTGCAAGAGTTTCTG
This sequence comes from Gymnogyps californianus, assembly GCF_018139145.2. Classification (NCBI taxonomy): domain Eukaryota; kingdom Metazoa; phylum Chordata; class Aves; order Accipitriformes; family Cathartidae; genus Gymnogyps; species Gymnogyps californianus. The sequence continues at coordinate 100,734,502 of NC_059473.1, forward strand.
ATTTTTTGGATACCGTGTCATCCACAGCAAGTAAGAGAAATAGTTTTAGAAAAAGGAAAGGCCTTGGGATATTCTCAGTATGCAGCTCAGGAAGCTGAAATACTGATGACACCAATTTAAATGCAAGTGGGATGGTTTGGGATGACTTAAAAACAAGGTTATTTTTTAAAAGATTAGCACTCCTGAAGATCAGAGACTTAAGTTTCTAATCAGAGATCTCATCTGTTAAGCAGGTGGTTGTACAAACCTTTTGAAAAGCATTAGCAGGATCAAAATATCACAGTTGTGTGTTGCAGTGCTTGGAATGTCAGTTTGCTCTACACCTCTTTCTCTCATTTCATCTCTTTCAGTCTTTGGTTAATATTAATCCAGGCTAATGGTGCAAACATACGGGGTGTGATGCAATAAGGCATAAAAGCGTGTTCATAATTTGAAGTATTTGAGTCATCCTTTTAACTGATAAGCATATGATTAAGTGTTCTGCTGGAATGGGGCCAGAGTACATTTTACTGCTAGCTAGAATGAGTTTGCTTGCGTGCTATGACACACACCTTTAAATCTGACTCCGTCCCCACGCAGGATGGAGTTGGTGCATCATGGACTGGATTGTTACCGCATTAAACAGCCAGACAGTGTTCAAACCATCCTCCAGTGCCGCACAAAAAAAAAAAGATAGGAATCATGATCTGCGAGTGAATAAAGAAACCAGGCCCATTTCCATAGCTCGCATGAAGGGAAAATCTCCCACTGACTTAATTAGGTGCACTGCCTGACTAAAGCTTGCATGATTTGGCCAACATTTCCTATCATTCCAGTGTTATGACAGAAGTCACCAGAACAATTCCAGCTGAGAAGCAGTCATGCTCCACACTTCACTCGGAGAACAAATGGAGGATGACTGCAGAACCCGCACACAGATTGACAATAGCTGATGATACCACATAATCCTGTTGCTCAGCTTGTGTTGAGCTCTCAGATTTAATGACCCTTCTATTCACACAATGACACGAGACAGTAAAGGTTTCCTGTCAGGTAAACAAAATGAAGCTTTTGCTCTTAGCTCTCGTACATTTTGTATAGGAAGTTCTGTTTTGACAAATGCTGTAAAAATAGTATTTTATTTCCAATAGAAACCCTTAATCTTTTATTCTACTTATTATATTTTTTCTGTTATTGATGTCTGGTGGCAGAGATTTAGTTTCATTAGTTTCCTATTTGCGTATCATTCTTGTGAGACTGATACCTAATTCTGGTTTCTAGGAATCACTCCCCAGAGTATTTTTGGTTATCTCTCTTTTCTTCTTGAATAGCCTAAATCTTGACAATAACTCAAGTTCACATTATGAGACACTTCAAGAGGAAAAGCTCTTGGTTTTCAAGGACTTCTGTGCCTGTAGCTGTCCTCCTCTTGACTGTAGAAGACAGAATTACCCTCTTTTATTTACTTTTTCTGCCACACCTTCTTTTTGTAAATTTTATTTTTGAAATTCATCTTCCTTTTCACATTTTTTGCTGTTTTTAAAAGGCCTTATTAACCTCCCTTCTACAGCACAAAATAACAACGTGCTGCAGTCAAATACATACTCTTAGGAGATGGACTCTACTGGTTTCTGCTTTCACCTTTGCAGGCATCCTTTTCTGGGAATTAGAAAAAGGCCTCAAACCCCTCAAAACATGTGGAATTGATAAACATGATGTCAAGGCAATCAGTCTAGTCAGTTTGGATAAAGGAGTCAGATGATGGGGCTGGTGTTTTCTTTCTTTTTCATTGTCACACACAGTCTGTTTGTTGGTCCCTCTCATTTCCTGCGTGATGAAATATTGCTTGAGCTGTATTTGGAGGATCAGATAAAGAGGTGTTTTAGCATACAGCCAAGCAGAGAAAAAATTATGGAACTGAACCTGCAGTAGCACTTTTACTGCAATAATTCTTCATTATCAGTCCTCAAATCTATTGGTTTTTCTAAATCCTCGCGGTCACACCCAACCCTGCTTCCTTGCTCTTACCTCCACAACCCTGCTTGGGCAGTGCTGGGTTCCTCTCCCCCTGGACAACCCGGCCGAGGGTGCTTTTTCCCCCACATAGCATCAGCTGATTGGAACGTGCTTGAAACCTCACCTTAAAAGCTTCCTTCTTTCTCATGATTAAAAGCAGAGTGCAAGTCAGCATCCAGAAAATGATCTATCACTGCATCAATTGGATTTTGCTGTTCCTAGGACCTCACTGGACCTTGGCTAGATGTGGGCATCCTAGGCTCAGATTCCAGCCTTTCCAGTCATCCCATAGATTATTGCTTGTTCACCAGTTTTTCTGCCTGAGCATTATCATGGAAGCATATTTTCCAGCCTTTTTTCCTCACACAGTTGAAATCAATGCCACCTAATAAATAGCTGGTGAAGAGTGATATTTGAGACATTTGAAACCTCAAATATAGATATTTGAGAAAGGCCTGTGATATAAATTCTGTGCATTTTCTATCAATTTTCTTGCTGTGTGTTTTTCCCTTAAATTTCTCTTCACTTTGCATTTGTTCTCCAAGGACACAAAATAAAAACAAACACTGTATTTCCATTTTCATTCAGCTGTTTGGCCATAATTATAACTCTTTGGTAATGTAATACCAATAGCTGTTTCAGGACTCAAAAGAAAATCACAAGACAATGCCATTATTTTCTTGCTTTTTTTTTCCCCCCAAACCATGTAGTGGTAGATTGTCTCCTATGCTCTTTTCCCTGTGCTCCACTTGGAAGATCCAAAGGCAGCAAAGACTTGTTGAAGGTCCACTTGGCAGGAGGCAAACTTCTGTAGGAGGAAGCACGGAGAGATCTGCTGGTAAGGCTGACTCCTTTATCTCTTTTCTTAGCCTGGGAGTGTGTTGGAGAAAAGAAAGGAAGTGACATAATTAACTTTGATAATCTCTCTGGTTGGTAGATAGTCCTGGGGGAAAATGACTGAATAGTGTTTGTTAGAACAGCATCGTTCTGAGGCCAAACAGAAAGAAAGGGGCTGCAAGCAGTGCTTTTAGCCGAGTCTTTGCTGTACCCAGTGCCAGTCAGGCATAGAAAAAAAAAAAAAAAAATTGAGAAACATATTCTTTTAGCCCTGGACTGCTTCAATTCATATTTTGTTTTTCAGTTAAAAATGTTAAACGTTTCTATCAATCTCTTTTGTGTATGTGCCTGTGTGGTACTACTATTACAGCATGTAAAATTACGCGTGTGCTGGTGTGACCTGCTTAATTTTGTGCGTACCAAGGTCCTTCTCTGAATACCTAATTACCACCACAGCTGTCCCGTCAAAATTAGATACCCAACGCTTGCGGACGGTGCACGTAAAGAGCTGATGCCGTTTGTCACCGCCGGCTACGGGAGGACGCACACTCCAGCAGCGTGAAGAACAACTGGAAAGAAATCAAGAAACAAAGGCAAAGCCCGCAAACGGCCGGCGGATGTTTTGTAGCAGCGACTGCTGCGGAGGGAAAGGGCGAGGAGGGCGAGGGCGAGGAGGGCGAGGGCGGGGGCGAGGCGGGCGGGGGGAGCGCGGCCCGCAGCGGCCGCCGAGGGCCGGCGGGGCCGGGAGGCGGCAGCACCCCGCGCGGCACCGCCCCGCCGCCCGCCCGGCCCGCACCCCCACCGCCGGCAAGCCGCTGATGTTTCTCGGGCTCCTGCGTGCCCTGGTTTTTATTCCAGCGGGGCAGCAGAAAAGGAGCTCGTCCGCCAGTAGTGCATAGGGCTCGGCGTCCAGGAACTGGACTTCTCCGCGGCGGCTCAGCGGAGGTGCCGCACGGCGGGAGCTGCGGGGATGCCCTCGTCAGGGCAGCGTGGGGAAGGTCGAAGTGTTTCGGTGTCTCCGGGCAACAGAGTCTGCAGTACCTGCCTAGGGCATTAGGAGAGCATAGCCGGAGAACGTGCTTTCTTATGGAAGGCCTGCGTGGTACAGATTAAGGCAGACAGATAACACACTTCTCAGAGACCTAAACTGTAAACCTTTTCTGGTCACAGACGGGAGGAACAAAAATCTCTATATAAAAAATATAGAACAACCGAAGTCACCAAAAGACAGCTAATAATGACCTATAAAATGCATGCAATCTTCCAGTCAACAATATAAAATGTATTTAAAATGTTTAACAAAGAAAGACTACTAGAGGCAAGAGTATCTTTTACAAGAGCGTCCTGGCAAGAGGGGCGGCGTAACAGTCAATTATTACAAACAAAATCCAGGTTTCTTAATTAAAATACAAAATACTGGCTCTGCTGCATAGCCTGTAATAAGTTATGTCTTGAGAAGACTGTAATTATGCTGGCGCCTGCTAGTGCCGCCATAGTTAAGTCTGTCACCATTTCCATTATAAACCCCATTTTTAAGCAATTTATAATGTAGCCATAAAAAATAATTTTAGATTGAAACTTGGCAAAGAAATTCTTAGACCAAAAAGGTTTGTTTCTTTTTTTTTTTTTTAATACAAATAATCTGTTTGGTCATCTTTATGTTTTTTAGGAGAGCACTAAACAAGCCAGAAGTTTTAGGGTTTTGAAGCTTTCTGGCCATCCTGTAGTATAAACATATTTTCTTTTTTCATCTGCATCAAGAGGATCCTTCATTGCTTGGAAGCAGAGGATTTTTGTTCTTCGAAGGTCCGTAAATACAGGAAAACAAACTTCATGATTCTTTACAGAAATAGTGAAGACTGATTAACTTTGAATTACAATGAAGAAATGAGAACAAATAGAAATTAGTTAACCTTGGGCCTCAGAATAAATCATTGCAAAATGTTTCTGCCATGAGACTGACCTCAGCTTTCCGGCCCCCTTCTCATGCCAGAGGAAGATGTGGCCAGAGCTGGAGGCAACAGCATCTCAAAGGTGGATAACAAAGCTGCGGCTGAAGCTTTCCTGGCAGCCCATTGCGTCTGCTTCTTCTAGCGATGCTCACAGGAGCATAAGGAAAATACCTGCCTGAAATTCATAGAAAATTCTCATTGATTTGTCCCAGTGCACATTTTATCACCAAAGGGCAATAAAGAAGAGAAAATGAGCACAGAAAATATTGGGCATCTGCTCTGAGAAATCGCTGTGTGAAGGTACACCTGTGTGCTTGGCCTATGCAGAAGTAAGCTATACCTATTGAACACTATTGATGTAACAAATGAGCAAACTAAAGAGGTTCCCCATGTGTCATCCTCATCTAAGCTACGAATGAACAAAATCCAGTTTATTTTTATAATTCAATGCTGAGTTTCTAGAGAGCAAGATAAATTTTTTGGTGAGTAGCACTGAACAACAAATAGTAAAACCTATGAAAATATCATTGTGAATCTGCTTCCCAAAGGAAAAGACTGTTCTGCACTCCCAGTCTGCATCTGTAGCTGTCTTACAATTTACATGGCTTAACTAGAATTCCTCCAGGAAATACCATTTGTTCCAAATTAAGGGTCTGAATGCTAAGGAAGGAGCACTGAAGGTAGTAAAGCTAAAGAAGCAGAAATGAAGGACTGCTTGTGTGTCTCTACCATGTTTAGATTACAGTGCAGTTTTGGATGCAAAGGTTGCAATGTAAATCATGCTCCTCTTGCCTAAGCCTGGTTCACGAGGGACATGGATTTCTCTATTTAACATCATGCATATCGTGTTTTCAGGCTTCTGGCTACATAAAGAAAAGTTTAGCAGCTAAAGTGATCTTTCAACTTCAATGTACAGATTTTAGTGCAAAGTAGGTATATACCTTCTCCAATATTTCAGTTTTTCTCAACCACTGTAACAAAGCTCTGAGGGAAACAAATGGGTTTTCTAGGCCAGCAGCATAAACTGGCTTTTTGCTTTATTCCTTTGCTTTGCCAGCTTAACAAATTCTGGCTTGAACAGACTGTTTAGTAAATTTTGGCAACGATTACCAATTGTTGATTAAATAAATTTCATCAGCCATGGCCAATTGTAATAATTTTGCAAGATAAGGCATTACATGCTAGAAGGGAGCATGGTCTAATGAGAGAAATTCAGGAAACTAATATTTTATTTTAAAGACTTTTCTTGACTTATGTTATGGTCATTGCCACCACACTGCTACTGCATGTTGGCTAATTGAACAGACCCAAACCTGGAGAGTTTAAATGGTTTCCGTGATGTGTTCACGCACTTGCCTGTCTCAATGCAGCTTGGTTGCTACCGTCTTTAGGGTTCTTATGATGATAATTTAGTACAAACACACAGGATACTAATAATGTTCTTTCTGACTGAGCTAGTATGGAAACAGTGCCAGCAGAACACTATTTGCTTATATTGCTGGACAATTCACAAAATCCCTGGTATCATACTGCTGATTCTTAGCTGACTCTGATGTTGTCTGTTTTCCTGAAAATGCCGTTGTGGTGAAAACCTCACAGCATTTTATGGCTGGGTTGTTGCCAGTTCCTCAGCTGAGTCTGACCTGCCTCCCTGATGGATCCCCACACCTGAAAAAGTCCATGTAGAAAGATCAGTCAGCACACACAGAAGATTTTAGGGTGTGCATAGTCTAGCAATGGTCCCATGCACATCTTTTTCTTTCACAATCCTCCTCCAACAGCAAGAGATGACTGGTCTCTCAAGGACTGCATGATTCGTGGTGGTGCTCCATTCAAAGTATTTGGAGCAGCAGCTCCTCTTTTACTGCCTGAGAGGCCAGCTGATCTCTTACAAAAGGGGAAACTTTGCTAAACAAAGGAAGTAATTTTAAAAGAAGAAAATAACATCTGTCTACAGATATGTGGGGAGGGAAAGAAGAAATGTGAAAATGGAGATGGTGGGGGAAAAAGGTTTAAAGTTTAAAAAGCTGAAAAGAAAGTCCATGTGGGATCAGAGGCAGCACATCCAAATGGTAGGCTAAACGTAGAGAGATGTAATGGGAGGAAGTGCAGGAAAGAGAGGGAGAGTGCGTATAAAACAAAGCACAGAAAAAAGGTATAAAACCCCCAAAACTAATTTACAGAGATTGAGAGACTGCTGCATCATCCAATCGCCAGTAGAGGTGCTAAAGCCACGGCTATAGAACTTAGTAGCAAAATGCTCAAGGGAAGAAATAATTCCTATATTTAGATAGGTAGAGTATTTCACGACATGAACAATAGTGCAATGCAGCTATCTAGAAGGCATCCATTTAGGAATGAATTTCTACACGTATCTGTAGTTGAAAACAAAAAGACCGCCAGCAAGAGGCAGAAGCGCTTCCCTGAAAAAGCACTGGGGCCAGCCCGGGAACACCACAAAATGCTTATGGCCGCACTGCAGCCAGAGAACAAGGAGACCAGCAGGTACCAGTCTGCAGCTGGGGCACAATAAAACCCTTCTACAAGCTGAGCCAAGAATAATCTTCTTAAAAAGTGCTATGCTTTGCTGCTTACAAATGTTGCTCTTGTCCAAGTGTTTTGTATTTGCCTCAGTGCAGTTCCTTTTTTTTTCTTTTTTTTTTTTTAACTAATTAGAGGCTTATTGTAAACCAAAGGGGATTTCTGGGAGCTCTTTGGGTTTGTAAATTATGCAAATGACAGCACTCTGATGTTGGATCATATTATTAATTGTATATTTTGCAGTTCACATATTCTGAAGAGTGTGCGTGAAACAAGTTTTTCTTTTTTTTTCCAGTCCTTGAACACAATAAGTTTAAAAAAAGTATTCAGGCAGATTATCAAATGATTTTTCTCCATTTTCTTAATGTTAAAGAAGAGTATATTTTTAATGCTACAGACTATTCTGTGCTGATAGCTTTACAACATTGTGCGTGTACTATGAATAGAACAAACTTCACAGATGATTATGCTTAAAACTGGAGGTCTTTCTGTAAATTTTAAACAGTGTTCTATTAAATGCCATCTATAAAATGCTTGATGACTTACCTCCTAGGCTGATTTGTGATTTTGCCTGAGCTTTTGAAATCCTGGATGAAAAACTCTTTTGCTACAGGAAACTGGTTGGTAACTGAATAAATAGCACTATAATCTCAGTACTGAACACTTCCACATAGCAAGTTTTATTTTGCAATGCTTTCCTCTGCCTACAGCATAAAATGGAAGTACTCTTTCTATATAATGCTTAACAATCCCCAGGAATACGTGTAAATCTTATAGATGTTGGGTAAAACCCCAGTGGTTATCTTAAATTCCCCCGTGGCTGAAGAGCACAGCTATCTTTGTGGTTCAGGACAGCCATCTTTTCATCCTGACATGGAGTTAAATAAAGTAATAACACTGAACAAATTTTCTGTTCCAAAAATGGTAGTGTTTCTGCATCTGAAATGATTCCTGTCTATCAATTAGCAAATGCTGTGAGATTATTCAGAATAAAAGGGGTTTATATCGATATACAACATTTACAAATATCATACTCAATTTATGTCTCAACTGCCAATTTCTGCAGCTAATTCTACCAGTTTTCACACTGTGCCCATTACAAATGGAAGTCCCTTTGCATTAGGAGGCCTATCTTTCATTGATACAGAAAAATATGTTTGTGTCTCTTTCATATGTTTGCAAGGTAAGAATACAACTGTCATACAACATCCAACTCGGTAAAATTAAAAAAAAAAAAACTGAGTGAAAGATGTCATACATGTTTTGTTGATTGTACATTTGGAACATATGAACATACGCATACTTACGTCCAAAGGCTCGAATGTACGCCTCATGCAGTCCATACCATTGTAAATCCGACTTGGATACAGGTAGTATAACAGGTGTGCCTAACTATGGTGTCTGTGTAATGTTTCTGTCCCAGGAAGAGTCCAGACGACTTGCTTTCTTTTTGCTGGGGAATCTGTAGTTTTAACCTCTAATGATTTTCCTGCTTTCATGAAACCTTTTTCTAAAAGTCTTTCTCCATCTACCTTTTGCATCAATAGCCTTGCAGAGAGATAACAAGGACAGACTTACACATTTTTAATGCTGGATCATCCGTTTATGCATAATATTGTTCTGAATGCCAAATTTAGCTGGTCGTTAAGAAGGAAAGAGCCAGCAGAATCATTCAGCGTGCATGTGTACGTTTCAGATTTAGACTGCAAATATCTTGGAGAGGGTCTGCATTTTAGTCTACTTTGTCAGACAGTTACAAAGAACTGTTGCTGTGGGAAATCGCTCTCAGTTGATGTGATACTGAGAACCCAGCAGGATTCTGCATTCAGTAGCCATCCACTGATTTTGTATATTTTTGAGTAGTGGGCATTGCCCATAAAAACAATTGCACCCTCAATGATTGCAGTGACCTGCTGGGTAGTTATGATTTTTTTCACCGTTGCAGTGTTATGATCCATTGGAATCCGAGATTGGTGAGATCTGGATTCACAGGTTTCATTACTTCCCTTATGATACTTGCTCTAACATTGTTTAGGTTAGTACAAATGTAATGAGCTCTGAATTCACTCATCCTGTACGTATATGCCACATTGTTTAAGAAATTCATGCAACTGCTTCCTATCTTGCGCTGCCAGGGGTGCCTGCACGGTGCTCTGCTGCTCTCCTGCCTCTGAGACCCAGCTCCCCAGCTGCTCCGCTGGTTACATGCTCCTCTGTCAGATATCTATCCCTAATGGGAGCTCACTTCTGGAGTCATTTTAGTTTTCCTTTTATTTTTAAAGGACTGGATAAGGGCTGGTCAGGTGATTTCTTATGTTGCTTCCAGGTTGAGCATCTGGGGAAGAAAGAAGTTCTGTCTGTGTATAGGTTTTATATTTCAAAATTTCAGTTTTAGACACAGGGTAAAACTAGAATCTCTGGGACATCTTGTTCAAACCCTTGGTTTTGATTTTTGGTCAATACTTTACACTGACCTCAACTGTTACTTAGATTTGAGTACATCTAAACATGGCATGAACATGGCATTTCTTTTAGGTTTCAGTATTATGCAAACAGCTCAGAATATTTTTTTGTTGTAAAACTTGAAACCTAGATCTAAGATGACTTTGAAACTGAACCCTAACCTAAACTACATCCAGATATCCGTGCCAATCTGTTTTTATATATTATTAAATAAAATATCTTGACATGCTGAAATTGTTTGTGGTATTTTTTCTTTAGAAGTAAATTGATTCATATTGGAAATATGAAATGGGACCTATCAGCTATTACAGGTCCCTTTCATTTCTTTAGCAAAGACTTTCATTTTTAGAGCTGGCTATCTCTCCCATGTATGAGATAACCATGTTAACAATGATTGTTTATGGAACACATGTTTATTACAAAAGGACATTGTGTTTATATTAATAAAAACTATTTTTATTTTTATTTTTGTGTTCTGATCAAGGATGTTTGGTGCCTCATTGTAGGGTAGGTTAATGTAAAATAAATCCTTTGTATTTAGGTTACATGTTTGGTTGTGGCTCTGAAAATAACAGGAGCTATTTTTGTCAAACATATGATTACTAGTTTATATGTTTTCTTACTCAGTTTCTGTCTGGAAAAATGTTTACTACATAAAAGCATCCTCAAACTTGAGGGCATTTTTGGCTTTTTAAATGGGAAAAGGTTAACTAAATGTGGAACTCCAGACACTCTACTAGGATAATATAGGAAGTTTCTATTGCTGGACATACTGATGGGCTGAAGACTTAAATCCTCTGAGCAATCAATCCACTGGCTTTTATGAATGCTTAGGGGAAAAGAAGGAAATATATTGCTGGAAAAGAGAAATAAACCTTGTTGCAGGATACATGATGGCCAAATTCAAAAAAGACATATGTATGGTAAAGTATTATGTACCATTGCAACTGTCTGAGCAGGACAAGTGAAAGCAAAACAAAAACAGGAAATAGTACTTCTCTTATAACAAATGGATTTTGAAGGAAAACCTCAATGAGGAGAGAAAATGTATTCTGATTCTGACTGCTCTTCTGCTGAGAAGAACAGGACTTTTGCTAAATAGCTTCATAATTAATTTTAGTGTTAATTCAGTAGGTCTAGTATGAGATAAATCCTTCCTTGGGAGAAGCATTGTCCATTATGTGTGCTGATTTATGAGAAAGAATCAGCTATATTTTAATGATAGCTGGACTAGACTGTAAATATAGACTAGGACTCACAATCTATAAGAAAAGCTTGTTTGTGCTTAATATACTAGATAAATTGTTCCTGACTTCTTAGGGTGTGACTATACTTGCTGTCACACTCCCAAGTTTACTCAATAACGGTGTGATTTGCTGAGTAGGTGCTAGTCATGTAAGGGAAAACCCGATGGGATGCATTTATATACCTGTTTTTTTCCTCAGCGTCGTGTATTAACCTTTTTTGTCCTTTTTTTCTCCCCTTTATCAAAGGAAAGTCTCCTCAACATTAAAGGCAAATTATAGGATTGGGGAAAATGACGACCAATAATCTGAGCAATATAAAATTTAACACTGCGATTTTGTTTTAGTGAGATGAAAACACCAGTTGTTGGCTGTCAAAAAATTCTAAGCTGAACCTTAACTTCATGGGCAGCAGCTTTAAAATCTATCTAATACTTTTTATTTCTTCAGTTAAGCTGTTTCTTTCTCCAGTTAATATTAGGCTGTGGGAATAAATCTTAGCTTTTGATATTTACTGGGAAATGTAGTATAGCGATTTACAAGTCAAAATGTACTTTGAATAAATTATCATTGCAAATTACAGTTTATGAAAGTTGTGACTACAACCATAATTACACCATTGGCTATGCACAACTTGAAATCTCACTTGCTGAATAAATTTGTTTTCATTCAGATTGCATTCCCGACATTTTTAGAAAAGAGTGAATCAAGCCTCACGGACAAAATTTCCTACAGAGTTCATTAAAAAGGTCATCTTTATTTGCTAAACTTACCTAAAATATAAACATTTCTTGAATTAATGAGATGCTATTTTAGTCTGTTACAAGAGTTTCCTATTCAAGTTTACTAAACCGTAGACTCATAAGGAGACTCACAAGAGCTTCCACATTACGCCATGCCTTTAGCTATCTATATATCCTAAAATAATTAAAGTTAAAATTGATTCTGCAAGTTATTAGGAAAAAAACAGCCAATAGCCGAAATAAGGTACATTACTGTAAATTGGAGGGGGGAGAAGTTTAAAGCTCTGTCTGGCAAGAGAAGGGTTAAGGACTTTTTTGCTATACCCGTTTCAAATTACAATGAGAAGCCTCTTCTTTCCCAGCAGGGTTGTGCTTACATTAGTCTTTAGATCTCTCTTGAAGAGAGCTGTTATATTTGTGCCTGCTAGAGTTGGAAATAACAGTTCAGAAGCTGAAAAGGGTTGAATGGATTTACAGAAGGTTTTTTTTTGCGAGTAAATTCATGGCAACACATTAATTTGATTAGTACATGCTTTAGAATTACTTTACACTCAAGCGATTCAAAAGATGTTAAAGTTATCACCAGGCTGCTGGACAAATATGTGTTACACCACCAAGGTACAGATCAAGACAAATCTGTGACTCAGGATTTTATCTTGGGAAGAGTGCAAGGTGTACGAAGAACTCAGAATAACGAGGGAAGATAACTCTGGGAACTACAATGTGTCAGAAGAACAGCTCTTGCTAATACAGCTCCCCACCAAAGACCTGGTTATCTAAGGTTTATATAGGAATGCCTAGGTCAGCTGACAAAATACTGGTCTTCTGCTCCATAAATGCAGAAAAAACGATAACAACAGTGGAAAATTGGAAGTCTGAATTTCAGCTTTCTTAGAAATAACTGCAACCTGACACATTCCATAATATTTAAACAGGGTGGGGGGAGAGAAATCACCAAAGATGTTATGTTTAGAGATGACATTGACATGAAGAATAGGTAAATTTTGTTTTTCAGCCACTGGGAAAGCAGACCTCATAGGAACTCAGAACAAGTAGGAGAAAAGATTTTTTTAATATTTTTTTTTTCCTTGTTCTTTTTCTTTTCAAAGATGAACCTAACTGCGCTCAAAGCTTTCGTGGGCTTGCTCTGGAATTGCTGGGTTCTGGTGGGTCACGCACAGGGAGGTTTAGGAGACAATCATGTCCATTCGAGTTTTATTTACAGGAGGCTGCGGAACCATGAGAGAAGGGAGATTCAGAGAGAGATTCTCTCTATCCTGGGTTTACCTCACAGACCCAGACCATTTTCACCAGGAAAGCAGGCTGCTTCTGCACCCCTCTTCATGCTGGACCTGTATAATGCCATGACAAATGAAGAGGATACTGAGGAGCTGGAGTATTCACTAAAGGGATCAATGGCAGGGGAGAGCAGAGGGATACGGAAAGGATACCCTGCCTCTCCAAACGGATATTCGCGGAGAATACAATTATCTCGCATGACCCCCCTGACCACACAGAATCCTCCCTTAGCCAGCCTGCACGACACCAACTTTCTGAATGATGCTGACATGGTCATGAGCTTTGTCAATTTAGGTATGTGGAAAAATTTTTTGTTTCTGCTCTCTTTGACAAACTGTTAGCCTGATCTTGCGAGGGGCAAACCTCTCGGCCAGAGTGTAACCTGCTCTAAAACGGCAGGATTGGGCCCGGGCTCCTGTGCCACTGGTGAAAGAAAAGTCGTACTGATGGTAAAGTAGCTACGTTGTAGGTGGCCATGGAAAAAGATTTTTCTCACTGTTTATATAAAGTCAGTTTCTATAACTCCCCTCTGCTGGCTTCTGTTTTCTTTCTTTCATTGATGTAATGAAAATTCTAGCCTTAGGCCAACTAACTCCTTTTTTTTTTTAAATCTCAAAAAATCAAACACTTATGCCTATTGCTCAGTTATTTCCCTCACTGTTTTGCTTAAAGCTCAGTCATGAACAAACATCAGTTGTTAATATTTTAAAGCCTAGAATGTTATGAAAAGGGAAAAGTTAAGCCATTTCCGGGGAAAAAAAAAAAAAAAAAAGATGTCTTAGGTTATTTAGGGTTTTTTTCTGTTAGTAAGAGTCAGAGTTTTATTATCTTTTCAGCTGGATGGCTGGATTTTAAATAATCTGTTGCTGTTTCTTTGTTATTTCTATTTAATAACCACAGACTGTGTTTTATTATACTGCCATGGTGCTCAGTCTGCAATGGTTCTTATTTTCTGTGTCATAAATAAATTAAATAACAAGTAGAGTATTAAACACCAGAAACATGCAAGCAAAGAATGCTTTTGAAAATGATATCAATTCAGACGCAAAAACTGATAAAACTAAATTATATTGGCTTCTGAGTATAATAAACATGCTTACCAGTTACATTGTGGTTAAAAAAGCAGGTACAGATTTCTTTAATAGAAGGCAACTTAAATCTCATTAAGAAAGCTGCAAATAATTCATGAAATGTATTTACTATTTTTATAAGTATTTTAAATGCTGCAGGACTCATAAAGGTAACTAAAAAAACCCTTCTCATTTGATCTGAATAGCAAGAGATTTAATTGAAAACTTGAAGTTTCTCAATAATCTGGTACAAACTCTGATGAACTCTTGCTTTCCAGGATAATACTTTCTGTAGAAACTTTTTAAACAATGGCACATGCTCCAAAATACCTTCAGATTATTACACGCATACTGTACCTTTTATGTCTACCAGGTCTTTAATCTTTGCTGCAGGATTAAAAATGTTCCAAACACTAAAATCCTCAACAACTTGAATTTCTAGGAAAATGACACCCTAGAATTTAGTTGTCGTAATAATAAAATTAGTTTTCATTAATTATTTGGCAGATAAGGAGGTGTTCAATTCTCAGATCTTTTTCCTTAAGAGTAACATATGTCCACAGCTCTAAATACATTTGCTTGTTGCTCTTGCTCCTGACATAGCAGACTAGAAAAAAATGAAATCTCTGTTTTTTGAAAATGTGGACCTCATCCTTAAGAAAAAGTTACATATTAGCCATGTATTACTTCTAAGTTATCATCGTATGCCTCGATTTACCCAGAGTATCTGGAGTCAGCTGAATTTAAAATGGCAATGTTATAAAGGAAAATAGGAAATGCTCTGATCTCCTAAGCATTCGTCAAGGACCTGATCCTGCAAAAATTTTCCTCGTGTGTCCTGAGAAATACCCTCAGTAAATATGTCACAGACCATTTCATCAGTGGCCCTGAGGACTATTTACACGGGACCTAGCGTTTGATTTCATGAAACGTCTTTGATTTCAGGAGGACTTCTTGCAGTGCATGAGTAGAAGTCTTTGAAGGCTCAGTGTCAGATATGTCCTAGCCTAATCCTGCTGTGCTTCCCCAGACAAAACCCCTCTCTGGAAGAACACAAGTTTCCACTGAGTGTCTTACCTTGACTGCGAAGTTTCTAGTATTTGTCTCATTTTGTTGGGAAGCCAATGTTGCCTTAAGAAAGTCATTTTGAGAAGCTAAAGCATATCTTACATTTCTAAACTGAAAACTGGGGGTGAGATGCTTTCTTTTTCTAGTGATTATGATTAATAGACACCATTAACTTATAAAAAAATACTGTGTAAATACCAGTTTTTGTCTGGCCTCTTAATTAAATGTATTTTTACACATTAAAATGTATCTCAGCCCTAAGTGAGTCTAAATCCTAATTCATTTTAAATGCCCTTCCATACATGTTGGATATTGTGGTTTATCACACATTCCACCGTGTAACATGCATAAGAAATATTGATGACCAATAGTGATTAGCTTCAACATTTTTATTAAACAATCCTATGTTTCAGTATAATTAACATAAAAATGAAATAAATCATGGAAACAGGTAACCATTTTGTATGATTTATGCAATATAAGATCGTGACAGATGAGGGCAAGCTCTTTTAATGTACAATGGGGAAAAATATGCAGTGATAAGTGCATGCTAACACTGTACCTTAAAATCAATAAATGCTGATGCAGCACAGTAATAACTCAACTGGTTTTAGATTTAAAGCCTCAGTCAACTTGCATCAAATTAATCTGCTCTGGAAATAGTATTCACCGTGTTCATACTTGCACACCATTAATTACATAAGGTGTAATTATAAAGCTTTATTAATCATCATGATATTTTAAATTGAAACTTTTGTATATAGTTGTAGCCAGTTATAATAATATAAGACATATATATTAAACCAAGAAATATGTAGCTGAGATGTTGGATAGGAATTATTAAGCATAAGATTGAAAAGTCTGAATAAGATTAAAAAGTAAAGTAAAAAAATAAACAAGGACAAATAATTTTATATTAAGAATAAAAATTGAAACTTATATGCTAATTTTGATAAAAATCAGCCTGACAGAGTTGCAAATACCTCACTTTCAAAAACAAATTTAAAAAATAATCATCAAGGGAACTGCAATTATAATTCTGTCAAGCAACCAGGGAGAAAAACAAGACTGCATTTACTTCTCCTGAAGTTAAAATTGTAAACACCTGCTCTTTATACTGGAATTTATACCAGAATTTCCATCTCTTTCATTCTTGAAAGATATGACAAGACAGAGACTATGTCTTGTCCTGTATTTTGTATAAGACTGTGTGCGTTGGCAGCTCTCCATAAATATTGATGAGTGTAACAGAAGAGTTAACTGGGGTTGGTCCAGCAGTCAAAGAATAAATCCTTCACTAAATACACTGGGGTTTTCAAAGATCTGATTATATCACCTACAAGTTCAGGACTTTGTTTTCCTCACTGGGTGTTTTTTTATCCTGTTGTTATATTTTATTATGTTGTTGCAAAGCCCTCACTGTTTAGAGTTCTGGCATCTTCTCTTTGGCTGGTCTCCCAAAATGACATATATAGGATACCCTGTTCCTCAGAGAACAGACAAATAATACTCATGTAGTCCTACTCATTTTCTGCTCACTCAAAATTTAGTTAGGGAAGGACTTTGTTAAGATAAATGTTAGTGTTCCCACTCTTCACCTCTCACCAAAAGAAGGGGATTGAATAAAAAATACGTACATGACTGAAGCTTGGAGAAACAGCAGCGCTTTTATAAACTGCGTTTAAACATTTCAAGGACTGAATTTTCCATTAGCATCAAAGTGATCATTAAATCCACTGTACTTAAGTGTTCCGTCTCATGCAATTCAAATGGCCTGTATTTTCATTTGTTTACAACACATCTGTAAATTTTTCTCTAAACAGATTGTTGCATTTGCTAAGCAACTCTGTCTTCTTTCTCCATATTTTCCTATGAATTGGTATGAACTTTCTATAAGACAGGGGATAAATATATATAAGTTTTATGGTTTTCTGTTATGTTTTCTTTCTTAGTATATAAAATTTATTTCAAAAACTCAAATGTGAAGATCACCATAAAATTTGTGACCCTGACCTACACATGCTAATTCAAAGGATACAATATTATGGAGATTTTTAAAGTAACAGATACACCCCCGAAAGACAACTTTTCTTCTTCACACACAAAGTGATTCCGCAATCTTAATTATAAGAATCCTCAAACCAGACGTGCTGTGATCAGTTCTTAAATCAGACACTGAAATCAAAGGAAATTTTGCCCGTTTGAGGCACAGAGGACTGTTCATATTTCTTCAGCTTCTCTACCCCAAGTTTGTACACTGTCTTGAACATTATGTTCTTCTTTAAAACCTGAATCACTAAGCAAATACATAAATTCACAAGATTTACAACCCATTGTGTTCATCGGAGAACGTTAACATGGCAGAGAACAACTTTTAAACAACTACTTTGAGAAACCCACAGTACATCAATCCACACCAAATACCTGTACAAATATATTTGTTACACACGAAAAAGAAAGGATTCCTAACTGCAATCAGACCTTAAGCGCATATAGTAGCTAGTTTCCTAAATTAAACTAATTCAGTTTCTACAACCTTCCACTCACAGCTAACATATCATCAGCGAGGGATATGGAGTGCTAAGCTATAAAATGCCAGGAGCTGTGGAAGGGGAGCTGGGTTTGAAGGATACATGTAAAAAGGCCTCAGGATCATTAACTTCTCTCCTCAAAGCTTAGGAATGAGCACACTTTCTTTCTTTCTTTTCCACTGGATTTCAGATGTTGCTGTCTTAATTTTAACCTTACGTGAATTTCCTTGGCTGTGGTACAGTTTTAGTCCGTAAAATGCAGGGTTCTAATGAAAATATTGACACAGCCTTAACTGAAGTGACGGAAATAGTGCTATTATCTTGCCTTGGACAGAGGGATGCTATTACAGAGATAAAACTTGTTAAATAACAAATAGACCCCATGTCTTTCTTTGTGGAGTTGGATCAATACTGACAAAAAATGAGAAAACATTTGTGAAGGTTTTTTGAATGGCAACCCAAAGTCAATAAGATGGTATTTTTCACTCTTTTACATAAAATTTAAAACAAATTAGATCAAGTGGGTCTCATTTAATCTTCACCCAAAGTAGATCTCACTGGCATCTTGAAATCCCAAGATTTTTTTCCCTTAATAAAATTTTAGTCACCCAATCAGTGAGCTGAACTAATTTGTTGTGACCTAGGTATGTAATCAAGCATTAGAAATAACTATTAATGATGAAATAATTTTCTATGGTAAAATTAAATAGTAAAACAGCTTTTTGCAAAATAGGTTTATTTATTTCTAGAACAAAAGGATTTTACTGATGGGATGACATTCCCTGAAAATCCTCACCCAATCCTTACAATTCATTAGGCAGTTTTAACCAATTTTTGTGTGATGACAGAGCAAGTTGTTAGGGATTGTTTTTGATTTAAGCAAGAAATATTCTCCATATTCCTTTTTGAAATTACACTACATTTGTTGTTTTATATTGAAATATTTTATATTTCCTTTGAAATCTCTCATGTTACATGAACCTTATGAACTATATAGCTCTACCTCAAAATAGGTTTCTGTGTGATCCATAAATATCATCTAACAAAATAATGTTTTTATAACTGTCAATTAATTTTTTTGCCAAAGTTAACACTTTAAATCCAAGTAAATTATTGTATCTACCCAGCCAAAAAAATGTCAAGCTCTCCATTAACTGGGGTATAAAACTGTCTGACTTTCCTTGCCGACAGATTTGAAAGAAATTGCAGATAACTAAAGAGAAACTGATTTAGCAGATGGTTAGACGTGCATGGTGAAAAGCTATATATATGTATGGATATATATAAATATATATTATTATTAATATTTTTCCCATTGGGAAGAACGGCTGACTCAGTTCCGCTTCTTCTTTAGAAAGTGCTCCTTTCCAGACTAAACACAGACTTTGGGTGGGGTTGTGGGGATTGTATGTATTGTACAGTACATATTTTCCCAGGAAAACACAATCTCGGAGTGACTCTGGCTAGCCATGAAAGAGAAAAGGAGGCTTGTGGAGACGCCTCTGTGCGGAGGATATTAGGGGAGGAAACCGCCTGCCATGGAGTGGATGGAGAGCCTCTTGGTTCTCTTCCTAAACCCCAAGCTATTTGCTTAAGTAACAGGACAACTTTGGCACATACGTGATCTCCCACACTTAATGCTCCTGTTGTTATTTTCTCTGAATGTTAAATTATGCAAAGAATTTTACCATGGCTACCTGCCTACTTACTGCCTGAGTTATGGAGGTAATTACGACATGGGCAGTTCCTTTTTCTTCTCTTTTTGGCCTCGGTGGTTCCTTTCAGCTTGCTTTCATAGGCCTACAAACTAATAGAGTTTTGCAGAAAATTGATTGATTACAGTCTGATCATTCTAGGTGTCATCTGGTGTTTCCACATAGCTGAGAATGAACAGTTTATGAAGTGCCAATTGCAGCCTCCAGCTAAAGAAAGGCTCCCCAGGGCTTCAGGAGAGCTCTGGCTGCTACCAGACTTTATAATTGTTTCCCACACTTTTCCCCATCCTCTCCTACTTGTCCTTTCCCTTGTCTCTAACCCCTGCCGTCTAGGCAGGGTCACTGAACTTTCATTTTATGTCAGTGGCATTTGGCTGCAGAAGGGATTAAAGGCCGAGAAGCAGTGAGACTAGGCGACAGCACGGGAGATGGAGAGCGAAGGAATGAGAACAGGCATGAGAGAAAAATGGCAAAGCACAGACCAAGCCTTACAGGGAGGACAGCCTTCTTCGCAGTAGGCAACGGCCAGCGTGCGGGGCTGGACACAGACCTGCTGGGCATGGGAAAGGTTCACAACAGAGAAACAGCCTCTGCAGCAACTGGTATTACTGGGAGAGTTAGTCCCGCTCCTCTGTGCCTCACATGGAGCGTGATGTTGTAGCACTGAGAGCATTTCCCACGCCAGAAGAGTTACCAAAGTGGAGGAAAGTTCATCATAGAAGGGAGAAGTAGGTGCATGCAGACAGAGAAAGGGCAAAGAACATGATAAAGACAGATAATGTGCAAATAAAAGAGAAAATGAGTCCAGGTATGGATTTCTTCTCCTAGTAAGCCTTGCAGGTGAAGGGAGCAGTTTTCTTCTCAATCCCTTGTGGCAGAGCAACTACTTCAATGTTCCCAGGCACTTGGCTTCCCGGGCAAACCTTTTCATCCTTGCAAAATAAAATGCAGCTCCCCCCACCCTTCAGTATGTGTGTGCAGGGAGTACACAGATGGGCTACTAACATTTGCAGCCATAAATAACATAGAAGCTAGCTTTTAAAAACCGCAGGTTAAAGGATGAGGGCTGCCATGACGCACACAGAGAGGTTGAGATCAGAGGAGCAGCTAAAAGGGGTCGGGAGAAACAATGAATCCCCTTGTTCTGAGTCATATTTATGAGTGCTCCATTGCACCTAAAGTTCATATTTTATTGGCTAGGCCATGGGGTTTCCCCATTTGCTCATCTCTTAAAATAACACCCTTGGTTAAAATTTCCTATAAAACATAGAAATGCTACAGCAGGCAGAAATTGTCAACCCTGACAACTACATTATTTAAGTTTGTGGGTGGGGTACACTAAGCAGGAGCTGGTTTGTGTTTTGTACTGAATTATGAATTCATTTCTATACAAAAAATGGCTATAAAACAAGTAGAAAAGGAGAAGTTTTACAGCTCAGCTCTCCACTCAGAAACTTCCCACTATTATTGAGAGATGCTCCAAAAGGTGAACCTAAATGTTTAGTTCCCAACTCTTTTTGAGCAACTGCTCCGGTGCAATAGATTCAGAACTTGGCTTTATCGACCGCTATTATATGACTCAATGGCATGTGTGGTACCTTGCCAGACTGTGGCTTTCCTTTTTTCCCCACTGTAATTCAGAGCAAACTGAGACAACAATTATTAATGAGTCAGAGCCTAGAAAACTAATCAGGACAGCTAGTGCTGGTACATGATATATATCCATAGCTGACAACCAGTGGCTTTGCAGAAGCAAAATTCCACCTAACTCTCCTTTTGGGGGAGAATCAGGAGGAGGTAGGAATTTGAATAGCTGAAATTTCTGTTAGGTTTATCTTTATCTGACTAAGCAATATTGCCCATTCAGACCCCATGAGAATCTAAGGGTCTTTTCCATCCTCAATGATTCTGTGATTCTATCCCTTTGTAGACTGTCTATCAAATGAAATTGTTGTTCTAATTCTCATGTATTTGACTGTAGACAAATTAATGAAGCTATATTCATATTATCTGGAAAAGTTGTACACATAATCCAGAGTAATTATTATAAATTAATAACAATTTGTCTAGGCATATCCATTTAAAACATCCCTTTTTAAAAAGTGAGGGGGAAATATAGGTGGGGTATTCAACTATAAGGTACTGCAAAATAAGTTCAAAAAGATACTGTGTTGGACTTCGACAACATGGATAACATCAGTTTTGGAGGCAGAGGTGTTAAATTCTGTCCTGGCAAACCTAGACTACAGAAGAGGAAAGAGCAGGAACACTGAATGATTTGTGAGTCTCATTTTGGAGCAGCGGGTGGATGGCACCTGATGGCACCTGGTGCCTGGAGCCATGGGATTCTAGTGGTATGGTTTGCAAAAACGTTAGCTGAGAAATCAGAGTGGGCAAACAGTAGTGTGGATGATAAAGCCATGGGAGCAAGAGCAAGCCCAGCGTATAACTCCATGACAGCTGTAGTCTTTGTGGTGATTTATGACGGCTGAGATCCAGCAGGAACATAGCTTTGGGAAGGTTGTTCCCAAGGTTACCTCAGCTGGGGTATCTGTCAATAACTACAAGTCATAACATGCTAGTGATCCCGAAGGTTAATCTGCTACTCCTGACCAGGTTAACTTGCTGCCCCGCACATGAAATGTGTGCAAATGTTTTGCAGTGAGTCTGTCCTGGCCCCAGCCTAGCCTAAGCCTGAAAGTCGGAGAGTGAAATGTCTGAGCAGCCAAATAGGAAAAACCTGAAGATCCACAGATAGGGAATGAAAACAATGTGCCTCTGTTTTCCAATCCATAAAATGAGGATGGGCAAATACTTCTGCTTTTTCACTTCTGTGCGCTCTCGTTCTTTGACCTTGCAGAGTACTGGAATAGCTTTCTTCTTGTGAAGCCTCTTTTTACTCTTGCTGTGTGCTCCTAAGAGCCTCGCAACACCTTGCGTTTCCTCATGGTGATCTCAAGTGTTATTTTAGAAAGGGCTAAAAAAAGCCCTTCTATAAGGGCAACAAGTCTATTTACTGTTCTTAAAACAGATAGTTTTATAAAATAATGAAAATGAAAAAGAAACACTGGAATTAAAACACCAAAACTGAGATTTGAGATCTGGTGCAATGGAGAGAGGACGTGTGGCTAGTTTAGCTCTTGTTTTCAGAATATAGATTTGTGCCTCTCCAAGCCATGTGTGCATGCATATCAGCCTGTGTGCATGGCTTTGTGTATGTAATATTGAAAGCATGCAAATCTCTTCAGTTTTAGTCACTGGGATTTTTTCTCCCTTAAATCATAATATTCTTTCCCATCAATACTGTGTGGCTTTAGCAGCCCTGACCTTTCAAGCTGCCTGTTTGGGCCAGTGTTTATCAGATGACCGTTTGACCTCCTTGTTAATTGTACTTAATTACATCCTGTCGTAACATTTTGAAATAAGGAGGAGAGTTTATGGATCTGCTCCAAAGAGCTGAAGACTGAAACGGCAGCAGAATTCAGTGGTATGATGTGCTGAGTAATCTCGTAGTTAGGTCAATAAGAGCTGTGCCTTGTCCAGTTGATTACAAAATTGGATCCTTAAACCATTCCTTTTCCATTTAGGAACCTCGGTACTTCTGAGAAAAAAATCACACAGTTTTCTGTGTTCTGAGAAGGGCTTCTCCTCTCTGATCTCAGCTTGGATCTTTCTCCAGAGAGATCAAGGAAGGAGTGAGAGGTCTATTAACAGCACTGCAAAGGCTGAAGTTCACATATGATGATATAAAAAAGACAAGCCTCTATTGCCACAAGTGATCTCTCTGTGGTTTTCCAAAACTTCAGAGTTCCTTATGCTTCCCTAGAATTGCCAGTTCCCATGAGCTTTTTGAGACTTGTATAATATTTGCTATGAGATTTTCTGTGCATTGATGATTTACGGGCACATCTAAGGTTTCATTAAAGAGCAGCAATTATCCCCTGTAGTTGCAGAAAAACAAAAATGAAAACAAATCAACATCCAGAAACAGATGCAGTTCTTGCAAATGGGCACTCTAAAGGCTCAGAAAGCAACTTCAAACACTTCTTATTTTGTAATGCTTTTCATATAGCTGATGGCTTCTGAAACACATGGGGTTGACCATATTGCTTCTCTTCTCACTAAAGATAAGATATATATATGCTTCCTTTACTGTTGTTTTTCCATAGCTCACTTTCCACAAACTTGATTTATAAGATTATAGTAAACTTGATTTCCTAAAATGAATGAAGACAAAAAGGAATAGAAGCTATAAAACAATTAATACCAAGTGCAAATCTAGTCCCAAAACTTTAAGGATCACAAGGCAAAAGAATACACTTTCAATTTTATTTTATTAAAACACTGATAATTAGACTTATTGGAGAATGAAGTGCCATGAAGAATTAATTGTCTATAGTAGTAAACTACACATAATTATAGCATTATTGTAAATGGTTTATCATTCAGCATAAGTCATATTCTAGATTAAAAAAGCAAGTAACTTAGTGCTGTGCTGTGAGACTCTAGGCTGACACAGTACTGCCCATGATTATCACTGTGAACTGAACAGTATTGCCGTGAAAGCTAAAAGTCTGTACTAAGTCTTTCAGGTAGCAAAGGTTAAACCTACAGTTCAACTACACACAATTGCATTTACATAGATAAATATTTTTTACACATTGATTTAACTTACAAGCTTATATGATTAAAAATAAAACACAGAATTTGCTGAATATCATAGTAAGGTATTCAAAAGATCATAATGTTTAAATCCTCTTTGGTGTTAAGCAACAGTAAGTATAACTGAAATCATACAATTAAATTTGATGACTTTCAGGGAGGGCTGTTCTATTTTTCAGAATTTTGAGGGGTACGTGTAATGTGACACAATGTACTGTTGTTTATCAAAGTAGTTTAAAATTAGGTATTATTTCAGAATAAAGTTCTTTCTTTTCTTTGATTCCTTGGTGTGCTCCATTATTAATGTCATCTTATAGCTATAGACTATGGGTCTTCAAAAAGTAATTTTTTTTTTCATCACTTCTTAAATTATTGAATTAATATTCATGTTTACTGAAGCTGTATATCATAATGAGATCACATTTACAAGGAGATGAATTTTTATATATATATATATAAAATTTTTAATTAAAGTAAATATATTTTATAAAATGTATGTACATATATATATTTTATATATATATATAGTAACGGAAAATCCAGATACAGTTTATGGTGTGTAGTGAATACCACATAGATCAAGTTCATGTTGCAATTCACTGGGTCAGAATGGAGGGAGTAATGTCATTAAGATGAACAACATATTGCCCCCATTTTGGTTTCCCAGCAGTTGTGTTTTGCTTTCTCCATATTTGTCCATATTACTTAGAAATGGAAAAATACAAAGGATGTGCGTACTAGCATGTGTGTCTATACAGGAGAGACCTAATGTAAGAGGGATTCATCACAGGACTCGAATCAATGACACAGGCACACGTGTGAACTGAAAACTTGGCTCCATGGGCGCAGCTCCCGAATAAGTTATGTCCTGTTCATCCTGTGTTTACATTACCATCTGCTGCTGTACAGGAATGAAGCTTCTTTTATTGACATTATATCACCTTGGGTCAATGAGATTTACTGTGGACTCCATTAAACCATGCTGCTTCAGCTTGTCCGCAGGTAGGGAGTGTGCTCTCATCAAAATGGGAATGAAAGCAAGCCCCAAAAAGAAAAGACTGTGATGCTTCCAGTTTTGGGGGATAGGCAACAGATGGTTCTAAATTCCTTGAAAAAGAAAACCAGGCCTATCACCAAAGATTAGGGCAGTAGTCACTTCTAGCCCTGGTAGAAACAAAGGTTTAGCGCAAACATCTGCAAAGGCAAAGGCTGGTCAGATGCTGTAAAATGCATGCCAAATATTCTTCATGGTGTTGAACCAAAAAGATTGCATTTGAAACAAAAGCACAATGTTAGTGGTCAGGTTCACACCCCCTGCTCATTTTTACCCTCTGCTCAGAAAGACACCCAAATTTTGTCAGAGACACATCAGCTCAACTATTAGGAGTGGAGAGAAGCCAGTATTATAACATATAATATGAGCTTCAGCAGATCATCTTTGCTGTTCCAGAGATGTGTTACACCTATAGATACCTCTACAATCAGCCTGGGTATTGTATTTGCAAGTAACTTGGTGAGGAATATGAGAAATGCAGTCCCAGGTGGAATAACAGTGAAAATGCAGGAATGATACAAGCATGTCCACAGTCCTGGGCAACCAGCTCTAGGTGGCCCTGCCTGAACAGGGGGATTGGAGCAGATTACCTCCTGGGGTCCCTTCCAACCTCAGCCGTTCTGTGACTCTGTGATAGAGTGGATACAAAGAAGAAGGATCTTACTCTTGTCTTATACATTGACATCAATCATTCCTACTTTTTTTTTTGGAGTCGAGTGATGATCTTGCTCAGACAATTGTTGAATGAACAGTTCTGTCTGTTCAAAATGTCATGCTTTTTCTTTCTACTTCGGAAATTATTTTCTTGCTTTTTATGTGATTTTGAGACTCCTGTGTGACTCTCCCCAAGTCTGTCCAAAGTAACCTACTGTGAGGGATCACCACCTATTGTTATGTTACCTGGAGCTAATCTGAGCTTTTTCATGGCACAAATATTTTTTGTGAAGACTGCTTTTCCCTTCCTCTGGCAATGCAGGTCTAATGCTGGATGGCCAACCCAGAGATCTTTTAATTCAGTAACAGTCAGTGAGTTTCTGCCCTGAAAGAGGGTTGAAATGTTCATTAACTTTGGTAAGATTTAAGTTTCTTTCAGGAAAAAAAAAGTCCAGGTGTTTTTTCCTTCTTGTTGAGAGGACTTATTCCATATGGGGGGTTATATGTGGGTGAAATAATCTCTCTTTGCGAGAATAAATGATGATCAGATTAGACTACCAGAGCTGCAGAGGAGAGGGTGTGGTTTGAATCAGTATAACAAGCTGTTAAAATCACAGCCAGCTCCCAAACTGGCTGTTAAAACCTGCTGTCTGAAAGTGCCACTCCTCGCCACCACTGCCCAGTCTCCTAGCTGCTCTTCCTCCTCATCTTCCTCCTGTTTGCCCCAGCTTGTAATGTCTGCGAGGGCCCATCCCTGCTGTGCTTCTGGCCCCCTAACTCTGTTTCTCAGGACCACTGCTCAGGCTCTCCTAGGTGGGTTCTTGGCGTTGGCCAATAGCGAGCAATCACAGGGCAAACCTTCAAAACAGGGGCTAACAATTTATATAAGATGAAATTCCATTCTCTTTACATGTTTAATTTTTAAGGTAATGACTCAGTTAGTACAGTGATTAGCCCAGTGTACACTTGTGCACACAAAGTATAAATCTGAGGAACTCTGAATTCATTTGAGCCATGCTGACATACTAGCTAAGCACATGGCCTGTGATCAGCTATTTTTTTCAAATGTATTTAATATCCTATCTATAATATAGCATATCAAAATATTTTTTAATTTATTATATGTCATAAAGCATTTTTCTACTCTCTAAATGAGATGTTCTTGAGGGTTTCCCTCCTCATCGTTGTTACAGCTGGACTGTTTTTTATGGAATGTTTGGTCAGTGTTAATGGGTATGGGTAATATTAAAATACTCAGATGTGAGCATAAGGGAAGCAGAAAATAGTGCCTATCCAGTTGTATCCAGTTTGGCATGCAGACACAACTTCCATGGAAGCTTTTCAGACAAATTCCACAGCGGGAAATGGGTGGAGTTTATTAGATGGCATGTGTGAATGGTAAATGGTGGAGTGACTTGCCAACTCTGGGTGGAAGTGAGCAGAGGGTTAACATGAGCAGGAACTAAGGAGATGTGGGAAGATAGAATGGACTTTAATGTTTAGCTTTTACTCCCCTGCCAGTTGCCCTATGATGATATATGCCCTTTCACCCTCCTCAGAAGTTATGTTCCATCTGTATACTTTTACAGTGTCAAAACAGTTATGACTTACACCTATTTTCTGACCATTGGATCCCAGAGGTATAACTTTTGTTCCTATTCAGTTGCAGCTGAACCCAAGAGGGATCTTTTTTTCTGTCATTTGTTAACCTTGAGGTTGTGTTGATCTGACATCCTGACTTTCACACACAGTCAGAAACCTGGGAATAATTGTTAGTTTTCTTTGTGACGATCTGTGATTAGAGAAAAACAAAATTAAATATGAGAAAAAATGGAAGTCTATTGACAGATGGTATCAAAATGTACTGGCTTTGCAAAGCTCAGGCAAAATAGACATCATTGAAAATGCAGACAAAATTAACAACATCAGGCATGGTGGTGTAAGGATTAGCTAATTTATCTATGCGTTAGCTCAGAACTACATAATACAGTGATTTTTGATCTGTTCTATTCTTTCAAGTTAAGATTTATTTATCACTGATGAAAATGAACACAACCAAAAATCTAGTAGATATGTATTTTTAACATAGGTATTTGTGATTGGAGTGCCTTTGTAATACAGTGTGACTTAAACCAATGAAGAAATCACAAGGTTCTTACTTATTACAGTCATAATAGCAAACTGCATGTGATTTTTTCTTCATTTCCTCCTCCCAGACCCTTGGTTGTGATGCTTCCCTCTTTTGGCACACATTACTACTAACAGCACAAAACAGGTCCAAATATGACCTGTTACTGTTAATCCTAGAAGCTGTAACCAGCTGGACTTTCAACTTTAAAATTTATGGAAGAAGATTCAGCTGAGATTCATTCTACCACTGTTAGCAGAATTAAAAAGCACATATATGCAGCATATCTTTTGTTGTGCTTCGGGCTACAGCTGAACAACTGGAGTGAAAGTTTTCCATTTGGGAGGCTGAAGGATACAGTGCATTACACTGTCGAAACCAGAAGAAAAATTAGATTTTGAGGAATCACTTTTTCAACTATCTTTTATATTAGGATCGTGATAATACCCAGACTTAGACTCTCATAATTCTGCTCACTACCAAAACTCAATCTCTTTATTCTGGTTACTTACTCCTACTCTTGCATTGGCCAGAATCAAACCAGCATAAGGAAAGCAGGGTGTTGCTTTCCCACTTATTCTGTATCAACAACTAAAAGCCTTCCAGCATTTAATTATTATTGCAGCAGCTGCAGCATAGCACTTGTTTTGACTTGTTGGACAAGTGCATTTGACTTGGAAGAAGAGTAAACTGAATGAATAACACATGTTTACCAATGAAATTTTGAACAAAACATTGGCTATTGAATGAAGATCAGCAATTTCATTAAAACATCTATTTTATCCCATATTTTAGTGTGAAGTAACAAGAAGGTGTCATAGGTAATCTCACAGTGTACAGAACACCTGGGAGATTACATGTGAGAAAGCCAAGCACAGTTATGCCTCTTTGGTTGAGGCATTTCTTTAGGTCTGTGCTTATAAAAGTTCCTGGCAGGCAATGTTATACGGTTCCTGGGAACACTTTCCGGCTCAGGGTGAATGCTGACAGCTTTTAATTACTAACTGAGTTCTAATTGTTAAAATAATTAATGAAAAAAAAATTATCCTTTTTCACTCATATTCACTCATATTCTACCATGTTTTTGTAATTTCCATTATTTGCCTAATTGCTGCCTACCACTTACTAAAGTTGAATACATTGCATGTACGTTTTGAGGGGATTAGAAAGTAGAAAACACATCATTTCAACGTCCACCTTAATAATAATTTAGTGTTTCAAAATATTTTGACTTTTTCAAATATGTGTTTTGTTAATTGGTAAGAATCTATCAGATCTTATTGACTACAATAACAAAATTAAGAACTTAAAATTTTAATAATAGAACAGTGCCTTCCTGGTCATTCTCAAAAGATGTAATACTAAATGCTTGGGTAAGATACATGAATATTCTAACTTATTTTTTTATAAAGTATGGGATATTGAAATACATTTCTTCTATGAGGGATAAAGAAAGAAAACCAATACGTGCCTGAAAAAAGTCCAGGCAATGTATTCTTCTTTTTTTTTTTTTTTTTTTAAATTATGGTTTTCCTTTTCATTCTTGCTCTGGATTCTGTTGCAGTTGCTGAAGGTTGTTTTCATTGACTTTATCTTGACCTGAATTATTTTGCAATTCATACAGTTCAATAATTCTGTGCAATTATGGAAGGGATGTTCTACCATTAAAAGTCTGGATTCAATAAACAATAGATGATTTTTCATTTATTGAAACTGCCACTAACTGCACAGTATTTCATCAAACAATTTTCAAACTGTCTCTAATTTAGTTAAGCAAAATAGCCAAATGTTGCTCGTTGATGTCAGTAGCTGACCTGAAAATAAAGAATTTAGTGAAATAACTCTAAATTTACGACAGTGTAACTTGCTTCAGAATATGACCTATCAAGCTTTCTGTTTTGTGTTTTAATAAGAAAGTATATTTTATGTAAAAGCAATTTACATCATTCTTACAAAACCACATCTGTAAATCTATAATTACTTTAAATACAACCAGGCTAATAACAATAAATACAGAGAAACTCAAATATACAGTACTGCGATAAAGCAGTTCTTAAGAAACAGAACTGTTGCAAGGGAAAAAAAGTAAAGTTTCTGCAGATTTACCCTCCCTAATTAAGCACAATTCTCACTGATTACAGAAATAGTTTTGCCTCAGTTGGAAGGGGATCAGAATTTGGATTAAGTTTCTGACAATGAGTTTCATGTTTAACATAGGATATGTGTAGACTGTAATTTTGGGGACATCTATTTTCAACCCCTGCCTACATTTTTGACTTAAGGGATCATAGAATCATAGAATCGTTTAGGTTGGAAAAGACCTTTAAGATCATCAAGTCCAACTGTAAACCTAGCACTGCCAAGTCTACCACTAAACCATGTCCCTAAGTGCCACATCTACACGTCTTTTAAATACCTCCAAGGATGGTGACTCAACCACTTCCCCGGGCAGCCTGTGCCAATGCTTGACAACCCTTTTGGTGAAGAAATTTTCCTAATATCCAATTGAAACCTCCCCTGGCACAACATGCAGCCATTTCCTCTTGTCCTATCACTTGTTACTTGGGAGAAGAGACTGACACCCACCTCCCTACAACCTCCTTCCAGGTAGTTGTAGAGAGCAATAAGGTCTCCCCTCAGCCTCCTTTGCTCCAGGCTAAACAAATCCAGTTCCCTCAGCCACTCCTCATAAGACTTGTGCTCTAGACCCTTCACCAGCTTCGCTGCTCTTCTTTGGACACGCTCCAGCACCTCAATGTCTTTCTTGCAGTGAGGGGCCCAAAACTGAACACAGTATTCGAGGTGCGGCCTCACCAGTGCCGAGTACAGGGGGATGATCCCTTCCCTCGTCCTGCTGGCCACACTATTTCTGATACAAGCCAGGATGCTATTGGCCTTCTTGGCCACCTGGGCACACTGCTGGCTCATATTCAGCCGGCTGTCGACCAACAACCTCAGGTCCTTTTCCGCCGGGCAGCTTTCCAGCCACTCTTCCCCAAGCCTGTAACGTTGCATGGGGTTATTGTGATCCAAGTGCAGGACGCGACATTTAGCCTTCTTGAACCTCATACAATTGGCCTGTCCAAATCCCTCTGTAGAGCCTTCCTTCCCTCAAGCAGATCAACACTCCTGCCCAACTTGGTGTCATCTGCAAACTTACTGAGGGTGCACTCGATCCCCTCGTCCAGATCATTGATAAAGATGTTGAACAGAACTGGCCCCAATACTGAGCCCTGGGGAACACCACTTGTGACCAGCTGCCAACTGGATTTAACTCCATTCACCACTACTCTTTGGGCTTGGCCATCCAGCCAGTTTTTTACCCAGCGAAGTGGCCCATCCAAGCCACGAGCAGCCAGTTTCTCCAGGAGAATGCCGTGGGAAACAGTGTCAAAGGCTTCACTAAAGTCTAGGTAGACAACATCCACAGCCTTTCCCTCATCCACTAAGAGGGTCACTTTGTCATAGAAGGACATCAGGCTAGTCAAGCAGGACCTGCCTTTCATAAACCCATGCTGACTGGGCCTGATCACCCGGTTGTCCTGTACGTGCCATGTGATGGCACTCAGGATGATCTGCTCCATAACCTTCCGTGGCACCGAGGTCAGACTGACAAGCCTGTAGTTCCCTGGATCCTCCTTCTGAACCTTCTTATAGATGGGCATCACATTTGCTAGCTTCCAGTCAGCTGGGACCTCCCCAGTTAGCCAGGACTGTGGGTAAATGATTGAAAGTGGCTTGGTGAGCACTTCTGCCAGCTCCCTCAGTACCCTTGGGTGGATCCCATCTGGTCCGATAGACTTGTGTGTGTCTAAGTGGTGTAGCAGGTTGCTAGCCATTTCCCCTTGGATTATGGGGGCTTCATTCTTCTCCCTGCCCCTGTGTTCCAGCTCAGGGGGCTGGGTACCTGGAGAACAACTGGTCTTACTATTAAAGACTGAGGCAAAGAAGGCATTAAGTACCTCAGCCTTTTCCTCATCCTTTGTCACTATGTTTCCCACGCATCCAATAAAGGATGGAGATTCTCCTTAGCCCTCCTTTTGTTGCTAATGTATTTATAGAAACATTTTTTATTGTCTTTTATGGCAGTAGCCAGATTAAGTTCTAGATGGGCTTTGGCCCTTCTGATTTTCTCCCTGCATAACCTCACAACATCCTTGTAGTCCTCCTGAGTTGCCTGCTCCTTCTTCCAAAGGTCATAAACTCTCCTTTTTTTCCTGAGTTCCAGCCAAAGCTCTCTGTTCAGCCAGGCCAGTCTTCTTCCCTGTGGGCTCATCTTTTGGCACATGGGGATGGCCTGCTCCTGTGCCTTTAAGATTTTCTTCTTGAAGAATGTCCAGCCTTCCTGGATTCCTTTGCCCTTCAGGACTGCCTCCCAAAGGACTCTTGTCAACCAGACTCCTAAACAGGCCAAAGTGTTCCCTCTGGAAGTCCAAGGTAGCAGTTCTGCTGACCCCCCTCCTTATTTCTCCAAGAATTGAAAATTCTATCATTTTGTGATCGCTATGCCCAAGATAGCCTCCAACCATCACATCACCCACAAGTCCTTCTCTGTTCACAAACAACAGGTCCAGCGAGGTGCCTTCCCTAGTTGGCTCACTCACCAGCTGTGTCAGGAAGTTATCTTCCACACACTCCAGGAACCTCCTAGACTGTTTCCTCTTTGCTGTATTGTATTTCCAGCAGACGTCTGGTAAGTTGAAGTCCCCCACGAGAACAAGGGCTAATGATTGTGAGACTTGTTTGGAGCTGCTTATAGAATATTTCATCTGCCTCTTCATCCTGGTTGGGTGGTCTATAACAGACTTCGACCATGATGTCTGCCTTGTTGGCCTTCCCCCTGATTCTCACCTATAAACACTCAACCCTTTCGTCACCATCATTAAGCTCTAGAGAATCAAAACACTGCCTAACATACAGGGCTACCGCACTGCCTCTCCTTTCTTGCCTATCCCTTCTGAAGAGTTTATAGCTATCCATTGCAGCACTCCAGTTGTATGAGTCATCCCACCATGTTTCTGTGATGGCAACTATGTCATAGTTTTCCAGCTGCACAATGGCTTCCAGCTCCTCCTGTTTGTTGCCCATGCTGTGCGCATTGGTGTAGATGCACTTCAGCTGAGCTATTGATCCCACCACCTTTATTTGGAGGGAGAAGCCCTAATTCCTACATGACTGTTCTCAGGCATTTCCGTGGTTTCTAACACATCAATAACCCTTGTGTCTTTGCTGCCACATGGATCTCCATCCCCTACCTCCACTGAGACGGCAGACCAAAGGACCTCGCTAGCATACCGTCCCTCAAACTTTGGTATGCTGCCCCCAGGCTTTTCTCTAGTGAACCTGGTTTTATCCCTTTCCCCCTTCAAATCTAGTTTAAAGCTCTTTCAATGAGCCCTGCTAACTCCTGTGCAAAGATCCTTTTCCCCCTTTGAGACAGGTGTACCCCATCCGTTGCCAATAAGCCTGGTGCTGCGTAAACCGACTCGTGATCAAAAAACCCCAAATTGTGCCAGTGACACCGGTCTCGGAGCCAGGTACTGATCTGCTGGCTCTTCCTGTTTCTTCTCTCAATGTTTCCTGCAACTGGAAGGATAGAGGAGAACACTACTTGTGCTCCTGATTCCTTAACCAGTCGTCCCAAGACCTCTGAAGTCTCTTTTGATTGCCCTCGTACTTCTTGTTGCAACTTCATTGCTGCCTACCTGAAAAATCAATAATGGATAACAATCTGAGGGCTGTACCAGGGTAGGAAGCTTTCTCTTCACATCTTTAACCCAGTCCCCAGGGAGGCAGCAGACTTCCATAAGAAGTGGGTCTGGTCTGCATATTGGGCCTTCTGTTCCCTTCAGAAGGGAGTCTCCTATGACAATGACTTGTCTTTTTTTCTTTATGGAAGCAGTTTTGATGCAGGGCGTAGGCCGACTTAACCTCGGCAACACCTCCATGCTAGATGAACCATCGTCCTCGTTATTGTTCGGTTTCACTTGCAGAGCCTCACGCCTATTATGCAAGGGCACCTGGGAAGGTGGGGTAGTCACAGAGGAGACGCGCCTGCTGCGCCGGGCAGGAACTTGTCGCCATTGCCCCCATCCCTTAAGTCACTGTGTTCAGCCAGGCGGAGAGAGGATAGGGAATCCTCCGTATCATGCATCCTGTCTGCCTGTTGGGCCTGTCTCAGGGAAGGTAGGGCGCAATTCCAGTAGTCTATCTCTCTCTTGCACTCCCTGATACTCCTCAACCCACTCCCCTCCTCCCGGAGCTCTGTCACTAAGCGGAGGAGTTCCTCTACCTGGGCGCACCTCCCACAGGTACTGGCGTAAAAGCAGGGCACACCATGCAGCCTGACACCTGGGTGGCAGCGTGTTCCCACTGGAGCTCTGTCTGGGTAGTTGTGTCAGTCGTGGTGGGTGCAGACCTTAGAGAAGCCGTGGCTTTCCGCTGGATCCTAATATGCCTGCCCTTAGGCTTTGGGTATGGGCTGATCCATTTTGATCGGAGACAAGTTCCCAAAAGATCTCAGTTCACAAGGTAAATTCTGAACATCCCTAAGACACATGGACAGACATGACTGAAGCCTGTGCGATGTATTTTCCCACCTCAGTCTGGGAAGGGAGATGGGGAGGGAAATGGAGGGTTATTAAGTGTAAATCACCCGCTTCCCTTTACTACAGGCTACAGAATATGCATTGGGGCACCAGCCATCCCTCACTCTGCTGATGAAAATGGGTAAAAAGAAATGCAGAAGACTTGGTACTAAAAGGAGAACAAGCAAGTGGGCATATGACTCTGAAGCTTTATAGTTAAAACACTCAGCTGAATGATTATCTAGTAAATGCCTAATGTCAAATGAATAAAATAATCAGATGTGGGAACAAAAACTTATTTCATTCTCATTTTGATGCCCAACCCCTGCATTTCTTCTGTGCAGTGGCCCAGGATGTCCCACTGCTGGGCTACTCAGCGTCCTGGCATTTAGGATATGGTCATCGAAAGCAGCTCATAGGGATTGAAATGTCCTTTGACTGACCAAGGGCTATCTCTTAGTCCTATTCTCTGGAGCTGCAGATGACTAAAGGGGAAATGTAGATAAAAACTCCTCTGTTCTTCTTACTGGCTGGTGCAAGACAGTTGACCCTTAACAAACAGAAGCGTCTCTCCACTGACTGTATCAGGCAGCCGTCTCTGGTGTCCGGAACAATCCTTTAAGGACAGGTGACTATTTTTATCAATTTCAATGTCTAACTTAAAATAGTTTTCCTGAGTCTAGATCAGGAATCTTACCATTCTATAAAACAGATTAAACCTATTAAAGCAGTACTGCTTAGACAACTATTTATACTGTCTGCTTTTTTTTTTTTTTTAAATAATCGCTTGGGAAAGTATTTTTCATCACACTTGGACTCTAAAAATCCACTTGATTTAAAACCTTTTTAGAAGACTGTAGTCCTCATTCAAAGGCCAATGGGCAGAATGAAAAGGCTGCCATTTACCTCAAGAAACTTTGAATTAGGTTTTGCATTTTTAGGACTTTCAGAGTAAAAAGATGAAAGATATACTTGCTGAGAGAAGCTTAATCTGTTTCTAAAGTTAATGTTCATTTTCTACAGTGTAAAAGCCTAAACAAAGTTACAAAGCTTTAAAATATATTTTTTGAAATCTATTATCTGGTCTCCTCAACTGAGAATGGTGTTCTGATGAATGTGCTGCTTAACTTCTCTCTGATGCAATTCATTAAAATATTTACACCTAGCATAGCTGGTTGGTTTTTTTTTTAAATCCTTCATTCTGCTCTAGGATCACATCTTTTCTCCTATTCACATGCCCTACAAAACATTTGTTGCCTTATTTTGTAAAAAGTGAGTCACTTTAATCGTGGAAGAGAGAATGTGTTTCTAGAATTTGAGTGTTGGAGAGAAGAGCAAGAATGAAGTAAACAGCTATTTGATGTCTGTCTTTTCACAGTAGCACAATAGCTAATTCCTAGGGCCTCTGACCTTTTAGTGTCCTGTAACAGAGTACTTGCATTAATCTGTTGCTTATCTGCCACCTACCACATTTGATATTTCCAGCCTCTGCTTTCAATTATCAGTCATTAGAGGCAGCACTGAGTAATTTCAGGAGAAAATGCCTGGAACCTTTGACCTGTTTTTGTCAGATAACCACAAGTGTTCACTGTAGATAAACTATCATTTCATTATATTCAAGATGTAAACGAGTGTCGTTTGTAGTGTATCAGCTTACTGTAACCTTTATCACCTTGAAGTGATTAAAACTGACTGGTTTACTTAGTGCTTATCCAAAGAATTCAGAGTGAAACAGTGAAATTCAGTGAGATTAGTGTAAATGGCCCCTTATAGATGCACGCTGTCTGCAAGACCCTCCATTTTGCCTTGGCATGTATATTTAGTAGTTAAACAGTGACATTACGTTGATTAGTGAGGCTTCACTATTTGTGAATCCAGTTGGGATCCTGGGATCTTGCATTGTAAAATCAGCTTGTTACAACATACCTTTGGTTTGTTCCCTGGTTTGCCAAAGCTTTCACTTTCCCTACATGTCACCACATACCAACCTCTTCAGGAAAAGCAAAGCACATGTCAGTGGGGAGCTAATCACTAATGAAAGAGCACGTCTAATAGTCCCTCATGCACTATGACCTAAACACATTGCTAGCACTTTTTACATTTTTTAAGCTCAGTCAACAGTTAATCAGACATTTATAGCTGAATTGGTAAAATACCCATTACTTATACTGTCCATCCATATATGTGCTTTGTATTTTTTTTCCAGAAGACAAATACTTCTGTTAAAGAAAATTAGTGCATGATATTTTCTCTTGGTGTGAAAGATGTCCCCTTTTCCAAAATATCTTTTTGGTGTAAATTTGTCTTCATTCTTCTCAGAGTTGGACTTAGTGTTAATACAGTATGAATATTTCATCAGTTTGCCACATGGGTGGAAAATATCATTCTTTCCCATCTTACACACAGGTGTTTGTGATATTCCCCTGAGCCATGATTTGTCTGATGTAACCATAGTGCTGAATATATTAGTTTCAGGTGGTATAAAAATAACATTTTAAAAAGTTGATGCTAAGAATCCTGATCAATGAGAGCAAATGAAGAATTTTGTTGTAATCAGCATTGACCCTAATATTCTAGTTATTTTTACTTAGAAAAATTATATTCCTCCAATGGTTAAAAAAGGACTTCCTGATTTTCTGGTCAACCAGTTTTTAGATGCTGTGATCGGTCCCACAGAGATGCATTTTGGCAGATGAACTGAGCAGAGCTGGAATGACATGAGAACGCTCTGGAAGAACTGAATACTTAAAAATCTTAACCTGTATTTTTCGGGCTGCCAGTGTTGAAAAGCTCTCGCCATGTGAAATAAAAATATTTGAGACATAGTGCCCCCCTGCACTTCATGCCATTTCAGCAGGACAAAGGACCTGAGAGATACCCTGCCGAGCATTCATGGTCTTCCCTGACAAGGCATTTATTAGATGAAGAAGGGATCAAGACTTGTGTATTATTTTCAGTATTAAAATACTCAATATCATTAAATAACATTTTGCTTTTACAACTTGGCTATCATTCTAGCCATTAGTCATTGTTGCAACATCACCATCACTGCTTTTTTTACAGTCTACTATATAATGCAAGATCTTAAGTTGTCTAAATTTATAAAAATTGTTTTTATGTTTTGTACATTGGCCGACAGAAATTTGCAGTTTGAGATTCTGGCTTCGTTGTGGAGAGTGGGACCTCCCTGGACTTGGTTTTTTTCGCAGTGTTCAGTGACTGTTTCCTACAACCCTTCATTTGTGCAAGCTGTTCCTGCTCCCAAGTCCTGGCCTGCCTGCAAATGCTGTCTTGACCCAAGGAAATTTTGAACTTGTGTCCCTTTCAGATGGCAGTGCTGTCTGTTCCTTGGGTACACATGGAAACACAGATAAGTACTAGCTGTGTGAGCTGTGATAATTAATTTTGTGCCCATCAGGAAGTGGCTATCAGTATTCTTTCAGCAGTTGTGAGTGGTCCTGAGAGAACCCCACCGATGCTATCACAGGGTATTGTAGAGATTTCTGTCCAAACTATAACATATAGGGAGAGAACTGCTGTTTCCAAACTAATGTTACTAATTAGAAAGTACTTGTAAGAAACGAGACAAAAGGAAACCTCAAACCCAAATAAAAATGAAACAGGCCAGGAGTACTGGCATTTAAACCTTTTATTCTGTGTCTAATTCTCCAATGCTTATTCACAGTGGGTAGTGCTTAGTTACCGGTGCATGCTGGTAAATGCTTGTTGAATACTAACCAGAGATATCAGAAAGGGTTGCTACATTAAGTCTGCCTTTAAAATATTTTTCATTTGAAGGTTATTGACATACCTGTTCCACATCAGCTTCGAAATGCTCAGTTATAACCTTAGAAACTTGCAGCAGACTCTTTGCACTACAAAAAGTCCTCCCCGGTTCAGTGCATTTGCATATGCTAATCTCTGCCAAGTTCTCGCCAAAATGAAAGGCTTTACATGGACATTAAAAAAAAAAAGCAAACAACCCCCAAACCTCAAGTCAGATCTCGGTATATATCTCACAGCTTAGAACCGGGCAGTGGAGCTGCTAAATAGACTGTATCCTGTTTCTCTTCAGTAGCAGCCCATTCATCTTCAGGTACAGAGCAGCCAGTTTACATGCTTCTGCCTCTTTTCTGCTTTACTTTTTCTACATAGTGTATGATGGCAAACCCATGTAAGCTAAATACGCACTTGAGTCAAGTAAACCTCACACTTAGCAGACAATTTTCTTTTTGTCAGCCGGGAGAAAGTTCATTTTCACTGAAGATAAAGGGTTCTTATAGCCTATATATTTTATTTTTGGTGGTTCTTAAGGCAACATAGATTTGTACATTTAAAAAAAATGTATGCTAATAAAAACAAGGCTAGTTCACATTTTTGAAAGGGTGAAAGGGAAGTACACTGTAAGGGACTAGCTACATGGCCACAGGTGACTTAACTAGTAACTACTGCTCTGAAAATAATGTAAATACTTTTCCTTCAATGGCTCCCACTTTAATATGTCCGTAACTGTACCCTTATATGGCAAGCCCAAAACATTTTTTTTCTTTTAGTGCGTTTCTATTTTGTAAGACCACATATACATTATAATAATACACATATGCAGTTTTATATATAAATATATATTTATACACACATACAAACACATACACATTGTATATGTAGACAAAATTGCTTGGGTGTAAACATATACATGAGCATATAAGTACAAATATACATGTATATCGTAATAACATACACATTTTATTATTTATACATGTAACATTTAGTAATCTAAACATGTGCTTTTTCAGAACTGACATTGTTCCTCCCTCAGATCCGAGGACTGTTAATACTAAAACACAATAAAAGAGCAGGGGTTATAGGAGGGAACATTTAGTGGAGCTGGGTGTACTCATAAATGTTTAGCTGATCATCCAAACCGAACCCCCGCTCTGAGTGTTTTAGGCTTTGTCCACCATCAGTAAAACAAAGCACCTGTCTCACGAGGCAGGTAGAACTCCTCCAGAAGTGAGAAGTTCTCTCTTCTCACAGAGCACAGCTTCTTCACAGGTCAATGATACATTGTACTCTGTGGCACTGGAAACCATGGATCATTTTCCTTTCCACATCCATAAAATCTGAAGTATTAATCCCATAAGATGGTCATCAGCCAGTACTGTGGCCTGTAGGTTCCCTTGCCACATCAAAACACGTATTCCATTGCAAAAGTCGCTCCTAACTCAGGGTCAGAACTGCAGCAGACAGTGGAATTAGCCCCAAATCAGTTGTAAACTCAAATAAACTAAAATCCTCTGTTTACTCCCCCTTAAAATTCTGTGCAATCCTGCATTAAGCAATGATGAGGTTAACTTTTTTATTTTAAATTATGGCAGTGTCAGAAGCAGTGGGAGCTGCATCTGCTCACCCACAGCAGGTTTGAGGGGACTTCTCAAGCCAGGATTGTGCTCCTTTTGCTGCCAGGGTGCCAGAACCACTCAGCCCTGATTCACAGCTCCTTCTTCTGACCACTGGCAAGATGACGCTTATGCCATTAGAGTACAATGCGTTCATTCATATGATGTAACTGCTTCTTAAATATATAGTTGTTGCAGTGCACTTTAGTACCACTTCAGAATTTATTACATTAAGTGGAAATGAGCAGCATTTCTCTCATCTGCCTGGTTATTAGTGGCAATTAGTGTTTTCCAAAGTCATCTATGGCTCTGACATTACTACTGCTATGCTTATGACTACATTGAAGTCCTAAATCCTTTCGCAGCTTTCAGTTTGTCCATGTTTCTAGTTACTTTACAACATGGCCCCTTTCAGCTTTTTTTAATATTCTTTTGTGGTGGGTTGACCCTGGCTGGATGCCAGGTGCCCACCAAAGCCGCTCTATCACTCCCCTCCTCAGCTGGCCAGGGGAGAGAAAATATAACGAAAGGCTCATGAGTGAGATAAAGACAGGGAGAGATCTCCCACCAATTACTGTCATGGGCAAAACAGACTCGACTTGGGAAAAAAAAATTAGTTTAATTTATTACTAGTCAAATCAGAGTAGGATAACGAGAAATAAAATCAAATCTTAAAAACACCTTCCCCCAAACCCTCCCTTCTTCTTGGGCTTAACTTTACTCCCGAGTTATCTACCTCCTCCCTGTCCAGCAGCGCAGGGGAATGGGGAATGGGGGTTTGGGTCAGTTCATCACACGTTGTCTCTGCTGCTCCTTCCTCCTCAGGGGGAGGACTCCTCACACTCTTCACCCGCTCCAGCGTGGGGTCCCTCCCACGGGAGACAGTCCTCCACAAACTGCTCCAGTGTGGGTCCCTTCCACGGGGTGCAGTCCTTCAGGAACAGACTGCTCCAGCGTGGGTCCCCCATGGGGTCACAAGTCCTGCCAGCAAACCTGCTCCAGCATGGGCTCCTCTCTCCACGGGTCTGCAGGTCCTGCCAGGAGCCTGCTCCAGCACAGGCTTCCCACGGGGTCACAGCCTCCTTCGGGCATCCACCTGCTCCGTTGTGGGGTCCTCCACGGGCTGCAGGTGGATATCTGCTACACCGTTCACCTCCATGGGCTGCAGGGGGACAGCCTGCCTCACCATGGTCTTCCCCACGGGCTGCAGGGAATCTCTGCTGCGGCGCCTGGAGCACCTCCTCCCCCTCCTTCTTCCCTGACCTTGGTGTCTGCAGAGTTGTTTCTCTCACAAATTCTCACTCCTCTCTCCAGCTGCAATTGCTGTTGTGCAGGGTTTTTTTTTTCCCCCTTCTTAAATATGTTATCCCAGAGGCGCTACCACCATTACTGATGGGCTCGGCCTTGGCCAGCAGTGGGTCTGTCTTGGAGCCGGCTGGCATGGGCTCTATTGGACACAGGGGAAGCTTCTAGCAGCTTCTCACAGAAGCCACCCCTGTAGCCCCTCTGCTACCAAAACCTTGCCACGCAAACCTAATACTTCTTTCCACTCCAGCTTCTGGAATTTGTATAAAAGCTACCGAGTTTTTTTTCCTTTTGAACTGAAGACACTGGGCTGGTGGAATTTCCTTTAACTGGAAGTATGTCTGGGCTTGTGGTTTTATTATTTGCACAGTTTCATATTGTCCTGTTTGTTTACTCCCAAGCACAGGGAACGCTCCATTAATCATGGGAAATGAGCATTCGTTTCACCTCTTTAATTTACATTCAACTCTTTTTCTCACAGTTGAAAGGGACAAGGACTTCTCCCACCAGCGAAGGCACTACAAAGAGTTTCGCTTTGACCTTACTCAGATCCCGCACGGAGAGGCAGTGACAGCAGCTGAATTCCGGATATACAAAGATCGAAGCAACAGCCGCTTTGAGAATGAAACCATTCAGATTAGCATATATCAGATCATCAAGGAGTATCCAAACAGGTACCCTGTTGGCATGAACGTATCACATGTTGAATAACGTCTCATGTTTCTATCTTAAGTAGGGAGACAATAACTGATCATAAGTGTACCCTCGGCAAGGCATCATTGCTACTACTGTGGCTTGTGCAGCATTAATTCCTAGGCAACAACAACAAATACTGAGCAAGAATAAAACTTATCTTCAGTGTAATTTATTCCAGGTTTATGGAGAGTTACATGTCCAATCTCACCAAATAATCTGCCCATGCACAGAGGGGGTGAGGGTTCGTGTTCTCAGTGAGCAAATGGTGGAGTCGTATGCATAGTCTAAGCATCTGGATTTGGGAAATGCACCATTTACTGACACTGAGGTACTACAAGCCAAGATTTGCTTAGTTCTTTAAAGGCAGATAGATTGTTCAACTTTGTTTACTTTTGAAGGAGCATGGCTTTTTTGCATGTGTTTTAATATTCTGCAGAATGTAATTAAAAGGTAAAGTCATGCACTAACTTTAAGATGACATATGCACACTTAACACACGCTGCTCACCGTAACTGAAAATTAAAACAAATCATAGAATCATAGAGTCATTTAGGTTGGACAAGACCTTTAAGATCGAGTCCAACCGTAAACCTAATACTGCCAAGTCCACCACTAAACCATGTCCCTAAGTGCCACATATGACGTTACATATGAGCAAATCTCTGAATCTGAGATTGCAGAGCTCTGTGTGTGACATATTTCCAAGACTCTATAAGACCTGAGTAAATGACCAGATTTCACCAGGTAAAGTAGCTAAATACCTGAAAATTCCCATTGAAAACTAGTAGCAATTCCAAGACGCTTCTGAAAAAAGCTACATACACCCAAAATTTGGGTTTTAAAATTAAATTAGTTTATGTCTTTTCTCAGAAATGTGGAAAAAAAAAAGTTTTGTTTTGAGATAAACAAAAACTCTCCCTCATCTTGGAACAGATAAAATATTTCTATCCTGAGCATGTTTAGCAAAAGCAAAGAAAATGGCAGCCTAAACTTGCAGAGTATTCTGGAGGAAAAAAATGCCCCATCACCCGTTAGCCAGAGTTCAAATCTCTTTTCTGCCTACAGAAGCTTGAGCTTGTACCTTCCAGGTGAGATCTCTGAACACCAAGTTATAAAATATTTATGGCTATAAACAGGGAGTAATTTTATATCAATGGAGCAGAATCAACAGGCGGGAAAGCACTCATCCTTCCAGAATACCTTCTGCTTTCTTAGTAAATTTGGGAATGAACAAAACAGTGTGGGATATTTTTTTACCTCTGTCTTCAGCTTGCAAAAATTCTTTTGACGTAGGTTCTAAAAGAAACTTGTTGGAGGAAGGAATGAAACAGGAAAGAACAAAGCATATCTTTTTAAAGAGCACAGGTCAAGGCTAGGGTGAAGAAAGCTCTTCACCTGAAAACTCAACAATTTTTTTTTAAGAACTAATGGGAAAAGTCAGTTTTTCTAATCCCTTTGATGTTGTTTTTTTTTTTTTAATGTTTTCCCAGTAGGTGGTTTCTATTCTATTTTAGAGAAAGCAAAACTGCTTACTACTCTGAAGCAAGATCACAATTTAATATTATCTGACTTGTTAAAATGACAGCTGTCTCTGTGAAGCCATTAAAGAATGCTCTTGATTTCTTTCAATACATAAACATAAATTTATGAACATTTTATATTTCCATTTACAAACATAAAAGCCCCATGTCCTCTAATAGAAGCATGGTGCTGGAAAGGGGGGCATGGAATGATATGCCACCCATTTGATTTCACCAGTATAACTACAGAAACTTCAGATGTAGACTGTGTTTCCCTCCTATTGTTGATTTTGCCAGTCTCTACTCATATATGGAGTATATAGAGGCAAATGCTTCAGTGGGACAGGATGGAAGAAGACCACAAGCTCTCCACTGTTCAAGTTAGAAATAAGGAACTTTTCCCACAAGCTTCTTGATACCTCCAGACAGAAGAGCTGCCAGGAATAATTTATCTTTTTTTTTTTTTTTTCAATAAAGCCACAGCTTTTGCTTTGAGTCCCAGACTTCATTAGTGTTATTCTTGACTTTGTCACCTCAGGTTTGTCCTACATACGTACATGAGATTTTAGGTGCAAAATTTTCAGTAGCTGCAACTGCAGAATGTGAGGGTGAGAGAACTGTGAGGGTGGTGAGACACTGCAACAGGTTGCCCAGAGAAGTTGTGGATGTCCCCGCCCTGGAAGTGTTCAAGGCCAGGTAGGATGGGGCTTTGAGCAACCTGGTCTAGTGGAAGGTGTCCCTGCCTGTGCAGGGGGCTTGGAACTAGATGATCTTTAAGGTCCCTTCCAACCCAAACCATTCTATGATTCTAGGATTCTATAATGTCCCACACTCCTTACTAGTGCTGTACCACAGCAAAACTGCAGGGTTTGACCCTGCTCCTCCACCCTTCTTTGCTTTGAACAGGAAACATGGGTGTCTGACAGGGCTCTGCAATCCCAAACGCAGTCCTGCTATGCTTTCAGGCAAGGAGTGGTCAGGGTTTAGGGTTTTTGAGTTGCAGACTAAGGATTATGTTGTAGTCTCGGACATTTTTCTGTCTCTGTGGCAGCATGACCACTGAAGTGTGTGTGTATTGAATTCACTTGGAGTTTGCTGAAATTACAGTCTTTGGGATTGAAGTTTTCTATTTGTTCTAAGGAACCGT
The DNA here is from genome assembly GCF_018139145.2 of Gymnogyps californianus. Classification (NCBI taxonomy): domain Eukaryota; kingdom Metazoa; phylum Chordata; class Aves; order Accipitriformes; family Cathartidae; genus Gymnogyps; species Gymnogyps californianus. Next base: position 100,779,109 of record NC_059473.1, read on the forward strand.
ATAAAGCACGGCAAGGCAAACTTTCCTACGCAGCCCTGCCAATGTACTCCTACCCGGATCTTTTGTCATGACGAAAGTAATGTAGTCCAACAGGCCAAATCCTTGTTCATGATCTGGTGGCAGCTAGCCATTAATTTAACTAAACCCCAAGGATTCTTCCTGCATTAGGGAATCCTCAAATGGCATTAAGATACTAAAGCAGCTTTCTGGAATGAGGCAAGAGGTGAAGCAGCATTATGGGCATGGCCTATTACATAGTAATCATGATTTGATCTGGTCGAAAACTTTTCTGGGTTTCAAGGAACATATAGACGGTTTATTCCACCTTTACTTCCTTAAGTGACCCAGGAGATGTGGAGCTTCTTAGACGTTCTGCCCACAGCCTCTTTGCTGAAATTCTTGACTGTGGTAGCATTTCTGCTGTAGACAACTGGCCGTTTGGGACCAGACTGAGATCACTAAACTTAAACAGCCTCCACAAAGGTAAAGCCAATCAGCTGTATTCTGCCTGAATGTGTTCACTGTTGCATTTCAGGCTATTTACGACATAATGCCTTACTTTTTTATTATGTGTTGTGGGCTATTTTTTAAATAGAAATATTTTTTAAAATTAGAGCCAAAATTTGCAGCTGTTTTTCATTTTAAGTGTGATCGTTCTTTTCTTTTCACAGAATAAAGGAGAATTTTAAAATTAAAAATGTCACAAAATGTGATGAGAAGTTTGAGTGAATGACACCAGCTAATGGGGGAATCCTGATCCCAGAGCTCTCATTGCCTTCTCAGGGGTCAGGTTTTCACCCTATGTTTGTATCAATTGTGAAAGAAGTTGGGTTTTTTCCTGACAAATACTTTGAATTTCTGTAGTAAATTACTGTTATGAGGGCTAAATCATTAGCACTGGTCCAGAGACATTTTCTCAATTCTACTATGTGTTCTGGAGCATCAGTTCTGGTTTTCTCTAGGTACCCACAACTAATTTTTTGTTCATTTGCTGAGTTAGTGTGTAAGGACAACCTGCCTCTTTCAGTCTATTACCTTAGCCAGATCACTATGCTTGTAGGAAGGTAGACAAGAAGGTTGACATATCAATACCAAAGACACTTTGGTGTGAGTTTCTGCTGCAGTACAAAGTAATAAAGTCACACTGAGGAGAGATCCACAGGGGAAATTTATCCTTTATATGGATTTCTGGACTGTACCATTAGTAGTGCCCTATTCTGATTTGGCATATGAGACATTGTGCATCCTGACTTTTGAGAACATTTTGTATCAGTCCCAGCAAAGTTTGGACCTGAAAGAATCTATACAGGAAAACAATTATGTATTCTAGGAGGAAACAAGACAAATGTGAAATTATACCACTGTGATATTGTAATATTTTATATTCTGAACAATTTTATAGTTTCCTATTAAATCTACTGAATGTTACAAAAAACATTTATAAATAAACATCTTAAAGACTGTCACATTCAGAATTAAACCTTTCAGCTTTAAAGTTCCGATAAAACTGCTTATTAGAGAAAAAAGTTGGCATTTAAGACTCCAGAGAGTACTATTTATGAGCTTGTGGTACGTTGTTAATTTGTTCAGTGCCAGTATAGCAGGTCAGGCTCTTTTGAATTATAAGACTGTTTTCATGTTAGCTCCAGAGGGAGAACGTATGTTTTCTCCTTGTGTGGTCATTAGTACAGTTCTACTAGAATGGAAGTGATATAAGCCCAGCAAAAGATTATCCTTTAACAGAAGAAAAAAAGGCGACTTGAAAGAAAGCCCTTTCAATTTTCTTTTTTTTTAAAAAAGGCTCCTTTATAATTTCTGAGCTCTTTAACCTGATTCTGCAGATATTTCTCATATGTAAGTAAACATACGCTTGTCATAGTTCATTTGGTCTTATTTTCCTGAGCATTGAACAACCACAGTTTCAAGAGCTATATGAAATGTTTTTTTCAGTATCAGACCTTCTAGGTGCATTTACAGTGTTTAGTCTAGATAAGACAGTAACTTCCTATGATGTCATTGCAGTTAAACAACATAAGAATACAGTGACAGGACCACTGTAATTTTAAATCCACTTTTTATACACAAAGCCTATTATTTCTGCCCCTCTTACCTCTTTAAGCGTATATTCATGCTGTCTGTAAGGTAAAAATACGATTCCAAGGTCTGTGTAAGCCAAGTCTGTCTTTAGTTGACTTGGACAGTCAAAATTTAGAATAAAATATTTTTGCTTGTATATTATTGATTACTATTTATGGCAGAAATGAAATAGGTTTCTGTAACTATAGATTTAGGTTTAAAAGGCTAAATGGTGAAAACAGCTTTTAATAATGCATGCTGCTTTGTAGAAGCATGTAAAACAAAACTGGTGAGAGCTAAATACCTTGTGTTTAGTGTGGTCATTGTAGTAAATTATTTGTAATACAGATGTGGTTCTGGAACCAATTGTGTCAGGAGATATGTGAAAACAGAACAAATAAACGATCCATGCTAAATATTTAGTAACATGATTATACTAACTGCCCTGAGCAGCCCTTCTGAATTACTGGGAGATTTCATGGGAACAAATTTGAGAATATACCAGGGAACTGAGGGTTAAAATGTAATAATTACATTATTGAATATATATATAATTTCTACTTTGATATAGAGACTTATTTTCTAAACATCTGTGCTAATATGAAACTGTCTGAACCGTCATCTATTCACGTTTTGTCATATGATATAGCTGCTGTCATATGTTATCAATAACAGATTTTTTTAGCAACGCTATGCCTTTGAATTTTAGTTGAAATTGGTATGTGATTTTGACAATTTTTGTCTTTTAAACTGAATGGTTTATTAAAGTTAATCTTCCTGAGACATTCTAGTGCTGAAAGATGAATCCTTTATACACAGCCTCAATTATATATTTTGTGTATTTATATCAGGAAGCTGGATTTTTCAGATTTTCCAGAGCTTTAGTTTTTACATGCTGAGACTCATTGCAGAAAGGCCTCTCAGGGGAAATACCTGTATTATACTTAACAATTACGTTAGCTACAGCACATGCTGTACTGTGTCATGATGAGGATATGTCAAAGGATTATTCATTTGGACTCCAGGAAGTTATTGTCAGCAAGGAAATTAAGGACAAAAAATAATAATATTTGAACGCCTTAACTCTCTATTTTCTTTAACTTAGGGATGCAGACTTGTTCCTGTTAGACACAAGAAAGGCTCAGGCTTCTGATGTGGGCTGGTTTGTGTTTGACATTACTGTGACCAGCAATCACTGGGTGATCAATCCACAGAACAATCTGGGCTTGCAACTCTGCGCTGAAACCGGGGACGGTAAGATCATAACTGTAAATCATAACACCGTATATGCTCTTGTCACCTCTTGCTAGGAATCTTTTCTGGATGAGTGTTTTTTAACTTGACTGGGTGACAATTCACTGAGAGTTTATAAGCAAAGAACACAATTCTTATCCTGCCATAGCTATAGTCTGCAAACTTTCTATTCTCAATTCTGTAGAATATGGCAATTATAAAGCTAACTGAATCAAGTTAAATTAAATGAAGCCTGGGATAAAAGCTCCTACATACAAAATGAAGTTCCATTTCAATGTTCTTCCACTGATGATTACATTCAGGAAACTGAAGCAGATTTGTGGAATTTTTGTTTTAGAATGTTTTTAAAGAACTTTCTGGGCTGAAGCATGGAGAAAGGTATAAAAAACCCTCAGGACAGTTCAGGAGGTATCTCATAGTCACTGGTACTGATGTTGGAGAAAGGTTAACAATAGGGTAATGTGGGAATTGGTTTTCTATAATTTGAAAAAAAATTAATTTCAAAAATTTTTTATCTTGAAATGGGTTAAAAATTTGAAATCTTAAAAACTTTAATTAGCTGAAAATTAGGAAGAACACTATCAAAACTGAAGTCAGAGCTGTGGGGTTTTTAGTACAAATTTACTGGGCTACTACATTATTCACAGTTATGCTTTTCGTTAAAAAGTGAAAATGCATCTCAATGCAAAATAATATTTTTAGAAGAAATGTTCTTTACTTAAACTTCTTTAGAAACTAATAAAAAGAGACTTATATACTGTTTTTTCTGTGATGGTTCACTTAATCCATACTACTTTACAAGCAAACTTTCAGATTTAGCTCTTTCTTGTCAAAAAGCTTTTTATGTCAGAGGTCAAGGGATCTATGATGCCGGTTAATCTAAATCTTAGCTGACATAATGTTAATGAGTAGCAGAAGAAACCCTGGTGTAAGGATTAATATTTTTTTCGTCTTTCTTTGTTCTGGCTACATTTTCTCATTGTTTTTGATCTGAATTCTCCCTCAGGCTCAGCTGGGCTGTGAACAAAGCCTCTCATACTTTTTCAGCAAGTGCTCCGGCTGCTGGAGAGTTATGCAAAAGCTATCCTTTAGGCGTGATGCTTAAAAAAGGAGTTGGCAGGCTTGAACCAGAGCAGATGACCATTTCACCTAATATTGCTTATACAGTCGGAGTACAGTCAGTGGAAAAGGGAGGCAGCAATGCAAAGTTGTTGCTGCGTTCAACCAGCCTTCAAAGGCACCACACCTGAGCTCGGGCTGTATGGGGAGCGGCTCTGTTAGGCAGCCTGGTTTTGTGAGGCCATTTTTAAGCCCTTAAAATTGTGGAGAGGTGACACCTCCGTCAGGCGTCCAAATTAGGTGGACTGGCTTCTGGCCAGCTTTCCTGCTCCAGAATAAACTCCATCCTTGACTTTTTTTCCAGGAGATTCAAATACAGAAATTCTTGAAAATTAAATATCCATGAAAGGCATTCATTAAGAAACCCTGGAACCAGCAATTTGTTGGTTCTAGCCTCAAAATTATATCCGTTCAGTAAACAGCAGGGAAGTTTGTATGGGTAAAAGGAAACCTTTACGTTAATACACTGAAGAAATTGTAAAAGAATAGTTTATGTAAATATTTGCCCTGTCCTACTCCCAAGAGCAGAAAGGTGATAGATAATTTTGTTTTAAATTCCAAAGCCACAAGCAGCTTTACCTTCTGCACCTCACTTATTTGAATTTCTCAACACAGCTGCTTGAGTGAGGAAGGAATTCCCCTCTTCCCTCACTTTCTGTTCTCTTTTCAGTTTATTCTTGCAAGAAGAGTGCCCTTCTAGGGACTAAAGTTTTCAAAACTATAGGGAAGACCTGTACTATACCACTTCAGCTTAGCATAAGAAAAATCATCCTTTCGTGCTCTTATAATTTTTCTCTTAAGGCTTTGATTATTTTTATTGGGTTGCTGTTACTTCTGGAAGCTATTAGAAACACCAGCAGTTGAATGACACATTTGTGTACAGATGGAACATGAATTTTTATACATGACTCAGTATGTAGTGGACTCAGTTTGTAACCCAGAGAACCCCACCCACCTTCCCTCCAACCAGTTTTCTAAGAAAGCTCAGAGACTGGTTCAAATCAACAGAAAAACCTTCCCTTGGCTCAAGTGAACTTTAGGCCATGCAGGCCTGAAGCACGTTTCTTCATGCCTCCAGCTGTCCACTGATTTTATGGGAGGTAGAGGAGTTCTGCCCCCATAACTGGAGAGACATTTATGATAAGACCTATTGCAACAGACCAGTAAACTAAATGGGATTCTGTTAAGGCACAGGATCCTTGTTTGAGGTATTCAGGTGCTGCACTGGGGCCCTGGATAATCAAGTCTGTAAATACATACTAATTTTTAGATTTATTCATACAGCACCTTTAAAATGAGGTGCCAATAATTACTGAGACTCCGGGGTGCTACTATATTGTTATCATTACCATTAACAGTAATCTTTCTTACAGTTATCTTTCAGTGACTTTTTAGGCAATTACTTGTGTAGATATATTTCTTTGTGATCCCTGAAGAAGGTGCATAAATAATAATAATGTCTACATGAGGAATAAAAAAATTTGTAACTATTTAATATAACAGTGTGATAAAAACAACTTTGGATGAATGTCTGGTTGTTGTAATTCATATTTTTCCCCCTTTGAAAATGCTGAAAAAGTACAAAAAGCCACATGACATTGGAATGTGTTTTCTTTTTTCTTTAAGACAGTATTTGGTATCATACGTCTCATTTTAGCATGAAATGTAGACTTTTTCTCTTAATGGGACGTTTTATTTTGAACAGTAAGAATAAAGGTTTGCATGACACATATGGAAGCTGTCAACATATAATGCACTGTTTCCCTGGGGCTGTGGTAAATTAAGGATCAGTTTTTTTGATTCTCTTTTTTAATGTCTCCTCAACATTCTGCAGCATCCCCTTTTGGCCAATTCCCTCCTTTTGACACCAAAACTCTCCGTGGTGTTTAAAACGAGAGGTGATCATTTTCACACTGATGGAAGTGTGGGTGTTAGATGAATTACAGCATAAAATCAATGCAGATGCAGAAACAATTCGAAAAGCTCCATGCGATACCATATGTCTCCTAAGACTTAAAACATGTTCCAGTGAATCAGCACCTTTGTATTAACATTTAACGTTTTTATAATTGGAAGTTAGCAACGGTTTGAACATCATTTTTACTGGAGAAGTATAAATAGCTGCAAGAGTATTCCTTTTGCTGTTTATATCACTGCTGAAGAGAACCTAGCATAGTCTACAGAAAATGGGAGAGGGACATAATGTGTAACAATGACTATTGATGATCCACAGAATAAAACAGGTTCCAAATACACAGCTCTCAATACAAAATCCCGGGTAGCCCCCACAGCCATGTAGTTCTGTGCCTTTTCTTAGATTACTGCAGCTCTCAGTCATTTTCCATCTGCCTGCGCGTCAGAGGGGAAGAAACTCGTGGTAACTTTGAAAAGCCCAAGCTGATCAAGGTGATTTCTGTTACCACATAGTCCTATGGAAGGTTTCTTTGGGCTTTCCTGCTGTTTGAGGTGGGCAGGCAGCAGGAATCCTCAGCTACCCGACTGACTCCTGCTTCAAGTATTTTTTTCCTCAGAGCAAAGGGAAACTTGAAAGAAATAGGATCCTTGATCCAAGTGAAGCCTGGAGAAGGCCAATTCTCTCTCCAGCACATATTTGGGTACACTCCGACATGTGTCCTGTGGAAGGGTGTTTGGCTCCTAATCCTACATGCTCTAGGAAGCATTGGTGAGGTCCTTCTCCAGCGATGGTGGGGGAGACATTAAGAGACACATTCTCTCTTTTTTAGCCTCTCCTCCTTTAAGCCTGGGCCTTCCAAGGTCCCTTTCTCCTATGAAGCCTTCAGAGAGGCAGCACGGCCACATTCTCTATGTCGCAGAGGGTGGCTGGCTTGCTTTCAACCCATAGCAACTGGTGGCAGCACCCTGGCTTCTTCAGGTAGTTGGCTGCATACTTTACATTGGCTTTGGCCTCACCTTTACAACACTAAATGTTATCAATCTCGTCCCGAGGTTGCCCCCAGTCAACTCTGGCACCTAACTTACATGACCACAGTAGCCATCAGGTACTCTGGAGGATGCTGCTGGGTTGCTACATTTAAGTCTCTTGGCAGATCTGGTATTTACAAGGCAAAGTATCAGGAGTGAGTTCACCTTCATTAGTGTCCTTACAGTGGGGGAATTTAGGATATATGTATTTATATTGATATATATATATGGACTTTGGCAGGCAATAGCTCTGCCTAAATTCTGAGCCATCTGGAAGCCATATAGCCATGTTAGCACAGCACTGAACCCAAGCTAATATATCCTGCCCCTCAGCAGGTTTTATTAGCTTGGGCTCAAGCACTGCCTAAGTACAGCTACATGAGTTCTGGTTCAGAGCTGACTTTGGCCAAAGTTACACTAGTAAATTAAACATGCTCAGGAATACTGCGGTGTGAAACGAGCAGGAGGGATGACTCTCTCAGTCTCCAAAACACGGTGACCCCGTGGCAGCTGCCCCCGGGAGAGGTCCCTGCAGCACTGCCTTGGGGTGCTGGGGACTCTCGAGTGGAGCTGGCACAGGACCTAAGTGCACCAGGAGCACCTTCCCACCCTGAGCAGAGCAGATGATCCAGCTCCAGCACCTGGGAGCGCTCCTGGGCACTCTTTAATTTACTCAGATAGGTGTAACCCCTGTTTCCAGCTGGGTCAGAAATACAGTCAGCATTTTCTTGTGTCTGCTTGTAGCAAGCTATGTGAACACGCCCTTTGTTAGTAAGGGCACACTTCCTTTAAGCAGGAGGGTCAGGGAGGTGAGATGGGCTCCTGCCGCTTCTCCTGCCACCACTGCATACTGGTGCATACTGGTCCTGGCTGTACAGCTGTGCAACTCCCCCTCCACCCTGCTCCCCAGACAGAAGAAGGATACATCTGCTTCTCAGCACCAGTATTTTAGGGATAATGGCATTTGTGTTTTATTTCATTCAGAAGGCTTTTATCCATTTTATTCTTTGGTGGATGATCAATTAATCTAATCTCTCCTTGTTTTATTGTCTTCCTGAACACATTTTTAACTGTGCAGAAAAGCCCTAGGACTCCCACAAACCATTCACGGTTTAAGTACATTAAATTGAAAGGATAAATCAAGTACTTAGCAAGCGTATTTGTGTATGATTACATCTGATTTTTTTGTGTAAGCATACACGGTACTGCCACATTATACAGCATACTATGGTTCCTAACATGTTCCCAAGTACTTTCTTCAAGAGCTTTATGAATACCAAAATCAACACAAAAAGATACACAAAATTCCTTCAACTGAACTGAATAAAACCAATAAAATGTAAGATTTTAAAAACAAAAGCTGAATCTTTAGTTTTGAATAAACCTATGAAGCGTAGGAAATGCAGAGCACACCATCCAAGACCACCCATTTTTCAGAATTCCTTAAGGCCTCCAAGGAGCAGAAGAGTTAATAAAACACATGCAGCTTGTTTCAAAAGCATATTTTATGTTGATATAGATAAATGTGCCCACCAAAGGAAAAGTTTGCATAACAGTTTATGTAGATGATACCATAGAGACAGTGTAAAATACTTTGGAGTGTTGAGGATGCCTTATATGTGGCTCATCATATTTATGTCGTTAGGTTTTCTCTTCTCCTTTTTTTAATAAGACTTCATTTAAGCTTTGGTAGCCAAACTCTATCTCAATTCTTTTGTTTCTGTGAAGTCCCATTGCTCTCAAGAGCACTGTTCAGGCATGAGAAACCACACAAGTTTCTATCTAATTCTGAAAACTACTTTGCGAGCTTTCAGACTCAGAGCCTCAGGACAGTTTTTGCTCAAATATTAGATGTTATTGGACCTTGTATACTCAGGGTCTTTCTCCAAAAGGCCTTTCCCAATCCTCGTTTCAGATATCACTCCCCATGAGGAGGGAACCATAGGTGTGGTTTCGGAATTTTTTTTTTTTCAGCAAACCAGAAATGAATTCTCAGCATCACTAAAGTTTTAATTTCTATCTACAAATATATAAAATTATTACCAAAATAACTACTGTGACCTAGCAGTAGTGGTTAATCTGTAAAATGTATTTTGTGGCTTGTCGAACACTTTTGAAAGTAAATAAGTGCTTGTTTTTCATAACGAGTGGTTTGCTGCAGTTTGATGACTCAGGACAAAATAATGGATCTTGGAATCACTCATTGTCCTGTGTTGCCAGTGTAAATCTGGCCAAGATGCATAATGGCTGAAAGCTCTTGCAAAATTAGTGTCTGCTCAGTGCCTTACATAAAATATATACTGCCTGAAGAGAGACAGCCAAGTCACAAATCTTACCACTGTCATTGGCATCCATGCTGGCCATCTCAGAAAAAGTCAGCTTTCTGAATGTCATGAAAAACGAGGCAATGTCTCCAGGTCAGGACTGTGAGACAAATTGTTATTGAAAGCTTAAAGGGCTCTTGCATTTTCATTTGGAGCAGCTGGGGGGAAATGAACTTTTAAGATGGAACTTGATCAGTTCATGAAAAGAATTCTATGATATGACTGCATGTGACAGCAGAAAAGCAGACACAGTGACACAGTAAATAGCTCTGCAGTTATCATCCTGAGTGCTATTCCTATTTTGTGGGTAAAAAAAAAAAAAAGAACAAAATCATCAGGATTGTCGAGGTAGGACCTTTTTATAAGCTGAACTTCACAGTTATTTTTGCAGCAGCGATTCCTTTATTATAAGGGGACAGAATGTGAAAAGGCAAATAATATTCATTCAGTTCAGTCAGTCAAACCGGCACTTCCATATAAGCTTTTATGCCAACTGCTAAGGGCACTTTACTATCAAACAGAATAAAAGCCAAAAATAAGCTTAAATGCCAAGTCAAACAAATACATCTTGCCAAAGACTCAAAATCATATGAATAAGGACTAAGGAGTTCAGCAGATTTGGAACATAATGCTTTAAATAAGTCTTAGTCTCCAAATATACCTGTCAATATGGAGAAGAGATAGTAAATTATCGTAGCAGGATTGAGAAGTGCATGCCAGAATGTGAGGAATACAAAGGCTCTGGACTGTCACTGCACAGAGTAAGTCCATCTGTTATGCTTTTTTGTTTTTTCTAGGTGTAGGGGCAATTGCAGTGGCTAGTTTCAGTGGAGCAGGCACTAGCTGACTGCTGGTTTCTTGCAGCTTCTTCTTCTTTTCTTCTAAAGTCTGAAGAAAAGTCTTTGAAATCCTCAGAATTAAAGATACGATGGAAGCATAAAACCAAACCCATTTTTCAGAATGTTTGACCACGTTCAATTCTTGTTCAGAGATGCTCAAGAGAAACAGAGAGAAACACCTTGCTGTTGTGGTTTTACCAGTTTCATGTGGGTGAAGCTCCAAGGGAAGGTGTAATTAAGCAGGTCAGCCTGAGACATTCAGCTGATTTTAGAAAATACTGCTCTAATACCACAGTATGGAACAACTGCGTGCTGCGGAGACCTGGATTTTCAGTTGCCATCGAAGCCAAACGTTTTCTAAATGCTTACAAGAAACGATAGACTAAAACTGCTTAGTAAAAATGAAACCCATGAATGCTTCTTGCTACAAAGGCCAATTCAGGTTAGGGTAAGATTTTTCTTACTGTATCCTGAAATCCACTCTATGGACAAAGGTGAGGACTACCTAACAAGACCATGGCACACAGATGGAGCTACTGCTGTGGCAGAAAGCTTGATGCATTTCAGAGGCAGGATGCTTTGAAATACCTCCTGTTCAGGAAGGGGCAAAGCTTTGTGTTCTTAGACTGAAGGAAATCTCCAACATGCATACTTTTTTTTTTTTTTAATAAAGGATAATAGAAGTTCTGTAAATGCAAACTTTCTTTTGCACAGAAGCAACCTAAAATGGAGACAACATATGTGGTTTGAATTTCCAAACCAAACAGTTCAGAGATCCTCCTCGGAAGAAATATAACGTCTCAAGGGCAGTGTATATTTTGATTGCTTCGTCTTCTGAAAGTCGCAGTTAAGCTAGGGTATATGATAAACCAAGAGAGAAAAGTTCAATGGTGAACCCACAGAAGTCAATAAAAGTTTTCCTGTTGACTGCACTAGAAGCAGATCCAGTGCATATACCATTCATGAATTGAACAAATGGTAATTAAAAGATCAAGCAAATAAAGGAATAAAGTCATATAAGCTGTTTCTGTGTGTAAAAAGGCTGTGGGTTACAGGATTAATTTTTTATAGTATATCTCTATACATTGAATAACCAAGTAAGCCTTAACTTGTGGAATCTTAATAGCCATCTCATTGCTGAAGTCTAAAGGAAACCCAGAGGAAACTTAATAATATTAAAAGTTATTTTAAAGGGAGTTCACATTGGTTTGAAGGATATTTTGCTTCGCACACAATATCCACCATTGTAAATTCAGAGAACCTAGATTTAAATTCAGAAAACCTCCACACATCTTTACAGCCCTCAGTTTATAAATCTAATAGTATTCTTAAAATGTCCACCAGTAAGGTATTAATCTTTTACAGATAAAATTAAAATTCTGAAAGTCACTGGAACAAAAAATAAAGAAAAATAGTAAAAATATTCCCTCTAGAAATGAGGGGAAACTTGGAACTTTGTGGTAAGAGGCTAGTTTGTCCGTGTTGCAATGAATAGAGAATAGTCTGTACAGTTTTTCATATCTGACTTGCAACAGAAGATTGGAACATTGAGAAATTAATGTTACTGAATTATTTAATAGTAACTCAAACACATGAAGAATTAAAGAAACACAAGACTAAAAAGCCATTTAAAATGAAATCAGAAGCTTCAACAAATATATTTTTCCCTTGCAGTCAAAAAAGTAATTATCAAAATTGTTCAGAATATGTTGCCAATTACTCTGCTCCATAACTGCTAACTTTCTCAGTTCTTCTCCTGCCTTTGCTGGGCTCTCTGTCACTGGAAACATCTTAAACCAATTTAAAGTGCTACACCTGAATAAACATGTTGTAAAAGTGTTTATGTATTGAAGTGGGTCAGTTCAAGGTATGGTATTTGGCTGGAACTTCTAATTTCTCTTTTTACTGCAAAAGGGCTGCCAGAAGGAGGAAGTCTGAGCTGAATTAATACATTTGTTACAGTGGAAGTAGAATGGAAACTACTTTAACCACAAATCAAACTGCCTCTTTCATTTATGCCAGTGATAGAGTTTTTCTAAGAAATATAGACTCTGGCGTACAGCCACTGTAAGTTTGTGTTTGAAAAGGAAACCTATATGCTTATTTCTATAAGGTTTACTCCTATGCTTATTTGCAAGTTCTTTTTCAGGATGACTGAGTTAATGGTATTAAACGTTTGTGAGGCAGATGCTCCTTCGTCGCCCGCGTAGCAAACTTTTCCAGTCGGTTTGGAAGAATCCCCGGGCGCCCCGATGCCGCGCAGCGCACGCGGTGCCTGTGCCCGTACCTTCCCGTTTAAAGGACCTCTGTGTCCCCCACCCAGCACAGCTGCACAGCTTCACATGACACTGTCTCATTTTCTGACGGTTGAAGGGCTCTGTATAATACACGTACGCACAAAAGTGTTTATGCTGCCAAAATAAATTCTGTTAAGAGCAAGGGTTTATTTGCTAAAATGTCACTGATGCAGTTTCAGTGACTTGTTTTGCTTTCTTTTCTTTTAGTGAGGTTTAGATCCTATAATATAGTGAGGTTACCGCACAGTCCTGACTGAACAAATATTTTAAAGAAATACGCACATCCCCTGGGAACAGAACCAGAGTCAGTAATGTACGTATTTCAAACTCTGTTCTCTTGAATGACTGAATGCCTTCCTACCTTTACTAGTGAATGAACATCAGTTTGAGTAACACTGCACAATATTTACTTTTAAAGCAGAAGTATATTTATTGTCTACACTTCTATTTGCTACCGATTTGCTTTGGGAATATACGGTTCCACATCTCACACTCAAGTGATGCAAAAATTAGATGACCGCATTACATTATCCCTTCTATAGCTTACAGACTTCAGTGGGGCTCATTTATTTTTCAGTTCTATAGATGTGTACATGAGACTGAATTAAAATATCTGTGTAATGAATAAGATATAGAGCGCACAGAGACTGCAATTTTATGCAGTAACAAACTATCTGTAAAGCTGTTGAAACTTTTGTAAATTGTTGAATTTTTTGTCTTTTAAGTTCCATTCAACAAAATGCGGTTAGGATTCTTAATCACGTAAATTCAGGATTATGGGCAAAATCCTTGCCATGCTTCAGTCAGCAGCTGAACTCCCACCATGGCTTCAGGAGGGGCAGAAGTTCACCTTTTAACTTACAATTTCCATTACTTTATAGGTCGAAGTATCAATGTTAAATCTGCTGGCCTGATTGGAAGACATGGGCCTCAGTCAAAACAACCATTCATGGTTGCGTTCTTCAAGGCAAGTGAAGTGCTTTTCCGTTCTGTCCGAGCAGCCAACAATAAAAGGAAAAATCAGAACCGCAACAAATCCAGTAGTCATCAGGAGTCTTCTAGGATGCCAAGTGCTGGGGGTAAGATGAAGCTATGATTTACTAGCCTGTTTACAGGAGCTATGGGCACCTGCTCAAATGCAGTGGAGTTACAGCAGCTCAACAAAATACTGCTCATTGGCTGAACTCTCAGAAAGTCTGTTCCCACTCCATTTCTACCTGCCCCTCTAGATTTGCTTAAAGCTCTTTTGTTATGTTGGCCCTGAGCATGATCTACCTTCTGTGACTCAGGTCACTTACATCTATCATGGGCTCCTGGAGGATGAAATGACCAAGTAGTTTGGGAAAGGCTGTATCTGAGCTTGAAACTAGTCCTATGTAGTAGGCAACTGGATGAGATCTTTGCTATGCGTAACAAAAAAGTAGACAGAGAGAAGGGTTGCACCCCAACTGCTTGTCTAGGAAGCCTCAGCAAAAGACAGTGTTTGGACTCTTGTTTAACTGCCTCTCAGCTGAAGAAGCCAAGATGTAACACAAAAATCTGAATACTGGAAATGAGGAATCTTAACCAATCTGTGAAAGCGTAAACTGTTTATGAGTTCAGACCAGCTGACACGTACTGATGTGTACACAGTGCATCCCTGAACGGAGTTAATTCGATCCCTTATTTACCTGAAAGGTACTGACAATAATGCTTGTGAAAATGTTGTTAGTCCCATTAGAGCCTGGAATAAGTTTTGCTCCAGTTCTTTCCTGAAATGCTCCTTTCAGCTGGAGGCACAAAGTCATTTTTTAAATACTCTCACTTTTGAACAAACATTTCTACTTTTCGGGGACAGGGTGTGAAAATGCATCTTTCTAAAAGCATGGCAGATCTAGTACCAGCATATCAAAACCTCAATATAGATGTTATTCTTAAGCCCCGTGGATGTCTACAAGTAAGCAAATTAGTATTTAGTGGAAAGAATTCAGCCCTGCAGTGGAACTCATCTATTTGAGGAGAACTGTTCTGAGCATTATGCATTACTTACATCAGTCTCAGAACCTTGACAGTGGCAGATTAGAGACTCCTCTAATGTAATGCATAAGCCTTTCTCTGATCTTCTGCACAAGGATGAATTTTGCCTTAACAACCACAAACTGCTACTGAGTTGCTAAAGAAATCATAGAAATTATTTTAATAACTTACCTTTCTAAACTTATTTAAAGTTTACCTGGTGATCTACTGGAATAAAATTCCACTTTAAGGTTAAAAATGAGTATTAAAACATACTTGAAAAAAGGTTTTCATCCATAGCAATAATTATTACTGCTTCAGTAGTGGGCTCAATTTTATTTATATATGAAGTATAGGTAGAAAAAATACCATGCTATTTCTCTAGTTTCTGTTGAGGACATGGAGCATAGTTCTTTCTGAGGCAGAAGACTTAGAGATGCATGTGTTCCATTTGAGGACACTAGCTTTTGAAAAGCCCCTGACATTTGTTAAGGCACCAGGGATCTCTATCTACAACTGGTTTTTGTTTTGGTTTTTTTGAGTATTGTAAAATTTTCTGATATTCTCTATGACTATACAACAAAAGCTCATCTGCACAATTAACTTCTAACCCCTTATTAGTCAATATTGCAGGGGAGCAGTTATTAAAATAAATAATGAAAGAAGTCCCAAACTGGACAATTTTAGCTTTTTATTAGTAAAAAAAGAAATTACATATCTATAGCAGAATGGCATTTTTAAAATTATTCATTATTTATAAAGTTATATAGACCAAACATTCTCTCTTCATTAACTGCTTAAAGTTCTTCAGATTTTTTTGAAACAATGCAAGACAAAAATTGACTTAGCATCTTGTAATTCAGATGTGGTTTAAGCATGCACATCAGTTAAGCTTGCTAGCTGGTGCTCGCTCTAAATTCATTGACTTCAGTAGACAAATTGAATCTGCATTTTGTGTAGTTCTAGTATGATCAGCTTTTTTTCTGCAGAAACTGTTCCTTCTATTTTACTGGTACCGTATGATGCACTTCCCTATTTCCATAAAAGGGCTTTGGACTGAATGACACAACATGAGCGTTTTCTTGTGGGTTCTTTTTTTTTTTTGGTGGTGTTTGTTTTTTTTTAAATACAGTCAAACATGACCTGTGCAACTGCATTAACTCCAAAATACAATCTCTTACCTTAAGGGTAAGTAATATTCTCTCTACACAAAAAATATTAAAAAAAGATTTTTCATATTTCCTGGAAAATGTCTACTAATTTTGAGACTCACATTATTTTGGAGGAAGGGAAAATCATCTAAGTACATGGTACACACAACATACCTAAATATAAATATCATACTTTCAGATTGTATCCTATGTTTCTAGTCCATGAGGAAATGAGAATCGAACAGATTTGTTAAGCCTCCTTGATTACAGCAGGAAAGCTGAACACAAGCTCCCTGCTGGTTTAACCTGGGAAAAACTCAACCTTAACACATGCCAGCAAGTTGCATCGGCATGAGAATTACCACGGGAAGAGCTGTCTGTATGTCTCAAAATACCCGTCAGCCTCATCTGTGCATCCAGTCATGCTCCAGAGCTGTTGTAAAACAAGAAAAATCAGAACATCTTTAGTGAAATGTGCATTATGAAACAAATTTTCTCCTAATCTTTTTAAGCCCCCAGTCTGCATAAACGTAGAGGTACATCACTATATATGTTGATCCATGCCAGATCTCTGTCAAAAAAGATTGCAGTTCAAGAAAACCATACTGTTAAAACAAAATTAGGTTAAGAAGCAATTGCATGTGCAGTTGCATCAAAGGCAAGGGCATTGACCTCTGACTGGAGATGGAGGCAGCAAGATATGGGCAGGCTGGAATAGGTGGCAAAGCTGAAGGCAGATAAGTAACCACAACCTCACACAGCAACGTCCTCTGTAGCAAAGCTGCTTGGAAGAGTAGCTCCTGCACCTTGGCAAATCAGCTTCCATGCTCTTGCCTTGCAGTTTGCCTCAACAGTCCCCATATCACAAATAAAGAAACTCCTTTTATTTGGGTGCCATTAATGATCAATGATGGGACTTTTCACACCGTAAGTTATTCAAAACACTTTTTCTTTTAATAACTATTGCAACAATACCCATTAAAATCTACAGATGAGCACGCTGATGGCTACAAAGGCAATGTGCAGATTCTATCCAGATGCTCCAGCGCGCAAAAAAGACGTGGAGGAGAGAACACATTCTTATTTTCCAGATCTTTGCGTCTTTGCAGAATACAGTCCTTCCATGGGGAGAGCCTGTTATCAGGGAAAAGCTATGCCCTTTTCCTCCTATTCACCAGCCCCAGGAACTGGGGGATGTGCTACATCCCTGCAGGCTTGTGGGAGAAGTCTGATTCTCCTAGTTCTCTACAGCTTCCAGTAATGAGCAGCGCTTTAAAAGTATAATTCATCTCTTCATATTTAAACCACCGAAAAACCCAAGGAATTCTGCCCATCATCTTCCTCATGGTGGACTGTCAATAGACCATATTCAAGTCTCATTCACCCCCTGATGCAAGACACTGTTGACATAAATGACACAGTGAAGGGTGTCATTGTGTGATGTAGGTCCTTGTTTCTAAGCTTGCTCTATAATCTTGTACCTACAGCATCTAAGTCAGACATTGACAGTGAAAAATGCTCATCTACATAGCCAGAGGTTATGTAGCCAGACCCAGATAGGTATGCTGTCATTTATATGTCACAGGCTTTGGTCATACTTCTCTCTGCACATCAATCCCAGCTTTACTACAGTCATGCCTTCCTTGTCTCCTTGCTTTTTTCTTCTTCCTTTTCTTTTTCCTCCTTCTTTTCCTTTTTCTTTTTTTTTCTTTCTCCTTCCCTTTGCCCTTGCCTTTTGTCATCTTCCTTTTCCCTCTTGCCTTTTGTCTTTTGCCTTCGTCCTTTTGCCTTCTTCTTTTCTAAGTTCTTGGACCTTAGCGATTAGCTTTACTGTATTCTCAGCACGTCAAAAAGGAAAGCCCCACTGGGCAACTCAGTTCTTCCCTTCCAATGGACAACACATTTTTTTAATTACTCATGAAGACATACACAAACACAACATGAAGAAAATAAAATCTATATTTGTCGGTTATTATAACAGCTGGGCAATTGTTGACAGATTTGGGGTCATCATCCCTGTGCTGCTAAGAACTTCAAGAAAAGATGACCTCAATGCAGTGTAAAGACAGACAGAATTAAACTCAGCATTCAGACTCCCCCTGCCTGCTATGCACAGAGGATTGAACTGTTTATTACTTACCCAGTTGTATTTTTGTCAAACAGTAGATAAAAGAAAAAATAATTAAACCAAATCAAAGCAAGACAACTTGTTCCCAAAGTACATCACATAACTCTTCCTTAAAATAAACTGGCTTAATTTTTTTTTTTAACATCATCTAAAAAGAGTTACAGTGTATTGGGCACTAGAGGATATCCACGTCTAAGTACTGAATAGTGACTTACACCAGGAAACTCAAAAACAAAGCTACATAATTTTTGTTCATAATGCAGTGAGATAAAACCAGAAAACAATACTTAACTCTGCATTTCCTGTATTTTATTGGTTGGTGTCACACTAATTAATTAAAACCACAGTACTTTGTGATTGTATATATAGACATGTCTATATATCTTTATTTCCCTTGGGGGAAAAAAAAAAAAATTCCTCATTAAATTTCTTATAAATATATTTTCTTGCCCTCCTTCCACAGCTTTTTCTGCTACGTAGGAGTTTGGACCCCAACTGCAGTCCCTGAATAGCTGAGGAACAATGTTTTCTTAATCATAATAGCCTACAGTTTTGACTCTTGACAGAATAAGCATATGGGCCTTGAAGCTACAGTATGTGAAATTGAATCCTTGGCACCAGATCTTATTATAAATGTCACATTTGATACTTATATGCAATGTTACATTACACACAACATTTGTCTTATATGAAAGATAGAATTCAAGGAAGGAATACAGACTTGCCCGAGTCTCACTTTCTTCATAGGTGTATGGGTTAGATAGTTTGCAGATATATGTCTGCATATGAAACGCAGACCATCTTATCAGGTGTTCTGGTGTGACCGCTCATCCACCACTGGTTAACCAATATTCAAATAATTGAGGGTATCAAGACAATGAAGACATCTATGTGATGACTTACATATTTACTCTTCTGCCTTTCTCCTTTAACTGTAGGGACTTCTGCTACATTCTGGTGCTAAAACTTCTGTACATATTCTTAAATATGAAAATGTCATGACTGAGAGAAAACTGGCAAAAGCACAGTCTTCCGCTTTCTTTTGTTTGCCTGCTTGGGTGCTATCTAAAATCAGATTGTGACTTTCCTGACTTTCTCATATGAATATCTTTCCCACATTTTTCAGTCACAGTTTTTTTGCAAAGTGACTTGCATTCTATATGACTGAATTTTAAAATTCCCACTAATAGCTGAAACAGAAAATATTTACCTCCTATGAACACTGATATTAGTCAAAATCAGTATATAGATCCTTGTGATCAGTGAAACACAGTTCAATTTTTTTAAGTTAAAGTTCATTTACTTTCCACTACCTTCACCTTACTTCTAACGTGTGCAGAACATACTAGATTATTACAGACAACTCAGCACAAAGTATGACTTAGGGGTTTTGGTTATATTAAAGGCATACAGATTTTTGAAAACTCATGATGTCTTAGGGTATCCTGCCTTGCTTCCAGTGGCTACTCCAGAAAGACACAGGACTCCCATAGGATGTGGGTATATATTTTGACCCTACATGCCCTGGGGCAACTGAGAGTACCTGAGATGGCAGCAGGTAACTAACTACCTGTGGAGAACCTTCAATGACTGTCATTGAGAATCAGCCCATGAAGGCTAGGAAAACACCATAGGAAAGAAAGTAGTATTCATCTTTAAAAAGGAATGAGGATTTGAGGTATTATAGCTTAGAAACCCTAACTTAACATCCCTGGTGGTACTAGAACAAGTTATTTAGTACTGCAAATGGATATATCCTGACTTGTGCACAGCTTTTGACACAGTTTCAGGAGACATATTTGGGCCCAGGTATATTCAACAGAAAGTAGGTACATAGCCTGTTAAAAAAAAAGAAAAAGCATATTCAAAGAGCATGTTACCAATAAGAGTAAAATTTGGGTGGGTATTTTGAATGACATCTCATTGAGTTTCTTCTGGATCTGATTCAGTCCAACATTTTAATGGTAATTTGGATGATTGATCACTTCTCCCAGATCTGGTATCCTCTGTGAACTTGCAGAGAGCACACACTGTTATATTGTCCAGGTTACTAACAAAGACATTAATCAGTATTGGCACCAGCACTGATCCTTTAGGGACAACCCTAGTAACCAGCTGCCAGCTGGACTTCGTACCACTGATCACAATCCTTCGAGCCCAGCAGCCCAGCCAAGTTTCCACCCATTATATTCTTTACCTATCCAAACCGTATCTGACCAATTTGGCTCTAAGAATACTATGGGAGACCGTATCAAAAACCTTCCTAAAAGCAAAGCAAAGAACACCCAGAGCTCTTCAAAAGCCCACAAAGCTAGTCAGCTCATCACAGAAAACAATCAAGTTGGTTAGGCACAGTTTGAACTAGTAAATCCATGCTGACTGTTCCCAAACACCTTTTTGTTCTTCATGTGCTTAGACACAGCTTCCAAGAGAATTTGCTCCACACACTTCCCAGAAACTGAGGTTAAGCTGATTGCCCTTCTTGAAGACGGGTGTGACATTTTCCATTTTTGAAACATCAGAAATATCCTCCAGTCACTATGAACACTCAAAAATGGCAGGAAGTGACTTTGCAATGATGTTGGTCCGCTCATTCCCCACCCTGAAAGTCATCCCTTCTGCTCACATGGACTTGCGTATCTTCAATTTGCTTAAGTGGTTCCTAACTCTATTTCTTTTACTGTGGGTAGAGCCAGTCACTAGGCTTAGGGATTTGGGAGTCCTGAGGGTAAATCTTGCCAGTAAAAACCAAGACAAAGTCATTGAGTACCTTAACCTGTTCTGAGTCCTTGTCGCTAGGTCCTCTGCCCTATTGAAAAATGAATCTGTATTTTTCTTAGTTTTTCTTTTTGCTATGCATGTACCTATAGAAGTCCTTCTTGTTGACCTTCACATCCCTCACCAGTTTCAACTCCAGCTAAGCTTTGGCTTTCCTAACATCCATCACTGCATGCTCGGGCAACGTGTTTATATTATTTCTGTGTAGCTCATCCCATTTCCTCACTATTTTTACTTCCTATTGGAATTTGAGCTCAGTCAAGAGTTTCCTATTCCACAGTGGCTTTGTGCCATACTTGGTTGACCTGCACATGAGAGTGGACTTACCTTGTGCTTCTCTCAGAGGGTGTCCTGGATGATCAGCCAGCTTTCCTGGTCTCCTTTGCCCTCCAGGCCAGTCTGCCATGAGATCATGTGAAGAAGATCTCTGAACAAGCAGAAATCTCTTCTCCTGAAGTCCAAGGTTGCAGTGCTGTTGTTGATCATGGTCATCTCTCAGAACCTTTTAACTCTACTGTATCATGGTTGTTGCAGCCCCATCATGCTGCAGTTCTCATCAACATCCTCACCCCCAACCTGTTCTTTATTCATTGATTTGCATAAATAGAACATAATCCTAAGGCGACTAGGCAGGAGTATATAAAAAAGGATCTGAAGCTGATAATTTTACAGTGTGGTTTTGCTGCAAAACTCCTGTTCTGGGGTATACTGCTAGAAAATAATCCGGTAATCATAGGAAATAATTATTTTATTTTATTTGGCACTGTGTTCAGTTTTGGCAATCACATCTTCAGAAAGACACAGAGAAACTGAAGAGAACCCAGAGAAGCAATGATAGCACAGATCAGGACAGCTGACAAGAAGCAGTTGGTAAATTTGCAGAAAAGCTCCTTTAGGCCAGCTATTTTGGAAAAGTTTTCTGCAAGAATAGTGAAGCACTACAACGGGTTATCTCACAGACTGTAGAACTCCCTTCCTTTAATTTTGTGTGAAAAAGGCCTCTCTCTTAATTTTCCAGGAATTTTTCAACAGACACCTTCCCATCCCAGCCTCAAGTCTTTTATGTTAAAAAACTGTTCCTAAAAAAAAATTCTATTCCTGAAAATGAAGATTTTGTTTCTTTTTCAGTGTCTTCCTTGTGTTTGGGGGTTTTTTTGGTTTGTTTTTTGTTTTTTTGTTGTTGTTGTTGTTGTGAATTTCAGTCAACTTTTTTTTACTGCCAGAATGGTTATTTTGGTCCAAAAAAAGCCACTTTAAGCATTCTTGAAATGGAACCAGAGGAGACAGCCTGGCCTCCCTGCTCCATCATATGCCTCACTGATGGCATCACTTGAATAGTGATAAACCAACTCTGAGTGCTAATGTGGTGAAGGCATGACCCTATTCCCTTCCTTTTCTGTTACTCAGGGGCAGTAAGAAAAAAGTACTAGATTTTCTCCAGGATTAAAATTGTCCTGGAGAAGCATGTATGGAAGGTTCTCTGTGTCCTTCTATCCTGACACATCTCTGACAGTGCAGAAACATTCAGGCTTTTAAAAAGCATCTCTTAGTCTACTTGTTTACATTAGTATTACCAACTAAAGATCATCAAGTGGTGAATATTTCCAGATTGGAAATTCTGTTGTTTCAGGGCAATTTTTATCATTGTTGATTTATCTTTTGAATTGGGCTACTTTCTTTACCTGGCAATTAAACCTGTGCCAACATACAGATGACTTCCCCATGTCTTGGATCAGGATCTCACTTGTCCTCCTTTGGTTACCTGTGTGCATATTATCAGAGTTGCTACCTAGCTAGCCAGCAAACAGATATCTTGTAAACCTGTTTCCCCTAACGCTGTATGCATCGTTTTGTCTGTGTACACAAATTGTACCAGGCTGACACTGCTGATTCTGCATTTCCAAGTTTACACTGCCTTTACAACCAAACCTAGGAATATAAATGACAGTATGCTTGTTCCTTTCCTTTGTACAGCTTGGTCAGGAGCTCAAAAATAGCTAACTCTAATGCTTCTAAACAATTTATTATTATTATTATTTTCTTTCTGTAGATTATAACACAAGTGAGCAAAAGCAAGCATGTAAGAAACATGAACTTTACGTGAGTTTCCGAGACTTAGGATGGCAGGTATGATTATAAATGCTGTTTCCTATCAGTTCAAATTGGGACAATATATTTTACAGTCCCTCATTATTTACAGTCTGTTTTCATCATGGTAATTGGTATTTCACTGGTGACAGAGGAATTCTTTAAATGCATTTTGTAATGAATCCCTATCACTGTTGCTTTACCTTTTTTGGCTGCTGTTCTCTCAAAGATTTTGCATATATTAATGGCTTTATGATCTGTATTCATTCACATAAAGATAAATCTGATTTATTACTCAAGATATGAATAGAACTGCAGTAAATGAAACCAAAATCCCCACACTGAGCAATGGAACTTTTGAAATTCGCCCTTGAATTCTCCCTGGTTCAGTGCTGTCTACTGCAGGCAGACATAGGTCTGTAGGTCCACAGGGAACTACAGCTTGGATCACTGCTCAGTGGTCTTTATAACACCACAGCTAAGTTTATATAATTTCTGGGAAAAACTCATCCTGCCATACAGTAACAAAAAAAGAAGGTACTTGTAGTAAAAGGTCGTAAAGACAGAGGCAGGACATTATGAGAAAAGAAAATAGAGATCAATCTAGGTTTTTTTTCCAGAAAGCAAGGAGCTCTCTATAAAGAAAGAACAAGAAGGCCATCAGCAACCTATAACCTAGACATATTGCATATGTAAGTAAGAACTCAGAGATGGCTGTCTGTGAGTTTCACATTTCTCTGAATTATTTTAAAACAATTCGCCATGAGCAGAACAAGTCTATGAGGAGAAAAAGTGTGATGTCTCTTTAGTGACAGCCCATCCTTTACATATCTAGCTCAGATTCTCATATGGCCTCATTACTCTGCCTGATATTTTGTAGTATATCTATCCTCACAGCAGCCTGAAGAAGTAGGCAGAGACTGTTTTCCCAAGTCTGCAGAGCATAATCACCCTGTCCATGGCCACAGAGCAGGCTTGTGGTATTGACTTGAACTCAGGCTACTGAACAAGTGAGACATTGTCTCTCTGTAGGTCACAGATTTTTCCAGGTATCAACAGTTTTTTCATTTTTTGAAACAGTAAATCCTGATATGACCCAGGATGTGCAAGACTTAGATCAGTCATTCAAGGTGGCCATAGAGAAAAGAAAATCTATGTTTTTCACAAAAAATACTTGAAGAAGTCAAAGTTTTGGTTGGAAAGCCAAAGCTACACTGTACAATATTTGATCCCTGAAACTCAGGGTGAAATGAGATAAAAAGAAACAAAACCCAAGAAATAGACACTTGATTCTCTCTGCCCTTCCCCACAGCACCTCCATTACCTTTGCCTGGCAAAGGAGGAATTCAGCAAACTAAACACATAGCTTTCATTAACATTTTAAAATATTTTCCCTCTTGTGGTCTTTCATGCTGTGTTGCTAGAAATACTCAAAATGCATGATTCAGTGACATTCCAATGGGTAATCTCTAGCAACTCTCAGTGTCACGCAATAATACAATTAATGGTATTGAGTATGCTGAAGAAAGAGGATGCATTTTAATTACTTTTGTTGCACCAAGAAGTGCTCAAGATTTTCAGTCGGGGAAGAAAAGTATTCTGACAAACATATTTGGACTTTAATTCCCCTTATAGCCTCATTAGTTGGTATTCAGTACAAATTTCTAAGTTTAATTTAATTTTCATCTGAGTTTTGCATGAACAAAGTAAATACTTCTTTTTCTTTTGGCAAAAAAAGTAATTTAACATGCCACATTCTGAAGTTCATTTTGTCCTTGGACAAGTCTTAGTTAGTTCGATATAGTTTTAAATTCTCTGAGTGAGGGGGGAAAAAAAAATTGAGTGGGTTTATTTGTTCTTGTTTTAGGATTGGATTATTGCACCGGAGGGCTACGCTGCATTTTACTGCGACGGAGAGTGTTCTTTCCCCCTCAATGCCCACATGAACGCAACAAACCACGCCATTGTTCAGACTCTGGTATGCCTCTGCCTATGTTGTAGTTGCCTATTTTGCAGTTGTAAGTGTCTTGGCACAGGGGCTGTCTCTTCCTCTCTGTTTACTACTATTGGATTTTGATTATTTCTGGGTAAATGATAACCCATTTCAAAGATGTGCTTTGCTGATTACGCTGGAGAGAGGATGAACTGTCCAGAGTGGCCTGTGTGGTAGGTTTCCCTTCCATTTTAAATGCAGTAACACATGAGAAGACTGTGTTATATTACTGGAGAATTGTGTCGACAGGAGCAAAAGGGGCCCCCTGGTCCCACTTCCAATTGTTTTTTGCAGCTTATTGAAGCTCCATGCTAACATCTACATGCTATACCTGCCAGAACTATTGACACTTGGCCACTCTGTGGACCTCTGTTGTGAACTCTTGGCAGAGATGATACTTAAACTGTAATTTAATGTGAAGCGTTGCAAGCAGATGCATTTGCATGTAAGAAATTGTGTTCAATCATGTCTGGCTAACAAATGCAATTTATAAATAAGTGTGTTTGGATCTGTTGCTCTGCCTGGTACATGTAAAAGGGGATTTGCAGCCAGCTTTCTGCCTCTGCTAGTTCTTATGTGAGTCCTGTGCATCAACTGGAGCAGCCAAAAAGATGATCTTAGTTGAAGCAGCTGGCTAGGCCTCCTCTACCCCAGCAGCACTCAGCTACAGAAATCAAGACCTGTAGACTATGCCTAAATGTAACGCTGTGAGTCTGATGTCTGGTCATGATTTTTCACCTGTGACAGCTGAAGAACTGGCTCTGAACAGCATCAGTATTAGAGGAGTGATTAAGAAGCAGAGGAATGAGAGATAATACACAAGGAAGGAGTGGGAGTACAAAATCAGAACAGGAAAGGGTTGCCATCCCTAATTAGTTTCTGGAAAGGTCAAGGCACTTGACTGTATTTAGAGAAACATGGGTTTAAACTGATGATAGGAAAGTAACCTGACCATCAGACTATGCTGATGAGTCTGTCCATGGATGATGATCTTTTTCTTTGATTTTGACATAAAAAATCTGGGCCTGAAAAACCTTTCCCCTTCAGAAATGAGTGTAGCTACTACCCTCCTGGGAACCCCCTCCCCCCAAACCAAAACCCCACACCAAAAAAACACAGAAACTAACAAACAAACAAAGAAATTTTGATTTCTTTCTGATAGAAAACAAATTCTGCTTGTGAAAATTGCCAAGTATTTCTACATGAGAGGGATATTTTTAAAATCTCAGCATGTGCTGAGACCTTTTCCTTTCCATTCAACTTTTCATTTATGAACCTTCTCTAAGTCCAGCCACCAATGCAACATTATTCCTCTATACCAGAATTCGAGTCAGCAAGATTTACAAAAAGAAGGGAAAATGTCAGAGGCTGGAAATAAATAGAATTGTGGTAAGGGCTTCAGGTGAAAGGGAACAGCAAATGCTAGTTGGCAAGGAATATAGCAATGTGCCTAGGAGACGATGAAGAACAGCATATATGCAGTCCTGAGCTGAAAAGAAATAGGTCAGCAAAGCAATAGTTTAGCATTATGCAAACACTGTCCAGAAAAGTTACCAATACCAGTAGATTCCCCAGGTTAGAGTTCCCTCCTGCAATTATGCACTGTTAAATAAGAAGTGGCCCAGTGCTACTTTCTCTTGTGTGTCTATCCTTTCCAAAAATGGTTAATTTCCCATTGTTAAGAAATTTGTGTAGTTTGTCCTATTTTTAAATTGTATACTTAAATTTTCCCTCCTTTTTATGGCCTTTTTGGAATTGTGTGTCTCCTTCTGCATGTACTGTACATGCATTCAGTTGTGCAGCCAAAAAATCATGAAGCTAATTAAATTTTAACTGCACATAAATTAGATGAGATAACAGTAGTTGAATGCTTTCTGGTTTAAATTATACAAAATTCAGATTTACACAAGGTGTGCACATGGGGATGGCTTGGGCAACAATTATTCATACACCCCACCCTCATCCATATGTAATCATCTCCCAGCCATACTGATTACACCATTGTAAAAAAGCCCACTCTTTGGGTTGGGAAGTGATTGTTCCTTGGTACCCCTCCAAACTTTACTGAGTTTTTTTCTTTTTAACCAAGAATAGAAGAAATGCTGGGCCAGTACCTCTCTCTCTCTTCTTTTTCTGAGACTGAACTCACGCAGACAGATGATACAGATGCAAACAAGTACAAGACAGACTGCATTTAATGAATTATATAAGCTTTCTTCTCCTCTCTCTCTTCCCATCACCTTCAGGACAGGCATTGGAGTAGCGTTGACCTGGTCATGTGAGTCAGTGGATCAGCAGGTTGACTTGCACTGACTTCCAAGCTCACTCTTGAAAAGGCTGTGAGCATCGCTGTCGTGTGGGGCTAGCAGGGCCATGGAGCTCCCAGCTGGGGTGGCAGGGGCTGGTGGGACCAGGTGTTATGGCAGGGCAAACATCTGCCTAGACGAAGCACAATCATTCTTTTCTCCAGTGCTTTGCTATTCGTTTGTTAAACTGTTTTTAAATGTGTGTCTAAACCCTTACTAAACTGCTACTTCAGGATTTATTATTGCTCATTTCAAAAGACCTTCTCATGGTAACAGTTATGTAAAAATCGTTTCCTGATAGACTGTTCTCTGTTGTCTGGCAAAGGCTCTGGGCTTATATCACTGCAAGACAGATGGCTCTAACAGATTTACAAAGACTTAACATACAAATGAAACCTATTACTGCTGAAGTCTTCATCCATGCCTTAATAATCTCTTGCCCTCTCTATTACATCTCCCTCTTTTCTGGCCTCCCCAGCTTCCAAGTCTTCAGCATGTGTAGAATATTACATCCAACCTTCTTTCGAGTACAAAGAACTTGTATTTCCCCCATTTTCAGATATTTCCACTAGATCTTGTTCGTTCTGGGATGCTGTTCAAAACTCTTTTCCTTCTCTTTAACCTTTCATTGATATACTTCAGCCTAGTGAACATAAAGCCTTCTCTGCCTCAGCCCTTTCCCCAAACCTTCTGTCCAGCTGGCACCCACCTTATGAATTGAATTTGACTTCAGTGGAAATAGAATTGGATCCACGGATACCTAGATAAGACCTTAAAATGCACTCATGCTGTCTGAGAACCCACATCTAACTGTTTCATAGGCTGAAAACAGTTTCAGTATGAGCCTTTGCCTGCACAGCCTTTGCTGTCGGCAACAGAGTTTCCGCCACGCTGAGACCGTGACACAGGAAAGCATTTTAGCACATGCTGGGGTCCTGGTGAGACCCGAGGCTTGAGCCTGTGCTTCATGTCAAGCACTGCCCTCAGCAGAGATGGTACTGACAATATGTTTAAGTGTTTTCCTGAGCAGCTGCCTAGCTCCAACTCTTTTCTAAATTTCATCTGAAACCCAACTTTCTGTCTTGGCTGCTCCTCCTCATTTATCTCTCCATCTGCTATTATTGTATAACTCTGCCCGTGCAATTGAAATCAGAGCAACGTTCTGGAGGTAAGCTGTGCTTTAAAGTTGCTAACCGAGGAAAATCTGTGACCACAGCACTCTCTGAATTGCAAAGACATGTTTTGCACTGACATTGTCCTTGTACCTCTCTGTTTGATATATGAGCTATGTATTTATCTGTCTTTCAGGTTCACTTGATGTTCCCTGATCATGTACCAAAGCCATGCTGTGCACCAACAAAACTGAATGCAATCTCCGTACTCTACTTTGATGACAGTTCCAATGTTATTTTAAAAAAATACAGGAATATGGTGGTGCGTTCATGTGGCTGCCACTAGAATAAAAAAAATAATCTAAAGCAGAGGGTTTTATTCAGAATTGTAATAAAGTCAAGATATGAGCCTTGCTGATGAAAAGGCAGTCCTAAATTTATTCCATTTCATGTCATCTCTCATTTAAATGTACAGTATAATGTATATAGTAGCTTTTATTTATTTAAAAGTATATAGTTTCTTTTGTATGAGCAAAATTTCAGAACCATTTATTTTATGGGTCACCTCACTATGCAGTAGAACTTCACAAACTAATTTTTCAATTGACCATACTGGAATCTATTTCATTCCATTTCAATATTTTAAAGTAGAGCTTTTGTATGGATTTTTTTAAAGCTAGAAACTCCAGAACTTCTGTAACTGCTTCATTGTTAAAGGAACTAAAATACATTTGGTCATATTGTGCCAATGAAAACTGCGGCGAGGTATTTATTTAGAAAAAGGCACAGAAAAAAAAACTAAACAAAACTACTTGGCTAAACACATTTTTTCTTTTAGAAGTTCTGCTCCATTAGAAAAAGTGAAATGTTGAACAGTGCTTAAGTAAATAAATAGTAGATAGAAAATAGAAGTGAAAGGATTGCACATAATTGTTATAACTATTTTCTTTAACAAGATGAGTGTAACTGGAGGAGTATGTTACTTCTTGGCTTGTGGGCTGCAGAGTTTGCAAAAGGCTAAAAGCTTCGGGAATTCTGTGGAGACAGACTCTCGCCTCTATGTATGACTTTCCAAGTTAACACTAAAAAATGAACTACAACATTCTTACCTCAAATCGTATTAGTCTATTATCTATTACACTGCTCCGGCAAATATTTTTATAATAACAGCACAAGGTAAAATCAATCAAAAAAGCCACACAAGGCTTCCCATTATGTACACAAGTTACTATATACACAAAATATACAGAAGACAGGGTATGGAAGGGCTTTGCTTTATTTAGCTCCCAATTTGGATGTGTTTTCTGAGTGTGCGAGGGAAGGCACAGGGGATGCAGCAGTTGTCACCTGTTTAATCAAAAATCTTTTTGCTGATGGTGGCTGTTTTCAGGCAAAGATGAAAAACACCTTTCATAATGAGCCGTTGGGCAATTTGCAGCCTACTTTCGGTCCCATCTGCTTTTCTATCAGGTGGAGATTGGTTTAAATCATGAGACTTAAGATGGGATATCTTTCCTTTTTTTTAGCATTAACTATTGTAACTTTGAAAATTCTTAAATCCATATAAATAATTTTTAATCTCCCTAAATTTTTGGCCTCAAATGAAATCCTGTGGTTGTGAATTGCACAACTAATTATAGATTTTCATTCCCACCACCACTACCCATATGCTTATTTTGAATTAACCACATTTAAAGTCTTTGGACACCCCCTTGTTTTAGTGTTATGAAAATGAGAAAATGGAAACTGTTTTCTCTTTATTACATCGCTAATTATAATATATGCTTTTATCATGAGTTGCCTTGATTAAAAATGCTTCATTTAAACAGTTCTCAGAGAGTTGTTAAAAAATGAATAGGACATATCGGTTTCTCCTTAGTCTCTTCATATAAACTCTGACTTCTCTGGTTATTTAAAGCATATTTCAGAAAACTCAGATTATTACAGACTGATAAAATCAGTGTGTGCGTGTGACTGTGTGTATGCATGTGAATGTGCAACTGTCTTTTTTGCAGAAACTAATTTATTGTATCTTGCTATTGGAGTAATACATAAATCCTTTTTATGCATACACTCAGTTTTTTTCAAAAATTAACAGTTTTAATTTCAGTCTTGGGAGCTCTTTCCCCTTAACACAACAGTTCCATTTTACACTTCCATCTCTATTTTATACTGACATTTCCTACATATCTGTGTTTAGCTGCAGTTCATGCACATGGGTGTATAGCAAAATATAATGTCTCCAACTGAATTACCATTTTGGAACAGTTAAATTCCTGGGTTGTCTTAAAAAAA
This sequence comes from Gymnogyps californianus, assembly GCF_018139145.2. NCBI lineage: Eukaryota > Metazoa > Chordata > Aves > Accipitriformes > Cathartidae > Gymnogyps > Gymnogyps californianus. The sequence goes on from NC_059473.1 coordinate 100,809,807, forward strand.
TTTACTGGTTTCTGTATAAATTGGGTAGGTGGATATGCTTTTTTGAACTCAATTTATTCTAAATGGAACTTGATGGAAACTAAATTTGGGGTACATTAAGTAATATATTTTTAAATAATGGTGTACCATTTTGAGAATAAGAAACTGAAGATTATTGTTATATTATTCTTTAAAATATGCTGTTGGAATATATTTCTATATTTTGAGACATAATAAACCTGTAATACTATTTTCTTCTGCTGTGATTTTCCTTCTGAGACACATGACAAAATGACACTGCACTGACTTCATATATCCTTTTGAAAGTAAAAGCAAGAGATCACCAATAATTATGGATAGATTTTGTTGCAGTTCATTTTTTAGTACTGACATTTTGCAAAATTACTTTTATTTTGTTACTTCTTAAACTGCAGCTGGTGGACCATCTACACTATTAATAAAAATCATGCCTTCAAATCATACCTCCAAATGCTAATACTGTACTCAAAATATACTAGAAAGGAGAAATAGTTTTTAAAATTCTGCATAAATCCCTAGCTGGTCATTCCTCTGTTTGAAAGGAAGGATAGTGGCACCACACCTTCTGCATGCTCTGGATAAGTGTATATATGTGTGTTTTCATGTAAACTTGTTCAGGTAAGCCCTTCTCTAGTAGTACCTAATACAGGGCTTTTTGTTCTTTTGCTTGGTCCTATCAAAATCTTGTTATTTTATATATATTTATACATAATATATACATACATATATATACTATAATGTGTATGTAATTATATTAAATTATATTAAATATATACCCATATCTATAGCTATATCTATTTCTATAGTTACGAAGACCATTCCATTATCATTTAAGACAGAATAGTTTTGTTCTTTTTAAAATCGTTTAAGCTTTCTGCACCCTTAACAACTGGAAAGAGTCTAAAGGAATGGAAACCAGAAAAACAGAAACAGCTTTGTACAGAATTAATGTTACATTATGGGTCAGAGCTTCTTAGTTTTAACTTACTCATAATGTTAATACCATTGCTACACATTCTGGGCCAAAATCAAATGTTTACAGGATGTTCCTAGTGACCACTTCTATGGCTTAGGAATATTCACGCAGTGGAAGTCAGAGTTGAGAGGTGAATAGTATTGCAGCAGTGATTTCATTTCCCTTTAGAAGCACGTTGTTCTCCCAGTGTGATTTTGATGTCCAAGACAAGGTGAGCTCTGACTGACTGAAGTGTGGAGTGCTTATACATTCTCTGATGTGCTAAGCTGTGAACCCACATAACAGCCTTCCTCCAGTTAGACCACTTGATGGGCATCTCTCCTTTATCTGGATGCCCATTTCCACAAAGTTTATAGGTCAAGTTTTTCTGATTTTGGCCAAAGGTTTCAAATTCATTAATTAGGGAGCAGGAGTGGGAGACGCTTGCTGATAGTCAAAAACATACTTGTTTGGATTGCATTAGCCCTTTTTTTGATACAAGATCAAGCTAAAAATTAAATTCATATAAAGCTGTCTGGTAGCTGACAACACAGCAATACATCCGATCAGTACAAAACTCAGCTAGTGATATCTTGGACAGACATCGGCATGGATGCCTTCAAACAAAAGGGATGATCATTCCTTGTTCTGTTGTGAATCTGTCTGAAGGGCTGTCTTGACTGACATGTCCTTTACAACCCCATGACTCTTCCTTCTGCAGTGGCCTGTTTAGGCTTTTAGGTAAATATGCATTTGTGTTGAGTGATTAGGTAGGTAATACAAATGGAGCTATATGAGGAGCTCGCGTATCTTCAGGAATAAGAAACCCGTCCTTTGTAGCCGCACAGCAGAGTGCAGCTGTTTATTTTGCATAGTGGCACCTATAGGACTACAGAACAGTAGTTAGTCTTTATTTTATGATCGGATTCAATTCTCAGACAATTTGGGGCCTCATTTTATTAAATGGTATATACATGAGTGCTGTGAGTTACATCTACACTGTGGACACCCGAACTGAGACTTCCTTTAGGGACAACAGAGAAATTGCTCTTTTGGATTGCAATTCACCTATTTCTCTCCAAAGACTACAAAGTGGGTTTAGGACAATGGCTCTGCTATAGACCTTGTCTGAGCAACTGTAGTCAATGACAATCCCTGACAACTTTAAAACAGTGTTACGGTGTTGAAAAAGTTTTACTGGGATGTTTAATTGGGACGTGAAGCTTTGAGAAATCTTTTGTTATCATGATGGGATGTCAGACACTTCCATTTTGGGATATAATTTTCTCTACCATTTACTTGGAAAAGGTTGGATTGCTGACTGTGTATTTCTTCTGTTCTGTTTTTTTTGTCAGCTCTTCTTTTGAAACAGTTTCATGGTAAATTGACTTTAACTCAAAGATGTTTAAAAAAATGGTTTAGGCTTGTACTCATAAGATTCTGAAATGTTTCAGCAATAACCAAAGGATTCTAATAACCAGGACTTTAAAATTATTTTCTTTGCAATCTCTACCAGCTTTTCTGCTCACACAGTCAGCTGTGCATAAGGAGAATCTGACATGTGGTGCCTGAATGATGAACAAGCCACATGTGAATTATACAGCATTATCTTTTACTATCTCATCTTCAGTCACAGAACTTGCAAACTGTGATTTACAATGTGTTACTGAATTCTTATTCACATGGCTTGAGCAAGAGCTTGATTAAAAACAAAAGAAAACTAAACTAAAAATCCAAAAAAACCAGCGAGAGGAGGTTTTCTTGCCATCTTAATGCAAATAAATCAGCACTAAACGTGGTACATGAAGGACCAGGAATCTCATGTGAATTAAATGGGCCTTTTGTATTCTGTTTTCCATATTTACAACACATGACACAGACACTTCTTCTGACTGCTATATTTCCAGCTAAATACTTTCTGTTCTGTTCCTGCACTTTTTTGCTTCCAGATGGGTGTCATCAATTATTATTATTAATATGAATGAAGATACTTTCATTGCTTTAGCAGATGTTAATGCTTTTCAAAAGAGGTATGTGTTATTAGTATGGCTATTTTATAGGTACAGAAAAGTGGAGAGACTTGCCTAAGAGAAGAGTAGATGAGAGGCAGTATAGGGGAGACAACCAGATCTCCAGTGTCCCAGTGGTCTAACCCCTATCCCACGCTCTTGGTGGAGTGACGCATACACTTGACACTCCGGTCCCTGCAGCTCATAACTTTAATGGATGATAGGCAATCTTAGGGGTTACCTGGACCTATACTTTGCATTTACCAAGTACTTTTCTAGTTTCATGATTGTTTGTGGAAATCTGGGCAGTGACTTATAAAACTGGGGCATGTGCAGGGTGTAGACCACACCTTTCCTATGTGGGTGGTTATATTTTAAAGCTACTTCTAGGGAACCAACCAAGATCTCCTTGAAGCAGATCTTGGAGCACCTTTTCAACAGCATCGTAAATCTGCACCAGTAGAGTTGAAGGCAGTGATGTATCCCTCCCTTTTCTTCCTTACATTTTCCTCCTGCTCAGTGGGAAGTTCAGCAATGCATTAAGACTGAGACTGTGTTAATATCTGTGTAGCAGGGGATTTCAGGCCAGATGTTGGCTGGAGATATGAGAGCAATATATTTTCTAGGGAATAGCTCTCTCAGAGAACAATACTGAAGCAGAGATGTGGGAGCAGGATCTTCTCTGTATAACTTGTCCTGGTCTCTCCTGGGTCTCCAACTGACTTGTGAGTAGAAACACTTGTAAAAATGAGAAAGCTCTTTGATTAAATTGTGAGGAGAAAACTTGGAGGGGGCCTTTTCTGGCATCTCTGCCCCTCATAAGTCCTTCTACAAAGGAGAAATCCAGGCTCAAACCCAGAGCTACTCAACTGCACAGAGACGAAAAGATGGAGAAGACATAGTGGAGAAACATGGCCCATATATCAAACTCCCTAAACTGATCTAATTGGAAAAAAAGCTTTTCGTGCCTGATTATTTTCTTGGTTGCTGAGCTGTCTTGTATTAACTTGCCACAAGAAAGTGTGTTCCCTTTTATTCGGGCCAATTATACATCCACCACTGAGATTCCTTTTCAAAATTAGTGTTTCTCCCTTAACCCCTGCAACGGCTCTTTTCAGCCTTCTCTGCATGTTATCTGTTTTATTATTCAGGACTAACAGCTCCCACAGGGAATGCTTTTTCCTAGACTGTGCTGCAGGGATGGAACAAAGACAAGACCTGCCAAGTCAGTTACTTGTTTAATTGGGATGTGACTCTTTGGGAAATCTTTTTGCTCACTTTTTCTTTCTTTTTCGCATGCATTTTGGATTTTTCTTGGTTTGCTATCTTGGTATGAATCCTTGTGGATAAAGATATGTAGGTAAGTGCATAGAGTTCCATGAAACTTTCCTGTGAAAAGTATTTGTGCATTTAGCAAGAAACAAAACATCATAATCGGTTTCCTCTTTAAAAATGGAATTGATATAGCTAGTAAAAAACTTGGATTCCCATTAAGGAAACAATTTTTAGCAAACTACTGAGCCTGGTTGCATTTCATGTTTTGAAACCTATTAATTTAGTCAAAATTAAAGAGTTGCTAATTAGCAGAACCTACATTGCATACCTCAGGACATATATCCAAGGACCAGATTTTTATTCTCAGACACATCAGTGTAAGTACAAAATCTGTCAAAATTAACAGTGCCCTTGAAATACTTGTAAACGTATTTCTGATTCTTTCTGTTTATCTGTATTGGACAGTGAGGTAATGAGAAGGTTATTCATGCCAGAATACAATTAACTGCTTAATTCTCAAATTTCTTCTCCTTATAACCAAGCCCTGACGCTTTTACTTTTTCGTCTCACCCATCTACAACAAAAAATGGCTGAGGGTCATGACTTAAAATTCTGGGGAAAGAATTTCATGCTTCAGAATTGAACTGAATGTCGAAATTCCCAAACTTCAATTAGAAGTGCTAAAAAAGATCGCAAAAACAGTTTTTAAAAAGTTTTTTAAAAGTTCATTGCTGATCTGCAGAGCCCACACCAGTCCCGTGGAAGTGGCCACCAGGGCTGGGGAGCCCGGGCTGTGTCCGTACCTCGCAGAAGCCCCATCAGCCTGGCAGGGGCTGCAGCCATGGGGTGCAGACGTACCCTGATGAAGAGCCAGCGGCCCTGGGGACTGCGAGTTCCCACATTCGTGGAAAAGAGCCTGGAAGCTGCAGGGTTCCCTTCTCTGGCACCGTCCAGACACGAGGGTTGTCTGGGAGCTCTGCATCTTTGTATCCAAGGCAGGAAAACAGGAGAGGTGTCTCGCAGAACAGTGCATGGTAGAGCCTGCTGAAAATGCCTGCATTTAATCAGAAAAGTGCTTAAAGATATGGCTCTATTTCAACGACAGAAAAGTATTCATTGTGAAATTCCCACACTGGCTAAAATTTCTCCTGACATTTCTGAGTGAAGCTTCACTGACATTTTCACAGAGGTTTGCTCATTTTTGGCAGGAAAGAATTTGACCCCTCTCTTCAATCATGTTACACCCCATTTCCACTGACTGTCTCTAAGTCTTTTACCATTCTCTTAGTTTTTCCCATGATGTAAATGCACACTCCAGTAGAAGGAGTAGTGTTCCTCCAGATTTACTTTAGAATAACTAAGTAGCATTGTAAAATGCTTCCTACAATGTTTTCCTCTCACTCCTCTGAATCTCTCCCCTTAACTGACCTCTGCTGTTGAAAAAGCTGTAAGAAATGAGCCAAATAATAATTGTCAAGGCACGAATCAGGTGACACACATGTATTTAGATTTTTTTAATTAGGTAACTAAATGTAAGACACAGCTATTATAGCCCTCTCCTTACAGTCATTAGTTACAAGGCACTGCCCTGACTCCAAGCACTATGGCCCATCAGCCTTCCAGGAGAGCCGTCTGCTTGAGCGTTCAAGCAATGTCAGGCTTATCAAGCTGTTTCAGCTCACAAATACAATTTTTGCAATTTTTTAAACAGATTGCTCCACTAGAATTTTACTCAATACAGTAACATCCTTCAGAAGGGTACTGAAGTGCAGCCAGGAATGGCAACTTCTTCCGTTAACATACCTGGATCATGATGAGGACACCTGTCCCCAGTTGGATTTTCATTATGTAAATTACATTCCTTAGATTCTAGATATTAAAAATGACACTATGGCTTTTCTAGCAAGGAAGAGAACTCTGTCAGACAGCGAAACCCATCTGTGGTGTTTTCTGCTTAATGGTTCTGCCTTTTTCTCTATAATCTAGTTTCCACGATTGCCCAAAGCCTGCAGAATCCATCTCACTCATCATATCAATTACTGCAATTAGCTTTCCTGTGGACTACTCTGATTTCATGCATTTCTAATCACCCATTTGTTATGTGGGTAATTACCATGCTCATTTACATGCAACCAGATGTTTTGGTAATTATATTCTTGTTTGCTCATTTTGCCACCAACATCAGCTTTTTCTCCTTCACAGTCACACTTTAATCTTTTTACATTGCGGAAAATTTAGTATTCTGTTTGTGAAAAGTTGGGCAATGTGCATTTTTTCCCTTAGAAAGAGAAAAGGAAGTGTTTCTAAGGCTACTTCTATGTGACACAGAACAGCAGTTCTATGTAGATACTTGAGCTGATCATGCTCCAGAGGCAGTGCAATTGTATTACTGCATATTTCCAGGTTGTTTGCAATACCAGCAGCAATTCAGTCAGAACCTATATCTTAACACGGAAGTACACTATATGGTGTAGAAATACATTAAAATGTTGTTGATCATTCGAGGGTCTCTGAAGTGAGCTGGTAAGATTCAAACAAGTTTGCGAAAGTTTGTGAATGGCAATATAAAGTGTATGTTTTTATGTGCATTTCCCCTTTGATGTGAACAGCGCAAGCAAGCCAAGGCGTAGAATTAAAGGGTCTTTCAGTGAGCATATTTCTGTAAGGTGTATTCAGTGACAGGCTGAGCATCAACTCGCATTGAAATCAACTTTCAGTTTACACTTGGGATTTACTTTCTCTTGAGCCTGACTTGCATGCTTTGGTTTCCTGTAGAGCCCCAGCTGCCTTAGAAGTTCTGTTATAATAGCACCATCTTCTAACTAATGTCCTGTCAGGAGTACTTCTGAGTGTTTTTACCTTCGGTTCATTGCATCTCTGAAGGTCCTACTTTTGTGAAAAGGTGACTGCTCCCCTGCTTCATGCAGTGCTCCAAAGACGCAGTGAAGTGGTTAACCACACTAGATACTGAGCGGTACAATCATCTGTGCAGAGCTGAGAATTCCTTAACTTTGGCAGCCTGATATTGAAATGTACACACATTTCCAATGAAAACGCCAAGAGAATTAAATGAAAATAGAAAATGTTCCGCTGACATTTTTGATGCTGGCTCAGTTTTTTATGAGTAAGAGCCACTGACAGCACTTGTCTTCTCAACCTCTTCCAAGGTCAAGATTGTATGCTAGATATTTTGAAGAGTCCACTACAGTATAAATACAGTCCAGATAGTACAGTTTTAACCTTATTTAACCTTTGCTTTGTTATGCACAGAGGTGTAGATCTTCAAATCAATAAAAATGGTTGGAGCTATTTTCCTAGAGGAGTCTATTTGTATAATTTTCGTATCTACTTTAACTCTTGGCTGTATTCTAGTATATATGGGCCTTTTCTTCCCATTTTTGTCTGGACAGTAAAGAAAACACAGTAGTGACTGGCAGCTGACTATCAAAACTATTTAGTCAATTTATTTTGGAAAGGCTGTGGATTGATATATGAAGTCACATATCCAGTTCATTTCATATAAGTTATTAAAACTTAAGGTACAGTTTCAAGGGCATAAAACCAGAGTCGTGTGCTTCATTTGTACAAGAGAAAGAGAAGGGCTCAGAAGTTCTGGATTGTTTCCCTGCTTCTGCCACTGATTCACTATGAAGCTCTGGAAAACAAATATTCCACATCTACGTGTATTTGTCATGCATTTATAAAGGACAAGTGACATGAATTAGGTTTTGTGAGACATTTTGACATTCAAATCTGTTGAGCAGAGCAGAAATCGTGCTATTTTTGGCATTAGATGTTGTTGGTTTGTTTTTGAATTCTAGTCTACCATACTCTTCTTTTTGCGATAGGCCAAAATTTTCAAAGGTATGTTTACCTCTTTCAGTTCTCATTTGTAATACAATAACAACATTTATTGATATCACAGGAGAATTAAGAGGATAAATACCTTAATAATAATGAGGGACTTGGATACATCCGTAGTCATGTAAGTGCATATATGTTATCTGCACACACATGCCATCTGATATATTTCCTCATTAGAAAATTGTACCTGTTACTCATCTGGGCTCTTCTTTTCCAATTTTTTTTATAATGTGCTCACTTGAATTCAAGGTAATAGTTTGTTCCATCCTAAAGAACTCCTTTAGTCATTACCAAAGAAGGTTATTTGCTCAGGCTGTCTGTTTTTTTTTTTATTAATTCCTTTCAAGCGACTTTCTCCAGTCTCTGAAACATTAATGTTTGTGTTCTCTGAATTTTCTACATATTGTGAAAAAGTCTGAGAAACATAATGTGCAGAGCTGATGGCTTACTGGAACTGAGAAGAATTTTCTCTAATTAGTGACATAGTGGGATGATTCATTGCATTGTAGAACTCTTTACAGAGTTTTACATGCTAATGCAAGGTGCAGGGCAATAGAGAACTGGAATAAATGCCTAAATATACATTGCAGTTGTGTTGATCTTTATCTCCCTGATGACATTGATCTATGAGTGAATAAGCCAGACAGAAGTACAGGTGGTTATAGTAATATTCTTTACTGTATAGCTCCATTGGGATATTTATTGACTGTCACTAGAAACTGAAGGGTTTGGGGCTTACGCACACTCAGTGCCACCTACAATTTTTCACTTTGGAAGCATATCTCCAAAATCATGGTGAACTTACTGGATCAGAATACTCACTGCTACCATTTCTCCATTTATATTCAGACCAAAAAAAAGGTAGATGTAACCGTAGACCTCAACTAAAAGGTCATGAGAAAGAGGAGAACGGTCTTAAAATAGCTTGGAGCAAGAAGACTGTGCATTCAATTAAAATATTGGTGAGGTTATATCCCCAGATGCGTTTAGTTCTTGTTTTGGTTTCTAGCTATACATATTTGTTTCATCTCCTGCACAACAAATGGTAGACTCAGAACATCCTGAGGGACCAAAAGCCCTTAAGGAAGAACATAGATGCCCCAAGAAACATTTTTGTCTTAACCTTCTTCTTAACTTTCCAGGCTCTAACCCTGTTTACACTGGTGAACTGTAATGTATATTCAATACATCTACATTAGGGATTCTACCATGCATATCCCCTCAATATCTAAGCACTTGAAGGGCAACCCCCCCACCACCACCATCAAGGTCTCCAGTTTGCTCCTCTGTTGCACTAGCACACATTAGGTCATTTTCTTGTTGAACTGGTGATCAAAAATCCCCACCTTCCATATTAAGGCCTGTTTGAACAGTTATTTGTCTGACCAGTCTCTTCTTGTTTCTTAGCACATCTCTCCTCAGGCTAGCTGTTACGATGCCAACCTTGCAGGCAACCTTGTTTGACTGCCTGCTTTTCATACAAATATCTCTGTACCTTTTCTAATCACAGTTCTCTGTGACCTGATCCACAAATCTGCTTCCCATTTCCTTCAAATTGCTCTTCAAGCTAAGCTTTGTAGAGAGAGGAGGTAAGGCAAAGCCAGTGGGTTTTGGGCAGTACAAAGTTCAAGAGAGGATGAAGTTGAGGAAATGCAACATCATCTCTTATATGCAGAGTGGCAGTGCAGATGTCCATTTCGCTGCAGTACCATCTGTTCTTTTAGATCAGTGTGTCATAAAATACTGCAGAATATTTATGAAAACCTACTTCTATAGTTATGTTACTTTAAGCCATGAGATTTGGTACAAGTTCTAGGTCAAGATAATTTTCCCTTTACTGATTTTACCCTTCCAGGAATCACCATTTGATCTGTCATCTTTCATTTACCTCTTCACATGCTATTGTTGGAAAATGGTTTTAGGTATCTATTTGTTAGCCTGTGTTCTCAGTATTTGCATATCTGTGTGTCTTTCCACGTGATGTTTATTGTTCTTGTGCTTTACTTGCATGTATAAATAAAGAAAATGTCTCCTGTCGGGATACAAATTGGCCTTTGAAAAGCATGTTAGCCTTTTTTTCGCCCAATCTATTTCAAATAAGCAATGTGCTGTTGAGCACCACAAATTGGTTTATGGACTTAGCATACCGCTGGAAAGGCCAGAACACAATGTGATGGTCCCAAGCTCTACATCTTGCTTTCAGCTTTCTGAATTCCCTGGAAGACAGGTAAAAGATGGGAAAAGCCATGTCCCTCTGGATGATGTATCTGTGCTTGGCTGATTTGTGGCTTCTCCCAGACAACGTATGCAGCATAGTGTGTTCAAGAGTACAAGACGACTTCTCCCTGAAGGACTGCATATGTAGCACATGGTTTAGGGCTCCCCTGTCCTCTTTCAGATAAGTTTTGCTCTTATTTTGGGATTGTTGAGCACGGGCGTTTGGTCCACATGTATCAGTTCCAACTGACATTATCAAAAGGCAGCAGTGTCTTTGCATGAAAACAATAGTGCTTGGGCTGTATTTTGTTACTACCCTATATTACTTTGATTTGAGGTGTCGTGCATAAGACTCAAAGTTTCGGTCCTTGGGCTAGATCTGCATCTGGTGCATTTTGGAGCAGCTTTATTATATTTGACTGATATCACCTGGAGATTTGACACTCTCATCTCACTGCAGCAGTGAAAAATGAAGCTTTCCCATGTCATGGCTCACTATGACAGTGCTGTGCACACAGAAAGGAAACCTGGATCGGGAATTTATCCAACAGTCAGCATATATCTCAATGACAAATAATGGAAAGATGCAAAAAGCCCAGATTTTAGTTCCATGGGTTGTACTGGCAATTGAAAAGTCTTTAATTTCTATGATTTCTAAACTTACTCTTGTTGTTTGATAAAAAGCTATATATGTTATAAGTTAACAATTTTACTAAGTGATGGAAATCTGATTAGAATCCCAGTATAAACTCTTTGGCTCCCATGAATTTTTCTGTTTTATTGCTGTTGAGATAGATTTTGAGAAGGTAGACTCCCTCCTCTTATGTTTTTTTATCCAATATTTAGAATTTTTCTCACTTCTCAGGGCTCAGACACCCACAGGAAGATATCATTAATAATAAATTACAATGCATGAAAATGCATTAAGATGATCCTCTATTGTCCTTCCGGCTACCACATTTGTGCTGTGCCTGTTGTACTTGCATTTTAAACTTCTTCATGAAGGTCTGAAGAATAGGTAAAAGTATGAGAATGGCAGATTCTGCTGGCTTTGCTGGATGTTCCTTGGGGCCTTTGCCCAAGGAGGATCTCAGGAAGCGAGAGAAATCTACTCAAGATTTGGATGAAAGTGCCTTATGGAGAATAAGACATTACAGATTGGGTTTCTTTATAATTTCTTTCTTAAGAAGCAGGAAACAAGATTGTATGAGAGTAAGTTAATAAAGTAAGCACTATAATTTATACAATTAAAAAATGATTCATGGAAAGATCTTTTTCAGCCACTTCTTCTCGCGCTATAGTAATAATAGTTATCAGAAAAGACTGCTCTGAGAGAACTTGTGACAATCATAATGATGATCAGTCTTCCAAGAAAGCTCTAGCTGAGTACTACATAATATGGTACTCAGTACTATATTGCAGTTGGAGTCAGGAGTCACTTCTAAAACACAGAAGTTATTACAGCATTTACTATTATCCTTGAATGGTTTGGAAATATAATGGCTAAAATTCTCAAAGATACCTAGGCAAATTAGGGTCTTCCATCACATTTCCAAAAGTACCTTTGATACCAGGAGTTAGAAATCTCAAATTGATCTAGGAAACCGAATGCTATTTAACTGCTACAAAAAACATCTTCATCCAAACATAAATTCAGAAAAATGTTAAATTACGCATAATTGAATCCTCAAGTTGCCTAAAGTCTAATTTCTTCCAGTGAAGTTCCCCAAAAGTGCTTAAATACCTCCCCTTGAGAGCTCTAGGACTGGCTACACTTGCTTAGTAGCTAGACGCCTTATGCTTACAGCAAAGCCCGGGCAATCCCTACCTGTTTCCTTGGCTGGTTCAACGGGCTGGTGTGCAAGCATAACCTGACTTAACTATTGGGTGCCAAGGTCCCACCCTTTGCCAGAGTCCTGACCTCTCCCTTTCAGAGTTTCTTTGGGCCTCTCTGTACTGAGTCATTTCAGCATGCAAATCCAACAGAAAATGGATGTGAAAAAAGGCAGTTGTTTCCTCAGCACGCTGACTGGGCTCAACGCAATGCTGGTCAAATGCTCAAGTCAGTGTAGCAGAAAGGGTGAGAGCAAAGGGTGGGCAGGACCATCAGCTGGCTCAGACTGCTGTGGAAACCCAACATCAGAGCATGCTGGATTAGACCACATGAAAAACACAGGAATGAAGATGTTTTCTCTAGCCCAGTGGTTATGAAGGTTCAGTTTCCAGTCACTTAAACTGTGGAAGATTTGCACTTTTATTTTTTTGTCTGTCTCTATTTGCTCACGAGCAGTTTAAGTTGGGCTCCTGTTTGGAGGCCAAATCACCTGACTGTGTCACATGAGTTACTGCACATCCAGAATTGTCTCTGTGGTAGCAGGTGACTCAAGAACTGAAGCAGACGCTGCCAGATCTCCCTGGGACCTAGCTGAGCATCCAGCCCAGACTACTCCATCCTATGGGAGTCTGGGCAGCCACTGTCATCTTCCACCCATGGACTATTCCTGCAGCTCCTCCTTGTCCTCTCTGCTTTCCCAGGTACATGGCATACAATCTGTCATTCTCGGCTATATATGCCTTAACTAGGTATTACAAGGTGGCTTTCGGTTCTGAAGGATATTTTGGGATAAAGTGGTCTTAATATTGTCCAACAGAATTGTTCTTCTTTCAAGTAGCATACTTAAATCTTTGTGTAGGACAGAAAATAGGCTTATGATTATGAGGGTCATTACCTTAATGGCTGAAGAACTCATGTGGGAGATGTGGGCTGTAATCCCCTCAAGCTGCTCTGAACCCCATGTTACCACATCTTGGTCTCTAACACTCAGCTTTTTAGGTAAAAGGGAACACTGACATGATTACCTTTTACCACCAATACCGCATTTGGTGTCTAAGACTGCAAAAATATTAGTTCACAGAGGAATTTGTGGCATGAATTCCAGCTACATGGGGCCTTCTTCTCTGGCAAATCTTCCAAAACTGCTTTAGCAGTATCTGCTCATTAGCTTAGTTAGTTCTACATTCAGCTTCTGGACCCCAGAGACAGCAGCTTCACTCTTGCTGAGCACTCTTGGGGATGGTGAGATATGTAAACCATTGGGGTTGTGGTGCTCAGCTTTTTGATGACTGTACCCTATACAGAGCAGGGTCCTGGCTGGAAAGGGGACTTATACTTTTAAGTCCCTTAGAAGCTTTTGAAAGTATCATTGCTTGCCATATTAGCTGAAAAATGTTTTATACAGAATGTGATACTCCCCAGTTGCTTCAGGGTATGTAATCTGGACTCTGAACCCTGTGGTCACTGTGAAGCCTCCAATTCACAGACATGTTAAAGAGATGTAGACCAAGAAAGCTTACTGCATTTCTCTGGTGAATGTAATGTGAGACCCTCACATAGTAGCTGATCTAATTTTCATCAGACTCAGCTCACTATTTTGGGGGATCTCACTGCAGAAAAGAAAGGAATTGCTTATACAACTGTATTTCAGCAAACAGCTTAAAAGCACAGTAGCTTTTTCTCCTTGTCTTGCATTGTTAGCTTTAGTTCTGTTCTATGATTGCCAGTTAAAATTGTGTTTTCCATGTGACTGAAGGAATTTTTTTGTGACTGCAGTGCTTGAGAATTGTCTATAACTAAAAAATAGTAAGACCATGCACAACAGATATACAAATGCTCAGAAAAACTTTGTCCATTTGCTTCATCTATACATTTGACATATATCATCTGCTGAAGCAGGATGGCAATTTTAGTCACTCTAACTATGTCTACTCTAACTTAAACAAGGACAGGGCATGGGTTCATCTTGTTTCTGTTGTCCATCTCCAAACTGATGGTTAATAATTGCTAATATTCTCTCTGGACATAGATTTGGCTCATGCTAGTTAGCAGTCTCTCATATCTAGGCTTAGTTCAGGAATGGTATGGGCTAGGGGACTGTTTCCAACAGGCAGTATGGGAGAGGCCATCTTGCACAGGGCAACTGGAGTGGACTTAACTCTATGGAGATGCACCATGCCAAACCATTTGTCCTTTGAGACACAGGCTGAGCCCTGGGTCATTTTATTCATTAGTACGGATGTAGTTTCTACTGACAGAAGGAGATAGACCCACCTCCAGGATGAAAAAGAGCATTCAGCAAGGGTGAGGTCTTTCTTTCAGCCAGAGAAGACTGGTTTGTCCAGACTTCTCAAATAGCAGAGTACAGAAAGGGAACCAAGGGAACATGGCCATTTGATAATAGGCCATTTCATTTTTTTCCCCTCCAGATTGTTTTCCCACTTGATTTCACTCTGATGTTTTAAATGAAGAGAGCTGGGAGAAGTGCCACTGTCAGGTGGAAAGGGTTGTGATGGTGAACAAAGAAGCAGCGACCCAGGACTGTCCATGCTTCCTGCAGAGACTAGGGAAGACTGATGACAAAGTAAATAGCTGTAAAGGACAGGAAAAAAATCAACCTAATTGGGTAACTCTTCCCTCATTTAGAGATGGTTGACATTTTCTGATTGAATTCTACCGATTTCTGAATTAAAATAAAAAAATATATTTAAAAGATTAATTATTCAGACTGCTTAACATCATGTTCCTTTTTCTTTTTGAGTTGCACGTCATATTGGATCAAATTCATATGACGTTTGATCTCAGAGGGTTTTTTAAAATTTTCTTTAATATGAGTTGGCTCATTAAATTGGCTTTGAAGGTTTTTATATTCCTCCTAGGATATACAACTTTGTTTATTAAGCTTAACTCTAATAAACTGTTTATCAGTAGCCATATAATTGATTGTGATAAGCTTGTGATATTGAATTTCACAAGTTAATGTTAAAAATATTTCTTTAATCTTCTTTATTTTTGTTCTCCTTTCAACTCTTTCTCTTTATTGCATCATAAAAAATTATTTGAAATACATAATTTCCCTTAATCATATTGCTTATTCAATATTCTTTTTTCTAATGTAGTAGAAATGATACAATCTTTCATATGATTAAGGAACAAAAAACCCCAATGTCTAAAAGAGACAGGAAGGTAAAATTAAGGGAAAACCAGAATCAAACACTGAGACATATGCTTGACAGAAAAATCTTCTTTGACTGAAAAAAGGAAAGATATTAGAAGTCCTTTGTGTTCCACAACACAGTCAGAAAATACCAGGTTTCTGCAAAAAAAATTGCATGATGCCTCTGAACAGAATACCACAGTCTGGATGTCTTTGTACATGCTAAAGGCAGATTTTTTCATTAGCCTGGCACTGGATTTGAAAATTGACGATGCATTCCTTGAGTCAACTTTTGCTGAAGATGGCAATAAAGTAACTTTTGGAGTGCATTTTCTGCTAATACAGCTACTTACGTTTGCACAGCTGGGAGACTTACATTTTTCCTGCAGCCTTTTCTCCCCCCTCCCCCATTCTGATTTGTTATTGTTTGAAATTCTGAGAACGTTTTACACACATTTCCAGCGTACAACATTTGGACACTGATAAACGAATGACAAGTATGATATAAAGCCTCGTGGAAGACCCTGTAGGGTCTACCCAGGGAGAAGAACACATCTGTCTCCAGCTGTGCAGCTATTTAGGAGTGAAATGACTTGTCCTGGGTTGGGCAGAGATGGTAATTGTTTTTTTTGTTGATGTGAAGATCAAAGGTTATTCTCAGGAAGTAAGGACAAGGACTGTGGTATTTAGCGGGAAAGATTTATACAGGACATAATTTAGTACATGGTTTGCACATTAACCTGGTGCTAATGCATGTAGATGACAGAGAAAATGTAAACAGTCCTGATGTAAGATAAATTATAATTGGTGAAAAGCAAATTAATCTACTGGTCATGAATCTCCCACAAGTTAGCAGAATCTTGAGCAGCTGTTACATTCCACAATCACACTTTGAAAAGACGCTGCTTGATCTGAGGATTTCTTGCTACAGTGCAAATAACTTGTTCCTCCTGTGCCAGCATGGCTTTTTCTTCTTCTTTTTTTTTTTTTTTAATAATGAAACCTCTGCTTTTAACAACAGCATCCAGTCCTAGACTAACATAACTCACAGATTTCTTTCCATAAGAATGAATCCTTTGGGTTCACGATTTTCAAGGTGCAAACTAAGAATACTGCGTCCGTCCCCCCCCCCCCCCGCCCAAACCACAGAGGTAGTAGTTTATAAATGACTTTTCATAACTGAGTGTACCATGACCTCATGGTCAGTAGATGAGATGTAATGTTTACTTCTCCACAGTTTCCTGATACCAGGCCAGAAATCCATGAAATAGCTTTCTCATGTTTCTCGTTCCTAAATTCGACTTATATATGCAAATAGTTTTTCTCTGTTAAAAGTTACTCAGTATAAAACACAAATATACAAATTGTGTGAGCAAAGAGAAAAAAAGCTACAGAAATGACGGGGAAGAAAACATTGGGATCCCTTAGAGCAAACCAAGATTTAACTAAGATTTATACACTAAATATTATGACATGAAACATTTTTCAATAATATTGACATGTGCATAAAAGCTTTTCTGTTTAAAAACTATGAATTTCACTATCCATAGGACCTTAGTTCTCTTTACTATGTCAGATTCTGCTCAGATATATACTGTTTTAAATAAGGAAAAATGCCATGAGCTAAAATGAGCTATACTGATGTGAAACCAAAATAAATGAGCTTAAATTTATGCTTAAGCATAAAATGCTCATCACAGATTCCTATGACAAACAATAGCCTGTCTGGAGGAGGTTTGGCCAAAAAATCAGAGGCAGCAAAATCATTTCATAATTGTAGCTCATTCACAAATATTCATGGAAACATGTTTTGCCATGTATATTAAAATTCAGGCATTTGTCTCTTGAATAATTGCTAGGCTATGGAGAAACACTGAAGGGAATGAAGTTCTAGACTTTTTCCTTTCTTTGTCTGTCTTTGTTTCCATTTTCATATGTGCAAGAAAGCGCATCTAAAGGATCAAAATATATGTTCTTCTCGGATGGCTTTGCTATGATCCAGGCATCAGATGTCCAAGGAAGGCAGGTAGTGGTGGATTGCACAGAGAATACTTACGCAGGCTTTGACATGGTAGAGAAGTTTTCACCATAAGCAGATTTGGTTTTCTAATTTTGTGCAGGCCCCAGTAAATCTCTCAGCATAGACTAATCTGCTATTACAGCAAGTGCGGCCAAAAACCAGAAATTCTCCAGCTAATTCTGGCCGCAAGCCAAACCTCACTGTTTCCCCACTGTACCGCCCTCCCACAGAACAAAATCTTACTGGATTCCCTTAAAATAGCAAATGAACTTTGAATTCATTGAGGGAAAATCAGCTCCAATCAATGAAAGTCAGGCTACCAGGTCTTCCTATGGGTTACTCTTAGTTTAACATATAAAGCCTTAACATAACATATACATTAGCATCTTTCAAGAATGTAGATAAATGTAGCATTTCTGTGTAGTTAAACCAGTGGGGTGGTGCGGACCAATGGGTCCACAATGTGAAGTAAGCAGCAGTATGGCTTGGAAGAGGAGACTCCACCACTGCTCTTTTTCAGGTAGAGTAAGCAGAGACCAGCAGGTACAGTAAGGCTCAAAGTGACGAGATTACCAGTCATTATAGGACGGAGATAATTAAAAGCTGACCTGCCAGGAGCTTCAGCTACTGAAACTGTAGCTTCCTTATTTACCTTGGTGATAAAGAGCTTCCATGTTGAAAGATTTGGGTGCCAGTGGTCCTTAGTGTCAAATTGCTAAGAAAGGAGCATGGTGAAATCAATAGCACTAGTTTGGGCATGTAGAGATCATTTCTATCGAGCAAAGCTAGGTCGTATCAGGTGGAGTAACTGCTGTGCTATCACTAGGAAAGAAACGGCTATATGTGCTTTCTGGCTTTGCTGACAGCGGTCGTGATATCATGCCAAAACTACTATACAGGTAATAAAGATTGGGAAAGGGTTATCTGTACTCCCACTGATTAGTAGATATAGGAAAAGTTTTGTCTACATAACTATCAATGATTCATTTTTAAAACCTCTCTAATATGTCTTGTATTGCCTATAACTGTAACACTTTTGTGTAGAAAGTTTAAAATGAAGCTCAGATCTTTGCTGTTCTCTCTTTCATATCTTTTTTTTTTATTTTCAGAATGCTCTAATGCATTTATTTTTAATATATTTGCTCCATTTTACACTTCTTACTCAGTTAACACTATTTTTAAAATTTTCCCTGAATAAGACTGAAGAAAAATTGCTTTGTATCAAAGTCTATTCCACAGAGATTTACTTCTAGGAGAAAAAAAAAGAAACTCCACACTTCCCTCCTTCAAATGTTCCATAATGACAAAAAGGCAAAACCTTCAAAAGATATTTTGGAAAAAATTATCTAATCTTTAGCTTTCAAAAGATCACACAATGGACACTTTATATAGAACAGCATGTTGAATAAATATATGCACAGTTAACTTCTCAAGTACAAGGTGGACATTTGCCATGTGTGTTGTATTCTCCAGGATGAATCTATTCTCTATGATTTTACCTATGTTATATATCTTGTGATAGAAGCTCATAAAAGTCCACAACATTATTAGTCACTTAATAAAGACTAATAACATTAGTTGGCCAGAGCTGGGGAAAGCAACTGAAACAGTTCATGCTACTGACTAAGCCAGATTTCACAATAACTTTCAGCAAATCTGTAGAATGTAAATAAACTCCTTAGAGGACAATTTGATCTTAAAAAAATAAAAAGAAGAAAAGAAGAGATGAGAAAAGAAGAGACGAGAAAAGAAAAGAAGAGATGAGAAGAGAAAAGAAAAGAGAAAAGAAAAGAAAAGAAAAAGAAAAGAAAAGAAAAGAAAAGAAAAGAAAAGAAAAGAAAAGAAAAGAAAAGAAAAGAAAAGAAAAGAAAGAAAAGAAAAGACAGTGGCAATATAAGCATCCAACAGATTTTGAAAAACTTTTTTTTCCTATTTTCTTGCAAACCTAGTAACTTCCTAGTGTCACAGAAACATAGTTGTTTCATAATGTCACTGGGGAGAGCATATTAAACACAGTGTTATTAAACAGAAAAATTTAGGAGCCACTGCATCATCACATTCAGTTAACTCAAAAAAAAAAAAAAGAAAAGAAAAAAGCCTGTGTTTCCTCCAAGCCATGCAGCTCTCATACATTTTTTTTCTTTGCAAAGACAATCGCTGAAGATCTGTTAATGAAGACTCCTATTATGTAGGAATGTTTACAGTCATTAGCCTTCAGGCAAAGTTCATCAAAGGAATACAGACAATTACTTTAAAAATACCTGTGGCACTTAAAAAATCCCTCAATGGCACTTAACTCATCCACTTTCAAACTGTAAACTAGTTCTACAGGTTACTGCAGAATTTTACTGCAAAGAAAGCCATCGTGTGTGTTGTAGATCAGCCCTCCAAAACCATGGGTCTGCTTCTGCCTCGGTACAAAATTCCGTGTAACACCACATTCCTCACCATGTGAATCACAGCAAGTTGCAGCTGCTAGATTTGGGTGGATCACCTTGTTCAGTAGAAAGATCAACTGGCTGAAAGAAAAGAGGAAAAACAGAGTGATTTCCTGGCAGCAGATGTAGAAGTGACGTATGGACATGTTTCTTCATACCAGTCATGGTTAGCTGGTGGAACTCATTGCTGCGAGAGTTCATTGAGGCAGGATCCGACGGAGGCTGGACTTCTACCAGTATATTTCTAAGCCCCAAGAATTAGACTAGTAAAGCCCAAATATACAGATGAGAATGCTAGGAGACATAAAACATCACACATTTCAGGAAATAAGCCAGCTTATTATTCTAATAGATGGCTTGCAGGAGAATCTTCGGACATACTACATATTTATTTCACCAGTATTTGTAACTGGCTGAGAAACAGTGATCTGACCAACCATGTTAGATGACTGACAGTGTGACAGTTTGAGGTACGTTTTGGACCTTACCAAAAACTTTTGCAGCAGTTTATATTGAAAGTGAGCTGGTATTGTCATGTACATAACCCACCGTTTTTGAGTCCTAACATTAGTTTTAATGCTGTGGTGTTTAGCTAGCAAACCATCTTAGCTTCCAGCTTCTGTGAACAATCAGTGTTTTCTTCCTTATTGTCACAGAACCTTTGATCCTGATGATAACCTGATTTTGTCTGTTCTGCATGCCTGGAATAAGACCACTGAATGTTAGAAATGGTGGAATTCACGTGGTGAACTTATATCCTGCTTCACATTGCATTAATTAGATCCAGTAAAGTCAAAGGGATAAAAATCTCTTAATTTAAAATGCAATGCAGTGAGATTAATTCATACAGAGGTATTGATCTGTGTGAGAGCAGAGTCTGTCAAGAGGAATCCTTATAGTCACAACGCACTATTGATGCTGCTTTCTGAAATCTACTGTTCCTTCTAATGTTATTAGTTTATTGCATCCATAGCTGTTTGGTGTTAAAAGTGGACTAAGCAAATTTCTATTGCATGTGGCCTATAGATATTTGACATGCATTACTGAACTATTACAATGAAGCAACAGTTAAATCATTAGTAGAAGTGAAATTTGAAATCTGAAAAAAGCTTAAGATTTAGCATCAAGATACCATTCAGTCTTTGTAGCTATAACTATTCACTACACTAGAATATAACACTGGGAGTCTTCTCCTGTCCTGGTCTCATAGTCTTGTCGTTGGGAACTCTTCATAATGGGAAAAGGGAAAAGAAGCAAGCTCTGCTCCAGAGCAGAGCCCTGCTTACCTGCATCCTTGAGCAGAGCGTGGCTTATATGGAAGCATAGTTAGAGTTCCTATATTTCTTTTTTTTTGCTCTTTCTCCCCATATACAAAGGCCCTTTAATTTCTCATTTTTAAAGGATTCTGTCTCCAAAAGATCAGTCTGGGTCACAGAGGTTTAAGTTAATTTTCCAAAGATTTAAGGAAAAAAAGTATTTTCAGCCCTCCTCCAGT
This sequence comes from Gymnogyps californianus, assembly GCF_018139145.2. Taxonomy (NCBI): domain Eukaryota; kingdom Metazoa; phylum Chordata; class Aves; order Accipitriformes; family Cathartidae; genus Gymnogyps; species Gymnogyps californianus. The sequence goes on from NC_059473.1 coordinate 100,831,089, forward strand.
ATAGCACTTAAATCTTTCTTACAATACCTGAGCACGTATAATGGGGGAAAACTTATACATAATTGAAAACACAGGATCTAGCACTAGCAAGATTTTTAGGCAGTCTTATATAAGCAAGCCTCTGCACAAGTTTATTGGCTGTAACTTCAATGCCTTTGCGGAGGGTTGTCTGGTGGTGCAGCCTTCCCTGTCACACGAGCGTGGTACCAGCAGGGAGTCATAGTCTCCTTTTCTGATGCAGTATATTTACACCGATTCCCAGTCTCTGACTGCAAGACCCTCAGCTGTGTTAATAGATATCACCTTTGAGTAGATATCAATACCTATTTTCAATTTAATCATTCACTTTTTATGCTTCTTTATTTTTTGTACTTTCACTTGAGAAAAGAGAACACAAACAGTTGTTTTCACATTCTGGTTTTCACGTTAGCTCAGTGATTGCTTGGCAAATATTTGTTTGCTAGAAGGAAAGTAGGAGAATAGCTAGACTGGGTTTACCATAAAAGTTTATGGAAACATTGCAAAATCTATGCATTTGGACCAATCTTCAACTGGTGCTGTGCAGCCTAGTGGCATTATCTGGCCCAGCAAGAAACTTGCTTTAGAACAGCACTTCCATTGAGTGGTGGAAATTCTGTTTCCCACTACTAGGGAAACTGATTGCTGTGTGAAAGCACATTATAAACAACACCACACAGTCTGAACTGGGCAGCACAGTTTGGCTAAAACCATATGTGAAGAAAAGAAAGACTCACTGACGTGTTAAATAGACAGAAAGGGAAATCAGGTGCAAAAAATCCTTTGGAAATATTCCAAGAATAAAAGAAGCACTATAAAACCCCTCAAATGTATCTATTCTGTAGCTAAGTGATTATTTGATTTGGTTTGTATTGTATTTTTATATTGCGACTCTTGTATTGCAAAAAATGCTAGTACATAATGTTAAAAAAGTATTACTGTAGACTTAATGAATACTCTAAAAAGAGTTTATTTGGAGGATAAGAGTTAAATACGTGTATAATTCAGAGTGTAAATACACATTCACTTTGGTGTAGCAGAAGAAATCAAACTTTCCAAGACTAAAATACAGTTTCTCAAGTTGCAATTTTAGAATGATTTTCCATATATTATATGGATTCAGATTAATCTTAATTTTAAATTGGTTAGAGAGCCCGTCAGTATTAATCAACAGATTTTTCCAAGTAATACATATTTTTTCTACCTTCCTTTCTTTGAGTCTTTGAATTTAATAATGTTGGGATTTCCTTCTCCAAAGATGGATCTGCTAAATAAATTTGAATGAACTCAAACTCTTAAAAAAAGAATGAAACCCATGAAAAATATAGTCTGATAAGATCAGGAGTCTGAATCTATAATCCCCAAAACATGACAATTTGCAATTAAATCTGAATCGACGTGTTCTTCAATTGTTATTCAGAAACATTACCTCCTTTCTTTAAAAACTGTTTCCTCAAGCCCATAACCTGAACATGAAGTTCATATAGGAAAATATTCTAGAATAAGGCTATTATTATACAAGCCCCATAACTCCCACGGAATTTCCCTTACGAAAGGGAACTCCAGACTGGCCAATTGGCTTTCATGTCATCTTTGCTGGTAGAGACATTCAGTGGGGTTATTATTGTGGGTAATGCCCCATATGCTTCCTGCATTAAGAAGGTGAGGGGAGATGAACACCTGCCATGACATAACTCATAATGAAATTCACTCTGCGAGGTAGAAAAGTCCTAAAAAATGAGTGGAAAATCTCTATTTCTGAATTTGAGAGCGGAGTTGTAGAGGGCACTTCCAGCCAAAAACCGATCAGGTTTTGAAACGGATGACGGGGACAGTCTGTATCTTACATTTGCAAGATCGCGGAAAAGGTTAGAAAAGAAAAAGAAAGGAGTTGCCAGATTTTTAAACCAGGCTGGTGACTTCTGGTTTTGGATGGCAGCACTGACAGGCCTCACCAGTTCCTTGGTATTAAGCACCACACAAACGCAAACATTCAAAAGTAAAAGTACATTCCTGTGTGCCTCACCACAGATGGTTTGTAGAAATGGCAGAATTAACTGACACTTAATAATATAACTGTACTTAGAAGCAGGTTTTATGATGCCAAGTATAGTATACATCTGCTAAAATGTAACTGTAAAAAAAAAGCACAAATTACAGATCTCAGCTCATTTATATGATGGATGTGTGGGACGATCCTATGGCAGTAGCTGGGAGGTACGGCAGGAGAGGGCAGGGGTATCACTTTTCCCTAAGCATCTGCTCTAACTCCTGCTGCAGGCAGGTGCTGAGCTGGACAGACCTCTGGTCTGACCCACCCATGGCTTTTCATATTTTCAAAAATGAGCTAACAAAAAGGACATGTGGATCATGAATTTCAAGCAGAGCTACAGGAATGATTATTTTGAAAAATTATTTACCTCTAAACCTTTTCCAGGTTTGATCGGGTGTATTTCACAGGGTGAAATTAAGCCAGTGTGAAAGTGCCCTAAGCGTGCAGAATGGAAACGCTGACAGGCTTTTAGCTATAGATGTGCTAGCAACCCCACTCAAATGTATTGTCATTAATTAAGCAGATGAAACAGAAAACAGAGAGAAAAATTAGCTCAAGTTCAGCGGTTACTTGTTGCAAATTTGTAAATGGGCTCTCTACCGTAGAGATATGTAAAATAATGCTCCCGTTAAAAGTTATGTGGAAAATAAAGGTTCTCAGCAAGCTAATTTTACTTTGTTAACAAAGCATGGTTTCAAGCTATTCTTGTTAACCATCCACCCACTTTCTTTTCCTTCACCACCTCAGATTTGCAGATAGGAGGTACAATTACAGTCCTTTGTTTCATCCTGAGATCTCTTTACAAAATAAAGTCTGCTTTTATCCTGTTGAAACCTATGTGCTTTCCTTCATTGTGTAAAGCTAAAGGAGCTGAAGTCTAACTTTAAAGTAATCCTTTGTGTTGCTTTTTTTTCCCCTCCCTGCCTTTTTGTTGTATGTATAGCCTAACTGTGTGCCTTCAATTGAACTTTTCCCCTGCCAAATCACACACTTAGAGCAGGAAAAAAGAGGCTGGGGTGAAATCCTGGCTCCACTATGCTTAATGGACTTTAACAGGGTTAGGTTTCCACTCTAGTGGTCACTGCTCTTTGAGTTGCTCCTTTTAGTCCTGCCCGAGATGTTTTTCCCTTCCTGGAATGGAAGTGCTCCGATGCAAATTTCTGGTGTAGATGGTCTGCTGCAGCGAACAGAGGGCCACGAATTTGTGTGATTTAACTGGCTTTGACACTGGCACTTGACACAGTAGTGGGGTCATGGTCTAGGAATTTACATGCAATTAACATGCATGCAATTCCTAATATTCCAAAAGAGTGAGGCTAAAGAAACCATGTATTTGTATTTGTATTTGTATTTGTATTTGTATTTCTCTACTGGCCTTTTTTCATCTGCCAGAGCATGCCAAGCAGACTGATTTTTCCAGTGTACTTCATGGGGTGTTCTGGGCATTTGCAGCAGAAGAGGATGCTGCAAAAGATAAGACAGGGGTGTAGGAATAAGGAAAGCCAGGATAAGGTTGACAACAGTGGCGGGGATCTTGGCCATTGAGCTGGCCAGGGCAGAGGAAGTTGTTTGTCTGCAAGATCAATGTAATGGGGTTACAGGGACAGAAAAGTTGGGACATTAATGCTGGAGTGCTTCTTGTGGTAGACTCTGCTCTTGCTTTCATGCCTGCGACACAGCTGTTCTCTGAAGGAGCCACAGGAGATGAGACTGATGGCAGGCTTGTCAAAAGAGTGTATGCCTGAAGACTAAACCCTTCCCCCTTCCTCTGCCAGTAGCTTCAGACTGTGCTGATTTCCTGGCCACCTCCGTCATTTCCATTAAGTAATACCACTGAGCCCACGCTGAGCCCTCAAGGCAGCACATGCTTTGTGTTGAATCAAATCCACAGGGATGTGGAAACTGGAGTAGATATGCTTGATCAAATAGAATGGACAGTTTCACATTTCTGTATCTTTCCCTTCCTTCCTCAGTGAGACCCAAGATGTGCACCATCACGATCCTGGGAAAAACTGCTTCTTCCTTACTCAGTATCAGCTTCTCTCTGCAACTGAGGCACCACCTTTCTGAAATCAGTGCTGTAAAAATGGTTAAACTTCTACAAGCCTTCATACTTCTTCCAATGAGATGTGCAGGGCACTCTGAACTTGTTCACAGAAAAGCTACTTCATTGTCCACGGACATAGCCATAGTCTTCCTACCACCTATACTCATCTTCAGCTTAAAAGGAAGAGTAGTTCCACTGTGATCACAGTATCTTTTCTCCCTTTGTATTTCCCTTCAAATATTTTTCTTATTCTGTTCTTCTGACACACTAGGGAGCTGATTTTTTCCTTCCAAATCCATCCATGAGATGGATACTAAAAGACATTGTAGACATCTCTGGTGTTTGCATTTTGCATAGGATGTTGAGAAACTGGAGAGGCTGCAACATGACTTGAGAGCTGGAGAAAATGTCTAAAACCCCTCAATCTGCTTAGGTTATCAAAAAGAAGATAAAGTGGTGACTTGATTACTGTATTTAAGTACATCTGGTGAAACGTTTTGACATTGTAAACTCATCTAGAACAGGAGTTTCATGACGACTGAAACAACTAGCAAATGTCAATGAATTCAGAGCACAGTTTCAGCCAAAAGTGGAAAATCTTTTTGTTTTGGCACTTTTAAAGCTAAAGCTTATTCCTGCATTTGAAAAGATTTTAATTTAAAAATTTAACTAAGTGAAAAGAGGTTAAATGAAAGGGCCTACCTAATCATTTTGTATTGACCCGACCCTTTTGTTTGTTACGGCAAATACGGGGCTGACTCATTATGTTGATAATAACTGTTCTAGCAGTCCAGCTATCATTGTGTTAATTATTCTAGCGCTAAAGAGACATCCCCTGCGGTGGGCTTTGTACTCTGAAGTTGATGTAATAATAAAAAAGCAACAAGACTCTGGAACCATCTGAGCATTCTTGGATATACAAATAACCACCGTCTTCTACCAATGGGAAAGTTAGAGAATGGCCTACCCACGTTTTAATCTGATAGTTTCTCTCACATACGCTGAGAAGGAGAAGGAAAATTTAACCAATTATTATTATCATCGTTTTTCAGCCTTAGTAATGATTTAAAGCTTTCCTATCAGAACCTTCTGATGTTAGCAGAGACCTTCGGATAGAGTTTTTTCACACCCTCTATTTTTTATCTTTTTGATTTGAAGATGCTCAGCTTTATAGAAAGTATTTGCTAAAATAATTATTCTGAAGATCCCTTCAGAATAACCAAAATATTTTAGTTCATTTAAACTCTCATGTACAAAATTGCAGGAAATGCAAGAAAAATAAACATCCAGGGTGAGACTGTTGAGGCAATCAGGGAAATGGACCCCTCAGGGAGATGACTCAAACTTTTTTTCTGAATGAGGAATCTCAAGCTTGAGGTCTAGGTGAGAGAAGGAAAAATTGCGAAATGAAAGGACACATTTTCAAAATTCTTATGAAGCAAAGTCACTTTGTGCTTATACAGCTCTTGTACCTGCATTCAGCATTTTGGAATAAGTAGTAGTATTTGTCTCTACAGAATACCAAATTCAAAGACAATAAAGATTAACAATCTCCAGCAGCAGTACTTACGTCTGCTCCATAGGCCAGCCAGCAGCTCTGGACTCCTCCAAGCTGTTCTGAAAAAGAAAGCATTTGGCTAATTGGACAAAGGTGCTTGGTGGAGCTCTAAAATAATCACTACCATCCCTCATCTTTCCCAGCCCTAAATATACATTTGAACTCTATCTTTTAATCCTGGGTTTTTTGGCAGAACATCTTTAATCTCCTGCCCTCCATACTAAGAAAAATTCATCTGCATGTGAGTTTAAGTAAAAGTTACTATTTATAGCAGTTTTAAGTGGTTTATATTGTCTAAATTTTTATTATACTGTCATGATAAATTTGCAGGCTTTTTTCCAGTGTTTTGCTTTGAATAGAGACTCAGATGTGTGCTCTGCTTATATGGTCTAACTACTGAAGTTGGATGATTTTTTTTTCTTCCAGTAACAAATATCTTTACCCCTTCCTATCCTTTTCTAAAATACAATTTGAGGTAATTCAGAAACAGTTGCAAATTTGACTTGAATTTTCTTTAATTGTTCCCACCAAGTGAAAAATAAAGACAAATTTTGGAAATTAGAAATTTCCAAATGCTTTAAATCCTATGGTTTGGTTCACAGCAAGTCTAAGGTGCCCTTCATAACCCTGTTTTGTCACTGTCAGTGCACCCATAGTTAGGACGTAATGTGGTAGTTTGGATATTTGCTTAAAAGATGTCCTACTCAAGCCCTCTACCTGCTTCTTTTTGGAGTGTTTTCAGCCTTTTCCTGTAGAATATAGTGTGATGGTTCTCTCTGCCACTCTGTGAATTCCCATTTAAACTCCTAAAATATCTAAGAAATAATTAATTAATGTTACTTTGATTAGTGAAAAAGGAAATAAGAAATGTATTGTATATTCTGGTTCTGTGGTCATATAGAAAAAGCAATTATTTGTACAGCCCTCTAGCCACATGCTAAATTTTTGGGTGATGATTTCCTGGATACATTATGTTGAGTTAATAAAGAAATTTGATGCCATATTTTGGGTAGGGGGAGGTCTAAAAAGCTGGCTGGGTTAGTCGCTGGCCTAAGGACTGCTTACTTGTTAGTGACGATTCCATAGGATAACCTGCTTTCTTAACGATAGTTTTATTTTGTTTTAATTCCATGGTTGTTGTGACAGAATGAATTATCAGATGTAGGAAAAAAGCCAAAGCATCTGGGTTCAATTAATCATTAACCCCCTCATGGTTTGCAGGGAGCTGTGGCAGGAGTGGGGAGAAGGCTCTAAGGCCTCTATAAACTGGACTCACTTCATGGTAGGGCAAGAAGTTTTCAGGAGTTTCTGAAGTATTAAGAAAGGACTTTTCTAATGCAAGATTGACAGACTGCAGGGCACATTACGTAATCCTTCCATTCTGATCAAGCGTTGCTGTGCCCAGTTTTGGGCCTCACACTTCAGGAAAAAATGTAATTCAAATAAAAAAGGACAGCAGAGTGAGTAATCTGAGATCTTGAAGACACGGTTTATCTGGAAAGAATGAATGAATTGTGTTAAGCTTAAAGAAGTGTACCTGGTGGGAGGATTTGAAATAAACAAAGAGAAAGAAAAAGATGTGATTTCTGGGTCAGTGAAGGACTGGTCAAGAAGTAATAGGTTGAAACCACAGTATGGAAGGTACAAGTTACCAACAGGAAAACTTTCCAGTGATTAAGAAGCAAAGAACATGTTCTTGTATTCCTGTCAGTGACAGGAGAGACATACCTCAAAACAAGCTAGGGCTGACCCTCCAACACCATCATATTTTACCGTATGTGCTCTGAATCAGGGAAACTTAAGTTTTGGTCATCCTCCTCCAGATGAATGCTGTAAACCTTAGACCAGTGGTTTCCAAACTGGAAGATAAGGTGTGATCACAATGAATATGAGCTACCAAGCCCAAACTAATAAGCTCTGTTTCTGCAGGACAGTATCAATACTGGTCTTGTGACTGGTCTGGGGAAGGGAGGAAGCTAAGGAGCCAGACCCAGTAATGCATGTTCTTGATACTCAGTAATATAAATATTGGGTCTAGTTAAGTTACTCACCCAACTGGTAGATGCTTGTGTTTTGGTCCCTGATCTAGTGGGAATGCATTTACATAAAAGACTATAGCTTCAACAGAAGAAGCTGAGTCTGCTCACTTGCTCCCAAAAGACTTTCTAACTTTCAAGCCCTTCTTTAAAGGTAAGGGTTAAAATCCTTTAACACAGAGAATTCATTAGCTATTGTCTGGATTAGTACTTTAACCCCCAAGCTACTGGATAAAAAGAGCAGAGGAAGGCTCTTCACACCAGAAGTGTTGTGAAAAATTTAGCTTGAAGAAAACCAAATGAAACTATGTATGAATTCAGTAGAATTTATGTATAGTTCTAGGGTGACAGAAAAGGAACTTTTTTTGGGGAAAAAAGAAAGACGTTACCATTGTAAACTGTTGCTAAGATGTTCTTCTAGCACTTTTGATTATATTATAGTGTTAACACATTTAGGCATACAAGGTTAAATTTAATGTTTGGACATGATCTCTGTGGATGTAATGTCTTCATTCTTTTCTGGAAAGATATGACCTGACAACAGCTGTCACCCTTATGAGAACAATGTCCCAAGTATTGTTTAGATGTTTGCTGCTGCTTTAAATGGTTTCAGAAGACCAGTGGACAATGCTTCTCTATAGTTTCTTTTACAAAGGGACCAAAAAGTTAACTGCGTCATGATCCTAGAAGATAAAGAACGAAATCAAAAAAAGACATCCTGTTTTATAATTAGGGCACAATATGTGCAAATACCTCTTTTTGACTCTGCCCACTGATATTAGAATGCAGTACCAATTGCAACAGACCTAATTATTTATAACATGACAATCCTTTTCCTTTTTTACCCATTTATCAAAGTGCCAGAGTATTAGAGCAGTCTCCCACACTATTTATGAATTATAGGAACAAGTTTAAAATAATATCTCCACCCTATTTATTTCTTAGCTATTTGGAGAGCATCTGTGGTCTAGTCAAATGTAAGTTCTAGTAAATAGATTATTGATTCCAGCATATAAAACCTACAAATTCCTCAGACAGCCCAAACAAGTACTTATCCACTCCTTAATTCCCCACTGCCCAAACCAGAGAATGATTGTTTTCTGAGCCATGGATCCAACTATTGTCCAGATTTTTTTTTTCTTTTTTTTTTCCCTTATAGTGGACCTCCACTACGTAGCTATCAGTGATGGTACTGAAAACCGGCATGGTGAGGAAAGTGAGCCCACCACTGTAAAAAGAGAAACACAATAAGCAATATAAGTGGAAGCCAGGAAAAAAAAAAGTCTGCAAAATAGAAATAGAAGAATATTTTTGGTATTTTCTCTACGTTAGAGTTTGTTGCTGTCACTCCTCATTTCAAGAAAGACATTTGCCCAGTTTAATTTACTTTTTTATATTAAAAGAAAACAAAACTGGCACTAGTAAAGAGCTCTGTGCATTTTTTAATGGGGGAAAAAGGCTGTAAGAACCTCAAGAGTAGATGAAGGGCTGCTGAAGCCTATAGCTGTGACAATGCTTGTGGGAAAGTCTGGAACAGCAGGAAGGAAAGTGTCAGCCAAGAAACCTGAAAAATAGTCCAAACACTATCATAAAGTCCTTCTTTTAATAATGTGTTTTTAATTTTAATAATATATTACTATTTGGTTTGTTTCTTAGGGACCTGTATTTATTATAAAGCATTCCTTGAAGCTGTCAGTCTATGGGAGCTCCCCTAAACTCCCTCAACATGCAGCTTTAGTGGTTTTCCTCTGTTTTGAGAGGGCACATTAATAACCCCATACTACTATAGGCATTAAATAGGCCACCCACCCTCCAAGAAGTACAGTCCACATTTCTATCCACTCTTTATGGCAGCTACCCTAATGGGAACGATGTCAAGGGGTGCAATGAAACACTCTGTGCGTCTCTTGACTTCTGTCTTAGGGAGGATCTTTTCCTGTTTGACAGCTATTCATTCAGTCAAGGAATATTACAGAGGAGCTGATTTAGTGCTGATGAGAAAGGCGGGGTGCCACCCGCTGTATTGTCATCAGCAGAACTGGTGTCCAGCCTGCGCTGTTGCCCTTTGGTCACGTCTGCATACGTATGACCTGTAAGCTGCTCTAGTTACTCATAGCTCTCGAGTTTATCACTCACACATGCTGCACGACCGCGACCTATGAGCAACATCTGCAGCAGCGTGAGCCTCATTTTCTGGCTGACTCCAGAGAGTTCATGCTTGCTCTTGTAACTCTCTATTCTTCCCATCCGCATCTGGCCAGCTCTGCTGGGTCTGTCCAGGAGCAGACACATGGGCACAAATGAGGTTTTTGAGGAAGTACATGTGTGTGCATATGTGTATGTGCAATTTTTTATTACAAGCAGGGCTGCCAGCTCTGTTTATTTAAAGTTGCCTGACACTTTCCACTACAAAACTTATTTCCAGTTGCCAAAATTTAACTATTCGATCTGAAATGTTTCAAGTCAGCAGCCCACCTCAGATCCAAAAGATTGTAAGGGGCACGTGCTTATTTATTTGAAGGTATCGTGCAAGCCCCTTCAGTGGTTTTCTGAAAGTTAAGGACACCAATACATTGCTTTACAAGCACTACATTTCTTTTCCCACATTAAAAAGCACAGTTCTCTGGTGAGAACTCATGCCTTCACAGCAGCAGGCATGACTGCCAGCTCAGCTGGCATATTGGTGGCTGCTAGTCTAGGAGAATACTCTTTCAGTGATAATATGTCCAAATCTGGCTGAGATTTAAGGCAACACCTCAGAAATTGCAACCTGCCCTGTAACTGCAACTTCATTTGCTGTTGCTGCAGCTGCATGAAAGAACATGAACTGGTTGTAGGCTGCTCTCTAGTGTCTCTTGATTGACAGGGCTCCAGACTGTATTGCTGTCAAAACTCATGTGTCTGACACCTATCCTACAAGTCCTTAGGACATGCCTTACAAGGCATCATGCATTCACCAAATATACCCATTAACTGCAAATTATGCTGGTGGCCACTTTTCAATGATCTAAAAGGGCCAGGGATCATCCTCTAGCTCTGAGAGCTGGCGACTTGGCTGCATCCATACTACATAACATTCGGCCTTGGGTCCCAAAATATGTGCAATATATATGTGCAATATATATGTGCACCTAATGTAAAAGGTTTTGTTTGTGATATACAAAAATTACTGTACTGAGCTGGCTCTCTCTGATGTACTGAATTCACTGCACTCCCTGATCTGTGCATGCATAGTAGCCATTTCTTTGATATTTCTCAGCATTCAATAGCCCAATCAGAGCTACTTCTCTGACCAGAACAGCAGACAGATGGAGTACACAAATCCCTCCAGGACAAAGATTCTGTGTGGAAGAAAAAAATAAGGGTATTTATAGCAAAACTCACATGTTCAGTAACCACATATTCAGTCAGATTGGTGAAGAGGCCAAAACCAAGGCACCTTAGAAGGACCACAAGAGGTCCATCACAGCAGGCAGAAAAGTCTTTACTTACCAAAAGCTACTCTTCTCCAGCCAGAACTCAACACTCCTCCCTGCTATCACGCTGCTATCAGCAAACACTAACAACGTGACCTATCCCTTCGAGTGATAATCAACAAAGACGACCACCACTCTAAGTGTGTTATCAAGTTGCTTCATTTGTTCAAGTGGAAGAATTTTTGTCTGGTGTACTGGGAGATCAAAGGGCAGTTACATAAGGTTTCTGTTCTCTTTTCTTTTCTGTTTTCTTTTTTTTTTTTTTAATTTTCTTTAAAAGAAAAACCCCAGACCTTCTTCACACATAAAAGAATTGTAATTCAATAGCATAGTCAGATATTCAGAATTTAGGAAATTCCAGAAGAAAAGGCATTTCCATCCTGTTAGTGTTTATATTAAAAATGTGATTTTATAAAACATAAATATAGAAAATACTATATAGTTTGCATTGGTATAAAACAGAACCAGATCTTTTTTTACAAAACTCTTAATCACAATGTGCATTATTCTCTGTTTCCTAATATGTAATTTTTTATTACTGTGTCTGCTTCACAAAATTTTCTTGAACTGGATTTTTTTTTAATTAGTTCTCTATTATTAGCCTAATATTATTTTCCAATCAACTGTTAAAAAAAATCCTCATTTTGATCCTTCCTTCTTTCTAGAATTGCTATTCATGAACAATGAACCTAATCACTTAGGTATTTTCCTACTTTATTTGACATTTGCTTTATGTAAGTATCCTGAATTTTAATCCAATAAATTAAGAATTCCTTAATGATACAAGAAGAAAATTACATAATACAAAGTAATACCAGACTGAAAAGCCAATCGTTTCTAATAACTTTTAGTGTTGTGAAAGAAAAAAAAAAGCACATGATGTTTTCAAGTAGAGCAGCTTTTAGAAAGCTTTTATCAACAGCAGCTGTCACAGATGGGTTATGTTAGTTAAGAAGATTCCAAAACAGGAAAAAAAACCCCATGCTTATATAAATGAGAAGAATATCAGCTTGATTATAATACTCTTTCACTGAGAGAATATATAATGTTGGGCTCGTCCATGTTTGCTTAGACATGAGTAAGGAAGTGTAGACCATAAAAGTATAGTTCAGAGCACTTTTTCCCATCTAAAAAACTTGCATCTATTCACATGCTCAGTGATTAAACAGAACACAATATATCTTTTGCATATTTTGAGGACTTCGTAGGAGCCTGGATGAGAGAAGTGCTAAGAAGATCTTGAAGCCAAATACTGAATTCTTTAGTCAAAAGATAACAATTTATTGCCAGATTAATTTCTGAACACTATAGATATTTTTATCTTAATGTATTACAAATTGATGTAGTTACTCATTTTTATTCGCATCTTTACAGACCTTTAATTAAACAAAACTGTTCTCCATAGAATCAGCATAGACAGTCACAAACCAAAAGACATTAATAATCTGAAAATGAATAGAACTTTGTCTGACATGATCTCACATTTTCTGGTTTTAGTCATGTCAATAGAATTAACTGGAGGGTACTCAGTGATTCCTGTAATCTGTGTTATAACACAGCTCTTCATGAAGTGAAAATGATGGTGGTTATATTTGTCAAGTTCACTGCATAGTCACATGGAGGAACTAATTAGCATCAGAACACTGATTTAAGAAATATTTCTCTAGCCAAATCCATCAGCATAATCTAATAATAAACTATCCATTTCAGTCTTTGCTATCAAGATTGTTCTTTACTCTATCTACGTAGCATAAAGCATATAGATGGAAAAATGCAAGCATGTTCTTGATCTTACGTACAGAGCACTCTCACAACCATAGAATGGTTTGAGTTGGAAGGAACCTTTGACGATCATCTAGTCCAACCCCCCTGCCGTGGGCAGGGACATCCTTCACTAGATCAGGTTGCTCAAAACCCCATCCAGCCTGGCCTTGAACACATCCAGGGATGGGGCATCCACAACTTCTCCGGGCAACCTGTTTCAGTGTCTCACCACCCTTATTGTAAGAACTAGAACTCCTTTAGGTTCCACAATTTGTGTTCTTGACAGCCCAGTGGTGCACTTTCAGCAGAACAGTCAATAAATAGTTTCATCTTCTGGAAGAAGATAAGGATTCAGATGACCTGAGGTTAAGGTGGGACCTTGGCTGCATACCCTAGGTGGTAGAATACTATGTCAATGGTGGTAGTACTACCGTCACTCCTTATCTGAAGAACAGGCCACCTGTTTGTATCCAAAGAGAAAATGTGATGCTTTAGGTGCTGAGAGTAGTTTCAGCATCTGAATCCATCTTACAGAGCAGGTGAAGTATGTGCGAGGGTCAGAAGTCTGAACGCTCTCCTTTGGCTGCGTCCCTCATACTCATATAGGCTGATGTTATCCACACCCTCCTAAGGCGGCTAACTTTCTCAATTTATTGTATAGGAAATGCAGAGCCTTGACTCAGTGTTATGAATTCCATTTCCTAACAGTGGCACCTGCAAGTCAGATGTAGTTAAGCCACATCAATGTGCTCTTCTCAGAATGTGCCCAAGCAAGAGAACATCACTCACACTAAGTACACATTATGCTATACTGGAGTTTGAACTGCACAAGTTGCTGGGTGCAGAGACCAACTGGAGAACAACTCATCTCTGCATGCACTTATCCATGGCTATACTGCTTTCCAAACCAATTTTTTTCCTTATACCTGATATTTTGGTATCCTGAATATATTAGAAAGGTTTCTTTAACTACCTGCCTGACATAACCATTGGCTCACTTTGAGCAAGGGGATGTTGGAGGAATCTTAGGAGAGTAGTTGTTGACCGTAATACGTAGAATAGAATGTTTAAACCCAAGGGATCCCAGTTTTGATAATTACCTCATAAATCGGTGTTTCCAGTATAAGCATGAGAGGTGAAAATGTGAAAAAAAAATGAATGAGTTTAGAATGAATGAGTCTCTGAACTACAATCCTTTGGAGAACATGCTTCCCTAAAATGTGTCTCTTGGCTCTTCAAGGACTAAGAACTTTATCAGTTTTCCTGTTGCTTACATCCTCCTTTATTCAAATGGTCTGAGCAATATTATTAATTCAGAAGAGTTATAATCAGTCTGCATTTAGCTTGAAGTTTGGTGCCTGCATTTCAGATCAGCCAAGTCCTGTGTTCCTAAAAACGCATCTGTTATTTCTAACACCATTGATCTAATAAATACATACAGTCCCCCTAAAATCCTTGCCATGTGTTATCGAAAATCACAGTGTACAGGAATCAGTTGGAGATCTATTCTTCTAAGCATGTCTGTAAGTTCTTTTTGGATATCTGCTAAGTATAGAAAGTTTTCTAAACTCTTTTTAAGATAAGGCATGGGCAATTCTATGTGGGAACTGTCATATAACACATTGTAAAACTTTTTAAAGTTTAAAACATTTCACTGTATCAAGAGGTCAGAAGGATAGGAGATTTGGGGAAAGGAATGTGTTAGTTTGCTTTTAATAAAGACAAAAGGAAGGGCCAGTAAGTAATGCATACTAAAGCTACTAAAGGATTAAAAGGTGCAAAATTATAAATAAAATGATAATAATATTTAACAGTAATTACATCCTCAGTCCTAATGATTTTGTATGTTTTATGTTCTTTATGTGCACAACAGCAATATATGTAATACTAAAAGTAATGTTATTTTGATATTATTGATTTTTAATACTTCACAAAAATATAATTTAAGAATCATTCAACATTTAGAGATAATAAAAAAGATAAGTAGCAATAGAATTTGTCCTAAATGGCTCATAAAACCAAAATCTAAACAAAATAACAAACTTCAGTTCAAACTGATGGTAAAATTGAATTTGTTTGAATGTGAGGTCTTCAAGTAGCCCAATGAACCAGTAAAACTGAAACCAGCTATTGAATGTACATCAAGACATCATCAAAAGAGCTTGCTAGAACTAAAAGTGGAAGAGACTACCAATGAATTCTGCTTAGGAGTGAATGATATAAATAGCAAGAAATCCAAACAGAAATGTTACTTATTTATTTTTCTTAATCAGTGTTAATCAAACACAGAGCAAGAATATACGATTGCTACTTCTCAAAATATATTCAGAATGAAAAATTAAGGCAAGCCATCCTTCTGCCTAACAATTTCTCTTTTTTCTTCTTTCTTTTTTGTACTGTGAGAGGGTCTTAGTCTAGCTCTTACCAAGTACTAGCCTGAACCACAATGCTCTTTTTCCTTTTTTTCTTAAGCTGCAGTTTAAAAAGGCCTAACAGCTACATTTCAAATCATGTAGCTGTAGTGGAAAAGCTAAGAAGAGCACATGCGAGAGGGAGCAGAGAGCAGCCTTCTTGTTCTCACTTCCATCAAGTAAATGCCGTTGTTTGGTAGACCAAAGGAGGAAATTCAGACTGTATGTAACATTTTCACCCAATCTCCTCTTCAAAAGCATTAACTTAGTTAGCAGAGTTGAAGTCATTCTGCCAAAACACTGTGTATCTTTGGCATTCCCAGATAATCAGACACAGAATATATTCCTGTAGGTATAATTGAATTCTGAAATAAGTACTTACTGTAGTATAAAATACACTTGGGCAGCATTTTCATTACAGCACTTAATCCAGCTGAAATCTGTATGAGTGCCTCAGAATTCCCCCAAAGAGTATCGTGTTTGCAAAAATAGATTTGACAGATGTACAATAGGTCATGAAGTATTTAACAGAGATAACACCTCCAAAACATAATTACTTCCACAATGAAATGAATAAAAGAAAGGTGTAGAGGCTTCAATGAAATAAGTCTGAAACGCTAAACATTTTATTGAAGTACCGAAGAGAGACCGATCTTTCCAAGAAAGAAGCTGAACCTTATTACAAAGTGGAGGTGGAATATCTGCACTAAGGACATGGCTTCCAAAATACCAATTATTTTAATGCGACTGTAGGACTTTTAAGACATAGATTGGTAGGAGAAGTATTTTAGTTGGGTTTTAAAATGAATTCCTAAAGTCTGTGAAAATTATTCTAATGATTTATTTTCAAAAACACCGCACCTCATTACAAGACATAACAGAAAAATTCTGAATATGTTTTCAATTGCCAAATCGGTTTAAGAACTAAGATAAATCTGGAACTTTTGGAACCTCTACTGTCTTTCTGAGATTTCAAAATTTTGGAAAGCCATCCTTATAGAGACACTTATTTCCATTTGATCACTTCAGATGGTGTTTCTGTCTTCTTTGCCGAAGAGATTGTAAATAATGGAAAGCATATGCAGGTACAAAAAAATGTGCTAAAAAGACAGGCGCCTGATAAGATGTCTCATTAAGTATACATATAAATTCCCTTATGTCCAAAAAGAAACATTTAATAATATATGAAACAGATGTTTTCAGCATGGAAAACTGTAGAGATTTTATACAATTACCAAAATTAAATGATATAGTGTCCTTTTTCTGTTTACACAATATCAAAATACTTCAGTCCTATGTGTCTGATCTGCATAACCACTTATAGCTGTTTCTTAACTCTGCAGTTTGTAAATCTGTTGGTTCTTATTGCCTAATAACAGCTGCCAGGTGACCAGAATAGATTAATTTGCATGATTATTATATATTTCTTCTTTAATAGCCATCAGCTGAATAGGCAGATCTCTATTCAGTGTGATGCCTCCTGTCCTGAAGCTTTTCAGAAATGTCAAGACCCTTGCCAGCAGTAAAGCTGCAGTTTCTCTCCTCTTCCCCTCTCTTTAACACAGGCAACCACCCCCAAACGAAACCAAACCCATGGTAGAATTTACATAAAAGAGAATGAAAATCTCTTTCCCCCCAGGCCCAGCTCTGCGGCAAGTGGAGTCAATGGAAGTTTTGCCAATGACCTCAGTAGGAGCAACACTGTAAACTTCCTTTCTTCTAGCAGGCCAATAAACTTCTTATCTGCACAACGACTGCCACATATTTGTACCACATATTTTTGCCTACATTTAGACTAACTTAACACTGGGAAAAGTTACATAGCCATAAATTTTGAAAGCATTTAATAGCGCTTTTAAGCATATAACCCCTTGCAAATCAGCAGAAGTTATGCAGCTGAAACCTGACGTTCGCTCTGGAAGTGCTATTGAGGTACCAGTTTCTTGTACGTGGTATGACTGTTAGTAGACATATGGGTTTTTATATCAGAATAATCAATGAAAACTAGATATTGTTTATTTGTAATATATGCTATTGAGCATCTGAATTAATGAAACAGAATTTGTGGATAGATGGCATGTTCAGGGAAGTAGAAAAACATTACTGCTTATAATTCAACCTTTGACATTTATATTTAGGAGTGGCTGAGGTGGAAGTTTGACATGTTGCTGGTTTTGTTGTCTCTTACACGTTTCAGTAATAATTTCAACTTTGGAGGAGGGAAAGCAAATCTCCATGTTATGTGTATAATTACAATGTAGACAAATTTAGGCAAAGCTGCTTTCTAAACATCGGCCTACCTCAGTGCAGATGGGAAAGGGCATCGTAGACTGAGATCCCAGTTGCATTCAGTCTTTTCTGACTGGAGGAAGAAAAAAAGGCAACTATGGTGGAGTTCTGGGATGATCACATCTGCCCATTAGGGGCTGAACATCCATCTCTCTTTACACAGAGCTACTGAGCAGCCATCATTTACATTAGAACTCTCAGTCCATTACCAACAGTTGACCTTGCGACCTTAGTTTAAATGCTTCACATCCCATTACTTTCCTCCCGAGTCATCTACTTTCCTAATATTTTACAATAATGTACTTCAGCATTGTCACACATTTCTGGCTCCAATTCTGGAAAATGTTTCCATTCAAGAAAACACTCCACTGTGTGCTTTATTTTACTTATCTCCTGAAATTAAAATGAAGCATGCCGTTTAAAATGAAGTTACCATTTGCTCTCCATAGAGATAGACTGAAAACACACTTATGTGCTTCTCTGTCCTGGGCTCTGAATGATGGCAGTTATTTTTTCCAGTCTGTTTCAAACAGAAGAACTAATGTAATCATAAATGCATTGAAATTAAATCCTAATAAAGGGTCTTCAGAAGAATGCATATATTCATGTTCCCACTTAAAGAAAAGGTTTATTATACTTGAAAAAGATATTTGAAGCATTCCAGCTTTCTAAAGCATTGCAGTATACTTTTGCAATAGCTTGTTACCCATTACTGAATAGATTTAATTATACTTTCTCTGTAGTAGAATTACAGTTACAGATGTTTTTTTGCTACTGATTGGAACGTCAGTAATAATTTAATTAGATATTATGACAGTTTCCATGGCTTATACGTTAACACAGTTAAATTCTCTCTGTAAACTAATTTTGAGAACAAATGTTTCTGTTCAAAATCTTTTACAGTGGAAATGTTTCAAAGGTAGAAAAAGTTAATTATAAGGCTTTTTTCCCCTTCTAAATCCTCTGAAGGAGCAAGAACATTTTCCATGGAAATATGGTCAGTCACTGAAATGTCAAAGAGGCTCTAACTGTAGAACACTGAATGGTATACGGAAAGTATATGAAATTTAAACTACCTTACAATCTAAGTTAAAAGGTACTATTTATTTATATAACTATAGTGACCCTCAATGTGCAGAAGATATGCTTTTTACTGTGTGGTTTTCTTGTATGCGAGAACATTGAATGGCTGTATTATATTTAATTAAAAGCAATAGTGGGCCTACCCAGATGTTAAAAGGGCTTGATCTGAACAGTGTGTTGACATCAGATGAATAGGAGAGGCCACCTGCTAGCTCCACTTTTGGCTTTGTGGATGATTTGCATTCCTGTGGCCTGTTGCTCTGCATGATTGCTCTCAGCACTTCACAGCCCCATGAACTGTTTAATATCATGGATACCTTCCAGCCATGCAGGCTATCTCCTTTTGTAATATCAGTGCAAAAGAAAGAATGACCACTTGCATGATTCTGATGGGTAGAGCATGATGTTTTCACTTAGCATATACCACATCAAAGAGGAGGAAATGCTTTTCTATAAACCAGATTAAGATAAAAATTAATCCATTCTTGCCTAAGAGCGCTAACAGACCTTTTTTCTTCTCTTTCTTAAAGATAATGCTCATCATTTGAATCTGAGTACCATACAGTTCAGACTGTAAGTGGTATCCTTGTCTTTTCACATGAGCACAGAATGTTTCTAGTGTAAATATGTAAAATTTAAATAATTTACTTAATATGTGTCTGAACACTGAGAATCCCTTCAGTAGCATAAATGTATTCATGAACACAAATACAACTATTAGACTGCATGTGCTTTATAACTATTAGACCGCCAGTGCAGTCCTGATTTCTGTCATCTTTCTAAAAAACTATAAATATTTTAAAGTGAGAGGCAAGAAAAATGGAATCAAAAGGAAAAAGAAATCATTATAGCATTTTCCGGTAGGTAATACTGAAAGAAAAAAGAAAAATTTGAGATCCATGTTTCCATATATTGTCCTCTCTTGAGATTATACTTGCCGGATAAGACTCAGTGAAAATTTCTTATATGCTTCCAACTTGAAGGTTATTGTATCATCACTCAAGGAGCGGAAGGATGCCATTATCTAAAAATAGTCATAGTTATTTTCCAGATTCCTTTGTATTTGCGATCTATATTTATTTTTGCAGTGATGAGTTGACTTCATCCCCGCAGCTCTCACTAATATTTCCTTGTAGTTTTATGTTTCAGTATTAAATAATGTATTTAGCAGACATAAAAATGCATCCTGTTATGGTGTGATAAAAGATACATTCATTTATTTAAGTTCTAGAAGCAAAAGCTAACAGTTACTTTAAGTTTTAGTAGACTGCTGAAAAATATGCTTGCTTTTGTGTTTGATGTATCTTTTTCATTATGCAGTATGATGATTTAAGGTACAAGACAGAAAAATAAAATATTAATGCACAGCAGATTTATATATAATGTGTGCGATGATTTTCTAACTTGATGTTAAAAGATTTTTAAAGCTTTGAACATTTTAAATCAACTTTTTGCTATAACCAGACAATGACCTTCTTGCCAAATTATTTAGTTACTTAAGAGCTGGGATAACTGAGATTAAAGCAGAATTGATATACCTAAATGCCTCTTTAGAAGCCTAACTCTAAAGCACAGATTTTCTGATTCCCTACTCAGCTAACTGCAGTATATAAAATTCCTATGTATTTAAGCTTATGATTTCAAAGTTGCTCATGTGCCACAAATTTTATTTCTCAGCATATCCACAGACAACCCAGTCTTAATGCTTAGAGAGAGCAGAGATTTCATTTTGAATTCCAGCATATAAAGTGCACCTAGCACTGATGAGAAATGTGGTTACAGTTCCATAGTTTGGCTGAAAGGGTCTGAATCTAACAGTATTTCTAAACTACCAGACGTCAGAGGTTTCAGGGAATAGGAGCTGTCAGTTTCTGCTGGTTAATTAAAGTTTTTCATTGCCTGATTACATGTTTTCTGGTCAGTGGCTGTGATGAAGAAAGTCAGTAACTCCATGGCCTGCTGATTGGTATTACCCCTGGAAAAACTATAGTGATGGCTAGGGAACTTCTGCAGTTAAATACAAGGGCTCAGCTCTGCTCAGGCAGGATGTGGACCACTACCACTGGACTATTGGCTAAACAGAAGGTACTTGGTTGGTTTGGTTTTCTTGAAAGAAAAAAATAGCCCTGTTTCCAAATTGTGAAACACCACCAGAGAGAAGTATCTCTTTAATCTGTAATTAAGCATCCAAAACTTTAAAAGGGATGAAGCTGAAGATAATCTCCCACTTACAGTATTTTAATTTGAGGTACTCGGGGTGTCCAAGACATCTGCAGCAGGTTTCACAGATGTCACAGGGCCTGCAGGAGACCTATACTCCTTTAGACTGGCAGCCAGGGGATGATGGCATCTCAAATCGCGCTGGGTTTTTGTAAGCGGGCATGTTAAGCTTAGGCAACTGAATCCCAATAAGGGTGTTCAGGCTCCTGTGATAGCAGTTATCTAATCAGCACAGTCTAGAGAGTGATTTAATTCACTTTGTGCCTGGAGCTGGGAACGGCTTTTCCAGCTCCATGGACTGCATTTGTTAAGTCTTCACTGGCTGCCACTGGAGCTCATGTGTCTAGCACACATGGAGACAATTGCATGTAGACCCATAAATTCAGGTGTCTTAATCATGCACTGAATCTTATAATTAATTGTGATATTCTCCTGTACTTTCACTGTAATCAGTAAAACTATAAGGATTTAGAGAACATATTGCTACAAATGCAAATGTTGTAAACCACCTAATTGTAAGGTGACCATGGAAGTTGGGTATTGTACACTTGGGCTTCCACAAAAACTGCAATTATTTATGCACATCATCTCCATAGCATCAGGGAAGTGCAGAGACAAGAGAACATACTGATAGCATTCCCCCAGTGAGCTGGCTTGCAGCACTGGATTTAACTAAGAGCTAATATAGCTCATGTCCACCACGCTTCTGGAGGGGCCCTGCAGTCCTAAAAAAGCTGAAGGACTTGAGACTGGCAGCAAATTAAAGTTTAATATGTACTGCAATTTGTATCTTTTAGAATCCTACATCACTTCCCCATCATAACTGTGTGTTAACTGCCATTACATCCAAGTATATGAAGTAATAAATAGGTCCCAAGTGCCAAGTAAATGCTAAAAAAAATCTGAGGCATTTCTTCTCCATGTGGGAACCATCTCTAGTGAACTATACTTCTGTAAAAGGAAAGTTATTACTGTTGTTCTACAAGTGTTTTCCTTCACTAGAAAGCTGCTATGGAAAATGACAAAGAGTTTACTCTTTTGTTGAGTGCTCTGTAAATGCTGTATGCCTTCTCCAGATACAGCTTTGCAGATGGAAATGTTTGAGGTGAGGCTGAAGGCTTTACTGAATTGTGACCTGCTATAACATAAGTTTTCTTCTCAGCCTAATTCTCTCTGCTTTGCACTACTCAGGTGCTGCAAAACAGCTGCTGGACTAGCTGATCTATGCAGATTTAAGTTCTCCTGCGTGCATGAATCCCCATGTCACGGTGATGGAAAAGGACTGAAAAGCTGTGTACCAACTGACTTTTAGCCATGAAAGAGGTGGGCTTTCCCTGAAGAGGTGATAGTCCAGAGCATTCCTGCACTCCACTGATCCCTGTATCTTTGGGTCTACGCACAGATTTGTGTAATTTTGAAACAGAGCTAACTTCTACCACAGTCAAAATAGTTTCTGCTGAACCTCAAGAACACTAAAAGTGACATAAAGTCATCTTTGCCACCCATACATGACAGAGGCTTATGTTTAATCAGCACTAAGGAATTTGAGTAAAAGAGAATATATAAATTTCACTTTTAAAACAAACTAGATTATCATCCCTTTGACCATATCACGGAGACAGCTTTACAATAATATCTCTAAATATATCCAAAACACGATAAGGAATTGATAGTGGATGTTTTTGTTGTTATGGCAAATGGAGTGGTAAGGCATGATGATAACTACTGCTATGCATTGCTGTTGTATATATAATGACGGGGTTGTGCGGCACCACACTCTTTAGGGCTTATCTTTGTCTATTTTTAAGCAAAGTGTTAATTGAGTGCAAATGTGTCTGATTCTGTGATGTAAAGAACTGTTCTTTGTTGACAGTTCTTCGTCTCTTGATTGCTTGTTTGGTATTGGCCAGCTGTGGCCTTAAGTGATGAAATATCTTAAAATATGAACTGTGCTTTCTTCAAAGTATGTATTTTGCCTTCAGTATGGTGAAGCAATCAAACACTTAGACTTAGCTTACAGGAAGAGAACGACTTTGCTATAATAAGTACTGGGGGGCCTCAGTTCACAGAAAGAGAGGATGCTGAGGAATGTTAAAAGCAGACACTGCTATCACCCCCTTTGAATACTGAGTTTACCTTCACCTATAGTTGCTTCAGATCCTCCCTCTCTAACGTTGAAGAAAGCCTTTCACAAGTATAGTGACATAATTTAAGGAAGGTGTAGCAATCGGGGAGGACAGACAAGGGAATATCCCCATCTTCGTAGTATTTTTACAGAAAATATATAGGCAACCCTCTGGATTCCATGAACATTTTAAAAGATCTGCCTTCTTGGTAACAATTTTAAAACAAAACAAAACCCACACAACCCGCCCCCCGCCTCCCCTCCCCCCCCCAGTTACCTCTCTCCACCCCTAGGAAAAAGTCAGGATAGTTTCATGTATCTCCCCGCGTTTGGAAAATTAGAACATATACTTGTAATTCTTGACTAATGTGTGTTGACAACTTCTCCCCCTGCTAACTTATTAGGGGATCAAACCCCATTTCACTGATGTTCTGACATGAGATGCATATGATGAATGGATTCTTTTTGAGAAAGAGCCTCTTTGTATCTTTCCACAATTCAAAATCATAAAATCTCAGGACATTCCTGCTTACAAAATAAATGTAAAGAACTAGCCCCAACCTTGACAACACCGCCTTCCCCCCAAAACCCACACTGGTGGTAACTGAAAGCCCATCAAAGTCTATGGCTTCCCTTGACCTGGAATGAGACCACTGGGGCATTAATTTCAACAGAGCTACTCAAAAGGGATGCGAATTCACAGGACTGAGCACTACTTAAGCGCTTGTCCCATGCAGAGAAAACATCTTTCCCTCTCTCCCAGTAACAACTTGTTACTTGTATTTTCTCTTTAGTGTATTCTGTGAAGTATCTCACAACATTTCTTCTGTGTCCTTGAAGAATAAATGTAACGATCATATTTGTGGCTCACTTTCACTTCAGTGGGATTCTTGCTTCCCAGCTCTTCTGAAAATACTAGTCACTTATTCCCAGCTCTCTGACCTGCTCTCTTACCTTCATTTCATGCCACTGCGAAAGACTGAAGCCTTCTGTGACTCTCTCCTTCCAAGAAGCATTCGGTTCCCTTATTCTCAGACTTGTATTTCTTACCTGCTGAAGGTGAGAAAGTTCTTCTCTCCTAACTTAATCATTTTATTGGCTACCCCTACTGCTGTCTTCCTTCAATAGAAAAGGTGGCCTCCTGCTCCCACACCTTGCTCACTAGTGCTTTGTAGAGATTCACTGGTGTGGGCACAGCGCAAATCTCTACAGCTGGAAATTGATTGTTACGTGAAGAATTTAGGTCCAGCTCTTAACTCCCTGAGCTGTGAAAGACAGGTGTTGAAAAAAATTAGTAGATTATGCTTTTCAATAAAAAAGTCACTAGACGATTGCCTTTTTATTTGCAGTGATCACATAAGTTGGTAAACTTTGTATGTTTGTAAAGTTGTATACATTCAAGTTGCAGTCTTCCTCTTTCATACACACAACACACATTTATATGCATATATGAGGCTCCATTTTGCACCTGGTAAGATGGTATCAACAATAAAGCTAGAAAAAAGTAGTATTTAATACTTTTTTCTTGGTTTTCTGCAAATCTGTAGTTATGGCAGAAGACAGTTCAAGACATTGCTTCGGTAGTTCACTTGAGATCATGATAACAGGTTTGTTTCTGCTGTTGCTGGTGAGAACCAGTAGGAAATACAATAATTCAACAGTGGGTATAGCTTGGGTAGGCCATACCCAAGTTTCTTGCAACTGGTGACTGGAAAAGGGCAAAGAAGGAAGGAAAAGGAGAAGGGGTTAGAAATGGAGCATGCTATTCCTTTTCCTTCCAAAATGAGCTCTGGAAAAACAAGACTCTGCTCTCAAGATTGTGCTCTCAACATACAGTAAAGAGTCTGGACTGCCACAATGAGGATCATTTTTCATCTTTAAGCCTCCTGTAATTTTTCAGTGAAACGAACACAGGAGAACACCCACTGAAAAAAGCAACTAGTACCGAGTTTGAAAAAAATGAATTTAAAATTCTGTTATCAGAAAGAAATGTTATTCCTAAACCACTTTATTGTGGTTAATTACCCCACAGAAACATGTTACCTTTGAGGATTTGATTTCTTTTCTCCCTCTGCTACTTTTATGCACATTAGCAGGTATCCTGAATCTGGAATATCTCTTCTTGAAACATGATTATGGTTATCTACAGTCCTGAAGCACTGTGCTCTTCAGAGTTAAGAAGGCAGAGCAAAGGTCAATGGAAGCTCAGCTCATGACTTTTTACAATCCAGCTTTTTCTTCAGCACACAGTCTTGAGGAAGTCCAAGCTGTGGTGTTTCAGTCTCATGAATGTCTTTTGGCTTTCACTTCAGCTTGTATTTAAAGCTGGATAACTGTTTTAAAGGGCACTTGAATTCAGTGTCCTTTGTAGCATACTGATCTGCGTCTGTTTAAGAGGTGTTCCATGTGCTTTTGGCAGATGATATTTCCAGCCATTCTGAAGTGTTTAAAAAGGCCAGTTTTCTGAACTGCCTGCTGCTGTATATGCTGTAATTCAAATTTGGGCTTTTGAAGTTATGGATAAATTCAGTATTTTAGATGTACTTTGTTGTGAAAATAATAATAAAAATAAAATACCCCTCCAAAATATAAATAGTAGAGGAAAAGATATAAAAATATAGGTTCAATATTTTTATGGTTTATCTTCCTAAATTTGGAAAATTAAATTTTTGTTTCTTTTTGACACTGCTCTGAGCCAACAAAATCAGTTCTCACTGTAGCAATATGGAAGTCATCAGACCCAAAATATATAATTGCAAAAGAAAAACATCGTTAATTTTGGGTAAACAAAAACACTGGGGATGATGCTCAGAATGAGAAGACTGAATCTTTATGAGCTTATAGATTTCAACGCTCCCCACTGCCACATGGAAGACATGCAATCAAGACAGAAAAGCTGTTACACCTTGTTGCATTATGCAAAATATATAGCTGAATAAGTAAGATGGGTTGATATATATGGATGCCCTTTCTTTCCTTTCTGTTTTGCTCATTAGAAAATAACAACAGAAGCTGTTGTGACAGAGCATGAGACAGCTTAAAATTCAGAGGGCCTGGAGCTGCTTATCTTTATGTTAACCTTAAACCACTAGTTCAGCAATTATAGCAGATGCACAGCCATTCTAGAAAGGCACAGGTCACAGGTCCGTATGTCTGCCCATACAAAACATATATCATCTCTTATTTCATATCTGTTAGCCTCATACAAATGTCTCATTAACTATAGTGCTTAAAAATATCAAGCATCCATATTTATGATCCTGAATCACTGCCCAGATGAACTAGTTGTGAAGAAGCCATAAGGGAAACTGTTCTTTGCAAATATTTATAAAGAATGGTTCACTGGTTATGTCTGGTGCTGCTTTCATGAGTAAACAAGTACCCTGTGTGTAATTTAGATATAGTAGATGTAGATACATCAATATTTAAATACTGGTAGAAGTATATATGAATGCTGTGCAAGTTCATGTCTCAGTATTAATAATAAAAGACACATCTCAACGTGTGTGTGTGTGTGCGCACGCATGCACGTGTGCAAATTTTCTCCCTAGAAAATGTATTCTTGGAAATCCTAATCTAGTACATTTTCACACATATAGAGAAGGAACTATTTCTTCCAACTTAACGTACATTATTAATATGCATTACGCATCATCCTTCAACGCATACGCTTATAAAATCCAATTGGGATCAATAGGTATC
This sequence comes from Gymnogyps californianus, assembly GCF_018139145.2. Lineage (NCBI taxonomy): Eukaryota > Metazoa > Chordata > Aves > Accipitriformes > Cathartidae > Gymnogyps > Gymnogyps californianus. The sequence goes on from NC_059473.1 coordinate 100,857,871, forward strand.
CTTTCTACGTAGGAACTGCTACATTTATTTAGATTTCTAAATTTACATTAAACAAGGTAGCTAATGCCTTTTTAACATAACACAGCATTGTTCTATAGAACAAAATGGTAATAACACTGAATCTGCTCAGACACTGGAGGTGTTGAGGGACCTGTGGACTCGAGGCTTTTAAGTTTCAATAGCTTTCATATAAAGCTGGCATATAGGATATCGGGGTGTTCACTCAAGCACTGTTGTTTTGGGTAATCAGACCTGACGACATAATGAAATGCCTTTCTTTTTGCCTTGTACAGCTCCTCATTTTAAAATATTATGTGTCTTAAGTTAAGGGTGCTCAGCACCTCACAAAACAGAGTCCTTAAGCAACACAGTCATACAGTTGCATTTCATTATGCTAACATTAAAAATACACTTTTCAGACTCAGTATCAATTTTATACTGTTCACATGTTACGGTGGTTTGCTGTTTTCAGGTTTGTCGCTTTTGCTTCACAGTAAGAGGCCAGTTTACAATATTGCAGAACCGGCTGCACCTTGGTAAAAAGAAATACACTGCAGACATGTGCTAAGCAACCATCCCTGGTATTGCTTTCCCACTGCACTTTGTTTCTGATCTGCCACACCAGGGTTATTACAGGCCTGAGCCTCTCTGGAGCGAAGCCTGCCAAATGTGCTGAGCTCTGTCAAACTTGTGCGGCAAGTCTCTGAAGTACTCATCCGATGTGAGGGAGGTTTCATGCATACGGAGTCTTTCCCCTAAACAAAATGGATCAGATTGAAAGCAGTTGTAATTTGGAGCATAAATCGTACATCAAATAACAGAACTGCAGTTTGCCTGTCATTTTTCATGAGGAAAATATGCATAGCTGGTATTTTGCTGAGAAATACATAAGTAGAGTTTAAATATAAAAGAGAATGCTTGCTTTAAAGGAAGACCGGTGCTGCATTTGAGAAAATATACTTTATCATTAAGATTAATATAGGTATCCAAAACAGTATGTGTCTGCAAAATTCCAGAATGATTTACAATAGATTCCAGTTGGAGAGCAAGGCCCACCTCAGACTGGTTTCCACACTCTGCAACTTGCGGATCAGGGTCTAAAAAGTTTACATCTCAGTGGGAAATGTCCTTTATCTCCTTTCACAGCAGGTGAGTCTGTCAAAGGTGAAGAATGATACCAAGAAGGCTCCTTCCAGCCCACTTTGTCTTTCAGTCTTGTTTTGCTTTATTAAATTTTTTAAACAGTTCATCAGGTTAGTCACCAAGCTTTATTCTCTATTGCACTAATTTTAAAATGATACTATTTTGTCTGCAGGAATAATGAGAAAAAGTCATTGGGGATCAGCTGTGGATATATGGCCCCTCCTTTACCCATGCTCTCATGGGGCAGATTAGTCATGTGTTGGTTTAACACACCCCTACAGGCAATGTCTTATTGCTTAAGGTTCAGAAATATGAATAATAAAACTAGACCATAAGCTATTTAGCTTGCTAGAAATTAAATTTAACAGCTTCAGCTCATGAATCCAGCTGTAAAAGTGCATACAAGGCATTAAATTAACAGGAACACATGGAAATCTACAGGATCATATTCCAGAGGAACCAAATTTTGTGTTCGTCTCACCAGATAATCTGGTAAGACTAGACAAAACAGATTTCTTTTTTTTCTAACATTAAACTTCTCATTCCACCAACAAAATCCTTCTTTGAAGAAATTTTACTGATGCAGAACAATATTCATAACCCTGACTTGTCCTTCTCTCATAAAAACGCCAAATCTCTCAACTAGTCAACTTCCTTGTCCCTGTAGCAAAAAATTGATGCACTTAGGAAGGATTAATGTGCCCAAGGGATTATCTGTTTTTTTCCAAATATACTGATTAATCCCACTAAAGATACTGCATCTGCCTACAAACATCTTGTGCATATCCTTAGACCATAACAGTCACAGCAGTGCTTCTAGTGATAGTATTTGAGAATATATCCATATAAACAAAAATTAATGACTAAAATCTTGCATCTCAAGAATAAACTCCAGTCCAAAGGGAGTTTATTTTTTTCCAAAGTACAGACATTGCTGTTGTTACTGATTCTATGTAGAAAGCATTCAAACACTGCAGTAATAGGCAGCAGTATAAAATCCCAGGGAAGATACAGAGGGTTTCACTGATATCATTGTACGATATATTTGAGCCTTCTGTGGCAGAAGAAGTTTCATGTAGGAAATTCCTGTGTTAAATGCTATGCCTGCTCTTAAGGCAGTGACAAGTGAGGAAGTATGGGTGACAGTGTAGTGGGCTTCACAGAAAGGTGAGCTTTGCATCTACTACTATGAATATATCAGTGAGGACATATTGGGGTAGGCCAGGTTAAGAGCAAAAGTGAACATCTGGCAACTTGTCTTCCTCCAGACCCTATACGCAACACCTGCACAAAAGCCGAATACTTTGTCATTACACAAGATTTCAGGTTTTCTTATTGTATGAGGAATATAAACTGCTTTTTCTCCTTTGGGGCAAATCCTAATTCTGCTTCTGAGGCCAAGATGCCTCCTTCTGCATTGCAGTTGTGTTTTGGCAGCACAAGTCAGGACAACAGACTTTGACGGTACATCTCTGTACAGACCAGTGCACCAGTAATGGCTAAGAACGGGAGCCAGGCCAATGACCAGCTGCTAGCCAGCCCTCTTCCTGCTGCAGAGTACTGAGTGACACCAGGAATAGGATGTTCTGCTTACTTATCCCACAGCCCCCCCAAAAAGATGAACTGCTATCAAAGTCTTGGGTCATATCTTATATGAAGTCGGTTGTCCCTTGTTGCCCAGATATTCTTTATATAATTACTTCTAGGCAGCCTTTTTAGGAGAAGGTTGATTTAATCACAGCCATATATCCATCGACTTTATTGTCTTCTGACATCATCTCTCATGCCCCTATATTGCTGTTGCTAAGTGACATGCTACCTATTGTGAAATCACAGCTGAGTAAGTGTTCAAGTTATCATGGTTACTGTTTTTTCAGCTATTGTATACGGCCTTATCTTTTGTAGTGGTAGAGATGGAAGGGCTTAGTTATGGCACTATAAAAGGGAGCAATTAAGTCTTCCTTTAAAATTATGACCTGATTAGTATTCATATTAAAAACATAACATTGCATATTGGTGCACGTGATGTGTTTTGTTTACATCAGAGGTATGTATAAAGATACCTCTTTATGTACATATTAAGATACAACTGCACTAGGTGTAAGGTCTAGCTAGTAAGTAACCTGTCTCAGGATCTGCAATCCATCGGTTATCATATGAAATCAGACAGTGATGAATAATTAAATCTGCTTCTAAGTAAAACTCTCTAATTCCACCTAGTGTCAACTGGGTAAATACTTGTTATATGTTTTAACCTTTCTTTTATAGCTATCTTTTCATGCATATGGACACTAGTCCTTCCTAGAATTCTAAGCTCTTAGCTTCCATGATATCTTATGCAAAGATAATAATCCCTACTAGTTAAGAATTGCCTAAATATGTACTGTAATAAGAATATTTTTATCAGTTTGAAATGTTCTGCCTGCCATGAAATTCATCCTTGTTTTTATGCTATAAGGGAAAAATGTGGCATACTCAATTTTAACCTTGGTTAAAAAGTCATACTTTTCTGATTTGTCATGATGACATGTGTTAAGAATCAAAGGAATCATTTGCTTTCTTAATGGTATGGGAATATAATTTGCAGTTTGTTTTTAAAAGCTGAATCACTGTTTTCAGATATCATTCCTCAGGAAATATGTTTTCAATTATACCCCCCTCCCCTTTTTCTCTCAGACTAGCTACACAATCTATTTAAGCAAGATATATTAATTTTTTTCATAAAGATATCTCTCAAACACCTTCTTTTCTAAGTCTCCATTTTTGTTGGAATTGCTTACATAATATGTAGAATAATAGGCCACTTATGTTAATGATGCCCAGTTCATCCTGAATGTGCATCTCATTGATTGTCGACTTCATTCACTCTCACTTTGATTTATACTTTGAAAAGCTCAAATCATTAGTGTTATTCATAAAGACTGTTAAGACCCATTGGCACTAAAAATTTCATATTACTTTAATGCTTTAATTAATTCTTGTATTCCATGTCTGTATATAGTACCAGCTGCACAATAATTCATGACAGTACATTCCAGATAAACCACATTTTGAATATAATACAATAATTACCACCCTTAACAGACCATTTATGCTTCTACAGAAGGATCCCAAATCTGCCTGGGCAGACTAGAGGATTAATAAGGGTGGTGAATTATTCATCATGCAGTGAATCTGCTCCTTAATTCAGCTGATTGCTTCACATTTTCCAGTAGAAAAGACACTTCAACTGTTTTTGCCTTTTCCATACAGTCTTTTCTGGGTGGAGCCTTCATCAGTGTTAAAATTTTGTTCCTTCTGGTTAGAATTTTACCTCCGACTTTGGAAACCCCACCTATTCCTCTGCTCCTAGAGCCTGACTTTGATCTCCCTTCCATTTAAGAAGGGCTCATCTTATTCCCTTTGTACCATATCACTGTTCAAGTGCCATAGCAATGATTCACTCAGATATCTAACCATGACAAACAAGGATTATTTCTTGGTTTTCTTAAAAGGTTTTCAGCAATGCATCCCCTTCTTCATAGTTAATATGCTAATCCATTAAATCTAGTCATGACACAGATAAACAGAGAACAGCAAGAGATTCTATACTCTGCCTACAGCATTTTCCTAGCTGTTTATGTCTAAAAGAAACAGGGCTGGCTATTTTGTACCATTTTTGTCAATAAAAGGCTTTTAAAAGCTGATCATTTTCTGATTACCTTTCCCTTCCCGTATTTCTGTTCTCTTTTGTCATTTGATAAATTGGGATAGGAACCATGTTTTATTTTACGTCTGGATACAGTCGAGCTCAAGGCAAACACGCAAGTATCATTATATTTTCATATGTTCATAATTAGCATCTTATACGCATTAGCTGAATGATCTCTTGCTGGAAATCATTGTTTTAGTAGAAACAAAATAGTCCACAGGTACAAGCAAATTCCTTTCGAACTAGGATTCCGTGAATTAGCATTCTGCGAACTTTCTATTCATACTATAAAAAACATATGAATCAGATGTATAGTCTATGAAGCGCAGCATCCTGTCTGTGATGGTAGCCAGCACCAAATGTTTTACACAAAGGTGCAAAAACCCCTTACAGTAGGCAGATGTTGGATTATTTCTCTATTAAGGAGGTCTCATCCTAAACCCTAATACTTAGAGATTGTCTGAAGCCCTGAAGGATGAAGTTTTATTTTCATTCCAGAACTCTTCTTTTGTGTCTCACTAAGTTTTGTTCTTTGAGAGTGTTTGCTGTGGAGCAGTGGCAGGAATTGAGTTATGTGGGCTCCAGATGTAGGTTCAGCATTGTTTCCCATGCTGGAGCAATATGCAAGAGCAAAATCTGCTCAGAGCAACTTGAATATTAAACTGCTTAGCTGTTAGCCCCTGGCAAACATAAAGGAGCAAAACATAGCTAGAAAATTACATTTCTCAACATTTTAGAAATTAAATCGATATTCACCGGGACAACAGAGGGTATGTTCCTGACTCCAGGCTATCCTGCTGCTACACTCCAAATTCTTGCTACAAGACATGGAGATGTCTGTCCTTTTAGAAACAGTTGGACATACTTTTGTAATGGAAAAGCTTTGGCAACCTAAATATAGTGGTCACTACTTCAGGCACAGATGTACCATGGGTAAACACCACTGTGTTTACAATGGGAACACAAGTTCATTGTCTCATGAACATGTGTGGTGACAACACTACGGCAAGGAGCAGGAAATAGATGTCAATGAGGCTGAAGAGCCAAAGTCTCTCTGGGACCAATTGCGAAAGAAAGTTAAAGCTTCCCTTCCTGGCTGTCATGCACTGGAGCAGTCCTACTGCCTCTGTGGCTACAATGCTGCCTCTCCTGTCTGTCTTGGGTCTTCTGGTGCCCCATGGTGACCTGTTCCCCTTCCCTCCTGTTCCTCAAAAGGCTCACTGGAAGAGGAGTGTAAGAACTCAGACTACCTCCATTAACACTACGCTACCTCACAGATTTGTTAGCTCTCTCCTTGAGCTCTAAATTACAAATCTGATTTATAGTAATTGAAGCATTGCGTCAAATTATGTTCCTTAACATGGTATGAAACACCTCAAAAATTTTAATGGAAATTCTGTTTGTGCGGGAGAGGAAAAAATTTTTACAAAAATAATAAAGAGTAGTTTTAAGTCCGAAAGCCTATTTACCTGTTGTCATCAAGGGAAACTATAGATCTTTAAGCATCTCTCTGCACTAGGACCAGCAATAAAGGTCAAAGAAAAGTCATAACTGTAACACTAATGTATTACTATAGAACTTAATGAAATATTCTATGCATTGTTTTTAATTCCTTATTACTCAAATTCCTGGCTGTACAGTGATCCAGTGTCAACATTTGATTTGGCATTTAGGATTCTCTCCTAGGAAATGGGAAGTATGGGTTCAATACTCTGAAGGCTTCTCAAACTCTGAGCCAGGAACTTCATGACTGTCCCTCTGTGCTTGATGTTTCCTACCGGCCAACCTTCAGCGGCTACCTGTTCAACATGTGGACATACTGCATTGCCTAGAAGAGACACCGAAGCTTCCTTCATTGCAGTGGAGAAGCAAGTCTGTAGCTAAGCTTCTCCAAATAACTCCCTGAGGGTGATGTGGACAGCTAGCTCTCTCCTCTGACTGCAGAAAAATGCAGCTTAGGCAGCCTAAATCTCTCTAAAGGCTCATAAATGCTGCAATGCCTAATTTAAATGCCTAAAGTAGGAGGTTTGACTAATGCTGTCCTATTTTAATCCTCTGCAGTCTCATGCAGATAGACTGTTGTATCTGTTTGTTGTGGATTAACCCCAGAAGGCAGCTCAGCCCCACACAGCCACTTGCTCGCTCCCCCGCAGTGGGATGGGGGAGAGAATCCGAAGGGTAAAAGTGAGAAAACTCATGGGTTGAGATAAAGACAGTTTAATAGGTAAAGCCAAGCTGTGCGCACAAGCAAGGCAAAGTAAGGAATTCACTCACTACTTCCCATCGGCAGGCAGGTGTTCAGCCATTTCCAGGAAAGCAGGGCTCCATCACAGGTAACTGTTACTTGGGAAGACAAGCACCATAACCCTGAATGTCACCCCGCTTCCTCCTTCTTTCCCCCAGCTTTTATTGCTGAGCATGACATCATACGGTATGGAATATCCCTTTGGTCAGCTGGGGTCAGCTGTCCCGGCTGTGTCCCCTCCCAACTTCTTGCCCACCCCCAGCCTGCTCGCTGGGAGGACATGGTGAGAAACAGAGAAGGCTTTGACACTGCTCAGCAATAGCTAAAACATGGCTGTGTTATCAACGCTGTTTTCATCGCAAATCCAAAACACAGCACTATACGAGCTGCTATGAAAAAAATTAACTCCATCCCAGCCAAAACTAGTACCCTGTTGTACTAGGACCATACTGTCACTTTTTAAAGCCATTCTTTGCAATCAGAAAGATGAGAAAATTGTGAATTTTCTTAAGAAAATTGCTAATTGTTGTTTTGTCACATAATTCTATGAGCTGACACATAGACCTTAAAACCCCCAGATCTACTATGTGAAACAAATCCCTTCTTGTCCTGGTATACAAACATCTGCTTTGGAGGTGAATTGTGTTTTAAATTGGGGAAAGAAATCATTAAGGGTAGCATGGAATGGCTGATATTGAAAATGACATTCTTGTTATGAAAAAGAAGAATACTGTTCTCTTTCACAGAATATTGCTTAAGCAACACTGTGGGTCCCTAAACGTAACAACAATAACGTGTTCTGCTTCACAACATGGCACCAGTATTTAATTTAAAGGTATTATTTGTTTTTTTCCCCCCCAGATGAAGCTTACAGATATATTTTTGTTTGAGATGGTGTGGACTCAAGAAAGTGCTTATTATTGCAACTGTAACATGAAGTAGTGCACATTAATTTTTATGTGATTACATCTTGTATTAGTGATGAAAATAGAGAAAGAAGATGTAAAAAACCTAGAGTTTTTCCAAGTGTTTTACTTTATCGTGGTGTTGCTACAATTATGCTGAAAAGGGAATCTCTGAATACCATTCCAGTATTTCCTATGTCAGCCTTTCCTCTAGAGTTACAGTATTCATTTGCTTGGTTCAGTCTTTGCTATTGAAGCCAAAAAACACAATCTTTTGTCCTAACTTATGCATACTACCAAAAAGGATTTTAGATCACAGGATGCAGCTGAAAACTGCAATCTGACTCTGAAGTTAAATACAAACAGAAATGAAGAAATAAATGATGCACACATTTACTTGATGATCTCAGATTACTTTGTATTATGGTGCATGTGATATTTGTTTTTATTCCACATTACACACTATTTCAATTTATTTTTCATTATTTAGTAGTATACTGTCTAAAAGGTTTTGTTGTGTTGATAATTTAACAACTGCATTCAGTTACTGTGGATATGCATTTTAATTATGCATTGTTTAGGCAAAATGATATGAAGTAAATTGAAAAACATCAAACTGCCACATTAAACACGAGCAGACTACCTTGGCAAGCACATTCTTTATGTGCAAACATAAACTTTGCTTTGTCAGTAATACCTCTGCCTTTTTTACTGTTTGGTTGCTAAATTAGGCAAATTTATACTGCACCAGAAGACTTCTTCTCCATTTATTTTTGGTCCTAGGTTGAGTAATGTTGGTGACAGAAGAAATAGAAAAATTCTAGTGACAGACAGGTCACTATACTAGAATTTAAACAGTTACTATTGCGCTGGAACAATTTAGTGCCAGGGACATAGCAGTTGAGTACCCCAAGTCATTTTTAAAGGACAGCTATATGGCAAATGCCTAAAAAAAAATTTCAAACAGTTATTCCTGTATTTTTTGTACATCAACCTAGTAACTAGAAGAATAAAACCAAAAAGAACAGAAAAATCTAACTTTTGGATTCATATCGTCTACATATATTTGTGCTTTATTAGATAATGCCTAATTCATTTTCACTTGCAGGAAAAGTTTGAAATAGAGAAATTGCATATTACATATTAGTATATCATACATTAGTATATTAGATCCTAGGGTTTGTAATAAAATTGCCAACAAGCAAGCTAGCAACTAATCAATCTCTATTTTTCTTGTGATTTCATTGCCTAAATACACAGTTTCTTGGACTATCTGGGCTTCCCAGAAACGCTCCAGTTCCACTCCATCTTCTTCCCTCCCCTTAATGTTGAAACTGCATCCTCCTCTGCCAGAGGGACACACTGTCTAGTTATCTATCTCTTTATCTACCTGCCTCAAAGCGATTACCACGTAACCTTTAACAGATACAAATTTTCTGCAGTATACAATGAGATTATATATTCATATTTGTAGATTGCATTTCATTTGTACCTTCCCTTTCAGTCCACTTCTAGCTTCCTTGGTGACTTTTTCTCTGAAGCCAGCAATAAGTTTGCTAAGTATACTGGTATGGCACTTGCCTTGTCTGCACAGGTCGAAATCGGGTAGAGAGTTGAATGCAGTGACAATGTAATGGACTTAAGGATAGCTGGTGCGGGACTCATTCGAGTGGCTGGTGCGGGACTCATTCGAGTGAATGTAGCTAATGCAGCTATCTACATCTGAGTAGTTACCCTAGGGTCTCTATAGTCAGCGGGGAGACAAATGCATACATTAGAATATGGTTCATTTGATACTAAAATACATGTTTAAAATAAATCACAAGAATTGCTCTCTAAGAGAACACAGAAAAGGTGCAGGTCTTTAACTCTTTTTTTCCTGTTTGGAAAGCACTATCCCCAGAATGCAGTGCAGGTACACTTGCCAGGTGGTTATTTTGTGCTGTTTTGGCTAAACTCTGATAAATGCTCTCTACTTGAGAAGAAATGGATATAGCATAAAAGTTGTCCCAGCACCTCCTTATTCAGTAAATATTTCCTAAGGATGATCTATAGTTTCTGTTTGTACTACATGATGTAAAGGGGTCACTTGTTGGAAGAGCAAGAAAACCGGCCCTGCTGACAATCAATATTATTTTGTTGGCTCTTAATAACATAAAGGGAGGAAGGAAATCAGAGGTTACTGCATATTGCACCTTATAATCCGTATAAGAAATCACATCAGTATTTATTGGCAGAAAAGACTGGGTGGAGAGGAGAGGGAGATACTAAGTGCATTTATGTGGAAAACAGAGATGGAAAAGTAGTCTGTGTAACAGTAGGCAAAATACTTGCTCTGAAAAGGAAATATTTTCTTAAATATTATAATAGCACCTTGAAAATCCATTCAGGAATTGGCTTATAGTTTCTCCTGATAATGCTGAGTAGTATGTCAGGTCACTGAGACGAAGAAATTACAGTCTAAACAATGGAGTAAGGCAAGGGACACATTTGGTTCATCAGCATTTCTGTCACTTATGGAAATATCTCAAATGGAAAATGTTATCCATAAATAAGCACTTTCTGCTACAATTCTCTGCTCTCTTTGATATGCCTCATAACAATTATGTGTAGCTATGTAATGCTGGTACTTTGGAGATCACCCAAAGGGCTGCAGAGTGCCATTCTTACCAGTGTAAAAGGCAGTGCCCTTTATAAATACAACATAGCTTATGATACATCCCTTTCTTTTATGACTGTGTATGGGTGTATAACTGTTGTGATTATGAAACTAGGTCTAAGCTCACAGAATTTCCTTCTTTTCCTATTTAATGCTGTCTAGTAGTATGAGAATAAAATTAAAATGTTTCAATTTTTTTGTGTGTTTTACGTTGTGATCTAGTTGGCAAGAAAACCTGCCATCTGACTGAATTAGTGAAAGAATAGAAAAGAACAGGATCCAACATCTGGCAAGACGTAACTTGGACTTTCTTCTTGATTGTGTCTGTTTCAAATGCCAGGTGTCTATCACCTGGGGTGTAGTCTTACTTTGGCAAAGGAAATCTATTACTAACTCTCTGAAGAATGCCGTCTCTGAATGATGCCGCTGCTAATGGAACACTGATTTACTGCCACAACTGTGAAGAATCTTTTTTAACATTGTGTTACACTTCCCATCAATTTAGATCAACCAGACCTACCATATGTGAGAAGTTATCTGCATTTTTCTTCAATAAAACTGAAATGATGAAAGCTTTGCTTTCCCTGAGGTATGATCCACTATTGGTAGCCCCATTGTTTTTTCTTTAGCCCTCATCTTCTTTGTCAGGGCTGGAGCATATTATTCCTGCAATGCTTGCCAGAATTCTATGGCTTATTTGTTGTTTGAGACTCACCATATGTGTCTTTGATCCCTGCCTAGTAGGCACCTTGGCTGCTTTCCAGTTTGGCACTTACGATTATCAGCAGTATGAATAGTTCCCTTGCTTCTGATTCTGCCCTTCTTGCTGTCATCAAATCACTCTTTAAACAACTTTCTTATTTTCTTTTAGATGCTTGTAAATGATCAACCTATTTTTACCATGCCTTTCTTGGCCAAGGTTTTGTGTCACACTGCAGGAAATCCAACAGCTTGATGTTTCCACTCCTAATGATCTGACTGCCAACTACCTGTGTAATTGCATGGGAACAATAGGGAGTACAGAAATATCTCTCACGGTAATATTTGAAGTTTCTCTGCATATTACACAAATTTGCCGGTTTTCCCCATCTGGTAGGCTTGGTGGCATGACTTTTATGAGAGATTATTTATTTTAGTGAAAAGCATTCCTTTTAATAAACGTTTTAAAACCTTTGACCAGAATACTGTGTGAGCCAATGACAATGATAAATTCAGAGGAGTATCACAACGATAAATAGTTTTAAGAGACAGATGGAAAGCCAAAAGCCAGTCATGTGCAATTTCTATTCACTATCCTGATGTAGCACTAAACACATCTGAGTCCTTCCATGTGTTCTAGCAAACTGAAGTTGTTCCAAAATGCCATTGTTGAACAAAAAATATGCAGAATCAAAATAAAGGAACAGCACAGGGCATATAAAGGTCCAGACCACGAGAGGCCCATGTACTGTTACAGAAAGATCTGCCAGAAGTCTCCGTTATTCTTTACGTGATTTTGCAAATGTTGCCATCAGTAAATATACTGGTACTACCACTGAAAGTAGACCGTACTACCGCAATATTGTACCGTATCTACCTTCACATTAACTCACAAAGTGGGGTGGAGTAAGTTTTGTAGCCCCTGAAAGCAAAGAACAGTATCGGCATGATCACGCCTGCCTAAGACGCACTCTTCTTGGAGCTACTTTCACACTGTGCTGTCCCACGTAACTCTTGTTTATGAATAACAATTTGTTTTAGCTCTAAAGCTTTTAACACACAGTGCTTTTTCGGCAGATAAATTATCACGTCCTTCTCCCAAGAAACATGGGAGTTTCAGATGAATGTGTTTTATTTATACGTCTCTTGATTTTGAAACAACTGCATGCATGGGATTAGAAGCACTAGTTGAAAAATTCAGTGCTAAATTGGCAAGGGTGAAAAACAAATTCTCATTTCAGGGAGAATGAGAGGTACAACAGAAAAAAACAATGAGAAACTGTTGCATGAGAACCCAGTTTATTTGGGATTACTTTATAATGTATCACTGTTATATTTTCCTTCACTGCCCAACAACACTGGGATTTCAGATAAAGATGCTCCTTTTCAGCATATTCGGTGGCACTATGAGTCTTACAGCAGGTTTGTGTCAGCAAACGTTCACAGCGGACTTAGGCTAGAAGAGCACACTGAAGCTTTAAGCCCTACAAAAATGGCATTCAATTCTGGCAGCAGGTTTTATAGTTATGTTCATAACAAGAGTGACAGACAAAGAAGCAATGCCATTAGAAGGGATTTAACGTGGAGAAGATGGCAGTTTGACAGCTAAGCTACTTGCAGAGGGTTTTAATGAAGCCAATTTCAGAGGTATTTGTAAGAAAGATGATTAAAGGCAATATGAAGTTTGACTTCAGTACTGGAGTAACTTGAGAACAGGTCAGGTAGGTAGGAGAGGTATACTTTATACACAGACATACTCTAACTTCCTCGCAATTACATTTTTCACCCTATTTCCAACTTGCTACGAAATGTATAGAAAAGTGCAAAATGAAATTATTTACCTCAGTAAAGTGCTTTTCTCTTCACATGTACCACATCACAGATAAACTGTCTCTCACTGGGAGACAAAAGAGAAAGGCTTGAGTTTTTGGTCAGCCTTCGTACATTTTAGCCCTAGCTTTACAGGTAACAAGGCCAAAGCAAGTGCCCAGAGTCAGCATTTAATGGAAACTTAGTGGAATTTAGAACTGTGAAAATATAATAATTTTGAATTCACAAATATTTTACTGGAAGAAGGCAGAAAAGACACTAACTGCCTCAGATTGCAGTCAGTAGAGAAACCTCCTGGCACTTTTGTGTGGCCAGATTTGAAATTGCAGAGATGCCCACCAGCGATATTTAAAAATAAATTTTAAAATCATATTTTAAATATTTTATTTCTGAAAAGCTGCCATTATCCTTGAAAAACAAGAATTTCCCAGCCAATCAATCAGCATCCAGTTTTGGTTTACAATGGCACTCAGAAACAGGGAGGGTTTTGGACGCACAGAACAGTAAGCTTGAAATGCAAAACAGCAAAAGAAAAAGACGGTGCTTTGACAGCATCATGTCTATCCATGAACGACTGAAGCAGAGACTTGGCTGTAAACCTGATAATCTTTTGCAGAAAATGACCGAGGGAAAGGTTAGTGAATTTAACAAAAAATCCCTGAAACCCCAGAAAAGGAATGATCCAGAAACAATTTCCAACGCATACGGTATTTCACTTGAGAGTAGTTTGGAAAGTTGGCTGACACACTGAATGCTGAAGGAGATGACAAAATATAACCTGCTGCTTCTGAGAGAGCTGTTAAAACCTGAAAAGTATTCCATTTGCTATGTTCTAAGTTTCTGCTACCCAAATGAAAAGCATAAATGCAAGCGTGCAGATAAAGCCTCTTGTCAAAGACCTGCTGCCACCTGAACAGCTGAGTGAGCAGGACATGTTTTATTCCGCATCGTTTGCGCAGCCCCCGGATCCCAAAGAGGGCAAGCAGGCTTGGTCTCGAAGCAGCCCTGTCCCTTGTCCTTGCTCCTCTCTTTCCCCTCAAGCCTTCTACCAAAAGCATTGAAAGCCCAAGCTGGGCCCCATTTCCTCCGGGTGTGCGGAGGGTCAGGAGGGATGCGGGGCAGGACGGCTGGCTGTCCCCAGCTCTGGGGACTGCTCCCCGAGCTCTGGGCGCGGCTGGTCCCCGAGTCTCCTCAGGGGTTTCTCCCCCACGCCCGCCCCGCAATGGCAGGCTGCTGTGGCGCTGGCCAAGCCCGCACCAAACGCGGGCAGCCACCTCCGGGGCTCCTCTGCCGGGCGCCCTCAGCGCCCGGGAAGGTGAGGAGGGGAAGGTGAGGAGGGGGAGGCGAGGAGAGGCGGCAGCCCCGCGGCCGTCGCCGGGCGGGCCGCCCCCGCCGCCGGGGCGCGGCGGCGGTTGGCCGCGGTTGGCGGCGGTCGGCGGGTCGAGGCGGCGGTTGCCGCAGCCGCCGCGGGAGGGGGCGCGGCGGGGATGCCGGCGCGGCGGGCTCCCGCGCTCCGCCAATCACAGGCGCTGCTCGGGGCCGGGCTGCAGCCAGTGGCTGCGGCGGGGGCTGCGGCGGGCGCGGGGCCGGCGGGGCCCCCGCGGGCCGGGAGGCTGCGCCGACCTTGCGGCTGGCTGCCGGGCGGCCGGCGAGCGCCCCGCCGCCGCGCCATGGGCACGGTGCCGTCGGCGCTGAAGCACTGCCTCAGCTACCAGCACCTCCTCAAGGAGCAGCTGTGGATCGGGGAGCCGGCCGTGCCGCCGCCTGCGGCTCCGCACCCCGGGCAGGTATCGCCGGGCGGGGGTGAGGGGATGGGATGGTGCCGGCCCTGCGAGGCGCGGCCGCCGCCAGGGGGAGGCCGGGGCCCGCCGGGCGCGGGAGGCCGCCGCCGCCCCCTCGCCGCCACCGCCTCGCCCCTCAAGCACGTACCCTGCGTCCCGGCCGCCTGCGCCCGGCCCTCGCTCCCCTCCCGGCCCGCCCCGCCGCCCCTCCCGCCGGCCACCGCCGGGTGTAAGGGCGTGCGCGGAGGCGTGGGGGCCTCTCTCATCCCCGCACGCCGCTGGGCCTTTCCTGGTAAATATTTCAGAACACGGCTGGTTTGAAACCATCTGACTGGTAGTGCACGCACAGGTGGGCATCTCTAGTGGCGCTGGGGGCAGGGATGAGGCAGTGTTAAAGAAATCCACTCGTCTGTGCTTCCCCTCAACTGTTATAATCCACTGTGTGACAATTCATAAAATTGTAGGGTGACGCGTATTTTGGCGAGGCCACAGTATCACCCTTGCTCCCCAGAGTATGTGTTTCTCAAACTGGAGTGCGGTGGGCCCATCTGCTGTCAGGTGGAAAGTCACTACAGCCATAAGGGTGCGGAGGCAGAGCCGTCAACTCCTCTGGAGCAGCTGTGCCCTCCTTTTGGCCTGGGGTGCTCTTGAGTACCACTGGGATTGTCATGGAGGGATGAGTGAATGTGGTTGCTCACCCTGCTGTCAGCTGCGAACAGGTGGGGAGAGTGGCTGGAGATAGCGGGGAGTGGGAGAGGAAGTTAGATGAGGAGGCATGTGGGCAGGCAGCCAAACGAAGACCACGGGCCATGACTGTCCTAATCATGGCTTTGGAAGGAAAGAAGTGAAGGAAAGGGAAAGCTACCAGTGGCTTTTAGGGAGAGGCTGCATAAATCTGGAAGGACATTAGAGGAAGAAGTCAATATGAAGTACTCAAAGAAGGAAATAATTCTGAGTATGACATTGCCTTTACTATAACAATGCACTTATTGTTGGGGCATATTGTGTCTGAACTGTCATTCATTCCGAGTCTAACTCCAGTAATCAGTGGGTGCTTCAAACATTAAAAAACACGAGCCAAACCTAGAACAAAATTGGTTTAAAAATCATGTCTTAAAAAAATAAACTCCTTGTTCATTGCATCTTTCTTCTGTTTTCTGCACCTTTCAGATATACAGGGGCTACATCTTCCATTTTTCTCCACCATTGGGAAGTGAAATTTAATTATTAAGTAGCAATGTAACTTCAGAGGTGGGGAGAGCATGAAAAATACAATGTTCTGAGTGCTGTGAAGACTGGCAGCATTGTAATTTTTCTTCAGATGATCTGAGCTTGATATCTCAAAAGCTACATATATGGAATACCCAAAGCAATACTGTTGTGAGCACAGAGCTTTGTATAGGTAAGCTCCATACAGCTTCCAGCTATCACAATTCCCAGACAATAGTGTCTGTCCAGCATTGAATTTTGGGGAAAAAATCAAACATAATTCCTTCAGTTGTTTCTGTAAAAGTGGAAAAATGTTTTCTTACTGTAAAAAGAAATAAAATGAAAAGACTTTTATGTATTAGGCATGCAGCAAAGCACTATAATCCTCTTCGTGTGCCCTTGCTAAATTTTGGTTCATCATTTTCTTTGAAGATGTGAATGTTTTTTAAAAATTCCTTAAAAATACCTTGATATGCTACTTGATTGCATCAGTCTCTGCCCCCTAGGAGAGAAAGCATCTGAAAGGTTCAAGGGCTTTTGCAACAGAGAGGATTTGAAGTCAGAGACAAGCAATAATATCTTCCCAGAAAACTGTAGATCAAAAAAAAAAAAGGTTTCTGTATTGTAATGGATGCCTGTAACTTTTGCTTCATTTTTGCAGTGCTCTTCTTTCATTTTCATCACCATTTTTCTTCCTCCAAGGATACAGGAAGATGTCTTCCTCAGTAAACAGCAAACATGAGAATTTGCTGCTTATCCTCCCCATGCACATTGTTGTGATTGTAAGCTGCACAGTCTACTGAGCCCATTGATGTTAATTAAGTCTGGAGTTGGTCACTGTTAATGTTTTAACATTTGCTTCTGCATTACCTCGCTGTGATTTTTATTAGATGGTTTTAATAATTTTCTTTACTTTACATGAATGTGTTCAAATTTCCATTTTTCTCACGTGGATGCTTAAACAACCCATAAAGGTTTTCCTTATGCTTGAGTGTATTCTGTACCAATCCTGTTCAAGAAAAAAATGTGTTCCTCTTTATGTGATCTAGAAACCATACTAGCTCAAGTGGTGGTTGTAAAAAGTGGGGGTTTTTTTTGTTTTGACCAATGTATGCAAGACAGTTACGGGGGCACTGCTGTAATCACATTTATGTGGGTACACTAAGAAATAAAATAGGGGAAGGGGTTTAAGGTGCAAGAACAGTTTCCCAGAAGTAACTGAGTGCTTTCATGGCTGATGAAAATAAGGAGTTGATTTTCTTGCTGAAATCTTTTCAGGAGTTTTTCAGGATTTTTCTTTAAACACAAGGTAAAATGTAGGTGTTGTTAGAGTGTTGCTGCCAGGGGTCTTGTAAAACTAAAATCATTCAATTTTGTCTAAAAAATCCCAAATATATAAAAATATGGTTCTATACTGTGTTGACTAATTTGTAAAGGTCCAGGTTTAACCACTTGGAGCTGTATCGGAGGCAAAATAATAGGTCCTAGAGTGAGCAGTGGTATGTCTTAGTCTTTCTTTTCCCTTAATTTTCCTGTTTTATTTAGCCAACAATTTTGTAGTATTTTTATAACTGTATTTGACTTTAAAACGTAGAGTTGCTTGAGGAGCAAAGTTATTGAAAAGGAGAGGTGAAAAGCAAAAGGTAATTGGGCTAATGGCTAGATAGAAAGTAAACGGAATTTTTTACTATCTATTAGTAGAATTTACTAATATCTATTTAACTCTTATTTAGATTAGGCTGTATTATGTAAAAAAATTATTGAACACCTGGCTAGTCAATGCGACACCACATTCCTGTTGCAGTATCTTCATCTTATTCCATTTTCTTAATTTCTTAATCTTGTTTGCTTCAGAAATACTGTCTTATGTTTCACACAAGGATATCCTAGTTCTGCTTCATTCTCTTAGTATTACCCCAGTGTATACTGTTTTTATTAATAGGTCTGATTAATTTAATATTAAAGATCTGATTAATTTTACTCAGTAGGAGCTAATAGCTACATGAGAATTTGTTAAAGACATGGATTTATATCAGACCTGTAAAACGTGCTAGGATCTACCTAGAAAGGAGGTGGCAGTAGATGTTGCAGTATTAGGGAGATTTCCATAGTGATCGAGATTGCTACCGATGGCGACTCATAGCACTTGACTGGAATTTGTAATGTACTTTGTGTTCTGTTTTGTAAAAAGCTCAGGCTGAGCAGCAGGGAGGAAGGCTGGCTGTTCATCCACTGCTGATGGTTGTCCTCTGGCTTAGCAGGAACCTTCTGGCTGGAAGGAGAGGTGGTCTGAGAGCAACTGACATTGGTCTCATCCCACAGACTTAAAGTTATGTTGAATGTGGGTTAAAATGGAATTTTAATGCATAGGAATATGCTGAGGACACAGCAGGGAAGAGCTGGATGGCTAAAGAAGAGGTGTAAAAGACTGGAATGAAATTCAAGGACACAGAATGATTAGGTACTTTGAGACTAATAACCCAAACTAGAAAGTGTGACATTATCAGTTAGGAGCGATGGAAGAAGAGAAGAACCTTGGAATACTCACAAATCACAGGAGGACTATGAGCTGCCAATACAGTACAGCTGTTAAAAAAATCAGATTAAGTCCTCAGATATATCAGATCAAGTGTTTCCAGTCAAACAGGGAAATGTAGTGCCATTGCAAAAGACTGTGTCTGAGGCTTGTTCAATTTTGGTTAGTGATGTTCAAGAAATTGAATTCTAGCTGGGACAAGTTAGGTCTTGCACCAGTGGCATGGTCAGGAAAATGGAAGTTAAATGTAAGATGACTTTGGCTTGTTTGATATCTATTGTTAAGACCTGGAAGATGGGCAGGCAGGGAGGGAAGAAGAGGAAAGAGCTGCTTAAAATAAAGGAATATGTTGCCACACACAAACAAATGCTTATAATCTGTCTATATATTAAATACAGAGTAGAAATTTAAAAGCTAAGTATCAAGTGGTGACATTCCTTAATAGCTTTCTAATCAAAATAATGAGGGTGAATAACCTATATGATTTAGGTTTAGAAAAAGGATTATATGATGTGTTTTCCATAGTAGCGAAAATGATTGGATTCTTTAGTGATTTTAAAGTTTATATAATAAGGAATAGAGGACTAGATATTTAAATGGTGTAAAATAGAGACAATTCCGAATCCAGTTTTTAATTACATTGTATGGCTTACAATACTTTGGAAAAAATAGAATTAGTTAAGGTCAGAGTGTGAACTTCAGTGTGAATATTCATCTTCTGCCACTTTAAATCAGTGCATCCTTCTCTACTCTACAAGAGGGTAGTGGCTAAACCTAGCTAAGTAATAAGCATCTTTCTCTTAGACCCTTGTGTTTTAATGTACCACTGGCTGGGTGTACTAAGAGGTATAGTATATTAGGAGTTATATGGTTTGGTGAGGGCTGCCTACATCTACCAGAAGCAAAGCAAAAATACGTCAAAAATAAAACTCTAGTCTCTTGCTCTGCTGGATGTGGCTGTGACTCTAGGAGGAGTAGATCTATAAATAATGCTAATGTGTACTATGTTATCTTGTAGGATTTTTGTCACAGATTTAAGCTGTCGTATGGGATGCAATACGCAGAATTATTAACAGTTATTCAGTATATTATCATTGGAAAGCAGTGTACATTATTGTCAGTTTTATAACTGGAGAGGAACACAAATTCTGCATGCTTGAATATGTATAATAATGAACAAAAGCTTGGATCCGCTAACTTCTGTTTCAGTGCCTAGGTTGCAGTGATTTATATGCTACATGCCTAAATATCCAGACCTAAAACACACAGCCTAAGATTCCTTCATCTCCTCACTGCATGACACTCTTGGATCAAGAGATGCACACAAGTGTCTTACTTTTGCAGTTTTAATTTGCTAGTTTATATTTTGCAATATGCTATCATGTTTTAAATATATACTAGAAACCTCTCAAATTTATTTTTAAAGTAACTCAAGAATAACAACGAAAACTACAGTCCATATGACAATTACGTATATTTGTCTTAACCACTTCTTGGATTTGATGGTTGATTCTTGATTCAAATTACAGCATAAAAAATGAGGCATATGGTATTATGCTACCTGGGAGGAGAAGGCATGTCTGTTTTATTTGAATCTTTTAGCTACACCTCAGAGCAACTGATTTGAGACATACTATATTTCATGTTCTTTTTATCTCCACGTAATTATATATTCCAGCCATTTGCAGGCTCTCCTTAAATAACTGTTTAGGCTATTTTCATTTTTTAATTTATGTAGTTTAAGAAGTACTATAAAAATTTGCTGTCAACAATATTGCAAATGTATTAATTTATTATGACAATTACAATATGCAAGAAATACATAATAATTTACATTCAGGTTTTTTTTGATCTGCTGAAAATTGCATATAAAATGTATTTTTAATAGAGAAAAAAGACTCTAGGTGTCCTGAACTTTATATTGCAGAATTCTTGTTTCTTGACTTTTAAAAAGGATGACGTTATTTAAAGATACTTAATGAAATCAGTATAGAGAAAGTATATTAATTGCATGGAGCAAAGATCTTGTATCCTTTTTTTTCCCCTCTCTCCTTTACCCACTATTCTTACCTCTTTCTGTATTTTCATCCGGAACTTCCAAGGTATTTAGATTTTATGTTGTCTTTCACGTAATTTAAGACTAAATAACTGATCACTAAGAGACTTTGAAATTCCTGATTTCCAGCCCTTTGTATTCCTCTACATGTAGAGGCCTTGTCAATACAGAACTCAGTAGGTGGATCTTTTTCTCGACGAATACATCACAAGAATGGGACTTTTTTTGTTTTGTTGCAGATTCCCAAGCAACATTTATTTTCTTAATGTTCATAAGATGTAAAGCATACAATGTTATTAAAAAAATAAAATAAATAGAAGAATAAAGTAGAAAGGATTACTATGTAATTTAGAATTAAATTATGAACTATTATGTTCATATCAGCATGCTGTATCTTTTCTTGATGACTTTGGAGATGACAAATGACGTTTGATACATGCTGACACTGAAGGTAGTAAATAAAATGCAAAAACACACTCCCACTGAGTTTAACCGGAGTAGAGAGAGTTCAATGCTGAGCTCTTTCCAAAATTTTCTTTGAAGTCAAGAGGATTTTCCCCTTTAGAAGATCCAGTCAGTAGAGTCATGCCAATTTTTTCAGCCAGGTATTCTTTATGCTGCAGAATAAGAGCTGAAGAACATTGGTGGATAAAATGTTGAAGAGAGAAAGTCCAAAAAGGCTAAGTAGTTGGTTTGCTAAAGGTGCCAAACAGGATGTTAGAAGTTAAGAGGCTGATAATAAAGTGTAAGTTTGACCTAAATGGAGTCACTGACTTTTAGTTCTTTTGTGCCATTGGATTGTCAATAGTAGAAAGATAACAGGAGCTTTTTAGTTGATACAGATTAATGCTCTATCGGGATTACTATGTGGGTTTAGAACTTTATAATACAGCTGGAAATGTTGTAAAGGATTGTACAGATCTTGCTCTGCAAATTTGGGAATTAAAAAAACACACAGGAAATTTCTACTCAGACCCAACATCTGTTTTTTGCTGAGATCCAATTTTTGACTTGTCCCACCTCCACCTCCTTCAAAGCCTACATATGGGCACAGTGATGTTCATTTCCTCTCTTGCCAGCTCAAGAAAAAAGATTAATTTCAGACACCCCATGTGTCAAATCATCTTTTAAAAATTCATACATCTTGAGATCATTCTTCTTAATTTGTTTTCTTATGCCTTGGCTGAGAGTGAAGATAAGTGACTTGCCTAAGATCAACTAGATCCAAATTTAATTCCTACTGAAATAAATGGGAATATTATCTGTGTCTCAGGTTTTAATAAGGATTTTATTTACAATTTGTGGATCTTCTAGCTTCTAGTTTGGGTAAGGAATTCTCACAAGTGCCTTGTAAGACAACTGTAAGACTTACCAGTTGGTGAGACATAGAAGTTTTCATAAAGCAAAATATTTACTGCTCCTAATTAATCAAATTTTTTATCTTTGAACTGTCTGACAAGGTGACTATAAATAGTAGCAACAGTCATCTCTGTAGTGGCTTGGATCACAAGTTAGGGTTTTTTCACTTAGACTTGGCTTAAAGGTGGAATGCTGGGTACCTAGAATGGAGTTACACTTATTTTCTCTCAGTTTTAACAGTAGGACCTCTTTTTGGTATTTCAGAGGAAAAGGTAGCTCCAATTCTTGCAGCATCTGGGTTGGGAGATTCACTTGTTTATGAAAGTGTGTGTTTGAATTTCAGTTTCTGTGTCAATATCACACAATGAGAAACTGGTGCACTGGTGTACTGGTAGGTACAGTCCAGAGATAAAGCTGAAATGAGTTCTTGTCACCCTCTGCTCTTTCACAACATAAATATTTGAGGCGTTTGACCAAGGTGATGATTCTCTGAAATTTTAGGAGTTGAAGGTTATTGAGATCCTTTGATGTGTCAAATGTGGAAGAAGTTATATTTAAAGAAACCGTGGGAGACTTCAGAAAAGTAGTTATTTAGTACTTCAGACTGTGTTGAATTCTCTTCTATTGTTTAGCTCTCTCATTCATTTGACAAAGGTGAAATATTTTCTTTAGCATTCTTCTTTTTCCCCAAACGTGTATTTAAAAAGATAGATGAAGTATGAAAGAGAAGTGTGTATTAAAGATGGTGTGTGGTATTGTGAACTTGCTGGGGAATGCGTACCACCTTACAATGTGTGCCAATGCACATCATAATGCATATGTGGACCTTGACGTACAGTACTATGTCTAGTCAGTACTATGCACTCAGTAAAGCTCATCAATTAACAGAACCTCAGAAAATACTGGAACAGAAAAATACTAATTTTAAGAATGGGAATAAAAAACCATCAGGCACAAATTTGTAGGAAAAGGTTCTCTCTGGCTATCTAGTCCATCCATCTTCTGTCACATAGAAAGACTTATCAGGATATTGAAACTCTGAGAAAAGTTGCTTTATTGGCTGATCTGGAATTTCTGAGATAAGAGCATGTAATATGAAGCCTGTAGCTCCATGATCAAAATCAGGCTTTCATACTGTGCTAAATAACAGTAAAGCTAATTCAGCATTTTTGCTTTTCAGCAAAAGGGAAATATTTTATTACTGCTGTATTCATGTACGCTTGTATAGCCCTTTTGGGGCAGAAATGTCAAAATGGTGCGCACACTTTAAAACTAAGTAGTGCAGTGGAGATAAAAGTTTTTTCTATTTTGTAATATGTTGATAGTGACATAAGTTGTAATGAATAATAAAGAGTTTATTAAATATGAGATTATGAATCAGATACAGGCTTTATTTTTCTGACTATCTGGTCTTTTAATCAATCTCTGGCTCCAAAGGAATCAGAAAACTGATAAATGCATGATTTACGTTTCAGGAAAATACTTTCAGGGATAGTTTTAAGGGTTGCTTTTCAATCTTAAGGTATTAGAGTTGGAAGTAATCAGCTCATGACTTTTCAGACTTCTACTGGGTTAGACATAATAATTGATGGCGAAGATTTCGATCATAGTTTGGGACAAAATTCTAATGTTGCAAAAGATGAAAAAGATGCTGCAGGTGATAAGAAGGAAATCATACTTAATGTCAGAATGTTGTTGTAGCTGATATTATTTTTAGATAATTCCCTTGCTAAATGGAGATTTATTTTATGGTTTGGTATAAATGAATGAAAGTTACTCCAATTGTTATATTACATTTGAATTTGTTTTTTGGATTAAATATACTTATCAGAGTGATTCTCAACAGCTCTTGCAACAAAAAACCAGATTTATTGCATGCAAAAACTGCTAAAAGGTGCATTGGTAAAAAAACTGTGCTGGGTAGACATTTCTTCTTTGTTTGGCTGTTTTTTTGTTCACAGATGTTAGCTGTTTTGTATGGGAATAAAGGTGTTAGTTTATGAGTTTCTTGGAAAAAAAAGTTTAAAGGCTTTGAATGCATGAGATGTGTGGACTGAAGCGCCAGAGGACATTGGTGGAATGTTAGGTGAAACCCATAGGGAAATAATTCAACAGCAGCATCTGGAAAGGAACTGTATGTGGCTTTAGGGTTTACTTTTAATGCAAGTAGTTAAGATGAGATTAAATATAGGTGTTAGTATGTGAGAAATGGGGGAACAAGGTAAGTGATGAAGGTATATCATGTGGAATACTGGGATTAGGAAAAAGATTTAACAGAATCCACAGCTGATCACAGCTGAATTCTTAAAAGCCTGGAAACATAATTTGAATTGAACTATATGTTGGCTTCATATAAAGCAAAACAGCTTACATGAAGAATTTATTGGGGAAAGAGAAGAGAGAGGATAGGCAAGTTCCTTGGCCCTGCCGTGTCTCACTTTTGCCTGAATGGTATGAAGAAGACGGAAAGTTAAGCTACTAAGCCAGCTGGCTGTTGGCTATACAGAGAGGAATCAACTGGTGACTGAGAATTTTTTCTTGTCTCCCTGCCATTTTTTGATATTTAGGACTTGATTCAATTGCCTAAGCACAGTTGTCTGGTGCCGTGTAAGATGCCCTAAGGTAGCTGAGATGGCTTATAGGGTTGGCAGATATCAAACAGGATTTGTGGGAGACGTATGCCCTCTGGCATGATAGCTGGAAGTCAAGTGGGATGCATCTCAAACGCACGAGGTGCCTGTAATTAGCCATCTGACTTGTGCCCTTACTACTCGGCTGAGTTGTTTCATATGCTTTTGGCCATTGCTGACAGTGCTGAGAAGTGGCTTGATTCAGCCGGCCACGCTTCATTGCTGATGCCGTTTAAGATGCTCTATAATATCCTACTTTACCTGCAGCTGCTAAAAAAGGCACAGGTCCTGTGTCCTACATGCTGTGTTTAGGGAACCTTAAGACATTATATGTGAATATATAAATTGACTATACTGGGATACCTAGCACACCTGTAGACATAAATGTGTAGATACCTAAGTTCAGGTGTCTTAAAGTCCAGTTGAATCCTGCCATTAAGAACATTTCAGGAGATTTTGAGCTTAGTGAGTGGTATGGCTGGATTGCCATTTAGTCCCTAAGTATTATTATCTATCATCAGAGTTTCGAACAATCCTTTGGTCAAGATTATGTCTCACAGTAAAATGAAAGTACAGCTAATGGTAATACTATTAGATATTTTTTACTTATTTCATGCTTAGTTAACACTGACTCACTGGTCTTATTGCCAGTTTTACAACAACGCACATTTCTTTCTCATCTGTTGTACAACTTATTATCCAGAGTATGGAGGCTGAAAAAAAATCTTCCTAAATTTGTGAAGTCTAGAACTGGAAGCAATAAAAAATTAGGAAATCTCATGATTCATTTTGCCATGACAACCCTTAATCTTCTCAAATAGTCTGAAGTGATATGATCTAATTTTGTTTTTGTCTTTGTCATAGTTTCTCCAGTACTAGTCCATTTTCTTCTGCTTGTTCCACTTCACTGTTTTCAGGTTTGCATGATTAGAACACGTTAAAATCTTATTACATTACTATTTAATGTAATAAATCGGAAATTTAACCGGTTCAGCAGAAACTGTGACATATTGTTATGAGTACTTTTTAATAAGCTCATAAAAACTGATAAAATTTTTTAATGTTAAATAAAAAAATAAAAAATAAAAAATGTTTATTTAAAAAATAAAGCATTATACCTGTCTTTTTTCTAAATTTCATAAAAGGAAAATTTTCAATAGCTTTAATTACTATCAATTAAATGGGCAGAAAATGGTACTCTTTAAATATGCTCACATTTGACTGATTCCATTGTGAAAATGAAACATTTTTATAACATCAAGAACGGTGTAGTGTTCAAGATACCATAACTTCCTTCCTTCTATTGGGAAATTATTATGGTGACACTTTGCAGATGTTATTTTTCTGAAGAGCTTTATAAATTTTAAATTCTCCTGAAGGATGAGTTGCCAACAGTGGCTAAATAAATAACCATTAAACTACTGTCATTTTTATCAGTGTCTTTTGGGAAGAGAGCTATAGAAAACATAGTGGTGGGCCAGCTGTACTTGAATTAAAGATTTCCTTGATCTTTTAGGCACTGCCTTTGAACACAGAAGGTGATTTTGATGACAATAATAATTGAGAATAGTTGATTCACTTCCAACTTTTTACTTGAGTTCTTAAAAATCTATGCATAACTCACTTCTATTGACAATGAGGTATTTAAAGAGACTTATCTGATAGGGTGGATGGGCTGGCTTGTCAATGTATTCGTTTTTCCCCCCATTGATATCCCAAAGCATTATAAAGGGCAAATTACTTTCACATGTTGGTCTTGTAAGGATGATCATGCCTCTGCTTTTTCAGTGTGTGTGGAAAAACACCACTCTTTCTGCCTTCTAGAATTCTGTCTTCAGTCTTGCCTGTAAAACACCATACACACCATAATACTATTACCATAAATAATAGTAAAGGCAAGTGTGGGAGGTTTTGGCTCCAATGTCATCAGTATGCTGTTGATCTCAGTTCTCTGTATCCTTTTCATCCAGCCCAGATGGCAGAGTATAATTGCTTTTCCAGGCTTTGACCAAGATAGGGATATGGATGAAAGTGAGTTGGCTGCAAATCAACTTGGTTAATGGAGAAATGCTGCTTGTTAGCCAAGGGAAGCATTTAGGGAAATAGAAAAAGGTAATGTATACACCATGTCCTGAAAATACATTTTTAATTTTTGCTAAAGTGACTGGCTGTGTTGGCCTCTTACTAAGAACAGAGGCCTCTAGTACCATTTGTTATTAATGATTCCATTGTAACACAAGTCTACCTGTGGTTGTCTATGCTTCTGCTACCACCTGACTCTAGTATTACATTCCCTTCATCGTTATTTTGCAAGTTATCCAAAATTATCTGTGACTACAGCACATCTGTCTGCTTTTAGGTTGCATGAACTGTTAGCTGTAATTGACACTTGTATTCAAACCTCTGTGATTCCATGTGCTCTGCATTTGTTGAAAATAGCAACAAATGTTTTTTAGAAGTTGACAAGTCAAGTTGTCAGTGATAATTCAGAAAGTTCAGACTCATCCAGGAGACTGTTATTTGACAGATTTGGTCTATTTTTTTGTTCTGTCAGGTTGTGAATGATTTTATGTAAAATACAGACATGAATATTAAAGAAGCGATTTCTTTGTTTTCAAAGATTGTGAACAGTCTTTGGGTTTGATTTTATCCTTCTGAGTATTTGTCCTGTAATGCTGCTACTTTTTTTTCAGAGCATCCAACATCATGGCAGAGAATTGGACATGGTTTGCAGTTGCTCTTAGAACTAGCTGCTCCTTCTGTTAGACATTCAGTCCCCAGTTCGTGAGATTTCCTTTTTGCAGGGCTGTCAGAACAGTAGTTTTGGTAGCCTGCATCTGCCTGTGGAATTTTCTGATCCACTGGAGCTTGCATTTGGCAAATTTTAAGCCATGACCACCAGAAATGTTTGTGTGACTCTCTACTGACATGTAATAAGTTGGTGTCCTTGGCAGTATAGTTAGAATGTAGCATGGACTGTCATGATTTTGATGCTCACAATTTAAAAGCAGTAACTTCATGCAATTCAAGTGTTCACATTTCTTACCTTTGCTTATTAAAGGGAAAGGCTTCTAAGGGGCTGTAACTATCTTCACATCATAATCATTTTTATACATGTTTTCCAGTATACTTTCATTGGCTTTGTTTAAATCGAGATATCAAAATATTTGAAGAACAATAAGATTCAAAACCAATAGAATATGTAAATTAATAATAAATCTAGACTGCTGATATTTATATGCCTATATTTCTGCTAAATATTTATTTCTAATATTTGAAATAATACTAGTATTTTAGGTAATAATGATATTATCTATGTTTCTTCATGAATGTTTATATTTTGAATAGGTGATCTTAATAGATTTTGCTCTTTATCATTATGTAAGGTGGGAAATACAGCTTTTATTCATTTTCTATCCAGCATAGCCATTACTGTGTACCTGAGATAAAACCACTGGTTGTGTTGTGTTCTGTCATGTCACTGTATCTATGCTTTGCACAGTTTTGGAGGTTGAAAGCAATATATGAAAAGTTACAAAGCAAGGACTTAATCAGACCTGAAGCTAAAGAATATAGGCTAGCAATTCATGGTTTTATATGCTGCGACTGGGAAAAACACGTGCCCAGTGTAGTAGTTCAGTGTCGCTCTTCAGTCTTGGAAAGAATACTGTTACATTCTGTGTTCTCTTCAAATAATGGAGAGATCAAGAAGAAAATCTAGTTTATGAAGAAACTGAGAAGGTCATAAAGAAATACAGGATTATATTGTTGCAAGATCAGTATGGTAACCCGTGTGATTTGTTTGACTAAGAGTAGTAGTAGTTTCAGAATGCGTTCCAAACCCACAACATGATAAAATAACAATGAGGAATCTTTAAGGCTACTTGTTACTTCTGAACTTGTCAGTTCCTCAAGAAAGGGGAAAATGAGGAGTAGTCTAAGAATGAATGTCAGTTTAGTCTTTGATGTGATATGAAAAGTACAACAGAAAACAACTTGCATCCTTTCATGTATTTAAAAATGTATTAATAAATTATTAGAGCTTATGCTTTTAAAATAAAAGTGCAAGTAGACACCTCCAAACAGTATTCAAATATATGACTACCCTTTCAATTAAACAAAACAGAAAGAGCCATGGTTTCAATGTGTGTGTATTCATAGTTCAAGCTGAGTTCACCTGAATTGATTATACAAGGCAAATTATATGTTGGAGGGAGCTGCAGGTTTTGTTTGCATCTCTGAGCAGCTAAGCACATCCACTGTAAGCGAAAGGGTGAACTCCAAATCATAGAAAACAATATTCAGCAGGTGTTTCACACGAAGTATGTGAGAGTTGACCTCTTCTGATCTAGTATAAAGGAAAATAGTCTGAGAAGTGAGGAATTCCTTCTCTTGTTCCCTCTGTTAGACTCCTGCAGACAGAGATTATATTGATTTATTAACTCTGTAGCTCTTTTGGAAAATGTGCTATTTTGTGTTTGGCCTGAAAGAAATGTCCTTTCATACAGAAAGGAGTTGCTTATTTGATTTGCTACATCTTGTTACATTTTGCTAAGACCTGGGAGATACTGTGCTGTGAAATCAGTTTGCACACTTAGTACCCCTCTGCTGATTCTCTGTGCAGTAAGTGATTTAGCACAACTACGTGTCATGCCTGAGTTTTCTTTTTTATCAGTGGAGTTGTATTTATGTATCAGACAGTGCTCTTTTACTGTTAGTTGGATTTTGGTGTATTTTTTCATGTCAAACCCTTGTTTGTTGCTTGAACAAGACATTATCCTTTGGGATTACTCTCATAGCATCTGATAGCCGTAGCCTCCACTGGGTAAGGAGATGGTGCAGCAGGATCAGAGAGAGTTAATGTACAAAGCACTGACTTTCAGATGTAGCTTATGACTGCTCCTGCTCTAATCTGGAGCATGTGATATTACTGGCCTCCATCAACAAAGCTTCTACTTACAGTGCTAGCCATTAGCAACTACTGCACTTTTTTTTTAGGTACAACTGATAGAAAGGGGCAAAGAGAGGGAGAAATAGGCTGCATTCTACTCTCAGCACAGATGACTTGGGGCAAAGAAATGCTCAAGGAGTGTATATCTGAACTGGATGTCAGGGAGCAAGGATCAGATATTGCAGTGAACTCTAGAATAAGAAATTTCTCTCAGTTTGATTGTCACGGAGCAGCGAGGGCCAGCAGCTCCCTAAGGGAGGGGAGCTGAGGGTGGTAATAGGGCTGGCAGGTCACCAGCCAGGGCCCAGTCTCACAGTAGCTAAGTGACGTGAGCAGAGTAGGCCTAGAGGTGGTAGCCGGGTTCAGGAAAGAGTCCAGGCCATTGGGCAAGTTTGTGGTGATAAGGGAGGTCCAAGGTTACAGCTAGGAGTGCAGGTCAGTGAGTCAGGGTCAGGATTTGGTCCAGTGATGGTAATCAGGGTTGGCCACGCAGCCCAGTCACCATCAGGCGGGTCCATAGTGGTGAGAGAGGTCCAAGGTCAAACTGGAGAGTCAGTCCATGGGTCAAGGTCTGGATCAATGTGAATGCTCTGTTTACAGAAGAGTTACGGGAAAACAAGGAGGCAAGAATTCAGTTAATCTGAATTGCTTCTAATGCGTAGCTTGGGCAGAAGAATAGAAATCATGCCAGTTGCTCCAAAGAGATGCTCTGAAACAGGAATTAGAATCCTCTGCATTGGACTGATGCTGCTTAAATATCCATGTGCTACATGTTGCCTTTCATATACCTGGAAAATTGTTGATGTGTAAGGTATCAGTTGCTGAGGGTATATTTTGGATTGAAATGATCTGCTACAAGGGGTAATGTTACTTCCTCTCTCCTATGTATTTATCTGTATTCCAGTTTTTCAGTGAGAAGGAGCTTAGAGGCAAAGATAAAATGTGGCAGCAGGATGGATTGGCAATCATGTCAGCAAGGAAGGGTGAAAACTTAATTTAGAATGACGAAAAGAATACATTGCCTACTGAGCTCTTGGAGGAAGTCAAAAGAAGTTCCTCCAATTTCTCTTGATAACTCATTAGATGATACATAGTTCATTTGAGGCAGATGTCTACTTGGGATTAAGACACCTGAATTAAGGCATAAGTAGGTCTCTACAGTTGTGCAGACCTAGGACAGAACTCAGTTGCCTAAACATGGGTGCCTAGTGCCATTTGAAACACTTAGGATATATGAGACATCCTTATGGGGTAGGCATATCCTGTACATTGTAAAATGCACAAGAGACCTGTTTCCTCCTGGAGTGGCATTCAGTCCCCAAGCAGTTAAACAAACCTCGTGATTGAGATCATCAGCCACTAGGTGTGAACCTTAGGATGACCTGAATTATTCTTTATCTCCATCAGCCATATTAAATAAAGCTCCTTCAGCTGCAATGGGAATTTAGACATCTAGTATGCCTTCAGACACCTGCATGGGGGGAACCATTTAGAAGCTCAGTTCAGTTGCCTAACAGATGTGTCTAGTGCCATTTAAGATGCCCTGCAGTGTATAGACATCTTGATAGATTTGAAATGAGACCTACAGTAAATGGGCGAAGTGGGACCCATGCCCTTCCTGAGCAGCACTTGGGGGCCAGAACTCTTAAGTCATCCAGAATGACTCCAGGTACATATGTTTAGACAGCAGGAATGAGCTGAGGTTTCTTAACCTTGAGCTGAATACCACTCTTAAAACTTGTCTTCTGTAGCTTTGGAAGACCTATTCTAAAGGATTTCCAAAAGAAATAGTAATATATAGAAGGTATTTTGCTTTTTTAAATTTATAACTGTATGTCCATGAGTAGTGTAGTTAA
This sequence comes from Gymnogyps californianus, assembly GCF_018139145.2. NCBI lineage: Eukaryota > Metazoa > Chordata > Aves > Accipitriformes > Cathartidae > Gymnogyps > Gymnogyps californianus. The sequence goes on from NC_059473.1 coordinate 100,889,421, forward strand.
GAGTGTGACTTTAATTTTCTAGTTTTGTGTAAGAATATTATTCTTAACACAGAAACATTTTTTTACAATCTCTGGAGCATTCCCTATTAATGTCATCTGTTACCTTTTGAACTGTCAATTCATCAGAATTCTGCTCACTTGATAGAATTCTTTTTACGAAATATTAATTTCTAATTTTTAAATAGAAGTCATAGTTTTTTCTTATTATTTGTTAGTTAATATTAGTTGCACTTTATGACCTTTGTCTTTACCATTAAAGTCCTCTTTGTAAACAGGATTAGATCAAACAACTGGCCACTCCAGCAGCATAAGTATTTATAGTTTAGTTGAATTCCCCTGTGTTTAAAATCGTATTTCTTCTGTTTTCATATGAATGACTTGTATTTTATTGTAAACAACCCTGCAACAATTTAATAAGTATACGAGCAGATTATATTAGAATTTAATAATTAATGGAAGTGACAGTAGACATTTTAGAGCTATTACTTCACAATAGAAATCCCTACAGTGAATTCTCAGTCAGTTCAGGTAATCTCCTGATATATGTAAATCACTACTCTTTCATGAGCTCACACAAGCCCTTTAATAAAAGTTGTAAGCACATTCAAATTAAATTTGAAGAGGTGGACTAAAGTAATACCTGTAGGTTTAATCCCCAGTATAAAAGAGATGTAGACATACTGGATCAGATCCAGCAAAGGGCCGTGAAGATGATTAATGGATTGGAGCATCTGTCATATGAGGAGAGGCTGAGAGAGCTGAGAGTGGAGAAAAGAAGGCTCAGGGGGATCTTACCAATATGTACAAATACCTAGTGGGGTGAATAAAGAAGACAAAGTCACTGACAGGACAAGAGGCAGTGGGCACAAACTGAAGAACAATAAATTCCATTTAAAGATCAGAAAAGTCTTTTTTTACTGTGAGGGTGGCCAACACTGGTACAGGTTGCCCAGGAGTCTCCATCCTTGGAGATGCTCAAGACCCAACTGAACATGGTTCTGGGCAACCTGCTTTAGCTGACCCTGCTCTGAGCAGGGGTAGTTGAACTAGATGATCTCCAGAGGTCCTTTCTGACCTCAACAATTATTTGGTTTATTCCAGATAAGTTAACTCTGCATTTAACTAATTTTATTCTGTAGTGATTTACTTGTATTTTATATTTTGCCCTCCTGTGGACAATCTCCAGTTGATTGAATTCTGTTTTGAAGTAGGAAGTCCAAAACTAGACATAGTATTTCTACTCATTAAGTGGCAGGCTACTGTTTTATCTATGACATTCCTGTTTATAACCTAGGATTAGATTTGCCATTTCATTGTCTTCAGAGCATGATGTTATTGACTCTTATTCAGTTTGTTATTCATTTTAATATCCCAGTCCTTTTCTATAGAACTGTTTAGTCAGGTACTCTCTATCTTCTGTTTTACAAAAGTCTTTTTTGGGGGGGGGTCAAAATTACTAAAATGGAGAAATAAGCATGATAGAATTTGTGAAGGACAACATGCAAAAATTCTTTTAATTAGTCAATCAGCATCAGATACAATAAGGATAGTTCTAAGTGTTGTGTTATGTGTTGCTTTTATTGAAATGCATCATATTTATTTCTCTAGTATGTCAGTGGAATTTTGAATTCCAGTCCTGTTGTCTAAAGCATTTGCAACTGCTTCATTTGTGGTATTTCTATGTTATCATTCAGGTCATGAATATGCAATGATATCATAAGAAAAATTTACTTAATGAAAGCTTCTTAAGGGCTGATGAGTTTTTTTGCTAGTCATGGCCTGTTCCTGGCTACTGTTCTCCCAGTGGTCATGTCAGCAGCATACGGCAGAAGTTCTAGGATGAATACTCATTTTATCTTTACTGAGGGATATTCACCAGGTGTGTCCCACTGTTTTCTGAATATCTGTATATATTATTTGTATCTCACAGGTGAATATTCTCCATTTTCCCCCTAGTTAACTTGGGAATTAATATGTTTTATGTCTGCCTTCCAGTAGTGTGAACTATATAAACAAGTCTCTGCAATACCACCTCAATCATTATTTGATTATGTACTAAGATTTTAATTTCTTCCTGTTTATTTCCTCTATGTCTTGTAAAGTTGAGAGACATCTGTGTTGAGAAGATTGACCACTGTTTTCTTTATTCTCCTTCCAGCAATTGTATTATTTATCTCAGAGCCTTCTCCCAGTTTTTGGGCATTTGTCCATGTCACTGCAGATATACGTATGGAGTTATGATGCTACCTCCCTGCTGATCCTTGTTTAAAACTGCTCTCCTGAATAATTCTTCCTTGTACAAGGTGGACCTACCTTTGTTCAGTTGTCCTCTGTGCCAGAACACCACCTTGTGGAAAAGGAAAGCAGAGCTTCATCTTCGCTTGGTTAGAAAGATTGAAGAGACTTGAACCTCCAGATTCTTCTCTGTTACTTTTGGGTCCTTTCAGTTACTTTTGAGCAGCTCTGGATAATATTTGCCAGTGCTGTTAGTGCCCATATGAATGAGCTGCATGGAATAAAAATCAGAAGGCTAAGGAACCTCAGCACCTTTACTAGAAATAGTGAAGCAGTGACAGAACTTTAAAAAGTGTGTTTATTTAATTTGATTACATTTATGGTTATGTTAAGAAGATTATACTGCTCTAATTGAGGGTTACTAGGTTTTTCTATAATAAACTTGTATTTTCAGCTATTTATAGCTCAGGGAAAATGTTTCCATACAGAAATTTGGCATTCGGTGTCTGAAGCTGAATGGTACGGTTTTCCTTTTTCTAATTCTTTTAAAAAGACTCTTTGGCTGCATTCTATTTTGAGGGAGGCAATTTTTTTGTGGTTTTATATGCTTTTTGTTCTCCCTTGGCAAGGCTTGCTACATGGAAAAAACAAGTTTTCCAGGCTCTTAGTCTTTTATGTCAACTATTTCCTTTTTGATATTTCAAACATTGTACTTTGGTAGTCATTACTTTTTAACAGAGCCACTATATAGTTCAATAAGCAGTCACCTCTAAGTATCTACCGTAACTACTTTTTATACTTTGTTACATAAAAATATGTGGTATAATACAATTTAGTAAATATTTTTTTCTGAAACAAAATTATTTACCTGACATGTTTAGTGTTTGATGTAAATACTTGTGTATTTCTGTAAAGTTCACCTTTTTTTGGATTCTCTTAAAATATAAAAACTAATTTTCATTTTTCTATTTATTTCTATTTATATTTTCTATTTATTATCTGTAGACCATTTAATGCCGTACGTGAAGGTGTCGAAATTCTCTAACTTTGTCTCATTGTTGGTTCTGAAAATCCTTCTTTTTACCCAAGGGGATGGTGCACATTTGGAATCATCCAGTTAGAGTTCAGGGAACTTGATCCCTCAATTCACAAAGCCCGAGTCCTGGTTAAGGTCTGATGCCGTCCAGATAGTAAACAGAGAAGTGTTTAAACTCTGCATAAGTTCTTAAAGACTTCAGTCTTTTCTGTGGATTTGAAGCTTGCCTAGTGAATGCAGATGGCATTGAGCCTGGCACAGAATGTGACTGGTGGCTCAGGTGACTTCTTCAGCTGTGTTTCAAGTGATGTCCAAATATTCTGCAAGTGTGACACTGTGATCAGAAGACTTCCCAAGAAAGCAGGGAGTCTCTTTTTTCTTCCCAACAACATTGTCAAGTACATATCTCCAACGTCTTGGAAGAATGTCCTAACAGCTAGTCACTGAGTATTCATTCATAGGACAGGTGAGATTAAGGTGAAGGAGGTACTCCTTTACTCCTCTGATTCAACTCGGGCCACAGAACGGAAAAATGCTAGCGTCATCTTAGCAGAAGATGGTACATGTACTCTTACAGTCTCTAATTTGTTTCTGAGTTTTATCCAATGATTATGCACTGTAAAATGCATAAATAGTACACAGGGGCCTGAACCTAAGTATTCTGCCTCCCTTTTACTTGCTTGTTATCTGAAGTTCAGCAATGCAGCACGAGAGAAATTATTAGCTATGTTGGGGAGAAGGATGATCAGAACAGAATTTGTGACATAAGTAAGAAACTGGCTGAGGAGGAAGTAAGAGATAATGTCGAAAGCAGATTTAGTAGACCAAAGAGACGTTGCTGGTAGGGTTCCTCAGGTCTTTTTTTAGAACATGTTTCTTCTATAGCACTAACCCATATTTTTTGAGATAATATATGTTTGTATTAAAATAAGGTAATCATGTTAGTCCAAATGTTTTCACCAGAAAATATCAAGGTGGTAAGATCTGCTGATGACAGAAAGACAGGAGACGTTATCAATACCACACTGGATGCCACACAGGAGGAAATGAGTGACCCTGAAGACAGGAGCAATAAATGTACTATAGATGAAACTAGTTGAAATTCAATGCAAAGTAAGACTCTTCTGGACTCAGAGCCAAGATATTTAAGCTGTTCATCAGGTTGAAGAGTGTAAGGATTTGTCTGTAGTACTGCCTTGAGTTTCCACTATGTGGCCCTTGTGAGAGTCATCCCGTACATGGTTCTCAGTGTCATGTTCAAGAACAGTGAATTCAAGTTGGGACTAACCAGTGAACAGGAAGACTATCGAGAAAATCAGGGGGTGAGAGAGACCTGGACTATGGCTTAAAGAGATTGTATGCCTGTAATATCACAGATGGAGAATAAAAATCAATACTTGAATGCCTTTCTGCAATGTCCCTTCCAAACTTCTGTCCCCCACGAAATCCAAGGGTGCAGTCATCCCCTGTATGGCTGTGTGAATGGCTGCTGCATGTGCTGTAGCTTTGTGAATTGTTCTGTAAAGACAGGTACAGCTCTTTGATTTCAGCAAAAGTTTCACCACAGTAGGAACTGAATAGGATTTACAGGATTTGGCCTAGAAATTGAACATTTTTGCCACCAAAGTTTTATGGACATTTTTCATTCTCTAAATTAAGCTTTGGTTCACATAATCTATTTTAGCTCCTTTTTTTTTTCCAGTCACAGCTTTACTCATAGTGCAGCTGTGGCATTTGTCTTGTAACAAGAAGGATCTGATAATCATGAAATAACCCAGATTTATGCCCGTAGTGCTGAAGCAGTGCCATATTTGTGAAAATAACTTAAAAAAGAGAAACGATATACAGCAGATGTGAAGGTTTTACCTTCACATTTAAGTAGGTTTATACTGTCAGCGAGTGTGGGCTTAGCACAGCCTGACAGAGTTTTAACTTACCAGATGTTCCACGTGATCAAATAGATACTATACAGCTGTTTCCCATTCTTTTTACTGGGCTCAGATAAATACACAGTAAATGCTCTGAAATATGTTTATTGTATTTTGGCTAGTGCTGCAGAGAACTTACTTTTATCCACAGGCACCGAGAATGCAGGGAGAAACCAAAGGTGCTGTAGGAGTGCTCATTTTCCGTTATTGTGAGGAGAAATTAGCAGCCGTTTAGTTGAAACAGCCCTGATGGTACTAGCCAGGGAGGGATGAAAAATGGGTTTTTCATCTGATTGTATGATGTGAGATTAGCGGCCATATTTATGCACTGCAGAAGTGACCTCTGGTCTCTGGGCGAGCTGTGACTCCCGCGGGCGGGAGCCGTTCCCCTGGGCTGACAGTGTTGTCTTTCCCATGGCGTTTAACTCTCAGGGGAGGTGGTGGGTGCCGCGGGAGCAGCCGTCCCGCAGGTAGCTCACGCTAATCCCAGCACAGGCTTTCAACACTGGAGTGGAGACACTGGGTTGGATTCTGTATTCAGTGCAACACAGAAAACAGGGCGTCTCCAGAGCTCCTGGCAAGGCTGCCTGCGTCCCTCCTGTCTGCTCCTCCAGGCGCGGGCAGCGTGCCCCAAGTTGGCCATTTGATGTGTTTTTAAAGACACACAGCTTTTGGGGATTAGTCTAAGCAACTGCTCTGAACTGTTTCAGTACTTAAAGGCCCAGGTTATGTTAACTGCCACACCTGTCAACTTGATTCAATAACAGAGCAGCTAAATAATAAAAAAGGAAGTTTCATTTCCCTTCACTTTTCTGCTCTTGTTTCTCCTTCCTCCCCCTCCAGCTCCCCATGCTCTCCTTAGCCCTTTGACCTTACTGCTGCCTTCCTTCCCTCCTGTCACTGTCAGCCTCCTGCCTTTCCAGAGCTGCTCTTACACCTGGAAAATTCTTCTTGTCTACCAGGGGCCTTCCTTGTTCTCCTTTAAATCCTTCTTTAAAACCTTCACCTACAGGCAGAGGAATTACTTTCATCTTTCATTAATAATCTCTTCAGCGTTGTTTGACTGCTCTGTTCTTTTCAGATTTATAGCCTAGTCTTGCAAACGTTTACAGAGGAGAAACTGTTCAGCTAAATTGAGAACATTCAGTTAGAAGTTTGGAGGACTGGATCGTTCGTTGGGAAACTTTTTGAAATGGGAATATTTCTCACTCCGTAAAACACAATGTTCATTTATGGGTTTAGGTACATTTTTATAATAAACATTTGTGGCCTCAGAGGAGCAGTGGAACATGCACATGGATAACTTCTGCTTTTAACTTTTATTCCCTAACTCAAGGTGTGGAACATGTTCTTACAGATTTTTAAAGGCCGTGAGCAAACTTAATGTTGACAGTATGACTTTATACCCAGAATCATATGAGAGGACAAGTACAAGCTGTACCTTTGATCTTGGTGACTTTCATTGTTTTGTGTTTCAGTATTGATTTTTATTTCAGGAATCTCAAGCATCTGGACTGCCTGAGTACATAAAGATTGTAGAAGTTGGGCCAAGGGATGGATTACAAAATGAAAAGGTAATTTTTCTCTTTTTTTTTTGTGTGTGTGTTTTGACATGGATGTCAGTGTTATTTTCATTGTGTAAAACACGTACATCCTGCTAATCATGTTTCTTCCATTTTGTACTATAAATATATTTATTTCTTTTTGTATTAATAACTGTTTTGTATATTAGAATAAAAGTATATTACTATTTAGCCAGATGTTAAATCATATAATTTCTTTCTATACTTAATTAACTAGCCTTTCTGTTACTCAACTGCCATTTCTTTTTCTGGAATTTGTCTTGTCAGTCAATAACATCCTGTCATGACATAATTGCTATAAAACACTGGCTATCTTCATAATACGTGTTTGTGCTACAAGTGCTACTATACTAGGAATAGTACAATAGGTTTTGTCATACTTCCTGCTGAACAGGCATGGAAAAAAAAAGAAATTACTCTTTTGATAATATTATTTGCCTGAAGGGTGGTAGGGAAGCATGGAAGAAGATTGAAAGAGACTATGTGAAAAAGGGTACATGTATCAAAACAGTCATCTGTTTCCACAAATAGGAGGATAAGCTTACATATATCGTTGTTACTGATATCAAAGGTGTTAGTAGTATTAACAGAATGGAATTACTCTGCCTCAGCTGTGGAGCTTTTTTCCCCCCATTTTTCTCTGGTTGGACTATTCTGTGTTACTATTTCCTTTGTTGCTTCTTTGCTAGGTTGGTGTTTGATTACTAACAATTAGTGAGGCCAGATCTATAACCATTTACACAGAAGTGCTTCCTCATTCTTTTGTGGTGGACAAAAAATGAAGTAGGATCATGTATACTGCCTAGTGCTTTCCTTATGCGGTAGCTTCCTACTGTCAGGAAACAGTATAGTTATGGTATAATGTATGGATATGCTTCATTATTTAAAAAAAAAAAAGGTATTGATTATGTACTGAGAACATTTAACTTACAAAAGTTTCTTACTGCATGAAATACTTTACTATAGTATGTCTCTATGTCCATAGGTGATAGTCCCAACTGATATAAAAATTGAGTTAATCAACCGGCTTTCCAAAACAGGCCTGCCTGCAATAGAAGTGACCAGTTTTGTTTCATCCAAATGGGTGCCTCAGGTATGTAAAATCATCGCCATTCAGAACTATTTCAATTTAAATGCCATTCCATGCAGTGGAGTTTTCCAGTAGTATAGCCCGTATAATTATACAAGAAAATGGAACAGAAATAATGTTGTTTATTTGTAAAATTGGATGCTGTTGTCAGACACCATTTCCACAGTTTTCAAGTTTTATGCTTTTATTCAGGTCAGCTGAAGTTGGGCTAATTATTAAAAAGTAGTCAAAATTGAAGAAAAGCCAGTAAGCTGTGCAGAAAGCTAGTTAAATCCCTAACTCAGCAGCAGCAAGAGCAGGTTGCTCCAGGAGGAAGCCAAGCATGATAACAAGGGGAGCAGAGGCTGTAGCCTTGTTGACCAAAGGGCAGTCCAACAGTCTGGGAGAGCAGAGCAAACCTGGTGAGGGTAACCAGGGCAGCCAAGAGTACACATACTCCGGTGAGTCCGCATTGATGCGGCAGGTCCCAGGTTAAGCTGGGAAGTCAAGTCTGGGAGACATAGTCAGGATCCAATCAGTAAGGTACATGGCTAAGCACGGGCTTGGCTGCTGCTGTACAGCTCCACTGTTTCTCAGGCAGGGAGGAAGCATGAGAGTGTCTCAGCTTAAAAGTTGCCGTGAAGCAACTTTTACTGTGAAGTTGAGTGAAAAGGGAGGGTAGGCCACGTTAAGACTTCTTAACAGAGCTGTTTGGGGGAGCCTCTGCTGATCTGCGTTCCAGCTTTTATTGAGGAGCTCCAAGGCTGATTGAGGCTTCTCAAGTTGCTGTCTTCCTATCAATGAGCTGGCCTTGAGTGCAGACAGCTAAACTCTTAGGAGGGGAACACTCCAGGCCCTGATCAACAGAAATGCTAGGAGTACAATTTGCCATGATTACTACATAGGGTGTGAGAAATCTTAAATATTGTCATTACTCTCCAAACATAAATAATTTAGCAGGTGATTCCCAATTTGCCCCTTGCAGCACGAGGGTAGGAATTTGTATGTGTGTGTATGTGCAAGGGACAGCAGTAAATGGGAAGTGAGAGAATTGGTCACAGGATGCTGAGTGGGAATAAGAGGTGTAGGGATGATGGATCCGCACCATGAGTGAAGGGCAACTGGGATATAGGATGCTGAGTGTAGACGTAATAATAAAGGTTGGATAATGTGAAGCAGTTGGGATGCAGAGTACTGAATTTGAGTATCCAGATGAACAGCAGTGGGGCTCATCTCTGGGGAACAGTCATGGTGGAGGGGACTTCTTGTGGAAGCAAGACCAATTCAGAGACCTAGAATCAGGGCAGGAAAACCTAGATGCACAGGGCTTGTGCAAACTGGGTAAACTTCTCAGGAGTGCTCCATAGCACCAAGCCAAGGGAGTAGACTCCCCAGGCCTGGGAGTTGTGTGGACTGTCATGGAAACTGGACTCTTCCCTGAAGCCAAACACCATTTTTGAATGTCTGCTGCACTTGATACATTTCTGTGTATCTATCCACCATGCAGTCCTCCTTCTCCAAACACTAATATAAACACACACACACCACACACAAACACACATGTGCTTACATGTTAAAGGATTCTAGTTAAGGAGAGATGTTGCAGATTCTATCCTGATTTTGAGTTTGCTCACAAAGGGGCAGTGACTTTTTGCAGTTAATAATATAGAGAAAATTCTTTACAATCAATGTTAATGTCGGACTGTGGAATGGATGAAAAGAAAGTACTTGTGCATTTTATTTTGCTCTTTAGTTATGTAAACTTTCAGTTGTAACTAAAGAATTGGGATGGTGACACCTCATTAATATAATTTAATGTTGTTCCTACCTCTTCTCTGCTCTTCTGAGAACTAATAGTCATTGATGTAAAAAAGAAAGGTAGCATATCTTTTTTTTTTTTTTTCCCTAAATGAAATTTCATTTTCCACATTTGGAAGTGTGGTTGGAAGATCTATATTTGGGACTTTTGTATAGGTAGTAGTAGTTAGGCATGTTAGTTATTCTGCAGATCTAGCTCTCTATCAGCAGCCATACTGAGTTTTGATGAATCATAATAATTTGCTCATTATTTTTCCAAAATTAATTTTTACATTTGGTACAATTCAGCAGAGATTCTAGCCTTTCTGAAGTCAGCAGCAAAACTACATTGGCATTAGGAGTGCCAGGTTTTCATTTGGGATTTAACACTGCAAATTCAGGCTTAGTCCTGAAGTATACTATGTAGCTCCTGTTTGTGCAAACTTATTTATTCCCTGGAAGTAAGGAAATAAGTCAATACTTGTCTATATAATTTAAACTCATTTTCAAGAAATTACACACTTGTTTGCACAGAAGTATTTGAGTACTTACATGTTTAGTAAGGACCACACCAGTTATTTACAAAGTAAAACATAAAATTAATTCATTTGAGAAAATACTTCAATTTTTAACATTGTTTGTTGCACATCTTCTGTCAAAAAGTATATAAAGTTTGTCCATTTTAAACTTAGAATACATCCTGGGCCTGGACTGTATTCCAGGCTTTCCTCTGAGAAAAACATAGTACGATCATTCTTTTTCTTATTCAAGAGTTAGCAGAGCAAACTGTACAGCACTCTGAGGGACTCCTTTGATTTATTTCAGTGTTCTCGGGATCACCAGGGAAGGGTCTAAAGGAAGGATAATAGGAAAGGGGAAGAGAACAGCGACAATGCAGAATTTCTTTGGTGTCGATGCAGGGGCTATGATACTGTGTCCGTTAAAAGCAACTAGGCTAAGTTTTTCCAAGTGCCATCAAACTTTGGCAGTTACAGCAATAGAGAATAACGTAGGTTTTTAAACATTAGAAGGAAACGTCTAAAGCAAAGGTGGATTTCTTCCTTTCTTGTTTCATTATTTCCTTTTCCTGTGAGCCATTAGGAGTATCAAATTTAGCACAGGTTTGTCAGTTTTGGAAAAAATGAACAATCCCTTCTTATCTTAAATTCATGTCTGAATACTTTATTTTAATGGCTTAATTTGTGTTTTAAATGTTTTTTATTTAAAAGATAAGATTGTGTTGCTTTAATAGGGAGTGCAGTCTTGACTTTTCTTTGCTCCTTTCTTTTTTCTTTTCTTAGGTCATGGGAATAGAATTCACGGTTATGTTTAGATCACTCGTTCACTTATTTCTTTTTTTTAGTATTTTAAAGCTCTTTTATGGTTTCCCATCCACTGTTTTTTTTGGCAGAGATTTTTTTACTGAAAAAAGCTAAAAGAAAAAATTCCACAGTAGCGAGGTGCCATATAAAACAGGATCCCACACCTATAACCTAAACAGCCAAAAATTATAAATACCTACCATTAGAAAGCTTATTTTTAAAGAAATTTGGAAAAGAAATATTTTATTACAATTTAAAATCTTACAACATGCAATATGTGTTAAAATGGGATTTTACTTACAGGAAAAATAGTAATGGGACAAATGTAATACATATAATATTATTTGGATCTGGCAGCTTTCTACTGGTTGAAAAAGTGTCATTTTGGTTTTCTAGTATGTTTAAGGCAGGCTATAATTTTAAAGTGTGGAATTAGTTCCAGCATTTGCCATTTAATTAATCATTTGGTTTCAAGCATTCTTCCTTGCCCTGAGAAATGTAGATACTATTTATATTAAATTAAGGAATGAAAAATTCTTCTTAAAAAACTAAGGCATTACCAAATGGTTTTTTGTGAGGTTATCAGATATGTTAGGTGGTCACACTGATTTAGTTTATGTAGATGCAATTACAAAAAGTTGCTTTGTGCCATCACTTGTTTCCTGATGAGAAGTGAGTTGTGTCTAGCTATAAGACACTTTTCATACCATATATCCACTTCCTCATAGATATATGTTGGGCTTACATCTGAGGAGGCTTACATGCATTTTTCTGATATTTTTAATCCATTCATTTTCATAGTAGGAAACCAGTGACAGGAAGATTCCAGGTTGCCAGTAGTATTGTCACATAATAATCTGGTATAATTTAGTATCACATATTTAGAATTGTGGTACTGCAAAGCTATCAGTAAAGTATCTGTTGAAGATAAGGAGTAACAAAAGCTTTGTAGTTCATGTATCTTTTCATACAGTACTCCTCAAATGACTTTTCATCAGTGTGGAAAGAATCAGATATCCAATTTAATATTGTTTGCTTGGAAGCTTTGCTTTTGTGAGAGCTGATGTAAAAAGCATTTAAAATACACTATTCATTTTTTAAAACTCAAAATCTGTAAGACATGAAATATGAGGGATATGTTTTATTAACTGTATTGTTTTCAGGCATGCACACCATTAAAAAATAACTCATTTTTCCTCCACTTCTTTCAAGAAAATGTGCTTTTCTAAATAATCTACAGTTTATTACATGAATAAGTCTTTGATTCATCTTGATTAGTACATGGAGTATGTTTAATCTTGAGTGAGAAAAGTGTAAGAATATCTTAAAAAGGCAGAGTTTCTTTTGTGAGGGAAGACTAAGGAAAACAAATGCTTGAATAAAGTAATGATCTGACATTTGCTATAATAAAGAAGTATTTTCTTCTTTTGAAAGAAAATTCTAAGTATATTAAAGTTACATTACGCAGAGAACTGGATTTTGCTATATTTTTAAGGATAGACTTGTGATTAGTCTTTTCAAATATGCTGATTACAGTGTTGAGTAATTCAGGTTCACTTATGCTTCAGATTGTGAAGTCGCACTTGTCAGATTGCTGAAGTTTTCAAGATTTGGATGGTTTTAAAATGTCAGTTATTCTGTTAATTCCACCTATTGAGTCCGTTGAGGTAAGTTTAAAGTTGCAATAACAGGTGGTGATCAGCATGATCACAAGTCTATCAATTTATGCTGCAAATTATGTTTTTACAGATACACACAAAAAGAAACACCGTATAAATCTTAGCCCCAATTCTATATTCATATAGAACTGGAAAGCTTGCAACTCAAATACTCAAAAGTTAAGAAATCCAAAAAAAGGGTGCTTGTACAACATCAGTTTAACCCCTTTGTTGTTACACTTTTTGTACGAACTGTATACCTAATGAAGTCAAAAACACAGTCTAAGCCAATTTCTGCTTAGCTATATAAAATCAGAAAATAACTGCTGATCAATACAAATTATTTATATATTTTAGATGGCAGATCACAAAGAAGTAATGAGGGGCATTGAGCGGCATCCTGGAGTCCAATATCCTGTTCTCACGCCTAATCTTCAAGGTTTTCATTCTGCTGTAAGTGCTTTCATAGAAGATGTCCACAATTACCTCTTTCATGTTTCAGACACTTTCAGTTCAGTACCATAAATTAGCTATTTAATGTCATATAACCTGTCCTGTTAGAACTAAGCTATAGTTTTTTAAATTAAAAACTCTCAGTTTTTGTTGTGAAAAATGGGCAAATTCACAGAGTGATGTTAAGCTCTATATATTCCTATTTTAATGGAAGTATTGATCAAACAGTCTTTGCAAGTTCCTATAAATGATGCTTGTGTATAAAGAGAAAGACAGTTCCTTCTCCTTCTTTGACTTGTTGGCCCTAGAAAAGTTTCTGAAGAGTGTCTTCTTATTGGAAAGTAGTGAAGAAGAATGAGGAAAGAGTCATTTAAATGAAAATGCTTTATAGGAATGTATTAGATTTCTTAAATTCTGCATTTCATTTTGGTAGGATTCGAAAGTTTAAATTGTTTCAGTTCATACAAAATAAATATTCAAAATTATAGACTCGAAGTGTTTGGAATTGTGAAAATGGAGCAGTTCAGTCTTCTTAAAACATACACATTATTAGTCAAATCTTTACACTTTTTTGTTTTCTGAAAATTTTTCATGCTTCTATGCTTTTGTCTTGATATAGGACAAGCCGTATTTGGAAAGCATACTGCTTGATGGACATTTGTGGTGTAGTCTATCATTCAGTTTCTATACTGCATATGAAATCTCTGTTAAAACAGACTCCTTTACAGAGGCGAGTTAACTATCAATAGTCAGATTTATAGTGCCACAACTTTGTCTGCAATGGTAGCTTGTATGAGTTGAATTAAATCTGCTATATCTCTATACTGTATTTAGTGATATAGTGAAAGGAAATCAATGCAAAAATAGTTGTAGGTGATTGCTGAATTCTTTCTCGCTGCTATTTTTTTTTCTTCCCTCTATTTGAAAGCATATTTGTTCCTGTAAGGGTTGCTGAAGCTTAGACATTATCCTGCAGAAGCAGAGAGTACAGGGAAAAGCTCCATTCTTTTTTATAGAACAAGAATATTATTCTCACTGGAGAGTGAGAATTAATTAATTAGCTATTCTCCTAAGCTTAAGTGTTTTCTTCTCCTATCATTTGGCTTTCAGCATTTTAGTTTGCCTCATGTTAGTTGATTTGCTGAGTACTGAGTACAAGCACAGGCTAATTGCCCCTTCAGTGAAGTCACCACATTTACACATTTTCTAGACTGGTATTTGCTCTGAGACTTTTTCTCAGCAGACTCTCACATACACATTTGCCGTATTATCCATATTGACTATGACACCAAGACCAATGGAGCCCTTGATCCTAGAGTTGGCTCTAACAAGAAAATCCCTGTTAGTTATTGTTGCTGCTCTAGGCATATGCAGGCACAGAGCTTTTCTAAGCATGAGAATGACTTCCTGGCATTCATGAGGAACAGGCTTTGTACAGAGGATGGATGTTTCAGAGTTGTTATATCATCTTTTCCTTTTCTGAAAAATGGATATAAGTATCAATTATTGTTATTTTCATAGTTGGTTCGTGTGATTTCCTACATCTTAATACCTTTATCATTTATCACTTTAAAAATATGTTTATCTAATCGCTAAGAAGAGGAAGGAAATACGCCAATGTGAATGAACTAAAAATTTGATTCAATCTGTTTGTATGCAATAGATTTTAAAAAAATTGGAATGAAACTTATATTTTAGGTATGGATGATATGCTTATAATGTACTTTAAAATTCTAGAATGTCGTACAGAATTAAATGCTTAATCTAATCTTTTAATATAGTGTTATGATTCTGTTTTATTGAAATGTATTTTTCAGATTGCAGCAGGGGCTACAGAAGTCTCAGTATTTGGTGCAGCATCTGAATCTTTTAGCAAAATGAACGTTAATTGTTCGATTGAAGAAAGCATAGAAAAATTTGAAGAAGTTGCTAAATCTGCAAGGAGTATGAATATTCCAGTGCGTGGGTAAATATAAAGATTCTTAAGTAATACAGAGTTATGGAGTCACTGTTACAGGGGTTTTTTTGTGCCAGTAGAAAAGTATACTACCAAATTTTTACATTTTAGATGAATTGAAATAATAGTCTTTATTGTCATTTTTTTTTTTAAAAGATGGAATATATTTAGTAATTTTGCTCTGTGTTTTGTAACTACTAATGGTGAATAGTTTTCTCTGGAAATTGAAAAAAAAAAAAGCTGTGGGTATAAACATACCCATTTTATTATACAAATTTATTTTTATCATCACAGATGACAGAATAAAATTTATTTTGTGCTGCTGAGAACTTATAACACTGTTGCCTGCACCTTAAAAAATACCCTGCATACTTTTATTTTATTATAGTATTGATAATATATCACTTCATACACTGTAGAATCAAGGTATAAAAGTGATAGAACAAATTTACTCCTAAGGAAAAAAATATTCTCGATATAAGTTATTCTGAAAACTCCAGGCATTGAAGTGTTTGGAGTCTCTAGTGCATGAAACTCTGGAATTGTCCAGTATTTATCTTTCTCTAGAGTACCTTCTTTTAAACTTGAAATAATCCTGAATGGTACTTGCCCCTGAACAGTCTGTCTTTTTCATTTCCATTTTCTTTTGCATTACACAGAGCTACTTATCTAAGATTATTTGTGAAGGTCCTTGTGAATGCAAAAAGGCTTACATAGGTTCAAGGAGAAACTCAACGATTCCTTGAGGATTACTAGTAATGCAAACTACATCGTGCTCAGAAAATACCTGGACTTGAAAATAGATAGAGGTAGATACCTCAGAGACCAAGTGCTTGAAAACCTGTCTGGGAATAAATACTGGGATCTCTCTTTCCTCCAGAAATAGTGATGAGGTAATGCTACTGCTCGCTTTTTGCACAATAGTGTGGTAGTTCGAGCATTTGCCTTGAGAAAGGGAGATCTGACTTCTAGTTATACCTCAGTCTCAGAGGATCACAGAATAACAGAATGGTTTAGGTTGAGAGGGACCTCTGGAGGTCATCTTGTCCAACCCAAGGATTTTAACACACACACACATGCAACTAAAGATAGCTCATAAATGCTTGCATCCTTTTTCCCTAGCCGGGTTATATGTTTCAGATGGAAAATCACTGAAGAGAAAAGTAAGGACTTTCACTGTATTAAGAAACAATAACTTGCACCGGAGTTTAAATGCTCTGCGTAGCTGCTAATCTGTCAGGTAGAGTCAGGGTTTGCCTTCCTGAGCAACTTCTCTTATAAGAGGTCTGTTGTTTAAAAGGTCTCTGCCACCACTGTTTGCCACATTTTTCTGAAACTAAATTCTGAGCTGAAAACATAACTAGCAATTTGAGTTCTCCAGGAGGATTAAGCTGAGGCATGCCTGAATTTAGGTCCCAGATAGGTGTGCATAAGGGAATAGGCAGTCAATTCAGAAAAGACAGCACGTGTGTAGCAACAAACCTTAGGCACTGGTGAACATTTTTACACTAAACTTTTGTTTTCTGGTTTTCTCAGATGTTTAGGCATATCAGGCAATATTTTCTGTTTTATATTCCTGTATTTCACTAACAAAATTCAACCAAATGGCACAGTAGAGGCAACCAACCATCAAGGGAATCCTCAAAGCCTATGCATTGTATGTTTTTGGATAGCTGTAGGTGTCAACAAATGGACTTTGCAACTGGTCCAGAAGATGTAAACTGCAGGTGGTGAAGAAGCCCCTGTGGTGTACTCTAGATTGATGTCGGAGCTTAAAATGTTAACTTATCTTCTGTGCACTAGTTTTTACATGTTTAAGAAAGTGGCAACCTGCTGCTTTTTTTTCCAGAGGTTGTATGTCTAAGGCATTTGTAATACACCAGTAGCAGTTATTCTGGCACTGATACGCTGATGTGATGGGAATGGCTGTTCCTATGATAGGATTCTCCAACATTCCCATACATTTATTATCTACTATTTGATACACTGTGTGGCAGGGTTTTTTTCTGCACACAGCAGAAAAAAATGAGAAAGCAGCAGGATGGGAAGGCTCGTACAGAGAGGAAGAAGTAGGAATCAGAAATTGGTCAAACAGAAGCAGAGCACAAAAAAAAATTATGATAATTAGGAATAAAAAGAAGGAAAACAAAGCAAGAAGATAGAAAGAGAAGGAGTATCAAGAACGAGGTAATGAAGCCAACAGACAAAACAGCAGTACAGAGATGAAGAGAAATGAGATAATTCAACTCAGAGAAAATACAATCAGATTATGTTTTAAAAGTGCTTACTTTGTGCATCCAGTACAAAGATCTGTAATTTCACTTCAGTATGCAAACCTAGGCAAACTTCACACAGTACATGCAGGCCAATTTTATTGTCTGTTGTGCCAGGTGCAGTATGTTACACAACACTTCAACAGTGGACCGCTGAATATCAGATATCCTACAAAGTGAACAGATTTGAAGTCGTGAATGAAAATGATGTAAGTTCACTCCAGCTATAGCTTTCGTCCTTAGGCTTTTACAGGTCTAAGAAGAGTGAATCATTCAGAAGTAGGAAGCCATCGACAGAATGATTCGATTTGTGGGACTATAACCGAGTAAAGAATCCAATTAGAGAGGAAAAGTATATTGAAGAGAAACTGCATTTATGTCTATGTTACAGCTATCTTCATCACAGGATAGTAGCTTGGGAACTATATTATCCAGTGAAAATTAGAGGTTGAGGCATCAGGAGATAAGATGCTGGACTAATGTTACACTTCAGCAAATCAAAAATTTTAGGAGAGGACTGTCTGGTATTTGTCCAGAGGGATCTAATATAACTCAATAATAAAGTAGCTAATCTGCTAAAAATGTGCTGAGAATCTAAATTGCAGAATATGAAGCCTTATTTCATAACAAAAAATCTAACTGAGGTGATAATTCTGAGTATCTAAAACATCCATTGAACATGGATTTCAGTATATGAAAATATTGAAAAGAAAGTTTTGAGCATGCTAATAAGTTAGAAAGTAAAAGAGAACTGGTTAACACAATCCGTTTGGACTTTGAGTGCACTTCTAAAAAATCCCTCCCAGGGAGATTTTGAGGAGCCAAATAGTAATTAATGAGAATAAAATGTTCCTATGGATCAGAGTCTAGACAAATATGTTTTCAAGAGAATAATTACCAGGTATTGTGATACATTGAGTCTTGTTCCTGCATGTTCATACTCGTTCAGATGCACTCATCATGGGTTGCATAGTTACAGGAATCTGTAGGAAGCATTGAGATGGAATGATTGCTCAGAAATAGTAAAAAAAAAAGGATTGTTTAGTGTCCATCTACCTCAGTACTTTCTTTTAAGCTCCAGTGTACTGTCTTTTGTTGAGTAGAATTCTGAAGACCAGAAAAATAATAGCAGGAGCATGAACATAGAAATGCAGAATTCAGAAGGACTTTTTTTTAATGGTAGATCTCTTAGCAGTTGAACAAAGCTCTAGAAAGTGGACTTAAAACTTTTAACTAGTTAAAAAATGAAAAAATACCCATAAAGAAGAAGCATCAGTTTTGAATGCCAGATCCAGGAAGTAAATACATCTGTTTACAACATTTCAGCTGCTTGTGAGGGGGAAGATTATGGAAGCAGACCGTCATTTCCAACTTAATTCTAGAAGACTAAACCATAATTTTCTCTGGTACTAACACTCAACAAAAGCCTGCACTACTACAGGGAATTCATTAGGACTTGAGTGGAAGTACTTCATTAGTTCCCAAATATTGCAGCACATTTAGAAGACATGTGGAGTTTTACATTGTATTTAATGATATAAAACACAGGGCTTCTTTTCCTCGATGAAGAAAGGTGTGGAAAAGATAATCAGGAAGTAAAACTTAAACAGAGATTTCATAGAAATTTTCAGTGCAATCAAGGTGACTTTTTCCTGGAGATAAAACAATCAAACAAGAATTAGATATCAAAGCCTGCAATTTATGGCTTTGATTTATGATCCCATATTTAGCTGCTACTAAAGAAGCTGCTTTTAGTGACAGATAAAATAAATGGCATTTTTGTATCCCAATTCCATGCAAAATTCTCTAAATGCTGAGACAGTCAAGGCTTTGTGGCAAGTTGTTCTTTATGCCATGTTCTTTATGCTTTATATCCTGATCTGTAACTATCACATAGAGAAGTCAAGCAGGGGCAGAAACTGACAGTTTCAGAAATTGAAATTTGGGAGTTTCTGTTGAATGACCTCAAACCCAGCATTTTGGAAACAAAAGGATGGGATGTTACATAAATCATCAGTTGACATTCAGTATTTAGAATTGGTGCTCATGGTTTGACTGGTTCTTTTTTAATTTCAAGGAGAAGATTAGTTTCAGGTTTTATTTTGTTGTGTGGCTTCTATTTACTGAAAATAATTATACATTGTTTACAACTATTGTTGTAACATGAGGCAAATCTGAGCATGACCACGCAACAAGTCTGAGCTTGTCATCCTAAATCTGCTTGTAATTACTAGAGGGAAACAGGCAGCCTTCAGGCTATGATTTATCATATCTGCTTTTTAAAGTACCTGCCTTAGGATAAGATGAACCACTCTCTGGATGATCCATCCTTTTGGCTGCAAAGGAGCTTGGGTCCTATCCTATGTTAGTCATCCTATAGATGGCCTGTCTAAGGCATAGGCTGTAGAGGATTATCTTTGATATCAGAAGTTAGAACAGATGAATCCCATCCTACCTGTACATAGGCTAAGGATTATCACCTTGTAATTTATGTAAATTACAATAGATATAAGAAACATATTAATAGGCTTTGTGCTGCAAGGTAACACAAAATGAAGCTGTGGACTATATGGACAAAGATTTGTACTCTGTGCACTGAGAATCAACGTTTTGTTTTTAATCACCCTTTTAGAGATTGGCTACTTTTAAAGAACCGTGGCCAAAACCTGCAGCTTTTGCTCAAGCAAGCTCTCAGGACTACACATTTTGGCTTCTAATATAAATTTTGTAGGCTAAATATTTTGCTTGAATTACTTAGGTAATAAAAATATTAATATGCATAAATTGTATTTATATTAATTTCAATACAGAGGTTGTTTCCTTTCTAAAGCACTATTATTGTTTAAAGTGTTATTTATTTGCAGGAAATGGATAATTTAGTGCCTTGCCCTAACTCCTTATTTGTGCAGTTGAAAAATACTTCCAAAAATAATTTTAAGGGGTTCAAATTTTATTTCCTATTTTTACTGGCAATTTAGAATTTATGTAGTGAGCATAAATCATTGGCAATCCTTGAATCTTATGAAAAATGCACTCAAACAGTTGAAACTAAACTTTAAGCTTTTGCATGTCTTACTGTTGCTACAGCTGCACTAACATTGACTCGATCATCATCCAGAAAATTTATGTTGTCATCTGTCACATTTAAAATCTGTAGCACAGTACACAGTTTTCTTAACTGTTTACTAAATTAGTTCAAATGTTTATGAAGAATTGAAATCTTGCGTATGGTCTTAGAAGTTAGACTATTTATTAACGTCATAAAGGGGTTTTTATTTTTATTTTTTTGTACACGCATAAAAACTTTACAATAACATCTGGGGGACATTCTGTGAAGACACTGAGCCAAATCAGTTATAAACTGTGTGGTCAGCTAATTACTACTATGCATATTTCGCATGTGAAATGACACAAAATACTGCTGGTTTTAGAATTGCATCTTTTAATACATATTTCAGGTACTATTAAAAATATCACATCTTTTTCAGTGATTAAAAATAAAGCCTAACAGCCAGGATTGATGAAAAACTGTGGCAAATGGTAATTGCAAGTAGTCACTTGGATTGTGTTTTAACTTAAATGTATTTTTAATGTACATATGAAGAAAATAAGTAAATTCTGATTAAGCTAGATTCTTCCAAGTTAATGTATTCCAAAATTTAAAAAGACACAGAAATAAATTGCAATTAGTACAGTAGAACAGTAAGGAAGTGAGGACTTGCATTACCCCCTTTTCCCCAAATGGTACTTCACTACCTACTTTGTGTCCTGTGACAGTGAAATAAAGTCAGACTATATCCCTCTGAAACATTCAGTTCTGTGTAGGACTCTCTTACTGCTAATAAAAATTAACTGGGAATATAAGAGCTGAAAGGTTGTAATTTTTTTTTTCTCTACTAAAAAACACTTCTCCATGACCAGCAATTAAAAGCAATATTTATGTCCCAGTCCTGAAAAATTTTCATGTGAATAGCCCTTTTGAGGCCATTTGGACTATTTGCATGTGCAAATGTGAATGTGTATGCAAATGTTTAGAGGTTCAGTGTTAGAAAAACAGATGCAAATGTTTGCTGTAAAATAACTCTAGAAGCGTTTCCTTACAAAGCTGCTGCTTCATAAATTAAAGCATATGTAATCACACATTAATTCTAAACTGGTGTATGTAATTCCTTTGTTTATAGTCCTATGTCTTTTAAGAATGAGCAGTATGGTGAAGTTCATAATACATAAAAGCATATTGAAATGTATCAATATTTGGCTTTCATCTGTGTTTGCATAGAATTCAAATACTGGTTTGATATACTTGAAATATAGCAATATTTTTTGCTGTGACAAATAGATACCAAACAAATGATTGTATGCATTATTATTATTATTATCTTTTATATTATGTTATAATAAATATTATAGCTTACAACATATATAATTCCTTGTTGATTATAGGAAATAGTTATTGTTTTACTTTGATGCTAATACACAAGGTAAAACACAAAATAGTGGAAACTTAAAGAGAAAGAATTGATTTTAGTTATCTTTATCCTGTGCCAGTGATATTTGGATTTATTTAGGGAAAAAAAATACATGTGGAAGAACACATCAGTTTTATTTTAATATACTTTATAACAAGTAATTCCAGAAACTAATAATGAAGTTTGTTTTGTTTATAAAGAAACATCCTGATTATCTGAAACTTCTGATTATCAAGACAATCTGATCTTTATAATTCAGTTCAATAGTGCTCTTTTTTCCTTTTATTACAGTTCATCTTAAATACCTTAATTCAATTTGGATGGCGTTACAATACTGTACTTTATATACCTAATTAGAAGTACCATGAGATAAACTCCAACAATTCAGTTTTGCAAAAATCAACACAGTTTAAAGCTGCATATGTTTTACGAATACAGACAGAAACTTTGAACTCATATTTTCTGGTATTCTGGAATACTTAGGGCTGGAGTACACATTGCTTTATACCCTCATTTTTGGACTACACTGTGTAGTTTAGCATAGTCACAATTATATTGATAATAGAATGATTTATACCATTATCACTTCTTTAGATAGTAAAACCAATTTAACACCTTCGTGTCACTGTAAGTGAGCCTATATTTGAGATTATGGGAACAACAAAATGTAGATGAACATTTAATAGACTTGGAAGCAACACATTTTGGTAAGTGAATGGTAAACAAATCTACAGGGTTACACCTTATTAAGCCAGCTGGTCACAGTCTCTTGGAGAAGTCTGAGAAGCTGGAGGTTGCTGGGATGTGGGGACTTGGTGCATTTCTCTGTACTGGGACAGGTTAAGAAAAGAGTGTGGGAGCCATTGTACTAACTCTCATGCTGGATGATTGCACTATGTCAGAGGAGAGACTTTCCTTAGGAATAACTTTATATCAACTTTTACCCATTTTTTTGTGCCTGCAGATAGAAAATATTATTAATAGGCCAGAAGAGCTGCCTTTTTTTTTTTTTTTTTTTTTTTTTTTTAAAAAGAGGGATACATATGGGAAGTAAAAATGATCCCTGTTTCTTCTTACAGGGTAGCGTAAAATCACACTTGAAATGTTAGTATGAAATGATAAGGTAACAATACAGTGTGTTTGCTAGTATGTTACTCATTGCTCCATGGATAATTTGATATAGTTGTTAAAAGTTAAGTGGTTAAGTGGCCCTTCATTATAGTAACAGTTTTGTTCTGGTTTTGGAGAACGTAGTTCACAACGGTGTTTTCTGGGCATTCTAAAAATAATAACGTATTATTACTGTAGGATTCACTTTGAATAGCATATATATTACTCGCAACTGGGCACTAAATACATGGAGAGGTTGTTTCTTTTTTTTTTTTTAAATCAAATGTGGAAAAAAAATCCTGGCCTTATTTACACATTTTGGGCTTGGCTTGGAGATTCTGTTTCTGGAAGAATCTCCTTTCCCTCTTCTCTTCTTTGTATTTCCTCTCTCCTTACAGTAAATATTGCCTGTTTTTAACAAATGGCTTCTTTTGCGAAGTGACAGAATATATCAAGCTCAATACTATGAATTCACCAAATGATAGGCATATACATTTTAGCACGAACATCCAATAAAAATAAATACATCTGCAGTGAACATGGTAAATTATATGCGAACTTACACTATAATAATAAACAGGAAACAGCAGCATCTGAGTCTGCAACTGGCTTCTCAGGAGGCTCCGTGCTTCCAGCTGTGGTAGCAGCTGTGGATCTGGCTCTGGAACTCTTGCTGAAACAAGCTGACAAAGGGTTGATTACAACATGGAGTTCAGTTTCTACTTGGATTCATTTTCCTTTTAACACACTTTGGTTATGAAAAGTTTGCTCATTTACCTTGTTCGTGGTTTTATATCCTGCACTTCACAGTCATTGGGCTGGTGTGGTGATTATCACCTAGTGACCTTGATTGTGGGGACCTTATACTGTCTATACCATTTGTGGAACATTGCAATTTGGTTTTGGCTTACTGGAAGAAATTGAAAACTCTCTTCCTCTTCCTTTTCCCTCCCCATCCCCAGAGGCTGTTCAGCATTTTTGTCCAAAATATTACACAGTAAAGTTGTTGGGGTTTATTTTTTAAATTGTTTTTATATGCATAGAAAACAATTTAGGAGAAGACCAAATGATACTCACCTGCAGTGAAATCTGTAGAACAGGCAAAAGACTGGGTAAACTCTGCCAGGTGAAACAAGTAGAGAACTTCTTTTTATCACTTTTTATTAAAGGGAGGAATTCTGATTTCACAGAACATGAGTGGGCAAAACAGCATTTACCCATGTGTTCCTAAAGCAGCTGTATAGATACGTTCACTTACTGCAAGTCCTTCTTTCCACCTCTGGTTGCATGGGCTCTTTTCTTGATTGCATGCTAAAGACATAGTTAAGCTACTAAAACGTCTGGCCTTGATTCAGCAAAGATTTAAGCACATACTTAGAATTAAACACTTCCATTGCAGAGTCTGCTTTGTGAACTCCCAGATATTTGCTTCTGCTCTCATACTGTGGAGTGTCTCTGGTGAATATCCTGAGACCAAGGCAGTCTTTTTCATTATAAAGTCTTTTTTTCTTTCAGTCCCGCCATCTTTTTAGAAAACAGCTGTATTCTCCAACTTAATTGAATCCCCAAATTAAATCCCAGTTGCCTCTGTAACTCATTGCTCAAACTCTTCCCTCTTTTTCCCTGTGCTGCTTTTCTTCACATAGAATCTTGCTTTTTCTCCTAAGGAACAATAGATACAGTATGCTCTTCCTTCTGTCACTCTGTTCTCCCTCCCCTCCCCTAATCCTTTCTCTTTCTCCTCCACTGTCAGAGCAGCAGGAGTTTCTTGTCTACTTTCCATCTGTACCCCTTCCACTTGCCCCAGTGACCCCATGTTCTGTTCTTCCTCTTATTTCTCCCCTCCCTTATTCTCTTTCTTAACCTCTAACTGTCCTCTGGCTCTTTTCCACTGCAATATAAGCAAGCATTAGCCTCTTAAAAATTGCACCTTTGACCCTACTTGGTTCTTCATATCATATCTCATCGCCTATCTCTTCTTCATTCCTAAGCTCATTGAAGGCGCTGTTTATAATTACTGTCTGGAGACCCTCTTCTGTGATTCCCTCCTATAACTCCTACACTTTGGCTTCTGTTCCTTGCTTGCAACAGCAACAGCTCTCACCAAACTCCCTGATGACAAGATCTCAGAAACAGTAGTCTACCCTCGTTCTTCTTGACTTGTCAGTAGTGTTCGCAGCAGTTGACCAGACTCTTCTTTAAACTTGTGTCTTTTGTTGCTTTCTGTGGTTCTGTCTTGTTAATATTCTTCTTTCTAAGCAGTTCTTCAGCATGTTCTTCAAAGTTGTCTCTCATTTTGCATGGATGTGGGTGGAGGTCTTGCGGCTCTGCTTTGGCTGGATTCTCTTGTGCCTTTAATGCCTTATGGGTTATTTCATACACAAAAAAGAACATGTAACAGCCAAACGTATCTGTAGATAACAGATCTACCTTCCTGTTGAAACCTATTTCCTCTCACTTAAGCTTATTAATTTGGAACCACACATATGCAATTACAAAGCATCCCACCCGGCACTGCCTTAAGTCTAGATGTCTTGGCAAATGCTCAGACCAGCACATGATTGTCTTCCCTCTTTCACATAGACATGCGTATTTTCTCCTTTCATATGCTAGGCTCTCTATACCCCTGCTAGCTGTACTCAGCCTTTGCCTGCATCTGTTCCAGCTTGCATTACTTTTTCTACAAATGACTCGAATTGTATCTCTTATTTCCAATAAGAATATAGCAAGACCTTGTCAAATGGGATTCATATTTTGTCCTCTATTAAAAATGCTTATCCTGATATGTGTTTGGAGTGCATTTTACTCTTTTACAGCCTCATTTTAAGCATTTCACTTTCTTTGTCATTGCCATCAAGTGAGTCCCATTTCTATTGCTCTTGTCCTTTCTCCATGGAATCCCAGTGTTATTATTGACAGTACCAGGCAATTTAATGTTATCACCACATCTCTACTCCTTATGCTGACTCATTAAATGAAAATATTAGATAAAATTCTGCCAAGCTCATCCTTGATAAACTCTGCTGAAAAACAGTTCTTTCATGCTCCACAGGACTTTGTGCTCTCTCTGGTAGGAAGTTCTTTACCTGTCAAATTCTTTCAGTAATCCCTATTTTCTCCAGTTTAATACTGAATATCAGATGCCCAGATAGATTATATCTATCATATTTTCCTTGTTTAAAATGTCAGTCTAGTTGCAATGGTGTAAGCATGCAGAGTTCATAATCTCAAACAGATTTGTACATTGTAGTAGGCAGATTCCTCAGGTCACCACATACTTTCATACCCAGCAGGCCCAGCTGAATTATGTGAGCTCAGGCGAGTTTCTGCTCGCTGGTGTGAACCACAGGGAGTATTCCCTTGTTCTCCAGATACATTTTGGCCTGCTTTTACTTTTGTTTGCCCTACTCCATTCCAGATGTCATTCATGCCACATTATCACTACCAAATGCATGTCTTTTTGATCTAACATATGTAGCCGTTAGAAACATGTAAAGATACGTGTAATTAAAGGGAACGTGCACATACATACTGTATGTTTTGCATTTACCTTGTATTTAGTACTGTCCCTGCTCACTTCATAAGTGCTGTGGCTGATGCTGCAAAATAGTTTCAGTAAAAGTCTGTGTATTCACTAGCTCTAGGCACTGTAGTATTATGTAAAAAGCAATCCATTGGGTCTGAAATTTTTCATGCTTGGTTTCATTTGAAAAACTGTGTATGCATAAAAAAATTAAAGAAATTATCCTGAGTTGTTTTTGAGTTGTGTGTCACTGAAAAGCAGGGCAGTGTTTAACTGTTAACAGTAGCTACTTTTTTTAACTTTAATGTAGATAAGAAAATATAGAATTTTGAAACTTGAAACAGTGACATCTAAATTGGGGGCGATATTTAATGAAGTCTATGGCCAAGTTTCAAAAACCTGGTTTTCATAATGACATACAGATAATTGAAGTCATGCTTAGTAGGCATCGGGACTAAAATTATGAGCAGGATGTAATGGACCCAACCACTTTTGTGGAAACAAAATTAATTTCCATTTCTTTGTCAGGGCTAATCAGTTCTTTTTAGGTTCAAAGTTTGCTTCATTCTTACTGCTACTTCCAGTGTGCCAACACCATACCTTCATATAAGGGATGGAATATGTTCGACGCATTAAAATGTTGACATTTTTTTCACAATTTGTTTTTGCCTGTTACTCATCCTAATATCACATTCTATCAATCAGTTTCTCCTTCAACTGCAAAGAAACAATACATCCTTTACCCTACGGACCTTGACTACATACAAACTGGCATCTGTTCAATCCCGTTTGCATTATACAGTGTATAATTTTACATTATATCCTTCAGTGCTGAAGGAAAGGGAATGATGGGGGATCGATGAAGGCTCTTGTTCTTCTGTTAAGCAGCTGAGCAGCCTCCCACTGGGACTAGGGCTCTGCCTGCCTCTGAATCTGTTGTAAATCCTTCTACAGCCACACTTATTTTGATTTTGAATGGCTGTTTCTGGTTAGTTTAATCCTATTCCTAATCAATTTAAGATAAACAATTAGAAGTTTAATTGGAATTTCATGGCTCTTAATTGTCATTAAAAAAAGGAAATTTAAACCAAATTCTATGCTAACACAGCATTAAGACTGAACAATGGTAGCTTGGTTGTGGCTTTCAATTTTTGTGCTTTGTGAAGCTGATAGCTGCTGAGAGACACAGTCTGGCTTCTCAGTTTCTTCTTGTCCCAAGGCATACCTAAACTACAGCTTGCGATGGAGCTATAATTCTTCTGGGGCACTGGGACAGAAATGCCAATGCAGAGATAGAGGATGAAAGCTACCCCATTCACCACAACTCTAATGACTTACGAGATGGTGGGGTTGTTACAAGTTGCTTGTGTCCATGTGTTGCTCTCTATGATCCAGGTAGCTGGCACAAGGAAGAAAATTATATCTTCCTCTGAATACATTGTGTGGGCCAGGCAAAGCAAAACTTGAGCTGGCTCTTACAACTTCGGAAGGAAATACCAAGAAAAATTGAAGTCTCCTGCAGCAGCATTAGCTTGGCTGGGTTGCCAGTCCTTTACAACTTGTGACATACATTGAGCATAAATAAAGCTATAAATCTCTGTTCTGTGATTTAAAAAGAAAACTGATAAACCTGCTATTTTCATCTGATGTCTTTTTAACTTTTCATTCAAATATTTATTCTGCATTGACTGGCTTAAATATTCAAAATTATATTTAATCTTTTTTTTAAATGTAACATGGATGGATGCAGATACACATATATAAAACAGAAGTATCTTTGTGTGTTCTTTTTATTGTAGGTATGTGTCATGTGCATTGGGATGCCCATATGAAGGAAACATCATACCAGCTAAAGTGGCAGAAGTAAGAGTGAACTTCTGGCTTGTCTTTTTAATTAATCAAAAATACATTTTAAAATGTCTGTAAGTAATGTTCTCTGCTTAATCCTAAAAAGATCTTTAACGGATAAAATTTAAGGAAAACAAACACAAAACGTAGCTAATACTAAAACTGGTGCATAACCTCACTCAACCGTATGCAGTCAAATCTAAGGAAAACAGTATGTTTTGATTGTTATCAGTCATGAGGAAAAATATTATGTGCTATTTCCTCCAACAAGAAGGTAAGAAAATACTGAAGGAAATAGACTCAAGCACGTATGTCAGTGGACCGTGTTGTACGAGATGATTTCCAGCACAACCTCTTGCAAAGGGTATCTGCTTTTAAGTCCATTTTATGTTGGCATACACATACTGTGCTGTCAGCTGGTAGAGCCACTGCTACAACATTGTGCTTCTGGCGAGTGTCATGTGATTGACACATGAACCAAAACTCATCCCCAACATGATTTCCTACTACTTAACTTGCTCTACTGCTCTGGTGGAATAAGCTGCATCTTCCCTCCCCGCCCCCTTTTCCCATTTAGGATAAAAGAGGAGAAAGACTATGTCTTAGTCCAGCCTTTTTTTCCAGCAGAGAAAGAGATGAGTGAAACACAAGCGTTAAATTTTGCAGGAAGGCAAAGAAGACATGAAAGCTGAAAAGGACAGTAGAGAAGAAAGTGGAGAGAATTCAAGAGGGACAAGGCAGAACACGCTGGCCTTCCTCCTGGAGAAAGACTTGTCTTCTCTGTTACACTTAATCACCTACTTTTGGTGATCTAGCAGAATCTCCAAACCACTTTTGTTTTCTTTGTAGCACTAGCAGCTAGTCAACGTTTGTCTGATATATTGTGTTCTGCGTGTGTGGCTTTCAGGTCCTGTTCTCCTGCATCTTCTTCCAGTATACATTCCAGATGGAACTTGAGATAATACTTCTCCAACAGCAGCCTCGTATACTCAGTCTTTGAAAAAAATAGCTAAATTGGAAAGTACTCAGTATTTCTAAATTAATTGGGTTTAATATGAAGTGAAAGTTAGAAGTGACACAGCTTTAGTTAGAGCGGTGATGACAGATTCAGCTGTGCTGTTGGTAAATAGCTTACTGCAATATCGTGTTCCCCAACAGACTTCTTTCCGTGTGTTGCTTGTTTTTTAACTACTCTCCTTGCACAGAATTCCTTTTAAGTTTGCCAGTGGGAGTGCTACTTAATGTTGCAAACCTGCAAACTTTTACTCACACACGTATTTTATTTTCTGTCTTCACCCTAATAAGTGTCTTCTTGTGTACCTGTATACCATTGTGTATGCGTTTAAGAATAAAAGCTGCCTCATGAAAGTTATTGAGGCCCTGATTCAGCAAGCACTGATGTTTATATAGAAGCATCTGATTAGCTGTTAATGGATTTTACACAAACACATGCACTCATCCTTTGCTGAATCAGAATTATCAAAATCACTGGCTATGTTGCTAAACCCTTTCAGAGGGCTGCCTCTCTGGTTATCATCTTTCTCGGGATGGGAGTGTGTGACTCCCTTGACTGTGCATTGCAATCAGCAGCTGTGATTGAAAGGTTTAAACTGTTTCTTCTGCAGTCAATGACAGTGACCAATTTTTTTTTTTTTTTTTTAAGCAAAAGATTTTTTAACTGAAGCAAAACCAATTAGGAGAGGTGGCTCATTAACCAGACTACATGCATTTCTGGCTTACTAGGTACATAACTGTTTTACACGTAGTTATCTAGTGAGCGCGAACTTCAGATGCTTTCAGACTTCTAGAATCCATCTGGTACATCCATATGGTTCTTTATTTAAAAAAAAACACATTTCTCATCTATTAGAACAAACAGCATAGTCCTTTTTTATCACTGCTTTTTCTTGAAATGGAGTCACTGTTTGACCATTTTTCATCCTGTGGTTTGTGAATTTCAACCTTAGGCAAATAAGGCCTGAAAGTTGTTGGAAGCACTGTATAACATCCTTGAAGCCAGTTGTGTTATCCATTGTCTTCCAGTCATATACTTGGCTGTTTTTATCTTTCTGCCTGCTTCTTTCTCTCCTTAGCTTCCTTTTAACCTAGAACAGTGAATTCATATAAGTATTATCCAGCATACAGGCTGATCAGGCTACAGAAAATGTGCCTATTCTTATTTTAATGCTGTTGGATTATTACAAAGTTCCCCTTACAGCACAAGGACTGCAGTGTGGTTTTATGTTGTTATTTTCTCAAAATCATCTGTAAATCGATTATGACCTTTTGTATTCAGTTTAAGAGTATAGTTTTAGATATTATTTCCAGCAGTAGGATTGTTCACATGCCTAAGGGGTTGCAGTGCTGGGTCACCAACTCCCATTTTGATCAATGCTTGGTGTCAGGGCAGTGTTCCCAAGGGGAGTAGCACAAGACTCATGCATAGTAAAACTGCTCAGTGGTGCAGAACACAACCCTGTTCAATCAACAAAGCTGCAAGCTCGTAATCACATCCTGATTACACTGACAAAACAGTGTGTTCTCTTCTCCCCCACCCTCCTCCCAAAAATCCACATTGAAAACTTACAAAACTATAACTAATGGGCTGCCTCCTACTATGGTAGGATAGAAAATTCAGTATGAAAAACTCCCATTCAGCTTCCAAGCATGCACATTCTTCTTGAAATTAAATATAGATCTCTTTTTTAAGGGTCAGTTTAAGGTTAGATCATGACAAGTCAGTGATGATGCTCAGCTTGTTAGCAGAGTTTCCCCCTCTCTTCTTTCATCTTTCAGGACTTTATTTCCAGAAAGCTGAAAGACCTAAGGACTGAGCATGGGAAAGAAGTGAATGCAATATGATTTCTAGCAGTTTATATAGTCTCTTTGTCATCACTAAAGTGCTCATCTAGAAAAACTTTGAATCATGAATTAAAAAGAAAATGAGAAAAAAATGCAGTCTGCTTCCTTTACCCTGATCTTAAACAAAAACTGAGGTTTGGGGATTAACTAGAGGTAATCCACCACTAACTGCAGAGGATCCTTTTTTTTCTTACAACAGTAGTCCAGTTAAAACACCTGCCATGTGTTGAAGATATAAAAATTTGCTGTGAGATAGAATCCCTTTTTGCAATCTGGTGAATGTCCCTTTCTTAAAGTGTATATTGAATTTATGTTGATATGAACCAGGGGCTCTTTGACTTTAAAACACAGAGAGTTTTACTACATTTGCAATAGTTGTAGCACTTCCAAGCTTTAAGCAGGATGATTCAGACTACTTGAAGTTCTTTTTCAGCTGTTCTTTGAATTAAGTGAACAGCAATATTAATCCAGCACTTCCGAGACTGCTGGTGCAGCACTTTGTCAGCTTCCTCAGCCATACTCACAGCAATCCCACTGATGAAGTCCTGGAATTGCTTTAACAGCAGAGTGCAGTGCAACTGAAGATGTCTTGGAAAAGGGTCGTATTTTTTCATTTCTAAACAGTTAATTTCCAGTTTGGGATTCTGTTCCAGTGGAGTGGCCTTTCGGGATTGCTGATACACAGTGGGGGATGCTAAAGGGGACAAACATACTCAGCAACTGAAAATAAGGTGAAACCCTTTCCAAATAAATTCAACAAAACTAAGATGGAAAGATCGTACATTCAATTTCTAAAGCAATATTTTTGGTGCAAACATAATTTTGTGTTTCTGAGTGTATGTCTCTGTCCATACAAACGTTATGGAGCCAGATCTCAAATCTCTTACTCATACAAAGAACTCCTCAAAGATGTAATTCCAGAAACATTTAGGACTCTACTTACATAAGTAAGAACTATTTGTATAGGGTTTTGTTTGGCATTAAGAAAAATTTTAAAACCTAAAGACTAGAATGTTAATTAAGTTACAGTTTTGCTTTGTTAGTATTTTATGTAATTTCATGAAAAGCAAGCAAATATAATATTAACTACATGTTAAAACTTCAGTTTTCATTGATGTTTTCAGTGCCAAGAGAAAACAAAATCAGGCTTCTTGTTAATTATTTATTGTCTTAGTTCAGCCATGTGCTTAGCTCCGTGTAATAAGCAAACAAAAGGGCAGGTCTTTACCCTGCACAACTTGTAAGCTGAAAAGTACACAGAGAAAACCAAACAGCTGGGAAATCCCCAGAGAGAGGAAAATGTTGGGAAAGGACTTGACAGAAACTTGATTCATAGTGTAAAATCTTGCTTATTTGGATTCTGTGGGAGAGTCAAAAAGCAAGTTTTTGATGGATTTGGCTTGGTTGGTTATTCCATGTACAGAAGCAGAACTATAAGTTTAAAATAAGAGGATCTGTGGGACGTTCTTCTTGGGTGACAATTTTCAAGAATGAATAGAGGGTTTCTGATACATAGGTCCACCTTGGTGGGTCAAAACCTGAAACCTGTGCAGAAGTGTGTCCTTTTTTAATGTATGTTTTTGACCCTGTTTTATATTCTTTCATCTTGACCTTTTCATGTTTCTCTGTTTCTAATCAGGTATCTAAGCGGCTGTACAGTATGGGATGTTATGAAATCTCTCTGGGGGACACAATTGGTGTGGGGACTCCTGGAAGCATGAAAAGAATGTTGGAAGCTGTTATGAAAGAAATTCCTCTGAGCGCTCTTGCTGTTCACTGTCATGACACGTATGGCCAGGCGTTAGCCAATATCCTCACAGCCATACAGGTAACTCAGGTTCTCATTTTATAGGTATGATAGTAGTAGTCTTAGTTTAATTCAAATGCACAATTTTAAGAAATTCCAGCCTTAAAGAAATTACTAGAAAGGGAAAGAGGCACTCACTAAACTTTCAGAAAGTATTGCTCACACATCAGATGATTGTCTACAGGTATTTCTGCTGTTGCTTTTGCAAGAAAATGTCAATTCTTATCTACTATTACCTTCAATTCCATACAAAATCACTAAGAAACAGTGGTGATTATTATATTGCATTGATTTTGGATAAATGAGGGAGATAAAATATTTTTTTCTGATGTCTCAGATTCCACTTTTCTTAGGAACATCTGTATGTTCATTGTTCACTAAACTAAAATTTCTATTTTACAGAGGTGTCTAAATACAAAATAGAATAATGCATAATTACATCTTGATTTCAGATGGATAAATCTAAATTATTGGTAATTATGTACACAAATAGAGTGGTCTAGATAATTTTATCACTGTTAACATGCCTTCAGTATGCTTTTTTGTTTATCAATTATACCTTCCAAATAAGATTAGCAACAACTTTATATCCTATTTAATCTTCTTTCAGATCTGTGGCTAAATAATCAGAAATATTTAACTTCCATAAGAGATATTTTTCCCTTTGTGTTTATATATTTTTAAGAATAGGACACAATACAAGAAACAGACTACAAGTTCTAATGTAGTTTTTGTAAAGATATAATCTTGAAAAATATCTTAATGTGTACATGCATTCCTAAGGAGACCTATTTTTACTAAATGTTACAGAATCAAAAGCTGTTTACAAATCGTAGGCCTTTATTATTCTATTTTTTACTTAATGGCATCTTCTGCTTCCTTGCGATTCAGCCAGCCATTTTTAAGGTCAACTTTCCTTTGTCCTGACTTGTTATTTTGGCAGAGCTCATATTAGGTTGTTTAGAAATAACAGCAGTGTGTTAACAGTATTAGCGATATAAGTAACAAGAAGGAACAGGGAAATGTTTCAATAGGGGAATCTCCGCAGGTATTTGATAAAATACTGAATGACAAAATCTGGTAAAAAAGGTTATCACTTTACTCACAGTGTTCACTATTGACCCTTACTCACTTTTACTGTTGCAAATGTGTGTGTATGTACCATGGGATAAATAAATTGCTAATTTCACAGTTAGCTTCAGTTGCAGATGTAATAGCTAGAAGCATGAAAACCCCTGAGCATGGGAGGAGTTCGCCATAAAAATACTTGAAGCATTGTTTTTCAAATCCTTCCTTGAAATAATTGCTGTCATGGTGCCTACTAAACACTGAACGATGGCTATGCTTTGTTAACCCCAGTATTTGTTGTCAGTGATTCTTGTTTCAAGTTTACTTCCTGCTCCTATCTTTTTATTTACTTCTTAAATCAACTGTGTAAGAGTTAAAGGGGAAAAAAGCTCTTAGGTACCTAATGTGCAGTTCAGGCTAATTAACATGTAAATTCAAGAGAGCAATAGCCCTAAAAAAAAATCCTTATGCGGCCTTCTCAGATTTCTGGGAAGCCAGGGGTGCCTGAGACCCACCAGAAAACTTCCCTATGTGCTCAAGTTCTGCTACAGTGCATGTCTAAAGGTCTGGAGTTTTTGGCTGAGCTGAACTTGTCATAGATTTTGCCAAAAGCCCTTGATGAAGCAGGCATAACACAGTCTCTCTGACTGGCTTTGTGCAAGCAGCTCCTTGGCTTGCTCTAAAGGTAGGTCCCCAGGCTCTTGGATCCTCAAATGGGGCCCGCACCTCACAACATCCTCTCCTGTCTCTGGTCAAAGAAATGAGGCAGCTAGTGGTGAATTATAGCTAAGCAATACTCTTTCTAAAGCAGGACAACTTTTAGAGGTTGGCCGGATGGTAAAGCACCAAAGCCAGTGGATCAGAGTGCCCAGGTCACTTCTAGCCCCTGCTGTCAGGCTTGCCTGTGCTTTCCTCTCTGCCAAAAATACATGAATGGCAAAGTACTGGAGTAAAACCCCTTGTCTTCAACTCAGCCGTTTGTTTCATAGACCAGACTCTCCACAGACACAATTCCTTACCCTTCCTCCTTTATGGGTCTGTGTGACTGACACAATATTTCATCAGGAGTGAAATGTGTTTGAGGGGTTATAGAAATAATGGGCTACGGTTATTGTTCAAAAACAATTTTAAAGAACATTCAGCAGGCAAATTACACTCTTCCTAAGACATTGCAGATTACAACCTCAGGCTGAATACTATTGTATTGTATATTGTATTTCCTAAGAATTAATGAATGACAGCTGGAAAGCCACAAATCACTCTGCACTAATTCAGGCATTGCTTCGATGGGAGATCTCCTAGGAATGGAAAGTGGTGCTGGTGATTCAGTAAGTGATTTTTTATACAGAT
Organism: Gymnogyps californianus; assembly: GCF_018139145.2. NCBI lineage: Eukaryota > Metazoa > Chordata > Aves > Accipitriformes > Cathartidae > Gymnogyps > Gymnogyps californianus. Next base: position 100,924,769 of record NC_059473.1, read on the forward strand.
CACATTGTTCCATGCAGGATTATACTACCTAGAATATTTTCTTTTGTTTGGGGCTGATCCAAAGTCATCTAGAACTGACAGGCCGTATCTGTATAAGAAATTAGCAGGGAAGAAGTCTTGTAATTTTAGTATTCAGTTTTATGTGTGTTGTTTTAGCAAAAGGATAGGTAGTGAAAGATGGGAGAGAGATTAGCCAACTTTTAAAGGATAAGTAATTTTTTGAGTTGTTGAAGTGAATAATATAGCTAGAAAGCATTGCCTAGAGAAAGGAAATTCACTTTCTTTTATGAAGAGAATCTGCGTAAAAATGCGAGAAACATGAAGTGATGCTTCAGAACAAAACAGTAAACATTTAAAGTAGAAACATGACTGGCTCTTGGTTAATATAAAATATCATATATTTTATGGTTTATATTGGTTTAATATAAAAAGATCAGAGTATACAATTTACCAAAGAGACAAATTCAGAAGATGGGAAGTGATGTGGCAATCTAGTTAGAGGTTGTGGTATTTTGAGTAAAATTACATGTGTGGGTTAGCTAATGTGACAAACACAAAATGTAGCTAAAAAAGTAGTAAAACATTTATAGGAAATTGTTACAGACCTCCAAGGAAGGGTAAAAAGATGGGACAGGAAACTTCTGTGCTGGAGAGGCCCCAATAAGGTAGACCATTGATCTGAGGAGATTTGAGTTACCTTGACAATTGACTCCTGTAGCATATACAGAACGGGTAAGAAAGGGGAACTTTTTTAATGGAAGTGATACAGAACTCTTTTCTTGCATAGCTTGTGTAGTTGCCAGAAATAGCTTTGTCTGTTTTCATAGCACATATCCGAACAGGAGAAAGAATATGCTAAGAGACAAAGAGGAGTTTTGGCCGGCAGTGATACCTCAATGAATGAAACAATTGCGTGGTAATCCCATAGAACTTTATCAAATTCAAATTGCTATCGTAATTCATTAGTATAAACTGATCCCTACACTACTGGGATCAAATCCTAACTTAGAGAAAACAAGCATAAAATGCTAATGACTTACAGGGAGCAAGGATTTTTACCACCTTGTGTAATCATTTCCACCTTATTGGACGCAATGAGATGAATGAGATGGATGATTTGCCAAATGAAATTACTTTTTATTAGTGCTTTCTTTTTCCAGAAAACAGGAATTTTGAAATAAAATCCACACTTTAGTACCAGAAACAGAATTTAGCAAGCCTCTAATTAAACTTTCAAGGTTCAGACTGCAAAATCGAAATTTGTGAATACAGGTTTTCATTACAAACATTATAATATATCCCCTTACAGAGAGTTTAAAATATTTAATAATATTTCATTAATGTCTTTAAGATCCTTGAATTTTAAAGATTAAATAATTATTTTTTTTTTTAAATCCAAGTAGAAATGGCTGGCTGCTGACCTCTTCCCTTCATCACTTAACTAAATAGATTCTAGCCCCTTTGGTGCATGCTGGAGAGACTAACCAACTTGCGTATTTTTGTGCATCCAGTTTAGTTATGTAGCAAGGACTAGGTTCACACAAAGGCACTCAGTGTTGATATGGCTGAGTTTTAAGCCATGACTTAAAACTGATATGGCTAAGTTTATGGCCAGAACCAGGAGAGGAATCTGAACATAGATGCTGAAGTTCATGTTTATTAATTCACAAGGATCATTGTGTTACAGGAACAGAGTTCACAACGGCCAGCAGCCTGAAATGGTAGAGCCTAAGTTAAGCAACTGAAAAAAGACTGTTTTTAAAATTGCCTCCTCCGTAATTCATGTGAGCTTACCTGTGAAGCCTTAGGTGAGATGAATTTTCCACCCAAAACCAGTTCCTAGATATAAGTACCTAGCTTGTCCTTTTTTTTCAAATATAGGGTTTACTGTTTCTGGCTGTTGAGCTTGCCTGTAGTGACAGGCTGTCAAGACCCCTTCCAGCTGGTGGTTTGAGGCCAGCTCACTGCTAACATCTCTTGTCCAGGAGTTGCTTGCTGCTAAGGAGCCTCAGTGGGGGCTCCCCCTCCTTCACTTGGCAGTGGCTTTAAACCTGAAGCTCTTGTGCTTGGCCCCTGCCTGAGCTACTCTTCCACAGAGTTGCAATTGCGCTTGCTCCCAGTCTTGTACCTCCCTGATTCTCACCCTCATCCTCACCCGCTGGCTTGATTTACTGGCTTAGCCTCAGACCTGGCTGATCTGTGACTGATCCTGGTTACTGTCTCCAGACCTGATCGTGACCTTGAATCGCTGACTTGACTTCCTGGCTCTTTTTTGGTGAGGTTGCCGCCGCTGCCTGCCTAGCTGTGACTCTTGGCTCCTCGCTTGGCTTCCTTTGTGGAGCAGTCTCTCCTTGGTGCTGCTCAAGACAGTCGAGTCTTTAGAGGAGGGACTAGCAATCAATATCTTGAGCTTTAAGGATGGCTCTGAATGGCAGGTAGTGGAGTGGGTGCTGAGCTGGGAGATGGAGCACCTGTGAGAGTTAGCGGGTCTCATGTGCTTTGATCTTGGAGCTCAGCTGTAGGCTTTGTCTTGCAGAGAGGCAAGATATTGCTGCTCAGTTAAATCCAGAAAGCATTTCCTGGGTGTACACAAAGCCCCAACAGCGTACACAAAGCCCTAACAGTTCTGCACTGGGAACTCTGTTGCGTCAAAACAAGAGTCCAGAAATCAGCCTGAGGAATTGGTGTCTGTGTCTGACAGAACTTAAACATCTCTTTTAGGTGCTAGACTACTTTCGCTGCCATTCTCCTCTTAAGTTTTTAGAACTGTATTTCTGTGACTAACTGACCTAAAAGAATATACCCATAATGATGAATTTCCAAACACATACAGAATCTGTAAGAATATTTCTGTACTAGAGCATTTGTATCCTGCAGTCAGTTCTTTCACCTTTGATTTGTCCAGCTTATTTTAGTAGATGTACACAAGGATGCAGGGATCATGCTAACTTATCCCAGTGAATGACTAGTAGGTACTGCCAGAAGCTGTGCAAGTTAGAGTAGCTGAATACAATAGAGAAGTGATAAAAAAGAATAATGGTAAAATGGCATGAAGGTATGGATAGCAGTGCTGGGAGGCCGAATGGGAAGAAGGCAAATACATGTGTTTACTAGTCACATATAAATTGTTCTAGGGTTTTTGTTGGTGATTTGTTAGCTTTGTAGGGAGTTATACATACAAACATGTATGCAGTCACAGTTTAATCTCTTGATTTAAAAAGAAGGAACAGGATAATTTTTTTGAATTACAATTTTATGAAACTTTATGTTGTAAAAACTCATAAGCACATTTTCCTTTGGTTTAGTTTTCATGAGCTTTATGTCCTGATTTCTTCTTTGGAGTTCATTTCCAAAGAGATACAAAGTTAAAACCAGGAGTTTTCTCCTGGGTTTATGTTGAAATTCCCCCTTTTTCATAATTTTAATGCAAAACCATAGCTGGGCTGTGATCTTTTGGATGGTTGCTTGGACAGGGCCACAAAAATAAGAGAGATTTTAAAACTAGATGAGCTTTTTTGCAAAATGCTGTATTAGAAGAGAGCAATGAGGACAAGATATAAGTGAAAATTAAACAGTAAAACTAAAAACTCTCGTTTCCCTGATTTTCTCAGTATGAAACAGCAATCAAAAAATCCTCAGCATGCTGGGTAATAAAAGAAAGACTTTAAAAGAGAACAAAAAAAGCAGGATTAACTCAAAGCGTCATTAATTCAGGTATGCATATTTATGTGCTGATATAAATGGTCACCATTTTGGAGGATCAAAATTTAGGAGTGCTTTTTATCTGCCTACGGTCTAGGTTTAACTAACATTTGAATTCCTTCACTTTCTCCCTGTAAAACAGAGAACAGAGTGTATGCACAGACCTTGAATAAAGATTTAAAATCTTCTGTCCTGTCTCCCAGCTTCATCTACCATTGACTCCTGTGCATTATGTTCATCGTTGGTAGTTCAACAACTTCTTCCTAATGACCATTGGTAGGATCATAAATTTGCTTATACATCTACATCTCTCAACTCCTGTCTAACTTGTTAGCAACCTAAAATTGAATGTTCAAGATGGTATCAAGAAAGAAAAAAAAAGACACCTTATCATTCTTTATTTGTAAGAAATGCTCTCTTTTTAGTTCCCTGCAAAGCACAATCATTCAGAGCTATAGTGTAGTAGAATAAATTGACACTTCTGTTATAAGGTAGAGAAGATAGATAAGCAACCATGAAAAAGTGGCCTTGCACGTACTCATTGTGCTAGACTTGAGCTAGGAATTTCTCATGTAACAGTGAATATGAACTTTCTAGCTGAGGAAGGCAGTTTAGCCATATTTGTCTGTTGCTACACAAGTCAAAAAATAGCGGTTTTGGGGAGTTATATAATAATTGAGGAAATGAAATTGTATGTAGTGGGCTGCCAAAGTTCTTGCTTGAATAATACATTAAATACCAGAAGGATTTTGTTTTATTATCAGCAGTGTGCTGGGGTACCCACTGCCTGGCAATGAAATTATTTACATCTAAACTAATTTTTAACAGAGCAAAAATAGTCATGATAGTTTAGTTAAAATTTCGACACTGTACTACAGACAGGGGTTTTTTTTAAGCCAATAGGGAGGTATTGTATGAAATTAATGAGGTACAGGAGGCAGGAACCATAACATCTTGGCTTGTCTTTTCCTGATTTGACATGTCACTGTGCACATCACTTTTCTTCAATTTTTTATTTGTAAAACAGGAATAAGGCTCATCTCTTTTAGTTTATGAAATGCTAAAAAAAATCTACAGAGGAAGAGCATGGGACAAGTACAAATTATTTTTATGAAGTCTAGATTTAAAATTTATTTTTGAAATTGAAGTTTAGAAACTGAATAGATTTTAAGTTTGGTATAGAATGTAATTCTGAGGTTAAAAAAGCTAAGGTATATGAGTGGGCAAGTGATCAAAATACATACATGCCCAATCAAATTATCTGCGTTCTGTAACACTCCATTTCTCTCCCCCTGCACAGCCTGGCACTCTGAAGAATTCATGTAGCACAATGTGAGAGTAGGAAAGACTTGCCGTATGAAGCATGCACATATTCTGGGATCTTGAAAAAATGTTAATATTTTTGCATTCCTATTTTGAGAAATGCGTAGAAATGGAAAGGTTTCAGCAGACCTCACAAGTTTACTTTCCTCTGCTATTTACAAAGATATGCTAGGAAACTGCAGAAGACTTCACAGAGATCTCCAGAAACTAATTTCAAGGTTCAGATAGGGAAACATTAGGAAACACAGCTTGTCTGAGAATAGCTGTATGGGATTCAGAAAAGGCTGGTCATGCTTCAATATTTCGCTGGAATTCTTTGAGGGAATCACTGCCAAAGAAGACAAAGGATATAGAGTGGCCATCATATGCTTTGATTTTTCAGAAAACAATTTACAGTGTTCTGCACTGGAAGTTAATTTTAAGGCGAGGAGGCATGTAATAAGTGGAAAGTTGGCTAAATGGCAGGAAACAAATGAAGTTATGAAATGGGATTTCTTCAGGCTGGAAAGCACCCATCAGCAGGGTTGTGGAAGTATTGGCTTGTGGGTCCCAGGTTTTCCTGCTTAAATGAATAGTTTGCAATACCATAATGCTGATGTTAAGGGCAATTGTTCTAACTTGTAGAAATTAAACTTTTCAAGTTTTAGATTTCCATTGTGACAAACAGGATAGCTAGCACAATTTGTAAATGTAAATCTGTGTAATATTCTAAAACATGCAAAAGAAAAAGTTTGGGATCAAAAGTAAGGGTATAGGAATACACATAATTTTAGGTAAAGCAAGAGATTATTTATTACAACATGCCTGTCCTTTTAAATAAGGGTCTTCCTAGAGCTTTCTACTTTTGGATTTATCTAGGAACTAATTTATCCTAGGCACTTCCCAGGTATTTTCTGGGTTTGAAAGTGTAAACAATACTTTTGAATTATTTGTCAGCAAACTAAAAGAGCTGTTAGCAATAACACAAAATTCTTTAGAAAACATCAGTTTACTTTTTTGTTTCTGTTTCCTTTTATTCCCTTTTCCTTACAGAAACAACATAGCACTTAGGTAACGCTAGCAATTAAAAAAATCAGATGTTTGTGCTGAAGGAGTACATGATATTAGAAAAGAAAAGAGTGAGTAGAATTGTTTAAGATGGAAAGCTAACAAGACAGAGGAGAATAAGACTGTGTATTTGAAAGCAGGTAAGTTAGGGAAAAAATGGCAGGTGAATTGTGAAAAGGTACCAGACTGCAAGGTTTCTGTGAAGAAAACTTAAAAAGAGGGTGTGTGCTTTAGGAAAGTAGAAAAACACTTGCATTTTATCAAATGATATTGCTACTATGAGCAGTCAGCTAGTTACTTTTGTAAATGAAAAAACATACTGCACAAATGAATAAATCAGACCTACATATGGGAAGCAAATGAAAACATAGGCATTCATAGTGAAAATCTGAGAGATGTTTTCCAGTATTTTCTCTGTTCTTTTTTTTTTTTTTTTTGGCCTTTTTATAGGTACTGGTTTTATGTTGTTGCCTGTAATTTCAGCAAAATAAGAAAGCAAACAAATGAACAGGCAGTACCACTCCTGCTCTTTTCTCAGATCAGTACAGAAGAAGTAGCAACCCTATTTTTATTGCTTTCTGCTGCTGTTTGCAGGATGTGCATGGTATGCAATTTCTGAGGAGCTGAAAGTTTTTGACCTTTCTCCCTATGCTTCAGAAAAACTTGATAGCCTGATAGTTCACAAATAAATTCCTCATTGCTATTATTACAACTGTTACACTATTACTAGAAAAAAAAGTTTGAACAGTAACTTTGTTTCAAGATTTTTATTTTTTGAACTTTCTAGGATAGGAAAGGGAATATATTTGTTATTGTATACTGAAATAGCAGCCAGAGTTCCTGAGGCAAAGATGTATTTACATGCATATACCAATAGGTAGCCTGTATGTTTTTGTGGTTTTTGTTTTTTTATTTTAAATGAAACTTAGTGTATTGTAAATTATTAACAAATAATAGAAATCTGCATTGTTCTAGCTGCCTCTAATATGATGATTGAATTTCAGAAGCTTTCAAACCTAGTTACTGAACCAACAAACCTCAAGTTTAAGTCTGTTTCGGGATACTAATCAAGACAAAGAGATCCTTCATCAGTTACAGATTATTCTCATCTCCAAATTCCCTCGCTAGAGCTGACTTGGAGCAGTAGACACAACTTCCCTTTGCCTTACAATCAAACCTCAGCTGTCTTTTAAAACATTTTTAAACCTTGAATTTCTCATGCAAATCTACGCATCTCTTTTTATATCTCTGCAAGTTCATATAGATTTATCACCCTAGGTCTAAATGGAATATGAATGGAGAAATCACTGCAGCAACTAGAGAAATAAAATCTGAAGTGGTTTTAGTTTTCTGTCTTAAAGCCAAAGATCATTTCTGTACTAATAGCATTGAAGCTATGTATTTATAGAAAGAATTAATTTGGCCCAAATATTCTATGCTCTTTTCTCTTTTTCTGTGCTTGCAACCTCCTTGCATACTTCTACTTTTTTCTTGGAATGCTGTTTTATTGTAGCTTTCCTAATCCCATCTTAAATGCTTTCATTTCTGAGTTTCCCATCCTGTAAGTGGTGTTCATTTGCACATTTCATTCTTCAGTGTCAGTGGTACATTCCAATTTCAGCTTCATTGATCATTTTCTGATTCGTTAAATCTAGAAGCATTAAGGCCATACTGATTTGGTTGACCGGTACCTAAAAGGCATTCTAGTATTGCTTTCATTACTGTGCATCTTCCTCCTTTTGTGAATGCACTTCTTCCCATGCGAAAATAAACAGATTCAGAGAATTTACTTTAAATGATTCTTCAGTCTTCATCAGATTCTGTTCTGCTGCGTCATTCTTTAGTTGTCATATCTGGAACTATAGTTCGTAAAAGGGAAAGGAATTAGTATTAATAGAACACGAGAAGACAATTCTGGGTTTTTTCACCTTTTGCCAGCTAATAAGAGGCTTGCAAAGTTGTGCTTACAAACAAGGCTCACACAAAATAGCACAGAACATAATTTAGATACAAACCCAGCAGATTATAGGTGTGTTTGAGGATAATACTCCATACAGACTGTTAGTGTCTCCCTCCCCCCTCCTTTGTTCTTTGTAATGCCTTTTTGCCATTCTTTGCCTCCATCAGTGCTTAAGCAGAGTAAATATCCTGCTGGCAGCTCACTGGCAAGAAGGGAGAATGATGTGAACAGATACCATGCTCCTATATTCACCTAATCCTAGTATTTTCCCTGGCACTTATGTTAATTTTTTCCTCTCTCTCACTATTTTCCTAGTCATTGTTTGATAGTTGTAAGTCCACATGGCCAGAGCAATAGTCTTTTTACAGACCTGCTTTTATCATCCCAACTGTGTCTTGTTTAACTTGACTATTCAAATGGCTAAGAGTCAGCATCATCCAGTTCTGAAGTGGACTGGGCAGTAATCCAGCTCTTTCTGTTAGAGACAGACATTCATTTTTTTGGACTAGAAACAAATTACTTCCAAATGCTGGAAATCTAAGAAGGCTTTTCAAAAAAGGTTTTCAGGTGTTTATAGAACAAATTAGTATAAAATAGTTTTCAAAATGCTAAGCCCAATTTAAAATAAATATTTAGTACTTTTAGGAGTTGTGAAAATATAGCACTAGAAAACTGAAGTCACTGATCTGTAGCATGCATAAAAAATATGGTGAGGGCACACTGGTGTCAAATTCCCCATGCATATTTCTATTGTGCCTCAACTGGATCGCATGCATAAAAAAGGTAGTGTTTGGGGTTTTTTTACATGAGACTACATGGCTGGCTGTAGGTTTGATGAGATGACTGCCCATAGCAGTCAGAAATTGAACTGAGAACTGTTATTTTACAACAGTTTTTGATTCAATTCCTAAAATCAGAGTCTAGATTATCAAGATGACTGGAAAATGAAGAGTTTTCATTGGTCTGAAGGTTGTTTTTTGTGCCTCAGGTAGCATCACGTAGGGACTCTCTCATTCACAGAAAGACAAGCTAGTTCTTCACAGCTGTTACCTGTCTCTTTTGGTTTTATGGTGTCTTGCTTGTCTCTCACACACCATCCAACTTTCACAACAAATGAAATGGGATTTCCACAGATAAGTATCCTACACAACTGGCTCATCTCAGAACTGCTCCATCCTTGCAAGCCCGTCCCATTCTCCCTTCTCAGCACCCCTCCCACAGTGTGCATTTCTTCATCAATTTTTATCTCATCAGCTGTCACATTAATTTTAGATATGAGATGGCATGTCTGAATAGACTTCGCACTCCTACAGTTGCTATATCACTCCTTTAAAGTGTTCCCAGCCTCAGTACTTCGTGGCCTCTCTGGCACTAAGGCCAATTGATATGAAAAGCTTGCATCCATAAAATCAAATTCTTACCCTCCAAAACAAGGTCAGCACTTCCAGACTGCCAGCTATGAATGATCCCTAAATGGTGCTAGTTCCCAGACTGTGCCAGAAGTTGTTCAGCGGAGTGCTACCTGGCCCAGGCCAAAGCTGTGCCACGGACTGTGGCAAGAGTTACACAGAGCGGATAATTGAGTTCCAGTCCTGACGCCATTTAGTTTATTGGTCATATATATATATATAGCTACAAAAGAGCACAAGTTCCTGTGTATTAACAGGACAAAACAGATATTTTTGCTGTCGTTCCTAGTGGCCGTTCGAGGATGTCTCCAGAGCTGAGATTTCAGAGGTTCTGGTCAGCTCTGAGTGTGCTGCTGGTGTCCCTGGGGATTTCAGTGCAGAGCTGTTACAGGTCTTCCTTCAGCATCTGTGCACTGCATCCATCTTTACAGCTAAGGTGGGCCTCCCCACATTACACGTCTTTGATTCAAGGCATGGGGGCATGAGAACTTGAGGAATCCATCACTGTTTACTAGCATGACACATTTAAGTGTGCATGTAAGTTATTCTGAAAAGCTGAACTGTTTTGGCTAAGTTTTTCCAGAGCACTGTAGTTCAGGACAGATATCCATCCCACAGGATATCAGCTTGATTAGTAAAAGATTGGCAGAGCTCTAAGCAGCTTACGGTAGAATCTGAATATGGAAAATGTTGGCCAGTCTTTGTAACTGACATGGCTAACATGCCACTTTAAATTAAATTTCTAATTTAAATACACCACAAAAATCAATGTCTATATTTAAAAAATAGTCATCTAAAACATGTTCTAGATTAATACTAGGTTTATGTTCATTAGACCACCTATTCGTTCCTGTGATTATGATGTACTTATGATGATGATTCTAGGATATATAGTTTTAGATACTTTCTAATCTAGAACATATGAGTATGCCAGTAGTTGTGTATCTAGCTTTGTGTTTTCAGCTAGTCTCCTTGATTGACTGCAGTACAATCTTATTCCTTTTGCTTTCTCTTTGTTTTGAGCTTATATGCTGCACACTAAAAAGGTATGTGGTGCAGTGACAAAAATAACATACAATATTTCAACTTAATTTTAAAAACAATTATGAAGAAAAAATTTCAAAAGTTTGGTGAGGATACAGTTATTTTAAGTACCTTTAAAAACAGGTTTTTATTCAGGATTTAATTCCTCATTCAATTTTAATGGTATTTTGAAAAGAAATTATAAGAGTTGCTTGACTTGTTTTTAGAAATTCTCCCTATAATCATATTGCACTTTGATCAGGCTGTGACTCTGTATACATCAGCTAGAAGATGATAAATGGCTTTTAGACGTGTATTTTTCTACTCGATGGAAATGACTCCCCCTCCCTTTTTACCCTGAAGTGGTTTTTCTTAAAGTTTAACAGCAAGTGTAAAACAAGGACAGAATCACTACAGTGCTTCCCACTTGGAAATGATTGTTTCTTTTCATTACCTTTCGTTATTTGTGAGTGTGTCTATTCTAGTTTCTGCCTGAAGAAGAGAGTATTGCATGGAACCTGACTTTCAGACCCAAGCAAGGGTCAGAGGAGTCTGCCATGGCAGGAACAGTCCTGGGAAATCACAAATCCCAGTGCCTCCAGTAGGGAAGCGCAGTGTTTACAGGATGATGCTTCCTTCCTTTTTGCGCAGCTCTACAGACAGCTGTGCTGAGGGGGTGGAACTAAACCTCTGGCCATTCTTGCATATTTATGGCTCCTCAGAACCAATTTTGTTGTCATACAGCAAACAATGAAAGAGAGAAAGTTTCTTCCTATTGCTGAGATACATCAGGTGGCTTTAAACAAGCTCTCAGGGTGTTTCCTAAGGTAGATTAAACTGCAGAAAATCCGGAGATACTATGATCAGACAGACTGAAGTTCCTGAGCTTCCTCTAAATGAGTGTGTTGGGTGGATCTTTGTAGCCGTATGAGAACAAGTGACCATTTGCGTAAGTGGAATAAGTCGAAGATGACTCTTCAGTTAAGACAGAAACCAAAGCTGATGCAGTACTTAAAGTATGACAATCATCTTTTCTTTCTGTGCTGTGCTGAAGCAACACTGAACCAGTCTCCTGAGTCAATTCATTTGTCATTTATCTTTTTTCCTTTTGAAATATTACAGTACAAATTGAAACAGCCAGGCTTTCAGAAATAAAAACTTTTTGATCATTTTTAAGGATAAAGGAATGATAGTTTTATACACTCCATAATTTTTGCCAGCTTGCATATTTTCCTGTTTATTTAATTTTTTTCTCCTTTGTTGCTTAGTGCAAGTGCTATATGGTGACAGATTGTCAGAGGCAAATGGTGTGATTTGCTGAACACAGAGTCCTTTCAAATGCATAAAGTAAACAATTATAGAAAGAAAGATTTTTCTCTGGTCTATGTTCATAACAGTAAGATTTTGCTTGCACTAAGAGTTGCAACAGTAGGTAACAATTTTTAATTTGATGTAGTATCTTTTCCTCTAAAGAATAAACTGAGCAAACAGAATAAAAGTAGACTTAGCAAGGCAATATAATGTGCATCTATAGCAAAAGATAAAATGCTAAGTTGAATGCCTTTTTAAATAAAAGAAGTATTCTGGCTTTACTGTTGTCAGATATATTGGATGAGCAATTTGCAACTGTCTTTTTTAAAAAAGGAACTTTATTCTGAATAAGGGAAAAAAATTTGCAGGACAGATTACATTTTGTGGCTCCCTACCTTAATGCTATTACTTAACTAGTCAATGTCTTGGAGGGGAAGATTCTTTTGAAGGTATTGTAATGTGATAAAGTATTGCAATGTGATGAATATTACAAAATTGATCCAGTTATAATGGAATAGTAGAAGCTGAGAAACTGTCACACTTTTTTATAGTTTCCTGCATTATGATGAAAATCATGGTGAAAACTTTATTTGAAATAAAGATTCACTCTGCCTATGGTGTCCAAAAAGATGCCCTATTTGATTGCATCTTCTTTGGTCACATTACTGTAATTATTAACTGTTTAATCGCATCCTGGAATTCTACTCAGGACATTATATTTTAGCACAAAATGGAAAGTTCTACTTCCTTGAAATTATATAGATGAATGACTAAAACATATATTCCAGAGCTCTTGAAGAGAGGTTGCTCCTTGGTTCTGAATCTTTGCAGTAGATGCTACATTTTCCAGCAAGACCTTAGTGGTCCCATTTGTTAAATACATTTGTCTGAGTCTTGAACCAAATTAAGCATGTGCATAGCTGTTTGCAAGTTCAGGGGCTATTTAGTGAGAATGAATTTTAAGAAAAAAAAGTACTGATAAAAGTAATATACTATTTTTTTGTTACAAAAGATGTAAAAGGGAATAATCAAATTGAAAGAAAACAGAAATATCTAATACTTTATTATATTGTAATGTCTACTGCAATATTACCATAACTTTTGCTTAACTAATTGTGAACCTAGTCTTTAGTTCCTCTAGAGAATGAGGTGTGCAAGAATGAATACATTTGGTTTTGTTGTTGGGTTTGGTTTTATGGTTTTTGATGTTGCTGTATTTTTTCCCCTTGCAATGATTTTCAGAACACAGATAACAGTGAAGAAAAAAAAGAAGCAGTATAACTACTGTGAATATTTTATAAAATGTCCATCTGAAGCCCCTCAACCTCTGGTAATTAGAGGCCATACCGTGGAGATTGACAGGGTAAATTACCAGTTCATGTTTACACAACAAAACATATGCCCAGTACAATATCCTACACTGATGTTACTGAAACCAGAGTCCGGAAATGTACAGTGGAAACAAGACGTGGTACTTTTCTTGTGCCAACACAAACAGCAATTACAGCACAGTGTGAGAGAAGTCATAAGAAATACTACTGCGTATCAGTAGTTCAACAAAGTCAGCACTTTTGTGTAATTGCAGGGGAAAAGGGCTGAAAAACATTACAGATCTCAGCAAGAAATGGCTCTTTATACTTTTAAACTGATCCTTGATAAAACAATGCCGGGGTCATGAGAAGGCTACTCTGCCAATTTTGCTTCACTGTGGGATCCATTGACATCTGGCTGAGCTGCGGAAGCTGGAAAACTTCTTTAATATTCTCTTGACAGTAAAATGGACATGTGGAAAACATTCTAATCTGTTAATCTTTGGTGCTCCTGAAGAAAAAGCACATTTGGCTTTATACTTTGTGATGATAAATATTAAGTCTCCAGATCTAGCTGTAAATAAGTTAAAAGCATTTGAATGGAGAATGCAGTTCTTATTTTCCAAGTATGAGAGAAGATGGATATGCACCTGTGTCATCCAGATGATGTAATAAATGCCAGGAGGTTTTTTTAAGGGTAGTTTACCATACGTCTTGGCAATCCACTTTTCTTTATGCTGAGTATGTTTTGTCAATGAATATTGGGGAGCAGAATCTCTGAACTTCCTTACATCCTACGTACTAAAATAGAATAAAGTATTATTTCACTCAGGGGATTATGAAAATAGAATTAAGAGAGATTCAGAATAGTAGTTATGTCTGAACAAAAAGTGCAGGTTTTATTTAACAGCATTAACTGTACAAATTATTTTTGGCCTAGACTTTAGTACAGAGTGATAGTGAATGATGAAGATATACATCTATTCAGCTTGAGATAGGATGCACAATTCTTCATTTCTGTTGTGAGATATATCTCCAGAAATGAGAAGAGGAATCTCTCACATTAGAAAATAACTTCCGTGAATATATACTATGTATTGTAAGTATGAAACATATATTGTGTATATTATTATAACATGCAAAAGATACCATGGATTATGGAAAAACTAAACTAGAATTCAAAATTCTGCACATCCTTATAGTACATTTTAAATTAATCTGAACAACTAAAACAATGCATAAAGATAACACTTTTATACACTTAATGAAAGTTAAAGTGATTTCCCAGTTCTAAGTAGCAAATTATATCATTACAACACATGTACCCTCTTGGAAATACGTGACTTCCTTTAGAAAACTTCAAGTGTCTTCTTTTGCAAAATAAGTAGCCTCAGGAATTAACAGAGCTGTTGCTTTCCCGCCCCCCCCCCCCCCCCCCCCCCCCCCAAGATGAAAACTGTAACAACAGTTAAAAAGATGAAAACAGACTTTTGTTCTCTGATACAATCAGGTCCTTTTCTTTCTGCCCACTTATTAATGAATTCTGATATTTCATTGATTGTTATTGAGATCTGCAAGAGGGATCAAATCTGTGAACTCCAACTGCAGGTTAAAACTAATAATAATAATGACACAGTCTTGAAGTCCATGCCCTTGCTCAAGCAAGCTCCCAATGAATAATAATTTCAGTAAAGTAAGAATTAGTCCGATCCACTTTTGTGCGGTTGAGGAGTTTCAAGAGATCTGGGTCTGTGTAAAATGCCAGACTCTTCTAAGAAATTGAACTGTGCTGCTAGGGCTTTATATCTTGCTGTTGCATAAGGAGATTGAAAGTGCAGCAAACTCTGATTGAAAAGTGGAGGGGCAAAGATGAAGTTAGAGAAGGGCTAGATTTCTCAGGGATGTGCACAGAACCCACCACCTTCCAGGTGTTTCTGAAGTAGCTGAAAACGTAAGCTTCAGCAGGATCTTCCATTTATATGTTGCCATGTGTTCGTGAAGCACAGTGCAGTTTGGGTCTCAAATGAGAAAAAAGCCATAGGCAGGAGTTTTGTGGTTCACTGCCTGGGTGTCCCACATTACCCAATAGTTAGGACATTTATTTAGAAGGAAGGTGAAGAAAAAACCCGAGCCCCAGGTAGGATAGTACCACTGCTTGACTAGTGGATGTATTTGTGTTTGGATGCATGTGTGGGGTTTTTTAGCTCCACTGCTGAATCTACTCCATTTCTGAGTCAGCTAAATCTTTCTGGAATGGGTATTGAGAGAGGGGAAAAAAAGTTTGACTCTAGCCTAGCTTGATACCTATTAAATAGGGGAAATGGGAAGGAAGATGTTATAATAGTTACAACAGTAACCTGAGCAACTTTCTGGAAAGCATAGGTACTGACATCAGAGGAAAAGCCTTGGAAGCATGAGATAGGAGTAGTGATCTACTTTAAATTGTAATGTGCAGCAGATCATTTAAGAGGTCGTTACTGCCATCATGTTTGGAATAGTAGCCAAAACCTTCAGCAGACATCCTGGTATGTGGCAGAGACAAGGGAGACTTGGATTGAAGGATATTTACCAACTGCTCCCTCGCTTTGTATATCATTGCATCCAGGAGAAACAAGTGTAGGTCTAGTTGTCAAGGTGTGAGTAGGAACAATACTAAAAGTCACTAATATCTGAAAAGGTCTTTTCACTCTAAATGTGGACGCTCATTATGCAGTTGAGATGGGAAGCACTGGGTGAAGCTGAATTACTTGTGGAAGAAAATGTCCTTGTACCAGAACTAACAGGCATCAATCTTAGTGTCCAACAACTTAAACTGAGGTCTCACCTTTAGTGTGCCTTAGCATTCCTTGGAGAAAGCTACACAGAGGAAGACAGAGAAGAGGCTAACCTTAGCATACGTTTTCAGACACCTGAAGAACCCATTAGAATTCCTGATGTCATGTTGGGGTCCCTCCACCCATGTTGGTCCATTGAGCTTCCCCAGCTTCCACGCTAAGGAGCCAGTGGATGTTTTCAGACTGTGAAGACCACACGTGTTGTATGGGTGATCAGCCCCAGACAAGGAGCTGATACTTCTGTAGAACTCCACAGCACATCTGGCGATGAGCCCCGGGGACGCGCGGGAGGTCCCCATTTTTGCTGAATGGCAGGTGGCTGTGATTTCAGAGATAATATGAGGAATGAAAGTCAAAACAAAGTGGTTTCTGTGGGTGTGTGATGTTCCCAGCTCTAGGGGAGTCAGGTACTGCTGTGTGAGGGCTCTGGCTGAATTGAAGTCAGATGGGATTTTAAATGCTGTTACCATTTTGTTCCTTTAGATACCCTGATGCTGACATACCATAATACTACCGTGGAATGAAAATAGTTCTGCTCTGTTTTCCCAGCTTTTGTATAAATGCCATCATTGCTACAAATTTATTTTATAAAAATAGATGTTTTCTGCAACACACCTATTTTGTTTGCTCACATTGGTGCAACCTAGTGTCCTCTGGCATTTGGTGCTTCATGCTGAAAGTGTTGTGTTTATACAAAGTGAGGGAAATTAGACCTCCAGGAACAGTTTTGGCCACCCAGCTTAAGCCGCGGAGTGAATCAACAGAAACTGGTCTTCCAGTAACTAGGAGGGTTGGGAATTGGCAGAAGCTAACCAGGACTGAACAACAAGATCGAAAGAATTTGTAGTTTCTTTGTTAGGTATAGATACCATTAAAAGGGGTGCCTAAGATAGATGAACTAGGTTATAAGTTCCCTGAAGGTATGAAAAAGTAGCCTTTTCAGATACTGTGATGCTCGGGTCAGATTTGCCATTTTCATTGATGGATTCACATGTTCCACATTTGCCACATGCACTTCAAATACTAGATCAGTGCTTTTCCCTGATTCTCCATAGTAGCACTCTGTCCTTTTTCAATACTGTAACTCACAGTGGAGTGCGCTTTCTGCAGCC
Source organism: Gymnogyps californianus (assembly GCF_018139145.2). Classification (NCBI taxonomy): domain Eukaryota; kingdom Metazoa; phylum Chordata; class Aves; order Accipitriformes; family Cathartidae; genus Gymnogyps; species Gymnogyps californianus. The sequence goes on from NC_059473.1 coordinate 100,941,800, forward strand.
TGCATCTCAAACATTGATTTTTACCTGTGGTTCCATCAATCCATTTTCAGCTGATGTCCCATAATTCAGCCATTATGATAATTCAGCCATTTTATTTTGGTGCTGTACTCTGCTTATCCTCTGTGAACCATCCCTTGCAAAGTGAGTGGATTTTGTTTCTTCATTGGACCTTCACTGTCAGCAGTTCCAAACATGCTTTCTCCAGTCCCAGCAAAATTTTCCTCTCCCAGAGCAGCCCTCAGTAACTTTACCATCAAGTTAAGTAATCTTTTTGTCTTCCCTGTCCATTCAAATCCCTCAGTTTATTTTTTTTCATTTACACTGGCATGTAGCACGTGACAAAAACCTGGTTGTCACCTGGCTGCACGTAGGGCACAGACAACCTGCTGCAGTTGTTGCATCTCTGGACTAGACGGTTCTCTCCCTGCCTGCCCCGACGCTGCCCTTTGCCTTTCCTCTCTAGTTCCCCCTTTCCCTCCAGATCCCAAGATTATTATCTTCTCTGCTCTACCTGTTTAACTGGTCTTCTGACTGTGTCCAAATTTAAATCTATAAAATGAATATCCTGCATTTTTAGATCAGATTATTTCATAAGACATAGCAAGCAGACAAACTGTTAAACTACAAGAGATTTACCTGAGAGCAACAACTTCTGCTGAAGAGTGTCTGGGGCAGTAACTACTTCAAATCAGCAGCAGCTGAACTGGGAAATCTGGCAATGCCCTGGGTTGCTTGGGGAGGGAAGGAAGGGAGACTGGAAAGTCCCTCAGTGCTGTGATGGTCATTGCATCTTCATGGGTTTCGACAAGACCTTGAAATGTGTCTCCTGCTCCCCCTGCAGGTTTTGTGATCCTTAGCAGGGGAGCAGCTCGAATTATGTACAACCCCGAATTAGCAAACCCTCGTGTCTTGTAAATAAAAGAGTGCATGTATTCAAAAAAGGAGCAAAATAAGCCTGCATAGGCAATACTAATAGTGATTTGTGAACATCTTCTTCCCAATATTAATTTCGTTATGGCGTAGGATTTTTATTAGGACTTCCTAAGCTTTTCAAAATCTCAAAACCAGTCTCAGGTTTAATGGCATTGATTCCCCCTAAACATCCATGAACGTTCTCCGAAGAACTGGATCCGCAACACAGCTCTCAGCTGCTTGAGCCCGCCGGTGAGAGGTTTTTTGTGCAGGTGATGCGCTGTCAGCCAGAGACACAAATTTTCCAACTCAAGTTTCAGAGAAATTGCTTCACAGTTCTTGGTTGAGGTTGAGGGAAAGAGCATGGTCAGCTGCTGCTCTCTTGACCCTTGGGCATTTTAGCTACCAGATGGACCAGTTCCTGACAATGAGGTAGAACTTTCCTAAGCTCGTAACTCAGTCCAGACCGTGTGATCTCTTAAAATCAGTATTCCTCCTGTGCCAAATTTGAGAGTGCAAAGCTACAAGAATATCTCCAAGAAGCTCGTGTTAGAATTACTGAATATTAGCATAACAAAGTGTTTTTTCTTCCCCAAAACTTGTTCTCGGAAGTGGCCAACCCCATTTTTCACTAAAACTTTCCAAAACAATCCAGCCTGAGGCAGAGATGAGGCATGGAAAATATAAGCTCCAGCAGTTAAAGGCTGACAAAGTAATAAACAACTGAAAGTAGGGCCTTATGATGGAAAGTGTTAGGGAACTTTAACTCTAGATGTCATTGCCAGCTTTGCTTATAATAAATGTGTCAGTAGCAATATGAAAAGATGTGTGCAATAAGTTAAAGGAATGCTGTATTAACCTATTTTATGCAGCATGTCTGCCCACAAATTGCTTGCATCTCAATATGCTTTGGGAGAAAAGAATTTTTTTTTTTTCCCCCTGAATGTATTAATTTTCTAACTAAATGAACTGGGAAATTATAGCTTTTAATGCAACAGTGACACCCTGTGGTCAGTAGTGATGAAGTTAACTCTGAAAAGTAGTGTTTTGTGATGCATTAATCTTTAGCAAGAGCTGAGAGAAAAAGAAGCAGGAAGGAAATGCAGTTAACTTTCAGGGTTTTCCACAGAGAGGTGTTGTCCCATTTTATTGCCTTATATGTAGAAATTTATACTTCTAATTGTTCACATACTAAAATAATACTTATTTACATACATTTGTTTTATTGAAATAAAGGGGGATGGCAAGCCGTGATTTTAGACAACTTGATAATGTAACTCATGGAAGGGTCTCTGTGGGCATAGCCGCCTTACAAAGCGTTGCTGGCATAGTTATTTATATTTCTATGGTTACCTCTGTCTCTACAGGAGAAGGCATTTTTCCTGATGGCATACCAAGTAGTGGTGGGTAGCAGACCGATGCCAGAGACACAGTAATATGACAGTACCACACCACGCCACGAGTGCCAGCTAGGCACTGACAGGGCTGCAGGATTAAATAGTATTAGTCTTGTGCTGCCTTTTATGTGGACAACCTTTGACCTAACATGTGTAGGTCCTCCTTTTACTTCTTCCTCCCTTCCTTCTCCCTTCCTTGAACAAATGCTGAACTAATACAGTGATTCTTTGTCCTATCTACGTGCACCTATCTTTAAGGTACTGTAGTATTGAACTTCACAATGCTGTGGCCCCTAAACTTTGTGGGACAACAAATCTTTTCCTGTTTAATGCATACCTGGGATCCTTGATATTATGGTTTCAAAATCTCATAGTTTAAAAAAAATCCTAATTTATGAGAGACCTGGTTTATAGCTTAGGATTTATACCTCATGCATCCCTGGAGTCACTGATGCTGACCTTGCCATTTTTAAGAGAGGGACAAAGTTAAACTTTTGTCAGATGAAGCCAGGTTTAAAGATCAGTAAGGAAGGAGACTGACTGTCCCGACAAGAAGTTATGGGGAGGTAGTAAAGCAAACTAAGAAACATGAAGCATTTATTATTCACCAGCAATAATGGTTTCCTGTTAAAACTGGCTGTATGACAAAGGTGATTAATTTAATTCCTTGCTCTCTCATTGGGGAATTAGGAAGTTCGCATGGGACAGGAGCAAAAAGTCTTCTGCCTTCTCTAGAGAGTAACCTAAGGCTAGCCAAAGCTAAAGTTTGGAAGGTGTTCAGGAACCACTGTCAGGAATTTAGTGATTATCAAAACTCTGCAAGTGTCAAAAAAGATTGGAGCACTTAAGTTGTCCTGGAAGCCAAGCCATTGTTCACCCACACACATGTCCATACGTAAGCAGCTCGGTGAGTGCTTGTCTAGGACATATCCTACGAAATAGCTGCAGTGCAACTTCTCATGAATCTCAGGACAATTTAGTGCCTGTCAGGAAGTGACAACGAGACTGTGGCCTTTTTAAAGATCTCATATTGACAGTGAATGTTTTGCAAGCTCAGATTGTTGAAAGGCTGGAAACACTTTATCTCCTATAAAAGCCTGACAAATATTGGATATGTGATGAAGGAAGAGGCCTTGTTTTACACATTATGTCAATTTTTAGCTTTTCTTTTAGAGCCCCTTATGCTTTTAATGGCTGCAAAAGCAAAACAGCTTCATAGCTGCTCAAACTTGCAGAGAAGTTATTTATTAGGTGCTATTTCAGACTCTGTGCTTGGACAGGCTGGGCTGTAATATTAACTTCCAAATTAGTTAGTAGTGCTGCTGAAGGATGTTTTCCAACATCTGTTTTTAGCACTGTTAGAATGGAACTTGGAGTATGGATTATTTAAGGACTTTTTGAATGGGGCCACACTGGAGATGAACTGCAGTGATCCTGCACATGAATGAGAAAACACATTGTATTTGCCCGTACAATATGCAAGGGTAGACAGGTGCAGCTGAGCCTGCTGCTGAAATAGCAGTATGTTGCAGGAGACATCTTATCAGAAGCATTGTGAAGAGAACTTTAAAGGACAATATCTTAAAGGCAGACTCCCGCTCATTGCATATTAAGAGCACTGATCTGAAGACATGTCAGATTTGGAGGTCAGTCAGAGCTGCTGTGTTATATACACCATGTCAAGACCTTGTCTACAACTGGCTGAATGTTAAAATGACAAATCCATCCAGATGCAGATGCAATTATAGAGACATAAACATGTTTATACACTACTTCTGGGAAGTAATGGTTTAAGTGTCCTGTACGAGGATGAAAGCTGCCACACTAAGGATGTTACCAATGTAAAGCTGTGACTAGACTTTCTCCTTTTTCTGTTTAGCCATAATAGTTGATGGTTTAAAATACAGACCAATTATCACTGTCCATCATCTGGAGGTTACTGCTCCCACTGCTTAGCCAGCAGAAGGCATTGGTTTTTATGCTCTTGCATCTACATTAGGCTAAAGTGAGTGAGCTTACTCCAGCTTCCAGTGGAGGTAGTTTGAATTAACTCAGATGAGGCTGCCTGAGAAATGGATGTGCATAGACAAAGATACGTATTTCATGTTACCTTCATGGTGCTGTGGTATCCCATACCCCTCCATGTATTCACAAACACTTTCAACAAACAATAAGAAGCAACATCTACCCCAGTGTTACGAGGCTTGCACTGCAAATGCAGAATTACGGTGGCATCACAAGTGTTTGTACAAGCATATCAAGAAATTAATACGTGTATGTATATCCAATGCCTTTAGAAGACACACCCTTTTAATGCTGGCAGTATATTGTTTCTTGTTTTTTCTCACAGTGAGAGCCCTCTGAAGGACTGGAGCAGGCAACTGATAGTAATACACACCCCACAGGAGGAGGTTCTCCCCAGCTTTAACCTGGCAAACTTTTCTGGCTGTTTCCACCAAATACAATTTAGTTGATATTTTTCCCATTTTTGCACAAGGACAAGCATTTCTTTAGATAATTCACTGGGTTTAGAAAGTGACTGCTTATATGCTACTAAAGCTGTTTCTGAGTCTGTTGATCTTCCCTGGGAGTTTAACAGCCGTGGTGTACCTCAGCACATTATTTGCCTATAGCTTTTACCCCCCTGTAAAAGTTACTGAAAATAAGTACATCAAGAAGAATGCTCTAGCAGTTATGACATAACCTTACAGCTGGGGGAAGACTCCGTGAAAGACACTTTCTTCTACCTTTTCATCTCTGAAACAGTCATTTCTGATGGAAATCTTAAAATCGGACTGAGAGAGCAGGGATGGTAGTGGAATGCATGCTTGTACCATACCAGCATATCTGCATGTTAGTCTCCCTTTTCTCTTCCCCAGACCTTCACCATACCCTAAGTCTTTCCACTAAGAGGCCTTAGGTGTGTTTCTGCAGGGACACTTGCAAGCCTGAAAGCTGCCACTGTGGAGCTTGAGGCAATGACTTCCAGAGTAAATGTATGAATCTTAGCAGCTAGTGCAAAAAGAGACAGAATTTCCAGTTGAAAGCTATCATAAACACATATCCTCTGTGTATTGGACACAGATGTGTTGTATAACACATTTTCTGACCAGTGGGTTACACAAACAAAAGTGTGTGACAAGTGACTGAAATGTGAAACGTACTTTGGTGATTCATTCCATAATTCACAGATTAGTGTACTTTAAAGTACAATATCCCTTCTTAGAGAGTCTCATTGTGTGAGCAATATTAAACAGTACTGTCTTGCCTGTCACAGTTATGCACCTCGACTCCTTTGAGGTCTTTATTACAGGCTTTGAGCAGCTACCTAGCTCAAGATAACGTTCCCTATCTGAGAATAGGACCTGGGACAACACTTCATTGGATTACTCTTTATTATTGCCCTCCAGAAATGTTGGAACTTCAAAGAGCCTGTAAGGCCAATGATAAAACTATGGAAAGCACTGTTAAAACTAGAAGCAAATACAACAATACATTAGGGAAGTTTATTTCAGAACTAAAAAACCCCACTGATGAGTATATTCGGAAAGGGGACTTAGCAACTGCAACTTGTAGGACATCATCTTTTGCCTACCTTGCCAGCTAGCTGTATGCGTGGCTGTGAAAGAGAAGCTCAGGCTCCCAGCTTAGCCTGCCAGGACAGGTAGGTCCCTCAGAAGGAGAGCAACAGAAATCAGCTTGCTGTGCAGTCAGGCCTCTCAGCTGATCTTACAGACTTGCAAATGTGAGTAACAGGCATGGTTTAACCTCTGAATCTCTCTGGACCCAAAGTCAGAGTTGGAGTATTGAAAACTTATCTCTGCACAGGAACTCCTGTCCTGAATTTGAGCTGTGACTGCACCCTGATTCAGTCTGCCTGACTTCTTCTAAACTTCTGGTGTACGTGGTGTATGTCTGCCTAAATTAGCCCTAGGGGGAGGAGAACCCTCTAGTGTGCTTAAGGTAGAGAGAAGCTGGTGTCTTTGAAGCTCTGATAACCTCTCTGCCTAATATCATTGCCTGCCTCTAATTATCTCTAGAGCCTAAATACCTCCAAAGGCATCTAATCTTCAAGGGGAGGTCTGAAGAGCTTTCTCTAACAAGGGAGACCCGGTGTCCTGGATCACATACCTAACATGTTAAAACAGAAAAAAATGTTTCCCAATTTCAGCTTATTTTAAAATCTAATCACAGAAAGAAGAGGGTGCAAGAGCTCACTAAACAAGTCAGTGGAAATCACAGGCTCGGTTCCTTTCCCTCCCTGACCAATCTCCCAGGGAAGGCTTTATCCCATAGGAAATTTAATATTATCTGTTGGGCAGAGTTGGTAACTGGTTTACTATTCTTTATCATGAACATGCTAAGAGAGGATCAGGAGAGAGAAGGAGCTTGGATGCAGTAGGAAGAAAATAAAAATCAGAGAATTATGAATTTATGACAGCTGGCTGTTTTTTCAAGTCTTAATTTAAATGAGAAAGCTTAACACTGTGCATCAAGTACTCCCTTAAAAAATATTCAAAGATTGGAACCTATACATATGGAGAACTTCCATGATATCCAAGCTATTCAGTTATTCCAAGCATCTTAAAAACGAGGCTTTTGAATGCTGCTCCAGGACTGTGCTAGGGTGTGAAATTTGCTATTTTGGGGGTTGCGTTTTCTTCTAGACTGGTGAATACGATAAACAATGGGTCAGACTCACCAGGGTAAAGCTCTTTAAACTTTTATTTCCAGTTGATTTAAACTCATGAACTCTTCAAAAGATCCGCCAAAATTTAATTCTTCCTTACATTGTGGTGTTCAGTTTGGGTGTGTTGTAGTTTAACCCCAGCTGGCAACTAAGCACCGCACAGCCGCTCGCTCACTCCCCCCGGTGGGATGGGGGAGAGAATCAGAAGAGCAAAAGTGAGAAAACTCATGGGTTGAGATAAAGACAGTTTAATAGGTAAAGCAAAAGCCGTGCATGCAAGCAAAGCAAAACAAGGAATTCATTCACTACTTCCCATCGGCAGGCCATGGGTTCAGCCATCTCCAGGAAAGCAGGGCTCCATCACGCATAATGGTTGCTTGGGAAGACAAACACCATCACTCCAAATGTCCCCCTCTTCCTTCTTCTTCCCCCATCTTTATATGCTGAGCATGATGTCATATGGTATGGAATATCCCTTTGGTCAGTCGGGGTCAGCTGTCCCGGCTGTGTCCCCTCCCAACTTCTTGTGCACCCCCAGCCTCCTCGCTGGTGGGGTGGTGTGAGAAGCAGAAAAGGCCTTGACTCTGTGTAAGCACTGCTCAGCAGTAACGAAAACATCCCTGTATTATCAATACTGTTTTCAGCACAAATCCAAAACATAGGCCCATACCAGCTACTATGAAGAAAATTAACTCTATCCCAGCCAAAACCAGCACAGGGTGAAAATACCTTGTAGTCTTCCTCTAAAACAAGAACAAAAAAATTTACATGGTGGATTCGTGATCTCTAATGAAGAGGGAAGAAAAGAAAATGAGAAGAGAGAAAATGCTAGGAGGGAAGTTGTTTGTGGAAGAATAGCCATTAATATAAAACACATTTTAGAGGGCAAATGTCCCAAAATCTTTTGGATGACACATAAATCAGATGCTAATATCAAAACTTCCAACTTGCAAAGACTTATACATACATTTAAAATTACACATTTGAATAAACGCATTGGTTGTGTTTGGTTGCATGTAAGCCTTTGCAGGAGTAGATGCAGGCTACTTAAAAACAACATGTAGAGAGATAAAGAGAGAAAAGACATAAAACTCTGTTTGGCTCTAAAACAGCAATCACCTTATCTGCCAAAATCACGTGTAATGGACCGTTACTTCTCTGTTCCACATCCTGTGTTTGAAGAGTCTTACCTTATAAAGATGTCAGGACTAATGCCGTTATAAGGAATTTCCTCCAAGAAACACATCCATTTGTGGGGAAATGTGTATTTTATCCATGGTAACTAATATGTATAGCTTGCTATTTATGAATAATTATAAGTCATACTCTGTGCTGATGCTGCATTTTTGTGTTATCTTCCAGATGGGAGTTGCTGTAGTGGATTCATCGGTTGCAGGACTGGGTGGTTGTCCCTATGCAAGAGGTGCTACTGGAAATGTAGCCACAGAGGATGTGATATACATGCTTAATGGTCTGGGGATCAATACAGTAAGATATTTTTACTTTCTACTTAAGACTTTAAGGAAAACAAAAATATTTTTCTAGGAAACCTATGATACATACCTGACAATTAATTGTGCTGTACAATGAAATATTGGGAGCAAATAGTAGCTTTTGCAAACTCAATGCTTTAACATGGCTTGACACATAACATGAATGATGTTGTCTTCACTAGCAATTTAGAGTAGAACTGGTTTGCATATTTGACAGGAATTTGAATAACCCCTGCTCTCCGTATCTGGAGCTATGAGGAGCTCAGTAGCAACTGCTTTGAGTCATTGCTCTGCCTCAGTAACCACAAAAAAATCACTACTCTAGACATTGCCCCAGAAGTCTGATCAGCTCTACGGTGGAAAGAGTGAGTGGACCTCAGCTTTTTTCATGGAGCTTTGGATTTGGTTCATAGTGCTTATTAATTTGTTGTCAATTTTTCTGGCTTCAAAGTAGAAAAAAATTGTAGTGTTTGGAGCCCAAGCACAGGACATTGCTATTTCTCAGGTATCCACTTAATATATTTCAAAATTCTACAAAATCTGTTACTGGCTAGCAGGCTTCACAGTCATTTTTATTTCCAGCCCTGTTCTTGGAGGAGAGGGCAAAGCAGCTTATCTGCACTGAGCTGCACTTTAATGAACCTTACCAGTGAGCATCCGCACTTGAAGAGCACACATTTAGTATCCCTAGCTTGGCTGACATGTTAATTATTCTGTATTCCTGGGAACCAAGTAGTGCTGCCTTCTTCAAAGAATGTGCTCTTTGGTCTTCCTGTTGGTCATCATTGTTCTGGAAATGTGGCATAATGAGTTTGTTCTAACTCAAGCAATACAATGACTTTAACTTAGACATAGACTTTGAGACTCAAGCTCAAAGGAGAACATATAAAGAGCTGCCAAAACTGCAACGTGTGTGGTTTGTATTTAAACTGCTGCAGAAAGAAATTGAAAGGCCTGATGTCTGAAATACAAAGATCTGAGTTATTGGGGAGCTTATCACTTGTCTGTAGGTTGCAGTTCAGTGTGGCATACATGCCAACGGAGTTCCTTGACGTAAAAGGATCATGGAACTTTTTTCTGAATTGTACATCCCCTGAGCACTGTTCAAGCATATTCAGTACCTTACAGAGTTCACTGTAATGTTTATCTGCTTTCATGTGCTTTGTAGGGAGTTCTGTGTAGATGTCAGATACCTGTTTAGAAAAGGTTTGATCACAAGTGTCCATTGTACAAGTGGGCTCTGTTTTGAACTGTTCATATGTGCTTTGGGATAGCTTTTTTCATGAAGAAGGTGTTTATTCTTTTGAAACAACACTGTTCTTTGGAATAAGGAGGAGAAATCATGCATTTCACTTTGCATTGCTGTGCACCTTAGACTTAGGCTTTCAGTGTAGTCTTTTCTTGGGCAAAATACCCATTGACTTTTCCAACTGACTCATAGCAAAAGGAATTGATTAAATAAAAATATCCTGGTTAAATGAAATATACTTTGTTCCAGGCTTCTTGATAAGATTTATTAATTTGTTAATGATCTGGTGTCCAAGCAGGAACCCAGGTTGTCCTAAAGGTTGATACCAAATCCCATCGAGATAAGAATCTCACCATCACACACTTAGTTCTCCTTTTGCTTTTTTATTTTTAGATTGTGCAATAGCAAAACACAAGGCTTTGCTTCTTGACCCTTTTCTGACCCATTAAGAAAAAGAGTGGTTTACTGGATGAGAGACATGGAGCCTCAAAATTATTACCTTAATATATGAGCTTTGGTCTTTGCAGGGTTGGTTGTTTTTGGTACCATGGCCAATTCTGTAAAATCATTATTGCAGAAACCTATTAATATGTCCCTTTTTGTGTAATGGCACAAAATGAAATTATAATTACTAATGCTGTCCATTTGCAAGGAGCGCTTTCTCATGTTCCTCCCAGCTATGCACTAAAGCTTTCATTTTGTTGACTGAAGTCACTTAAAATGTCCACCAAAGGGTGGACAGTATTTAAGTGTACATTATTGAGTTCAGATTAACTAGATATATCAAAATAATAATTGATGCTTGTTCTATGCTGTTCTTCAGAACACGTAACCAAGAAGTGATGCATGAAACTAATCTCCGGCAGGCTAAATGTGAAATAATTTTCTAGCAGAGCCTGTCTACAAAGAGATTTATTGGTTGTACCATGGTAATGGATAGATAATTATGTCATAGATCATTAATGCTTATGAAACTGTGTAGGGAGACATGTACTTTCTATAAAGACAGTTTCTATATGGTTCATATGTAATTACAGTAATAGGACTTGTGCTTATGATGCCTTCAAAGTGCTTGGCAAACAATAAGCCTTTCTGAGAAGCAACTAAGTACTGTTAGCCTCACATTACTGACACCGAAACCGAAGTACAGAGAGATAATAGTCTTGGCATTTATGAATGCTGAATGAGAACTGATTAATTTAAGTCAATGGGAGTTAAAGGACTGCCTTCTGGCAGAAGCTTTTCTGACTTCAGGAACTTACCCAAGTTCATAGATACTACTGGAGGTACTTGTCTTTGTGTTTCATGGTTTCATTCCTTGGTGTCAAGGAATAATTCTGGATATATGGAGTGGTTACCAAGTACACTGAAGTACATTTCTGAGTATCTAGCTGAAGACATATTATTTTGACTCAACAGCCTTACAAACACCTGTCACTACTCTTGTCCCATCCCCATCTGTGAGTCATGCTTGTGAATGCTGGGTTTTGTGCCCTCATGGTAATCCTCTTTGGTTCACAACACTTACATGAGAAAGACAATTTAAAAGGCAGAGATGCTTGTATTCCATTTAATGAATGTGAACTGTGAACATATGTTTCTTATCAACACATATCACATTGGTCAGTGTTACAGTGCTGAAAATGTGAATTTTGCGTAGTTTGGGATTTTTATTTTGCCATCTTCCATAATCGAACTACCAAGTATGTCTATGGTGGCATGTTTCTCATTTCTTCCTAGTAAAAAAGCACAGATGCTCTAAGAATTTTTTAGATTACGTTATGTGCAATAGCACTCTACAAACTAAACCTAAGTAATGACCAATAAAGGCTAAACAGAATAAGCTGAAATCACCCTTGTTATAACTATATTAAAATGAGACAGTTGTAAAAGGATGTCTTTGAACGACATGTTTTAGATGGTGCTAAATACTAGAGCTGATTGGAAACTTTGAAGCATTTTTTTTTCAAATTGAAAAGGTTTTTGATTACATTTCTGTGAAGTAATTTCTATTCTCATTAAGATTTTTAGCCAATTCCAAGAATGAAGAAGGCAAAGCTTACCATAGAACATGGAAATAAGTGCTAGATCCAATTAAAGGATTAAGCATGTAAATCAGGTCTTGGTCTGAACTTTAGTGCATAAATCCGTAAGTGTTATGAAAGTGTTTTTCTGGTGCAACACATCTTGTAGTCTTTAATGTTGAGTGACACACTTCCCCGAGTTTTATGTGACTGCTTAGTGCATTGGTAGTTCGAAGTCCCCTTTTGCATCCCTTCTACAGGAACTTTACTGGCTTCTAAATTCCAATCTTTGGAGCAAGTACTTACATCACTTATACGATCTAACTCTAAAACTTTTACTATACATGAGTAATCCAGGAGATTAATAATGAAGTTTTTTTTTTCCTTTTTAATCAGTGATCTGATTCCATTTTAGCAATCAAGCAGTACCAGCCGAAACCAGGGTAGCGGCTTATGTTAGTTAAAAACCAGTTGGGTGCTCAAGGAACATTTTTTTAGCATGGGCAGATCAAGCAGCTGCAATTTTTTGCCCAGTTGTGCTAGCAATGTAAATTGTAATTTTGCATTGAAATGAACTTCTTCAAGAAGATTATATTTATTCAAGAGAATGCAGGATCCCATTTCTCACTGAACTCAGTTGCCAATACAAGTGTGTTTCCTCCATTTTCCTGAGCTGCAAATGGGATACTTATAAGCATGAAGTTTCTTAGTGTTGGGTGATAAATAAGTACAGCACATATGTACACACTATATTTTTCTTCCAACTTCTTCTAGTTGTTATTCCAGTTCTTTATTCCAGATTCTTTTGAGTTTGGAAGATATTACTCGAGTATTTGGTCCAGTGCTGTTAGGATAAGAAATCACTCTCAAAGTGGTAGAACCTTCGAAACAACTGGAAGCTGTGGTTATTGTGTAAGTCACTGTAACTCTACTGATCTCCATTACCGACCTATGACATGAATCAGGCCGTTTGTTTGCAAAAATTAGACCCTGGAGCAAAATAACTTGGAGTTTAAGCATTTTCAACATGTGCATTTATTATTCTTAACATTTTTAACCTCTTTTTTAGGGAGTAAATCTTTATACAGTGATGGAAGCTGGAAACTTCATCTGCACAGCTTTGAACAAGAAAACAAACTCAAAGGTTGCACAAGCTTCCTTCAATACTGGAACTATCAATTAACTGGATTTTTTTTGTTAATTACAGCTTAAATAAAGCTTAATTACATTTGTCATCTGCCTTGACCAAGGACATTTATATCAAGAAAACAAATATAAGAAAACCATTTCAGCAAAGAACCAAAATGGAACCTATATATAACTTTTTATTATGGGAAGAGTTATTGTACTGTACTGTCTTGTCAAGAATTGTCTGATTTGTAAGAAATAAATGACTGTAGTACAGAACCCTGTGCTTGGTACTTGTACAGATGAGAAAAATGTATAAATACCAGGACATTCTACCATGTTTTAAATTGAATTTTAGTTCTTTTCAGGAAAACTGGCTAGAAGCAGTGAATACATAGTTAATTTTTAATCAAGATGACTTCTAGAACAGTACAAATATTTGCAGTAGTTTATGAGATCCCACACTGTGTGTGGCCATTCTATTATGTGTTTTATTTAACTGAATCTTTTCATTTGTCAAGTCAGTTGTGTTATGAACATGGAGCCAAATCTGAATTCACCATAAGAATTTTTTAGCAATAGCGCTTTTTTATTTTTGTTTTGTTTAACATCTGTTAAGTTATGGATGACTTTATCTTGTTCCAAGACTTTGTGGTGAATGGCAGTCTGCCAGATCCTCCAAATCTAATGCAAATTTCCTTATTTGTTACATATGTTAAATTTGTTGTAGTTGCTTTTTTTCATCAACTGTATTAAAACCTAATTAGATGAAGCAATTAAAAATTGGCAAGGCTTTCAACTGTCATTCAGAGTAGTAGTAGTGTAGAAGGGGCTAAATTTTTGTCCAAGGTCTCATCGAACAATTTGATTTTTTATTCTATAGTCTATGAATTGACGTTCTCACTTATAAGTCACAAGTTTTTGAGGATAATAATATTCTGCTGGACTAGCTTACACGAAGGGAACCACTTACTTACAATTTTTCTCTGTGCTGTACCGATAGTGATACTGTTCTTTTAAATGTCTTAGTTCAGCAAGATGCCAGTGAACTGCATTGTCATTTTTAGATCAATAATGGACAAATTCAAAGAAGGGCCTTATCCTATCTATAAACTGTTCAAATGTGCCATGAAAATATTGTCACTTTTTCATCAGTACTGTTATTGGTTGTTTGTGTAGGATCCTTCTGTAATTCTCTGTGTACTTAACCTTGATCTATATTTTTTCTGAACATAGCCTGTTAACAGGAAAATCTAAAACCCTGGACTATGATCTTTTTCCATATTCTCTGTTTTCCTCCAAAATATGAAAGGTTGGGAAAAGGTAAGATGAAAGTAAGTGAAAGATAACATGTAAAGAAGGAAAAGGCTGAATCATTTTTGTCTGGAACTCAACTCTGCCAAGTTACAGCTAAGTCTCAGTTTGCCTTTGAAATTCCAAAGTGAACTTTTTCTGAGATCTTTTAGCCAGTATTGTAGTTTAGAATTGGCACAGCTTAAGAAAGCCAAACTTTGCATGCCATGTAACTCAAAGCTATAAATTTGATATAAAACCTCCAGCCTGTTTATGCTGTAAATGATAGTCAAAACTAATATAAACTGTATTGTTTCACTCTTCTCATGGTAAGAGTCAAAGAATAAGCAAAGAAGTGTGTTCAGGTGAGGCAGGAAATGTCTTGCCTATCAATCCAAAATACTAAATTGCACCCCTTCCTGTGGTACCTACTAAGACTTTCACGTACCCTTAAAGATGTAAACACCCTGATTTGCTTGACCTGCTCTGGATGTGTAGCTGGATCACCACAGAAAATGCTCTGTCCTCATTTCCCCATGTTCCAGCTGTGGCTTTGTTATTTAGCAGCCACTATGGCTCATATATCAAAACATGAACTTTAATAAAACCAGGTCTTGAACCATTCACAGGCTTAAAAATTCTGTAATGGATTAGATCCAATGAAGAAGTGAGGAATCTGCAGCAGTACTTAGGCTGTACTTAGTCTGATAATTAGTAGTTAAGCCGAAATGAGGTGCCAGAATTGACATTCTAAAGACTCCCTAATTCAGGTGCCATTTACACCTGAAGGTGACTAACCACACTGTAATACTTTCCTCTTTAGCTTGTTTCTGTGCAGGCACAGAATTAGCTCATTTTGAACTGAAGTATGCAGTTCTCATGTAGGGCCTGATGAATTTTCTTCCACCCAAGATCCTGTGAGCATGTTTAACCGACATAAGCAAGATTGAGCTTGTCAAAGAATGGAAGTGAAGTCACTCCTTGAAAAAAAAGCAATTGTGATGCAAACCACCTTTTAAATATTAGCCTGAATCTTGGACTAAACAACTGACCTGAGATTAGCTTGCTGCTCAGCCTGGGGAGATTCAAATGCACATTTTTTGGCATCCTAATCAATGGATCTAACCATGCAGCTATATACAGAACTGAAAAAGAACGCACTTTCTAGTAAATCTGGATGAAGTTGCACCACTGGGTAGGATGGAATTCAAAATTCCTGAGACCAGAAAGATCACAAGAAAAAAATGTCTCTGCAACAGATAAGAGTTTTTTTCCTTGAAGATGGTGGTGAGGGCTTTAACTATAGGCCAAGTTAGGAACTGAACTGATACTGTCCACTTTTTTGGTAAGTATACTAACTACTTCTTAGATAAAAGTGAGTGGTTTCACTACTACCACAACTTTTGCGTTAAATAAAATACCTATGTAGAACATAGACTATAGAATAAAAGAGCTAGCTCTGCTCAGTTCTTTGGGAGTTCTAGACATCTATGTTCCTAACTACCATGGATTGCTAACTTTGGCGCTAGGAGACCCTTACCCTCCGGAGGAGTTTTCAGATGTGCCTCTGTGCATAAGTGCATCCTAGGCTTCTCAGCATCTGGGCTGTCCAGTTTGCAATTCTAAGGCTCTTAACTCTCCCTATGCACTCAAACAGGGTACCTATGAAATCATGGGGATGAACAACCTAAAATGCCTCGGTTCTTTATTGGGTCTGCTTTAGAAACTACTTGGGAGCTTGTGGAGAGCCTTAAATGCAGGTCTGTTATTCTATAATGATGTGAGCATTGGAAAAGATGAGCAGTCACATCTGGAGCCTGTTCTTTACCTGCACGTTCAGCTTCAACCACATAGTGAGTTATAGTAATCCAGGGTGGAGGTCACAGACAAATAGATTGTCAGGATCGTTACAAGAGAGGAAGAAACATAGAGCCAGATTAAAAAAACCCCAGCGTTTATGTGCCAAAAATGTCACCTGGGATGAATTTAGGCCTGTGGGTCCAGGTGAGCAATCACCATAAAATCCTTCTTTACTTGTAGTGTGTCTGAGAATCCTGAGACATCTCATGTTCTTGCTACTAAAATCTGTTAGGCACATAAAATGCTGCTGCTCTGCTTTCCTGGGCTGGCATCATTTTGACTGTGCGGAGCATTCTAACGCCTAATCTTTGGCTTCACAAAATAGGCATATGTTGCCCTTAAGAACAAGGGCTAATCCAGTAGCTATGCTGTGAGCATGCATCACTCACGTAGGCAGCATTGAATTCAGCACATAATAAAGCAGTTGAGACTACATCCCTTCAAAAACATGGCAAGTCCTGGGATGGTGCTACTGCTCTCCAGTGCTTCTGACTTTCTAAATCTTTATGCTTATATTCAGAGTGACCCATCGCTAGTGGTGCCTGCTCTTTTAGTCCCTGTCAGTGTCCCCCACTGAGTACATTGCTGTCACTTCACCCTGAAGTAATCCTCTGGCTGCAGAAGGTTTGCATCCAGGTGTTTGGCTTCCATATGCAGGTGTTCTTATTACTATGTCATTATAAAAACTATATATATATATATTTGTTGAAAGGTATCAAGAAAAAGCAACAGAGTGCTGAATATCATGATCACACTGTTGGAATGTGGGGACATGCTGTCTCCTTGTCTGTTTTGCTGATGGTCGTCTGTAAATGCTGAAAAGGGGATAGCATAAACTCTGAGAGCATGCAGGAGAGAAGTAGTTACTGACTGCCCTCACCAAGTCTCACTGGAGACAAATTAGATGTACCAAGTTATTTACTTCTATGCTTTGGAGACTTTCTTCTGTAGCTCACTGTATCAAAGTCACTGGAGAGATCTCACAGAACAACATGGAGATCATCTTACTTTTGCCAGGCCCATGGATTATGTAAACTAGAGTTCCCAGGGCAGTCTTTGGCCTGTGCCCTGGTCTGAACTTGTGAAGGTTCAACAGCTGACCAATGTCATATTGCTGGAATTTTCTTTAATGCTTTCACAGTATTTTTTTCTTTTTGCCATGTTGTTGGCAATAGCTAGGAAGTCAAATACTGGCTTCTTTGGCTGGTCAAGATACTATGTTGTTCTAAAGGCATGACTGATGTGCTTTTTGGAGGAGAAGTTGATCAGTTCCATTAGTAATGGGCATAATTGTTCTTCAGTGCCTTTCACAAGACAGCAACGACATGAATCCTGTACATGGATAGTGCTAATGTCTTCCAGCAGCAGCTTGCTTTGTAGTTTAAGCTTTTATGTATTAGGGCAACTCGGCTCTGGACCCGCACTTTAATGTTTCATTTTCATGTATAAACAGAGTTTATGTAAATAAGAAGTGAATATTCTGGTCTTGTGAATAAGTCCAGAGAGGCTTTGGCTAATTTTCCTTTCTTAATAGCATCATTTAAGTTCATAAAACTTTTATTATTGTAATAAGGAGTCACAAATATGAAGACTGCAAGTCTGTGAGGTAAAATTCCTATGTTTGGGATCAGTGCTGTTGAAATGAAATAATACTTGTCCAAAGAGTTAGTGTGAATGTGTAAGATCTGCCTATTTTTTCAGAGTTATTTTTAAGGGGTAGAAATATTGCTTAGTTACTGTGATACCTGAAAATGAGTATTCTCTGCCACTGAATTTTTCTATGATTTCTCAGACTGCTTTAAGTTCTCTTTATTGATTGTGAAATGTCTAGAGAACTGACTAAACAGAAGAATCAGTCTGGAGAAGTGAATGAAAGACACTTGCTTTCCAGTTCTTGACTTGCTGATCAATGCTTTTCTTTTGTTATGTTATACTTTTGAAGATTATTTTTCTCTGCAGTCCTGCTCTAATGCAGTGTTGATCTTCATTGCTGCAATAACACAGCAGGCAGAAGGACTACAGCCAAAGTCAACTTAGTCCTTTGAAACCGATGTCAAAGAGATGATATGTTTGTTAAGGAATTGTCATGTACCCTCTTGGTTAAATGCATTTGTGATTTTGCAATATGTGGTGTTAAAGCTGAAATAAAATCTATCTCAGTGTTTATTGAAACTGATATGTATTACACCAGATTCAGCAGCTCTGACTAACCGGCTCACACGTAGGCCTCAGCAAATATAAGCTGTCACTCTGACATGTACGCCTGTGTTGACTTTGTTACCTCGTAATCCATTTGGAGTGCATTTTCTTAGGATTACCTTTTTATCAGTTGCTCCTGTGTGCTTTTATAGCTGACAAATCTCTTCTAAGTTACTAGGGAAACATTTCTTCCCTCCATTAACTAAACATTAAAAGCTACAGCCAGGAATGGAGGTAGGAGTCGAAAAATTCAATGAGGCATTATCTAACTTCAGATGTTCAACTGCAGAGTAGAAATCTGTGCCCTCTAAGTGATGTCTAAGACCCCCTACACACTTCATGGGAGACTGAATGACTTCAGCATGTGGTCTGAAACATCAGCGTGTTGATCAGGGAACTTTCTTGGAAAAGTCAACAGTAAAATTCCCTACTCCATGCTACCATTGAAGTGCCTCAACATGAGCTGCAGTTAGTTATCTTCACCAGCTTGAATCCAACAGTTAGTATTTTCCCTGGTGGAAAGGCACACACAGTAATTTTTTTGAAAGAACTGAATGGTGCTCACTCTTTTAAGGCACCATCTTGGGGATGGTGTTGGTGCTGCTTCCATCCATCTTCTGTGTTACTAGCTTGATCTGACATCTAGCTCAGAGTACCAGGATGCGATTCCCACAACAGCCTGAAAAGGCTGAGTCCACGCCTGCCTCTCCAAGCAGCCCATTCTCTCACCTCACAAACAGGTGAGACGGCTGAGGAAAATCTTCCTTTTGAAGAATTCAAGATTCACTATGGCAAGACAGGAGAAGTGGAGACTTGGACTTTACAGCCTTGTAGCTTCAATACTGCATATGGAACAGCTAGTCCTGCGTACTTGTCTCAAAAACTCTTTACACATTTAATTTGAAACAATCTTTAGATAAACTGCATAAACAATCTTGAAAGAAAAAACTGGAACCCAGTATTCCCCCTTTCAAATGAGAATGCTGTAAGACTAAAATTTATGCTTTCTCCTTCTAGCCTAATCAGTCTTCATTTCTTCACTTTGTGATGTCCTAGCTCCAATGGAAGGGGGATGAACGCCATGTCCTTACCCAAAATGGCCTATGCCCTTGGAATCCCAGGTCATCAATGAGACTTTCCTCAGCTGGGAATTAGGTGCAGATGTCTCGCTCCAGGGGAAAAGATTTTCATGATGAAGCTCTTACAAAGATACCACTTCTTCTTCCATCACGGAACTGTTCATGAAGCGGTTAGAGTCTAATCATGATCACTTGAATACAAATCATCCCAGCAGAAATTCCTTTATTTAATAATTAATGCCTAGATACAATTTACAGAATTCAGTGTCACTAGGAAATATAAATCAAAGGAATACATTTTATATGTATAATGGAGGAAATGTACTTTTCCATTAAGCATTAAAGTCAGCTCTAATGAAGAGAGCCTGTAAAATTACAGCAGCAACACAATAGCCACTAAATATCTTGCTGTCTTTCAGAGTAACTCACATACCCTCAGTTTCAAATACATTTTACACACTTGTGTGTGTGAGTGTGTGTGTGTGTCTAAGCACATGTATGAGTAGAGTTCCTCGTATCTAAATGTAAGATAATTAGAAAACAAAAAGTTCATAAGACAGAAAGTTACAAGAGATGTTTTTATGATTAAGGTTTAGTTAAATCTGAATATAAATGGATCTCTTCAAATTTTGTGACAGAGGGTTCAGCATTGCATCGTTGTTTTTTGAAGTCAGACCGAAATCCAACACAGGGTTCACTTCATATGTATATTTCCTATAGAAAGAAATGTTTTTATCCAACGCTGATGGGAACATATTCTCAACAGTATTTTCAGTTTGAACTTTTTCCTCTTCACAGTTTTAAAATGAAGAATATTAATATACTACTTTCAAAATACCTACATGATGGGATGTAAACTAAATGCTGTGAATTGCTGGACTGATGAAGGAGATTGTTTTGATTAACAAACTAACCATCTTTGCACTTTTCTGTTGTATTTTTGTCCAAAGGCTGATTTAGTAATGAGATAGCATTTGATTACAAAACAAGAAGGAATTTTTGGTTTTATGCAGATCCTAAATAAAGAGAAAATGCATGTAATAATTGTTAAAAATTTCTAAAACTCTCCCCAATACAATTTTGCACCCCGAAGATTTTGCTCTCACACTAAATCATTTCACAAGCTACCAAAGCCAGAAGCAAAAGTCACATTGAAGAGTAGAGATTCCTGCTCTTCTGATCACATCATAAATTTCTAGCCCTAGATCTGAATCGGTCATGGTCAAAACTGGAGCTGAATTCAGTGGAACCAGTATTTCATTCCTGATACTGTTTGTTGTGTGAGTTACATTTAGTGGGAATTCAGACAAAATTCAAATTAATCAAATTCAAAATAAAATCAGTTCATCAGATGCTATCATAACAGGACAATACATATGTTACTCATGGTAACAGTTGTATGCGAAATGACAGTCCATTATCCTGTGCTGACCGGAACCAGATCATTACAAAGACATAACAAAGACAACTAATTGCTAGTAAACAGAAAGCTAAATCTAGCAAAACAACTCAGCTACAGGGAGAAATCCAGAACTCATAGCCAGAAAGTGGGATCCAGAGTGGTGTGTTAGGGACCATGACTCCCAGTACAGTGCACGGGGAGAGTTAGGCACTTCGGGTGTTGCCTAGAGACAATGAATAGGAAACACAGATGATGAGATGGGTCGTAACTTGTCTCTCGAGAAGTAAGCACTTCAGCTCCAAGCAAGTGGCTCTCTCCAGTGGGCATTCAGACCACAAAAAGCTTTCTAAAATTACTGTATTCAAATTGGCAAGGCTCACTCTTTTCTTTTTGAAGCGTATTGGAGGAGAAAGAAAAAACAGTTTCAGCAACAACATACTGGGGTCAAAACATTAGCCCGGATAGTCAAGAGTTTAATTCCTCTTCGTACTGAAAGGGGTTGTAATCCTGATCTCCTCCTAGCCCACAAGTGCTCCACCATCAAACTACAGGCAGCCTACCTGTGACTGCTGCCGTACAAATATCGCATAAGGTACTTGGTACCTGGGAACCCAGTGTACAAAACTACCACATATGTACTTTTTAACAGCTCTGTAAAATGTTTCTGAGTGGATTTTTTTCCTTTCCGCCAGATGAGTTCAGATCAGAAGGGTGGGTTTCAAAGATTGCCCCTGCTAGGCAGATTCATGCTGATACAGCATTTATACCATTGTCATGTGCATCTAAAGATGTAGGAAATGTGCAGCTCAGGACAGCTCTGTGAATCTATGCAAATGAGAGAGAGTACAGTTCTATTTTTTTTTTAGCTTGTGAAAGGTTTAATATGTGTTAATAAATATAAAAATCTTTTGTGTGCTCAACTACAAAATTCCATAATTTATAGTAGGCTTTCTAATATATATTTTATTATCGCATATGTACAACAGGCTGGCTTTCAAGAATAGCCTTAAAAAGCATAAGCAACAGAGTAGTTCATCTGTGACTTTTATAATGGACCATAAATGTTTCAGAAGAATGGTCTGGCGAGGGACTTCTTGACTCATGTTTTGTTCTGCAGGCTCTGAAAACAAAGAATGTGCATGTATTTAACAATAAACTATACAGCTTTTGGTTTGAACTTTGGCTTAATTGAAATCAGTGGCAAAATTCCCCTCTTTTTATGATGAACACTGTGGTATAAAATAATTCCCTTCACCATTATTGATGTACTGTTCTTTCTTCCATCCCCTGTATTCTTTAAATCTGAGTTTTATTTATATGCTGATATTCCTGTAACTGCAAACCTAAAGAGAAAGCCTCTGTTCCCATATATCCTTGACTTGCCTTTTGCATTTTTCTGCATGATTCCTCTTTGATCTGCCTCTGAATTTAATAATGAAATTTGACTCAATATCCCTCCCACTATATATAGCTCCTGCTACATCATGTTCTGTTACCTATCATCTGACAGTGTAATTCTTGAAATCTGGCCATTTAATTTGGTCCAAGAAAATGTATCATTTAAGAAAAGGCCATGTTCATTTAACTAAGTGAATGCACATTTCTGTTTTCTTACCAAGCGTTGCTGTATGGGCAGCTTCTCATACGGTGTGGGGGGGAATGTTTACAGAATCCTATCAGCAAAAATGGCGTTTGGCAAGAATATTAACTACAATAGCAGCATTCACGGTTCAGTTTCTAAATATGTTATAATGCTGAATATTCTCATTTCCTGTCTGCATTACCTCTGCCTGCTACAGGGCTAGGAAGGTAGCCTCGCAGAATTTTTGAATTCAGATTTCACCTTCCCCTGCCATGGGACAGGAAATGAAACCTCCTGAAGCCTGGGATCTCTGCATGAATGGAGGGCATTGTAGATACGCATCGTATTTCACCCCTTCTTGCTGACACCCACAATGTCAGTTCTTTCCATCACGGGGGCATGCTGGACTGTTTCTAAAGACAATCGCAGTGCCAACCTCTTAACTAAGTCAAAACATTTTATTTTCTGCTTTTCCAATTTCCTAGAACCAATGATTAATATCCCTATCAAATTACCTGATCTTTAGGAGAGTCAGCAGGACTATTCCTAGGATGAGAACTATGCAGGAGGAATAGGCAATAATGTAGACTGTTTCCCCTAGAAGTAAAAAACAGAAAGCAGACCTGAAACATTTCCTTCTTCAGTAATAAGAATCAGATTTGAGATCTGAATTGGAATGCATACATATGCAAGCTAGATTAGCAACCAATTCTGACATCAGTAATTAAAAGAAGGAAAAAGACCTAGATGGTATGGCAATGGTACGAATAACTCTTCCTTCACCAGCAAAATGATTTTCAGACTCCTTTTAGTAAATACCAGCTCCAATAGCACTGCATATGTGTAGCACTGCCGTTTACTCTGTTCCACTCCAGGGAAACTGCAGCAGCTTGTTACTCTGATTTGTGTTATGGAGTATTTTCCCCATTGATTTTAAGGTGTTAATTTTATTCCGTGTATCAGAGGAGACCTGGCTCTTATTTACTTGCCAGACCTCTTTTCCTTTTTCACTTATTACCATAATTGCAGTGTGCAGGAATACTTGATCTAGAATCAAATTAATGTAAAATGGGATCTAACACTGCTTCTGGGCCCCGTGCCCATGGAATTTCCTCCTTCTCTCAGGCTTCTCACCAAAAAGTCACTTAGGCGGCTTATGTGCTAAAAATTCCAAATCTTGAAAAACTGGGAGTTGTTTCAACTTTTGTTTTCCAAATAAGGAGAAACTTATTTTTCCTGGAGGAATGAATCCATCAGTTTTGATCAAATATTCTGAAGGAAAAGTTTCAGTTGAGAACGTAACATAAGCCCTGAACCTGGGATAGAGAGGGTAGATGACTTGACAAGAGGAGTCAAATCCAGAGCCGCAAGCATAAAACATGAGACCTTTCTGTTACTTTCCTGTTGCACTGATTCTGTCGTGTTTATACAATTAAATAAGTTTTATTTATAGAGGAACTCAAATGCAGAGTGGCAAAATATGGCCTTAGCTGTTCCCAAGGTGAAATATGTAGTCAGGGAAATACTCACTGAAGAAGAGATGGAGTCACAGCCCCATCACCAGGCCACTTACCTGGGCTGTGAGAAGGCCAAATTCTTGCCTCTGAATCAGTTATCAGTTATTATGTATATTGTGTGTTTGTGTGTTTGTGCTTATGGACACACAGACCCTAAATGAGATGTTTCTGTATACACTACGTGTATGCAACAAATGTAGTGTATACTGTAATACAAACACAGGCGGTATGGATACTGGAGCAGCTCCAGTAACAGAGAGTGAATATATATTCTACAACGAGGCAAGCAGTGGGCAAGAGCTGAGCAGGGGGTTGGACCTGCCTGGTTTTTATTATTGTCACTTTTTCTCAAAAAGCTATCCAAACCTCAAGTTTTCCAATAAAAGAAAAATGAAAGCAATGATTGAACCATCACAAGTTGCACAGAGTGAACATACCACTTAATGCAGCAAGCTATGGAAAAATATTTAATGATGTGGTGAATTTTTGAAGGAAGAGGGGTGAGGTCTTAGTCTCAGTGCAGGACTGCTAATATCATACATTAAAAAATAGATCAGCAGTTGGCCCTCCTCTCAATTTACAACATTTCTTTAAGATGATGAATTTTAGGAAAAGAATAATTTTTAGGCTTTTTAAATCTTAATTGTACACTTAGTCATTTTTTAAAACTTTCTACAACTGCAGGAGCAGTTGTAGGGGCAAAAGTTTCCTAGTTTTTTGGAAAGTGGAAAGTGAGGTTCACACATATTTAAGGCAAATGGATGTTTTTTAAGTACATCGCTTACCACAAGACTAGGAAAATTATTAGGAGCGACACTAATGGATGGTTAAGAACAGGCTAATATAATTTCACCAAAACATTATAATATTTTTCTTTAAAAAGTTGGGAAAAAAGTTTCATTTTGATAAAACAAAACACTGAAATGATCAAATTAAATCAAAATGTTCTATTTTTTGTCAAAATCTTGTAAAATGGTATGGTTTTGGTGAAGTAATTGCTGGTGAAAGAGATGTTGATTATAACATTTTCAGTTCCATGGGGAACACAAGAAAGATGTTAATGATGAGATCATGCTAGAAGCCATATATTTTCTCCTGCCTTCTGAGAAGTGAGGGAATTTGTAAGGCTAGGAGAGGGCACAATTTTGTGGCTGAAGAGCTAATTCTTCATTTTATATATTCTTTCTGGTTTAACTACTTGAATGTGCTTATTCATCTTCCCTTAAAAATTTTGTTGGGGTGTGTGTTTCTCGATAGGCGCTCTGCTCTTCTTTAAAAATCCAAAGGAATATTTTATATAAATTTTCACTATTAGTCTATATCCAATCAGTTCTTAGAATGTGAAATAGTGCTAGGGAAGTTAAGAAATACAGATATGAAATTTTGGCTCTGTTAATCCCAAATCCTGTCCATGAAAACTACCAGAATCCACATTTAAATTCCTGTATGACATAACAGGCTGCATTATCCCATTTTTTTGATCTCTCTATACATGATATTGATCGTCTGAACATGAACTAAATAACAACGAGTTAAGGCTTAAAAAACAGCGCCCTAAACAAAAAATAAAAACACTGACTGAAATTAGGCACGTTTGTAGTTATGGATCAGTAAACAACCTTAGCTCTCATGCTGTGTGCCCATTCACAGTTCACTGTAGAGCAGACAGATCCATCACAAGCATTAAAAACATGATTAAAAGTCAGACTAATTTCCTATTCTTAGCAGAAATGGTAAAAAATGTAGTGTACGTAACAGGCCTGTCATTACTCTTCTAAGAAACAGCTGTCCCTGTATCAGTACTTCTCTTCAACTGACTGAATTACAGAAGAGCAAACCTGGTTTGGGTTCTCTGACTAGATGGAGAAAGGGGTACAAATATCGGCATGTACCATGGAGAAAGACTTATAATAGGAGGTGGCTAAAATACAAGATGTTTCCAGCTCGGTCCTGCAGAGAGTGAATCGACACCAGTGGAGAGCAGTCATTTCCATTGCAAGGGGAAGGGCTGCAAGGCGCTAGGAGGGCTGCTGTGTCCCATGGAGGTGGCCTGTAGTCATGAGAAGCTCGTGGACCTTCTCGCCTCGGGGCGGGTCTACAGCAGGGCCACTGCGGCTGCGTGATGCATGCCTTGCCCTTCCTAGGATGGGCTGCAAACCTCAGGGACACAACGACGGGGGCTGCAGGTACCAGTGAAAAACTAGCTGGAGCTGTCTATATAGACACAAGGACACTTCCAGTGATAAAGTTCAGTAGAGGATAGCTGTGGGCTCGACAGCTGGAACAATTAGTGGGATTACACTCTTGTGTAAATCTACCTGCTTATGTATACCTAGTGAAATGGCTGTGAATATTCATCGGACAGATTAATTCCGGCTGGTGCTCAGAGGTTTCTTGGCTACCCGCAGCTTGTCGCAGGCTTTTTTCTACATTTATAAAACAATCAGATTGACAATGTTTCATACCTTACAAATTAAAGTTGCTGGAGTTGAACTAATCTCAGTTCCCACAGCAGCTGGTGTAATTATAGATAAACCCTGCCAATTACTTGTTTATCTAGATTCTCAGCACGGCAAAACTCCTCAATAGGAAATACATGCTAACTCCACAATTTAAGACAAAATGAGATTAATTTCAACAGTTTTGGGTCAAGCCCAATTTTATTGTATCTCACAAGAACAGGATAAGAGTTCTGTATTTCTAGCTTTCCCTTCCAGCCAAAAAATTCTTTAGCTCCAAAGCTCTATGCTGATGAAAGTAAATGCTTATCTTCACACATGAATCATTTTTCAAATTCAAGTGTGGGAAGCAATCTTTTAAATTATGTGGGTCTGTAAAATCATGGAGATAATTTGCATAAGATAAAGTCAAAACCAGGCTGAAAGTGCATAACTAGGTAGGCAATAACAACATTTTTGAACTTTGGAGAATTTTTTTCTGATTTATCACTTTTTGATGTTGTTTCCAAAATGACATAAAATTCTGGCCCCATCTGAGCTTACAGCAGACGTCTCATTAACTTTTATATGGTTAGGACTCTGCCCACATCACATCTTGTTAACAGGGTTGTATCAGCCCACAGACTGGGATGGCCTGTACCCTCCTCAGTATGTGAATGAGTGTAAATCCAGTCAAGATTTTTAAACAATCCTGTAATCATACCAAAAGCTGGAGTAATATTCTACCAACTGAACAGGGTTATATTTATTTGCAAATATATATGATTATATGTATGTATGTTTAGATTTATTGTTTATTATGAAAGACTCCTTTTATTACAACCAATCTTATCCAATGGCATGGTTTGCAATGCCACTGAACAGAATGGAGAAATCTTACTGTTTTTTGAACAGTGTTTTTTTGAATTATAAAATTAAGAAACAGTTGAAGAAATAGTGAGTTTCTTCTGAGCATGTTCATCTGTAGACAGTCATTAGTTTGAACTGGTGAAAGACATCCTTGTATCTTTCAATGACAAGCTAAGTAAAGGATTCTTCTGAGATTTTGATATAGGGACAAGACATCAACAAATTGTATCTCCTGCTTTCCAAGCAGAAAATAGCCAAGAAGCAAATATCTCCAAATATCTTCACACACACAAAAGGCCATATTTGACAACTTAACTGTTTTGCCTCTGCACTCTGGGATTCTTCTTGGGATTTGATTTCAGTAAAGATAAATATTTTGTAAAGATGATAACTCCCTTTGCAGCCAGAGTTATGCACATTTACCAGCATATTAACCTAGGATACCGGGTTAGATTTTTGGCAGTGGGATTTATGAAACAATTTGCAATATGGTTTTTATCATCAGGTAGATATCCTGAATCAGATTCTTCTCTTTGACCTGGCTTCCTATGAGACATCTATAGCTTAGAGAGTTCCCAGCTAGTGTACATGACAGCTCCAATAGAAGGAATATTTTATTGTACGATTTAGGCTGGTCAGCATTCTTTTTATTTTTCTAAAGCTATCCAAAATTCTGTGAAGAGTTCAAGGACAGGTTTTTGGAAAGTATTCAGACTTCAATGGGAACAGAATTAACTGGGTGCAGGCTGCATTTTGCAAACATTTATCTGAATCTCTGAGGGAAAGGTCTGCAGTTAGAACTAGTCACAGGGGTGAAGTATCTCACATTTTACATTTTCTCACTTAGAGCAGGATTTCTTGCATTATAACTTGCATTATTTAACCACTAGAGTCTCGTTCCAGCTAGAGATTCAGGCTCCCCCTCTAGTTGGCAAAGAGAAGCCAACACTTCCAGGACACAGCAAAGGCAGTCTGAAAAGGTGGGATTAATCTTCCTCTGAGGGTCCCTGACTTTATTCTCTGGCTACACAGAGCACTTAGATGACATGCATGATTCTTAGGTAAGTAATTTTAATGCTAAAATTACAGCTGAATGCTTGATTATTCACATACAGGTCTCAGGAATTCCATTCCCATGAATCTATTTTTATACTTCCCGGGTTGCCCCCTTCAGCAATAGTTGAAGGGTGGAGATAATAGAAACCCCTTCATTTTGTACTGCATGCAGAGCTTGAATTATTTTTTCACTGTTAAAGGTGTTCAGTATGAACAGTTCTGGGAGCTAATTTGTAGTAATGATGTCTGGAGTATTGTAATCTGCCCCATGCAAGGTAGAACAGGTCATTCTTGTTTGTGCATTAAGCTCTTTAGTGTTCTCACTCTGTAACTGGGTCCTTCGAAAGGAAATATAAAATTAATATTATTTCAACCGTGAGAATATTTGTATATTAATTCAATCTCCCTTAACTTTATGTCACTTAATTGCTACTGTAAATGCATGGAAATAAAACCAGATGTAGCTCTTCAGCCCATGGGATATCATGATCCGCAATTGCGTGCCCTTCTGTTGCATGAGAAGGTAAAGTCTGATGGAGTGTAACACAAGCCCCTTCTCAGACCACTTACTGTAGCTTCCTAATTTCGTTGTTGTAACTACTATGGCACAAAAAGTCAAGAGAAATAGGAGAGAAGTAGGTGTGACATCAAAGCTAATAATTTGTATTCCACATTATGACCACTACTCTCTAATGACTGTACGGAGAATCAGGCTCTGGCGGGCTTAATAACTTAATTTTCCCCAATTATAATATAGTGATTGTGAGACATCTATTTCAAAACCACTTATCAGAGAAATTGGTTCAGTCTCATTATCTTTATTTTGTGGTTATATAAGCTAAGCCAAACAGGTAGAGAGATTTTTCCACATTATGTTGAATGGGGGAGCAACAGGTAGAGCTCACTTGCCTGAACCCACCCAAGGGACCCAACCTTCAGTCTTCCCTATCATATACAAGGGAAATCTCAAGAGTACTTCTGTTAAAATCATGGAGCAATTTGCCCAAACTCACCATTAATTGAAGAAGAATGGAGCTGTGCTCTGGAAAGCTTTTCTCCTGGTATTTCTGTATTTACCCAATGAAAACCTTTCTTCTTCATGGAAATTTGACCTGAATATTGGAAAGAAAAGATCCATTCAAAATATTACTTTAAAATAATAATTTAAGTGAATATTACTGTTTGTTGTTTTGAAAAGAGTCACAGAATTTATAAAGGCAGCTATTTAAAAATATTGTTTACTGATACTCAATGAACAAAGTGAATGAAAGTTCTTCGTTTGACATCTCAGTTATACCTCCCGGGTAGTTTGTCTTATGGGGGACAAGTGTGCTTTAAAAATACTCTCTGCCTCAAAACAGCTTAAATTCTCTTTTCACAGAAACAGTTTTAGAAATAGGCCCACCAAAAGAAGTGGGCTCACCAAACCAATATACTGGTGATGAGAAATGGGTAGTAGTTTGAAATAATTTCCAAAAGGCAAAGCTTATTCTCCAAATGAATTGCTAGGCCTCAATTCTTTCACAAAGGTGTGTCCTCTTTGTGGGCATAATTTCATTAATGTATCTGAAAATATATATCTTCTGTTGAAATGACAAATGAAAGGTCTACCTAAGTAGAACAGTTTACAGAGCAAGAGGCTAAACCATGCAAGAATATGCATGGTCACTGTGTTGGGTTTTGGTAGCGGGGAAGGGCCTACCGGGGTGGCTCCTGTGAGAAGCTGCTAGAAGCTTCCCTGGATCCAAACTCAGACCCGCCTCTGGCCAAGGCCGAGCCCATCAGCAGTGGTGGTAGCGCCTCTGGGATAGCATATTTAAGAAGGGGAAAAAGACTCCTGGTGGAGTAAAAGGGTGGAGGAAGATGGAGGAAGAAGAAGAAGAGGAAGAGCTACAGTAATAAAGAGCAGGAGAGGAAGAAGAAGATGGAAGAAGAAGAAGAGGAGCTACAGTGAGGAGTGGGATGTGAGAGAAACAACCATGCAGACACTGAGGTCAGTGAAGGAGAGGGAGGAGGTGCGCCAGAGCAGAGATTCCCCTGCAGCCCGTGGTGAGATGGCAGGCTGTCCCCCTGCAGCCCATGGAGGTTAACGGTGGAGCAGAGATTCCCCTGCAGCCCATGGAGGTCCCCATGCCAGAGCAGGTGGCGGGGCCTGGAGAAGGCCGTGACTCTGTGGGAAAGCCCATGCTGGAGCAGTTTGCAGAGGACTGCAGTGTGTGGAAAGGACTCACGTTGGAGAAACTCATGGAAGGCTGACCCCTGTGAGAGGGACCCCACACTGGAGCAGGGGAAGAGGGTGAGGAGTCCTCCCCCTGAAGAGGAAGGAGCGGCAGAGACAATGTGTGATGAACTGACCACAACCCCCATTCCTGCCCCCTGTGCCACTGAGGGGGGAGGAGATAGAGGTATCGGGAGCAAAGCCGAGCCTGGGAAGAAAGGAGGGGTGGGGGGAAGGTGTGTTTTTAAGATATGGTTCTATTTCTCATCATTCTACTCTGATTTGGTTGTTAACGAATTAAATTGGTTTATTTTTCCCCCAAAATCGAGTCTGTTTTGCCTGTGACCATAAGTCGTAAGTGATCCTTGCCTGTCCTTGTCTCGACCCACGAGCTTTTTTGTTGTATTTTTTCCTCCCCATCCGGCCAGGGGGGAGGAGTGAGCGAGTGAGCGGCTGCGTGGTGCTTTGTTGCCAGCTGGGCTTAAACCACGACAGTCACTCACATGAACTGTAAGACGAGAAATTTTTATTCCCTAGAGGAATGAAAACAATATGACAAAGTCTCATGTTTGCAGCCTGGAATGTCGTCTAAATAGCAATGGACTAAATCTCCTTGTAATGTAGTGTTTTTATGAGATCCAAAAGTACAACCCAGAGTTAAAAGATTTTGGAAACTTAACTTTTTACTTTCTGTCACTGGCATATTTGCTTATTCCTGCTGTGACACCGATCCTAAATTGGCACTGATCCATGCTGTGCTTCTGTCTTATATAGCAGCCAGTTACTCAAAGTTCTTGCCTTTTGCTGAGTTTACAGCAAGCTTTAATCCTGTAAGCGCAGCCCCAAGAGCAAACATTTGTAGCAAGGCAGTGCCATACAAGAGTAGGAAGTTGTGATGGTGTAAACATCACTTGCAGGTCTGTTCACACCAGTTCTAGAGGCAAAGATCCCTTTTGCCAGCCCTGGGTATTTGCCTATTCAGAAAGACTTCAGTGTTAAGTCATCACCACTGTAAGAGTGAAAGTTATGCAAAGTTCACACCCAGGCCAGATGAATAAGTTTGCAGGAGGGGTTGGATGAGGTCTGCAACAGAGGACTCACTCCACATCTCTGAACTGCCATGCAGATAATGGCATTTAACACGGTGCCTTACAATCAAACCCATAATCATCTCTCTCTTCAGTTTAGCTGCATTATAAATAGACATGTAGAAAAAACAAAAGGAAGATTCACAAGACTCTGCAAATGTTCTGTAGAGTAGGTGCCAATCCTTTACCCAGCCGAAGGCCCTGGATCCCCAAACTGTTCTTGTTTAACTAGCAGGAATTCGTTTCACCACAGGAGCAAGCAAGCTTCTGTTCTTCAATCCCAATTAGGTTAGGGAAGTTTCCATCACAAAAAACATTTTATCCTGAGACTGCTTCAGGGAATGGCAAAAGCTGATGAGCAATTATTAGATTATTATGACATGAGCATCATCTTTTTGCTTTATAGGTAAAGAGTAACAAACACAATGATGTGATCACTCATTTGGACCATTAGATGCAGACATAAAGCAAACAAACAAATAATGCTTATCAGCAAAACACCACCAGTGCAGTCTCAAGTCTCACAGTGTTATGGTATCACTTTTCCAGGGGAGTGGGCATATGATTTTTAAACTTTTCTCAGAGTCTGAATTTTAGTAGTGATTAACTAAGCTTAAGGGCAGTGTTTCAGCAACTTGATTTTAATTTCTGGGTGGACTTTGAGTGACAAGAAAAAATTACATCCTTATCAGTGGTAACATTTTGGCTGCTAAAACTAAAAAATTAGCTAATTCATCCAGTGAAATGCATGCATGCAATTAATACATGTTTTTAAAAGACAGTCCATCAGATGGAACTAGGAAATAGTCATTGCTTTTCATTGAGATCTTTAGATATAGTTACCTCTCCCAAGCTAGGCTGAGAATATATATAATTACATATAGAAGACGACTGGCATAGGGTATGATGCACTAGCAAGTAGTGTATCCTAAGAGGATTTATATAGCAAAATAACTGGTGTGATAGATCAGAGATTTGAGGAGAAAATGGTACTTTGGTCTTTAATCTGGTCCGTGGACCGGATGCCTGGATGTAGCTGGAGCATTGCAGAGGCAGCAGAAGAACTGTAGGTTCAGGTTTAGGCTGCAGGAGTCCAGGAACCACCCTTTGATGTGACCCACAGCACAATAAGTGGGGACAAACAGGGGATTTGCTTCGAAGGCACACTCCTGATTCAGACTAAAACATTAATATTTGCTCCCATATTGACATTCATTGCACTAACAATTCTCTCTTAAACAACAACTTGGCAAGGACTTTTATATTTAACAAAAGTAAGTAGCTGATTTAGCACATGAAAGGCTTTACTGGTTCTGAGAAAGTACCTACATTTCATCTGAGTTAATCCTAGTGTTTTTACTGAAGGCCAAATCCTGAAGCCTCCATTCACAGCAGCTTTCTCTTTGAATGATCCTATTTAAATCATTTATTTTCTGTGGAATGAAGTCTGTTGCTAAATGTGTGTAAGCTATACTAATATTTAGACTCCAAGAAGAAAAGAAAGAAAAAACAACATAATGTATCATATTATATAATGTGTCATTACAGCGCTGTTTAACATCTTTGTCAGCGACATGGACAGTGGGATTGAGTGCACCCTCAGCAAGTTTGCCAATGACACCAAGCTGTGTGGTGTGGTCGACATGCTGGAGGGAAGGGATGCCATCCGGAGGGAAGGGATGCCATCCAGAGGGACCATGACAGGCTTGAGAGGTGGGCCTGTGCAAACCTCATGAAGTTCAACAAGGCCAAGTGCAAGGTCCTGCATGTGGGTTGGGGCAATCCCAAGCACAAATACAGGCTGGCTGGAGAATGAATTGAGAGCAGCCCTGAGGAGAAGAACTTGGGGGTGTTGGTTGATGAGAAGCTCGACATGACCCAGCAATGTGTGTCTGCAGCCCAGAAAGCCAACCGTATCCTGGGCTGCATCAAAAGAACTGTGACCAGCAGGTCAAGGGAGGTGATTCTACCGCTCTACTCCGCTCTCATGAGACCCCACCTGGAGTACTGTGTTCAGCTCTGGGGTCCTGTCCTGGTTTCAGAGAGTTAACTCTGTCCCAGCTGAAACCAGGACAGGTCCCCAACATAAGAAGGACATGGACCTGTTGGAGCAGGTCCAGAGGAGGGTCATGAAGATGATCAGAGGGCTGGAGCACCTCTCCTGTGAAGACAGGCTGAGAGAGTTGAGATTGTTCAGCCTGTAGAAGACAAGGCTCTGGGGAGACCTTATAGCAGCCTTCCAGTACCTAAAGGGGGCCTACAAGAAAGATGGAGAGGGACTTTTTACAAGGGCATGTAGTGATAGGACAAGGGGTAATGGCTTTAAACTGAAAGAGGGTGGATTTAGATTAGATGTAAGGAAGAAGTTTTTTACTGTGAGAGTGGTGAGGCCCTGGAGCAGGCTGCCCAGAGAGGTGGTGGATGCTGCATCCCTGGAAGTGTTCAAGGCCAGGTTGGATGGGGCTTTGAGCAACCTGGTCTAGTGGAAGGTGTCCCTGTCCATAGCAGGGGGTTTGGAACTAGATGATCTTTAAGGTCCCTTCCAACCCAAACCATTCTATGATTCTAGGATTCTATGATATTATTTATAAAAACACTGTACCAAAGTACAGCATTAAGCCAATGAGAGGAAGGCTTTGGAACTTTTCTAATCGGTATAATATTATAGGCCCCAGAAATTATTCTTTTATTGTTATTCCAACAAATTCATGTAATGAGACATGTAGTTGATTTTATTGATTTACTACTAATATAAAATATTTCCCCAAACCAGAGAAAAATTTTGATTATGATTAAAAAACCAAAGATACAAATCTTGCTGAAATCAGTGGTAGCAAA
Source organism: Gymnogyps californianus (assembly GCF_018139145.2). Classification (NCBI taxonomy): domain Eukaryota; kingdom Metazoa; phylum Chordata; class Aves; order Accipitriformes; family Cathartidae; genus Gymnogyps; species Gymnogyps californianus. The sequence continues at coordinate 100,976,133 of NC_059473.1, forward strand.
GGTATAGTAAAGATTTGGTGTAAGTCAGCATTTTAGTACTCTTTAAAACTAATTATTCTTTAACGTATTATGTGTTACTCACGTAACTCACTGAAGCAGGATTTGCTGTGAAGCATGTGATGGAAGAGCTTGCACAAAGACTGCTCTGCAGGAGGTAAATTCTGGCAGGTACACTCCACGCGCAGCATTGTGCCCCAGTTGCTAATGTAGGCTGCTTTGCAAGCAGTGTTTGCAGAACAGGGCATGTCACCCTTGATTAAAGTTTCAAGACAAGCTTCATCATCGTAGCATTTTTTTGTCACGTGTCTCCAACACTTTGACTGGAAAGTTGTGTATTTTTTCCTGGTGGAAAAAAAAGAAGTATACAATGACAATTTAAAAACTCTGTGATTTCACAAAAAGACATTTAAGGATCACCATGAAAAGAAAGTGTATTCCCAAGGTACCACTTAAGCCTTAAAAATCACAATATTCAGTGACAGCTGGCCTAAATTCTGTTCTGATTTGCACCTAACTGGTTTGAGTGAAATCTGTGAAATTGTAATTTGAGGAAAAACTTGGTTTTACTGAAAAAGTTTTTGAGAAAAAGCAACTGCACTTCTAATCAGCACCTGTGGAGATTTTCCCAGGGTCCAGCAAAAATCAGTGTGAATCCCAACAGTCTCAGATCCTCAGAGAAGAAATGCAGATAGAGGAATTGAACCAGTCATCACAATAAAACCAAACCAGGTGCTGTTCTAGTGGATCAGTTTGTTGGGCAGTGTGAAGGAAGAATGAATATTCAACTTCTTTACATAAAATAATCTACATCCAATGCCAACCCCTCCTCCCCTCAAATGCTAGCAAAATACAAAATGTCCAAGGCTCAGGAAAAATTAGAAGTAGTTCAGTTGACCTTAAAGATTAATTGATAACGGAGATAAGTTATGAGAAGAATTAACTTGTTTCCCAGCTCCATAATCTCAAATGATTTCAGTTTATTTGCTCTTAGGCTAGAACAAAATTGGCCTTTAATGCACTATGTATGACAATAGAAAACATCTAATAGAAGTTAACTAAAAAATCTGTAGATATTAATTAAAACCCAATTTATCACTTACATTAAATGTTAGGGGACAATAAAGGTAAACTGTTGTTGTATATTGTACATTAATATATTAAAACGTTATTTCCTTAATCATAAAATTAGGCTATTAATTTACTGTTGATATTGTGTAGCTGTAACAAGCAAGTCACATGGAAAAACATAGACTTTTACAATACCAGCTAGGACATTACTGTAAATATTTTCATTACACAAGCAAAGGTTTCAAAGCAGATGCCACCTCTGTGCTAATGGAATTATTTTTATTCACCTCCTGATTTATAGATATGGCTAGTCATATTTCACAGACGAATTTTGCTAATTATATCCATTATTGTCAGTGCCAGGAAACATTAATGTTCCCAAAATAATGGGTAATTCAGCAAGTGTCCATTATGATATTACATGTGTACACATGCACAGACATACATTTATAGCCCAATTCTTCTTGACATAAAAAGGGGCAATTCCCACTGACGTCAATCTGAACAGCCTGCACAGAACTAAAAGTGTCTCTTGGCCTCCTGGTTTGTTGACTGAAGGTTTATTTGAGCACAGCTTTGAGGTAAAATTCAGGTCTAATCCACAAGGGAACTGGTGACTACACTGAAAATCAAAGTGAGCCAATTGACCATGCACAAATGGTGGCAATTAAGCAGAACTATGAATATGGGCTAATGCTGTTGCATGTTTTCTAAAATAAAATCAAATCTGAAAACTGTGTTATTCTTCATGAGTTTGGTGGTCTGTGCATGTTTCAGGGCAGCTTTTTTCAAGTATCAGTATGCTTGAGATGAAAAGAATAACACGACGGTTTTCTGAACGGGCCAAGTTGGTTGTATGGCCGTTGGGTACAAAGGGTCAGACTCTGCAGTAGAAGAGGTAATTACTTTAACCAAACAAACTTCATCCAGTCTGCTGCACAATTTGTGCAAACTGCTACAGGGCAAAGGTGCAGACTGGCAGGCGTTATCTGAAGAAAGTGGTAATGAAAATACGCAACGGCATAGTTTGTCCAGCAGAAATAGTGTTAAGAGTCATGAAAGAGGCAGAAGCAAAGCCCACACTAGATTCTAGACCTTTCTGAAAATGAATCTTCTCCAGTTTGCTTGTGGAATTACTTGTGGAATTACCACAGCTGATGCAGACATCTGTGAAGATGTCAAACACAAGTGATGATATACAATAGATACAGTGCAGGAAAAAATTTTACTATAGATGAAATATATGGCATATATATAAAAATTATTTGATCGAATCCTTATTCACAGGCACATTACTAGGCAAAATCTTTCTTCTGCTTACCTGCACAATTCATTCTCTTTACACATGTGGATTACAGTCAGACATGATGGGGGTGGAACTGCAGTAACTCCACAGGGCTTGCCATGGAGAAGTTCTTTGGCTCTGTGGCAAGATTCATCAGGCTGGATACAATCACAAAATGTCATCATTTGGGCAACTTCAAAAGGCATGTTTTGATAGAAGAATCTTATGGCTGCTTGACATTCTTCCATGTTGCACTTCTTATTTACTGAGCAAACCTTAAGGTACAGGGACAACTGTTTGTTACATACTTCATCTTCAACACACTCCTTGTTCACATCCAAACAGGTTCTGTTTGCTGTGTATGCTAAAAAGAATAACAGTTTTTAAAATGAAATCACAAGAAAACCTTTCTCAAGTGATGATTGGTAGTCATCCTGCCTGCAACATTCCCATAAAAACCGAGTTTGACTGCTCAACACTCTGATCCAGCTCTTCCAGCACTGCCTCTTTTAAGCCCACTCTGTGACCTTCATACTTCTCCCTTCCCCTGCTTGGCCCTCATAAGCAACCGTCCTGCAAGTTTCTGCCCCTGCCAGATAAATAAGGGAGAAGAAAGTGAAAACTGGCAAGATGGAAGTTTCTTCATGGTATGTAACAGTTTCTGGAAGCTGGTGGCTAGTGGATACCTGAAACTGCTGAAATCTCCAGCATGCAGTCTTATGCTAGGCTACGTAATAAGTAATGGAGAAGAGAATATAAATGGCATTTCTGTGCTTTTAAAGCCAGTTTAGGTATTTCTAGCCTATGCTATAAACCTTCCAAAAAGATCTAGATAATTCTGACCCTAAAATGTTTATGGGATAAGATTTGCCTCTGTAAATTTAACAGGATCAGGATTGTTACCTGACATTTTTGTATTCTTATCTACCCATAGCTTAACCGAAAATATATTGGATCTATTGACTCCCTGCTCTTCAGTAATTTGAATGACAAGTATTCATTCAATCTCAAGATACATTGTACACTATCTGAAAACAGAGCTAAACCCAGTTATTAGGATTCATAAGTAAATTCAGACTTACCGTGTTTGGATAGAGCAGATAAACTCCATTGTAATTTTGTTTCCGTACTAATATTGTCTAGAAAAAAAAGATACGGATACAGGCATAAGTGTTAAACCATGTCTTAGCTTAGTTTTTAACTTTAAACTATTGGCTGTGCTGCTGGCATAGTGCCAGTAGTAAAAATAAACAAGAATAAAACAAATTAGCTTGACCAAATAGGACCTGTCAGCTTGTCAACAAACTCTAAAATCACCGTTACATATATTCATAAGTTTTGGGGTGAAAGCACAGTTTATCAATGGCTGCTGATAACATTCTCTACATAATTATAGATCCTGTGAGCTCAAGAAGAGTTTTTAGAGTTGCTCAATGCAGTATAAAGTCAGATCTCTTGTGAATAAATAAAGGCCAGAGGCCTTAATGTGTTCATCAGTGCACCCAGTTTTCAAGCTGAACTAACTGTCATGTTCTAAAGTCAAGGCAGGCAGACAATTCTTGCTATTAGAAAATGATTGTTATTGGTCTTATATTGTTTCTAGATATAGTGCAATACTAAAAGGGACTGATTTGGATCAGGTTGTATCAAATTAACACACTGAAGGACAATAGTATTTGCACTCAGGCTATCATTTTGCTATCAGATTGTTCATTTGCATCTAAATAAGCCTCTTAAAACTATCCTGTTTCCAATGTTAAACTGCAAATGGTTAAGAAAACCTTTTTCACAGACTTGTGCACACTACTGTTATGTATGAAAGCATTCAGACTGCCGGAATACCACTAACCTGTGTCGGTGTCCTGATTTTTCTCATCATCAACATCATCATCATCATTGTCATCATCATCATTATCATCATCATCACTAGCTGCTGAAGCTTGGCTCCCTTGAGAGTATTGTAAACAAGGGTTGTTAAATATTCCCTTCCATATTTTAACGCATCTCATCTGAAGTGGCTCTGAGCACTTGCACTCTCCCAGCACAGTTTTCCTCAGTTCTTTCCACGCTGACAAACACGCCTGGTTGACCATTGGGAGCCTGCATTTTGCGGCGTCTGCCTGGCATGCTCGCTGGAAGCTCTTGTACACTAAAAAGCAGTAAGGGTCCTCTTGACAGCGTTGTTTTGCAATACTGCAGTCGTTCTCTAATTCTTCTGGATGTCTTTGGTCTTTGGGGTTTCTGTGTTGCCTAAAACTCAGTTCAGTATCTGATCTTGAGGAAGTTTCCAAATGTTCTGTACAAATAGGTACAAACAGAGATATGAATCAAATGGAAGATGGAGCATCATCACCAGTCAGCTCAAAACAAACTCAGGAAAAGGACAATTATCTTAATGCAATAAAATGAATGAAACAGCCCTAGTTTCATTCTGAGTTTATGTAAATACATAATAATTTCAGAGTCTTGCAGACTAATGAATCTTCCTCATGCTTACTGTGTCCTGGTAGCTGTATAATACAGTCTACTTTAAAAATTCAGCTGCTAACAGTAATAGAAGAAACCCTCACTAAAATTACTGCGTAAAGGGATTCATCTCACATAATTTTAACCACCTACAGATTGGACGTATCATGGATTATCATCTTAATTCAATGCATAATTTGTAAAGAGAGAATGGCAATTCCAGAAGATGGTTCATTCATTGCCTAAAATAGTCATTTAAGTTAGACACGGAGAGTTACTCCTGAAAGTATCTACCAACACCATAAGCTATCATCTGTAGCTAAAACCGATATTAGTGTAACTCCATCCAAACTTTTTGCTACACTGGTGAGAAATGTAATCTCAATCAGCAAAAAATATAAAATTACTTCATTTTGCTAGAAGGAAAAGCAACTGTTCCAATGACATCAACATCAGGGTTTAGATACCCACTCTTCTTGTTTGGGGCAAGGAGTAACAGATCAGGATGTTATTATTTCCTCTGCAATAAAGCCATATATTCTACTACTATATGATGTATGCTGATTGATGCCACCAGGGAGTGATGGATCAGCACCAGGAATCAACCCTGGGGCTCACTTTCCCAACTCTCATTCACTGGCTGATTTTACCTCTTATGTCAGCTTTGCTAATCATTACTCCAGGAGACATTGGATCAGAAACTGCAAGCCTTTCATGCACCAAGTAATTCTCAATTATAGAGACAGGCTTTCTGAAGGGAAAGAGTTCTCAGAATAATAAAAAATAAATTTAAAGGAGCTGGGCCCATTGATTACAATAGAATTTTTAAAAGAATGCATTTTATATATCATGTACAGCTTTATGAAGGTAGTAACTGTTTCCCACATCCAGTAACTTCTCCTAGATGTAGTGAAGATGCTCCTGTAACACAATGTGACACAAATGCACAACTGTGCATCCCCATTCACTCACAGTCCCATTCACAAGGTGGCTGGATGTGGCTCTCTATACATAACATAGATCCAGTGGTGCTCAAACCTCCTTGGGCAACAAGTAGCCCTCAACACACATCATATTTTCACTCTTGCTTTCCACTGGATTGAGCAAGAGCTTTAGAAACCATTTGAATTTCTCACATGCATTTTATTGGGTTTGTTTATTTTAAAGCAGATATGGCACTGCTTTCATATGCATGTTGGAGTGTGAATATCATAGAAAAGACAAAACTAATTTTGGGGGGCAATTATCAGATTTGAGAAATATGCAAAGAAACTTGAATCCAGTTAAAATGAGGGTTGCAAAATTATATAATTTTTTTTGCTCTTCATAATTAAAACTTTATGTTTAGTTACCTTTATCAATGTTGCACTGTTTCCCAAGAAAAGTTGTGATGCTACAGAAATTGTCTGTAGTGCAGACACAGTTTTTAAATTCTGGGTACTCGTCAGCCAGGACCTGGATGATTCTATTACAACCAATAGCGTCTTCTGCCTTGCATCTGTTACCTAGAATTCACCATTAAAGTTATAATGTTGTTAATGTTTATGAACACTTAAGGGATATGGCTACATAAAACAATTCAATTGAAGCACAAAAATAATACATTTTGCCAAGAGAAGATGGTTTGAACTTAGTTTTGTTTGAAAACCTGTCATAATTTATGAATTTTAAATAATATGCAGAGTGATATAATAAAGTTGTGGGTACAATATTGCCTTCATTTATTTGATCTGACCCATTGCCAGAATGCCTGTTCTCATTTCCAAAGTACATAAAACCTTAAACTCATGCCTTTTATTCTAGGTAGATGAGGCACAGAGACCAAACTAAAAAAGTGCACAGGAGTCAAGGGGCACATCCTGAACTGAGGCACTGAGACACTCATCTTGATCCTGTGTAGAAATGAGGTGCCTGGTACAGGGCAGGAATTCACAGTGCAGGCTAAGGCACTGCCACGTAATGGAGTAAGAGAGGGGACGTAGGCGGGCAGGCGCAGTCCCATGATAATGGTGATGCTAAGCCCATGCTGAGAGATGTCAGCTCTGGTTCAGATCCCTCACTCGCGTGAGGATGGCACAAGCCTACAAATGCCTGGCCATTTGGATACGCCCTCGGAGTGCTACCCTATAGAACAACTTCACCGCCTAAGTTTGGCAATGACAACAAATTTAAAGTAGTCCAAGAATATTCTGATTTTTAATTTTTTTATAATAAAAATAAGGGAGAAGTTAACATAAAAAAAAATATGCAGAAGCCTTAGTTTGCCAGTCCAGTTTCAAGCCTGTTGCTTGCGCGTGCACTTGGACTCAATGACAAAGACACTCACACAGGCTGTCAGGTCATATTTTCCTTGTATGCGTAGTGAAAATAAAGAGCATGTACTAGTTTGTGGTACAAAGGTAAATCAATCAACCCTCTACTTTATGGACTAAAAGGTTTTAAAAGTATTTCATTACTTATTATTGCTTAAGAAAGTCACAAGTTACTTAAGAAAGTTACATAAGTAGCAGTTTAATACCACTTAAGAAAGTTTTATTTTGTGAAAGCCATGGTCTACCGTGTCAAAACAGGTATGCAGGTCCCCAAACCAGCACATTTCCTCTCTTCACCTCACAGATATTAAATATCTCATAGTATGTAAGATAAGGAGTATGTGGCTCACAAGATCCAGGCTGGTCACGGGGCAGCACGAGGATCGGTTTCAATCTACTGAGCGCATATGCTATTGTGTCTGCCCTGTCAATGGCGGTGTCTGGCTTCCTGCCTTGCTGCCGGTGACTAGCGTGGAGCAGCAGAGACCGTGTGCTCTAGTGAAACTGCAAAGCTAGCAGCCACGTGTCACCGCCGCCACGGACAAGCTTTAATGGGATTAGAGTTTTAACGTCATTTGTATGTTGTTGACACAAATAGCAGTGGAAGGCAGTCTAGGCGAAGGCCTGCAAGAGGAAACAGCGCATTTTGGCTGTGCCTGAAGGAATGGGTATCAGCTATCCCAGAGGGCACATCCCCATCCTGCCACCCCACAATCATTGTTCAAACAGTGTCTGCATTGCCCTTTCTCCAGTTGCTGCTGCTGACTAAGGAGGGTTTGGGGATGTATTAAAATGTGCACTGCTACAGGGGAATGTCGCAGTCTAGCAAGAGCTACAGTTCCCAGCCTCCGCTCCCACTTCACCTCTTGTATCAGCAAAGGGCGAGGTGACGGTGCCCGGGTTTGCCTGTATCTCTCCAATGCCTTCTGCATTTTTAGGAGTAGAGCATGACCCTGACCCTTAGGTCTCACATTTCTTTTTTTTTCCAGTAGCCAAGGAGCTCAGGAGATCTACTGAACATAATAGACATAGGACACTCCCTGACCATAAAAATAGGGTGGAAAGTATGTGGTGACATGGGAACTATGGAGGCCCGTGGAGGTGGGTGGGTGGATATTCTACTCTATATTTTATCAGGTGAGTAAGGGATAATAAAAGAATTTCAGGAGACAATTTCAGGAGGACAAATTCCGGGGGTAGAAAAAGAGCAACAAAGATCAGGAGGGGCTTGTGTAAAAATTAGCTAATTTACAAAATTTATGACTGTCTTCTTCAAAGTCCTGAGGACACTTCAAGGGTGGAGGTGAACAGAGGTAGGAGAATAAGAAACACAAATCCCAATATATTTTATGCAGCACCCCAGCCTCACTTAGCTCATCTGTCTTCATGACACTAACAAGTTGTGGTTAGGAGCCAGGCACAGGGGCTATGTTCAGAGTGGCCCTGTGCGGGGTGAACACGCTGCGCTGAATCACAGCAGCTGACAACCAGGGGGTGGAGAGGTAGGTCGTGGGGCTATGAACATACAAAGGGCATAGACAGAACCAGGAAGCACATCAGATTTATGGGTTCCCTTGCCTGGCCTCTTGAAAGCTGTGTAGAAATAACCTATTATCAGTATTGGTCTGTTTGTACACTGTGTTGATTCAGCTGTGATGAACAGCAGAAAATATTTTATTGCTGGTTTTCAATTATTGTTGCTTTACCATTGATTAGTTCTAGGTAATATATTTTAGCCTATACATATGCTTCCAAGGCATTTACAAAAAATGCTCTCTGACCTAATGCTTGTCAGCCATTATTCATAATTCAATTTATTTATATGTACATAATTTATGTACATGGGATCACAGGTAGAAGCATGACAGAGTAGAAGCTGACACTTCCAGGGTGATAATCTCTGTTCTTGCACAGTCAGCTCTTCAGTCGTCTCAGTGGGAATTGCATCTGAAGACTGCAGAGGAAAGTACTGGGTTTTCCCCTTTAGCACTGGCGAGACCACATCTGGAGTGCCGTGTCCATTGCTGGGCTCCTGAGGACAAGAGGGACATGAGCATACTGGAGTGGCCCCGGCAAAGTGCCACAGATGCGATCAATGGACTGGAGCGCCTGTCCTATGAGGAGAGGCTGAGAGAGCTGGGATTGCTCAGCCTGGAGGAGAGAAGGCTCAGGGGCGTATCAATACACATATCCATGTGTATAAATACCTGATGGGAGGGGAGTGAATAAGGCAGGGACAGATTCCTCAGTGACAGGACAAGAGGTAGAAACTGTACAAGAAATTCCACTTAAAGGTCAGAAAAAACTTTTTTAATATGATGGTGGTCTAACAGCAGAAGAGGTTGCCCAGAGGGGTTTTGGTGCCTCCGTCATTGGATATATCCAAAATCCAACTGGACACAGTCCTGGATGACAGCCTGCTGTTGACCCTGCCTGAGCAGGGAGTTTGGACTAGATCTCCGGAGGTCCCTTCCAACCTCAATGATTCAGTTATTCTAAGAAAAATAAACTCTTCCAAATCTAATATTTAAGTGACCTGAGATTTTTTTTCTTTTGAATCCAGATGTTTCCAGTTCTGAAAAATTAAGAACATGTATACTCATAGTTAAATCAGAGCTCAGAAATTTCTATTTTTTTCAGTGAAATAACAGAAGGAAAAAACCCAGAAAACTCCAAACCTCAAAATCTTCATTCTGCAGTGCTGAAACATTTTTGACATTTTAAAAGTGAAAACATTTGATTCCATCAAAATTAAATATTTCAGTCTTTTCCATCCTGACCTGGAAGTTGACTCTTTTTTTTTTTTTCACTGTATCATGGCACAGAAGAGGAAGTGGAAGAAGGACTGGACTCAGAGGACTATAAACTGAGACTCTGAAAATGCTGCTGTAGTAGTAGGGGAGCAGTGATGGACAGTTTCACAGAGAAAGGAGTGACTTAGGCAGTCATCTGGAGAGTGTTCCCAGACCTGCTCTGAAGAACAAAAGATGGAGGTCTTGATAATGCACACATTTAACTTGGAGGTTACAGCCTGAGGGACTGAGTTATTGAACTCATACCACAGAGTAGGAGTGTAATTATCATTGGTAGTTAGGGTTTTCATAAAGAAACTAGCAAAAGAAATATTTGCCCCATTGCCTATTGCCTCCAACTAACACATTCTCACTCAGCACTGAAGGGCCTTTTCCATTCCTCCAGCTCATCCACGAAGTTGTTAGTCTTGCACATGTAGAGCACTCTTGACAGACAGTATAATGTTATTCTTACTAATAATGCTGCAGGTAGATTTTCTGTCACTGTTTCTGTGGGCTCTCTGAGAGGTACCATCAGCTGTCTGACTGTGGGTTTACACCCTCTGGGGTCATGGCACCTAATAAGCACATTTAGAATAATTTGTCCTAGACCCAACACAGTATCTGAGTGCCCTGCAATGCTGGAGAGTCCTTGCCAAAGGCTTTTATCCTAAGGAAATATACAGATGCAAAAACAAACAAGAAGAATTTATTTTCAGAAGGTTTCTCTGACCCAGTTACAAATACCATTAATATCAGTGAATAAGCACATAGGACAATAAGTGAGGGAAATGGCATATTATGGGACAATGTAATAAATCCAAAGGGGAGACCACAGAAGTCATCATGCTGGCCCACTTCATCTGGTTGCAGGGTATGATGAAGAATAGGCTACAGTACAAATCCTGATCTTCATGTCAACTAGTCTTGGTGCTAATGCCTTTGTCAATGATGTGAGAGAAGCAAATTCAACTTCTGATTTGGGGAAGAGGTTTGGTTCTAGAGAGCTCATCTTTAGGGCACTGTCTTGAGCCTGACAGTACTGCATATTCCAATACTTTTTTTCAAACAGCAGTCATATCTGTTGAATGTTCCACTGTTCCACTTCACATAAAATATTTAAAAACTCAATAGAACATGAGCTGAAACCCAGTTCCTTTGGGGACTGTTGTAACCATTAGGTTATCATGTATTTTTCATTTACTCTGTCTGTTCTTAAAAGTATTCAGCCGTTCTATGCGAAGCAGATATGTATCTGAACAGGACACACTACAAAGGACCCCTCAGAGAATTTTCTGCTCTAATTATTTTAAATACTGCCTCGTGACTTGGGACACTTAGGTTCAAACCTCTGCAACAAATCAGACAGACAGAGGCATTCAGGTAGCTCACACTGCAGGTGAATGTTCTAGCAATGGGCTATTGACCATGAAGTCAAGCAGCATCTTCTGCTGCCTGGCTTCCCACACAGACCAAACGTGAGACTGGGTCCTGACATCAAGACAGACAGAGGGACATTCACTTTATCAAGTCTGCTGCAGCTGAGGCTCTGAACAAATTATGGCATCAGGACATGGCTGGTTTTGTTCAAATAATGTCAATATAAGGAGAAGGGAGGTTTCCATGGAGATATAGATACCTCTGATTCCCAGTGACGGAGAACCTGCTTTACAGAATTAAGTTGCTAGAAATGGCAGTTATGTACCTAAATACCCTTGGCTGCATTTATGAACAGGACCAAGGCATGGGCTAGGCTAATGGCAAGTGACTGTGTCTATACTGCTGCATTTCTGCATGGTACCCAGTCTGGATGGAGCCAGCTGGACTGTGAAGATAGTGTGGGCCTGGAGTCACTCCCAAAAGGCAGTTTCGTGCAGCCAGTGTGGGGGTAAGACAGCTTAGTTGGATGGATACATGCTGCCCCATGACAGTTGAACTCAGGGCCAGAAAATAGTCCCTGGCCCATTTTATTTGCTCGTATTGATGTAGCCTTGGCAGATCAAGGCCCTTGACATTTATCAGACAACAGAAGTGTCATTACTAGCTTGGTCTAATGACACTACCACACTGTACTGCCACTCTTCTTCTCCGTTCCATATTCACGGCATCTGGCAAGTGAATACTCAACATTTAACAGTAAGGTCTTGGAGGGATTTAAAGAGAGAGATGGTGACTGATGCCCAAGATTTGTTCAAGAAGGTAAAAGGAGAAAGGAACATTTTCATCTGAACAACAACAGAGATTAGGATGAGTTTCAAGTCAAACTTGTAATACCTGGTCTCCCCCCACTTAAAACATAGTTTACTTGGAAATGGTGTACCAAACATTGGAAGTGCAATAAACAGAGACAGAGACTGATTTTCTGCTTTCATTTATGTGAGAATCTGTTCAACAATTCAAGAAGGCTTAGTCACATCGTAACCTGCACTTTATCGTACCATCACTCCCTGCAAGTGAATCACTCTGACATGTAGGTCCTATTCACTGAATAAACACAGTGTGCCTCCCTACAACACAGCTTTCTTTGAGGCATGCTTTATTAGATTTGTTTCTATTCTAATACAATATTTGAAAATTACTGTAACTACTACATTGTTCTGGGTATCGTGCAAGATCATAGAATCATAGAATCATAGAATCATGGAATGGTTTGGGTTGGAAGGGACCTTAAAGATCATCTAGTTCCAAACCCCCTGCCATAGGCAGGGACACCTTCCACTAGACCAGGTTGCTCAAAGCCTCATCCAACCTGGCCTTGAACACTTCCAGGGAGGGGGCAGATCAACTCCTCCGAATTATGGAAAACAAGGTTGGAACTTTTTTCCAGCTGCATGCTGGCTTTGTTTAACAGGATCCCACAAGAGCATAATTTCTGCTGAATTCAGACTTCTTGAGTTGGTTCAGGCTCTGACTTTGTTCATAGTCCAGAAATTTCATTTATCACCTTATTGAAGAGACAGTGTGACTGTTACTGAAAATAGTATTGGCCATTGTCAAGGATTTCAGAAGTTGACTGTCTTTTGCCATCATTTTCTCTTTGAAATCTCACTGACTTCATTCAGTTACAACAGCAATATTATGATAAACTATGAATATGCAACCATTCAGCAATTCAAAATAAAGCTGTGTACACCATAAAGAATTACCTGAAATATTGCAGACATCTTGAACAACATTCCAGACATTCTCACATCCATTTGCAGCATTTATACATTGCTCCCTCAAGTGCACACATTCAGCAGTCTGGGCAGTAGATATACTTGTGAAGTACATGAACAACACTGTAAAAACAGAATATAATGACTGTTTAAGACAATAGATATTGTAATGACCTTTTTCATTTACATTTAGATTATAACAGTATAATTTACTGTAGTTTATCTAGAGATTCAAATTTTGTACCACGTTACTTTTTAACAGAATAAAACTTTTCCTCAGTTTCACAACTGGAAATTTAAATTTTAATTTTAAATTTTCAAAGTTGCAGTGTGGCATATTTTGTATTGTTTTTACCCCAGTATTATAACATCAACCATAGCTATATATGACATCAGTCCATAGATACACAGAAACAACTGCAGTTCTGAGATCCATAACAAATTATACAAAGGAAGACAGTATAAAATTCAGAGGAAACAGCATTTTATTTGAACTGCAATTTTGTCAAGCTAGAGACTACACAGGAATTCCTCGGAACAGACCATGTGAAAGAGATTTGACAGCTACACAACTGTTCGATAATAAACGAGATTTTATTTCATAATACAGTACTCTTCACCCTCTTTGTTTTTACTTCACAGACGCATCATTTCTTCAAAGCAACCCCCACATTTATGTCTTTATCTGCTTCCCTGAGTGCACTGAACCTAAAGGCCATGTTAATTGCATAAAAAAGTTCTGAAACTGAAGACTGGTTTCAAGGTAAAGAATTTTAAATCAGCACCACCCCTGGCTTATCAGTAGAAAATTAAATTGCCTTGCTAAGAAAAGACAAATCAGTTGGGGCTTAGCTCTTTCATCAGCATTCCCATGGTAATACAACCTCTAATTTGTACCCATGTGTCTTAATTTTCTATAAAATTAAGTTTCAGACACTGATTTCAGGCCTTATCAAACTAGCTGCTGAACACCTGATGGGAGTGTTTTCCTTAGGTATTGAAGGGGACAGCATCTCCCAGACCAAGTCTCCTTTTTTCCCTTATGTTCAGGTAAGTTCATATAGAATTTGAGGAATTTCCAGCACCGTTTAATTCCTTAAACATCATCCGCAAGAGGTATGAAATATTCCCTCAGGACTTGTCCCGACCCTAGCCAGAGAAATGAAATGTTTCCAATGATACATTTGAGAAATAAGAAATTAAATATCAAATATTGTTCTTAATAATCTTAAAGAGCCACTAGTGTTTAGAGGTGATGCCATCCCTTCTGGAAATGATGCTTACCTGTGATATAATAGTGCTGCCATAGGGAACACTTTCTGGAGACATATTGTTAAAGATGAAGCAACATTTAATACTTTATAACTGACAGGTGCAATAGCATCTAGCGTGCCTCAGAGACACATAAGAGGCCACATGTGCTTATCATAGGTGGTGCTAATCCTTTCCCAGTTGTGTTTATTCCTGCCAGTTCTCTGATCTATGCAGTGCTGGTTGTGAGATCAGGGATTTCCAGCCCGAAACACTCTTTTAGGCTGCTTCTGTCGGTCAGCCTGGGAGACTGGTCGATAGAAACGGCTCCTGCCACTTGACATTGAGGAACGTGCAGCTGGCCCATCCAAAGTGACAATTTTGGCTCATTATGACAATATGTTATTCCTGGGACTGTCTCCAAAAGTTCTTTCTAATTCTGAAATTACTCACTATTTATTCAGATGACAGAGAAAAAAAAGTTGCCAAATACCTTCCAGGTGAAAATGACTGTATATATAAGACAAGACAAAGTTACAAACCCAGGAACTTTTTAAGAAACGGTATTTTGCTGGATGACCATTAACCTATTTTGTAGGTACTAACATGACGGAAGATTTATGCATCTGATTAGGATCTGCCGCACAAAGACTCTGTGCTGTCTCCCCCCTGTTAAGACAGCTTTTCAGAACCAGTGGCTGAAAATGAATAGTCAAAGTAGGGCTGACTGAGCAGCCAGTTAGCAGCTCCTGCTCCTTTGTTAGGATTATTTCAGAGTGTGTTTATTTCAAACCCACCTGGAAACTGTGCCCACAAAAAGGAGGAGATGTTTTTGCAAAATAAAGAGCCGAGTGGCATAATCTATGATTGAAGCTAATTCACTCTAAGAAAGGGCTTCTCCAGTTCTAATGACATATTATGGATAGGTCTTTTGTTTCCTCAGCAGTACACAGGGGACATACTGTGGCAAGCCTACAGGAAACAAACTGGCCTACATGACTTTAGGATCCAGTGCACTGTAGCTTACACAATTGCTTAAATTAACAGTTATTGCTTTAGTCATTCACTTTAGTTATTTACTCTAGTGTTTGGAGTACTCAGCGACTGTTTTCTACTTAGAAGAGTTCAGGGCATCTAAGAGTTAGTCTGTAGCTAAAACTTTTAGAGGGATCCATTTTGATACGAAGATACATAAATTTAGATTTCTACAGGTGTCTGTATTTTTGTACAGGTGTCTATTGATTCACTGGGTAGGAGTAAAATTCCCCGTTCTGAAGAATTTCATGTCTAAAGTGAAAAGGGGGGAAAAAAGGACATTTTAGCACCTTCATTTTGCAGATTAGGAACTGAGGAACGCAGGAATTACAGTGTCTTTCCCAAGATTGCAGAATTATTATCTGGCAGATAACAATGAATAATGGAAAACCAAGCTGTGGTTTCTATCCAACTGCAAGAGCAGCAAGATAGGTAGCTCCAAAGGTGAAAGGCAAACTATAGTTGAATATAGTTTAAATACAGTTGAAAAGTGATAAAGGGCAACATTATTCTAACAAACTACCTACAGAATGTTTTTAACAGTGGAATATGAGTTTAGAGTAGTGGGATGTTAAAGAGATCAGCATGTATAGAATATGTAGAGAGGGGAAAAGGAGAATAAAAGAAATTAAAATATACTTGTCTCAATGTATTCTCTTCTACCAATTCCTTCTGTACCAGCTCTGTTGATTTTCCCTTTTTCTCCATTCAGACCCAAAGGGAAACGTCAGTAGCCCTCCGTGTAGCACTGCCAGCACTGGACACTTTCCACTTAGCAAACAAGTGGCTGCTTGTGCAGACAAGGCATCCCATTTGCGGGTCTCCTCGCCGGTTCAACTTCTTACCAGTGCCGGCCCTGCTACCCTGCCGTACCTCCCGCTTCAGACACGCTACCCGGAGCCGGGCTGAAGACGGCTGCACCAAGCCGCAGGGCCTGGACGTCGCAGGTTGGTGCGAACCCCCGACAGGTACCTGCTCGCCCCGGCCGTGAGGCTCCCCAGGAGAAGCAGCGAGGGGAGGGAGCCGTAAGGGGAACCCGCGGAGAGAAGAGGCGCGGGGAGAAGCGAGGGTCCTGCCGAGGCTGGGGGCCGCCTCCCTCCCCACCGCCCGCCGCACTTACCGAGGCAGAGGAGCGCGGCCATGGCCGGCCGCTGGCGCCTGCAGCTCCGCGCCCAGCGGCTCGCGCCGGGCGGCAGGTGCCGCTGCGGCACCGCCCCTTCAGCACCCGCCGCGGGGACAGCGCCCCGCCCGCCCGCCCGCCCGGCCCCCTCGGCGTCCCCCGGCCCCCCCGGCCCCCCCTCCCGGCCCCCGGCAGCGCCTGCCGTGCGGGGCGGACCGTGGGTGGGTGTCGTGCCGACAAAGCCACGGCAAAGAGCGGGCGGGGGCAGGTCTGTCACCCTTCCGATGTAAACACTGTGTCTTTCTCTGCCCACCTCTTTCGGTCAGGAGCAGCGGATGAAGCTTCCCCCCTCAGCCCCCCCCCCCCCCCCCCCCGCGAGCTTCCTTTGCTGCCACTGTTACACCCTCCGCTCACATTTCTCTTTTTGCCATAATCGCTAAGCTGGACTGCGTCTAGGTGACGCACGGTTCTCAGGCATTTTTCACGGGATCTGGCACTCGCTCTGCATTCAGTTCCCACTTGATTTCTGGAGAAACTAGCAGAGCAAGTCTTTGGCTGCTGCCTATAATCTCTCCGGAAAATGCCTGTTGCTACGTCTGATCCCCTTCTGTAAGCACTTTTCAATGCGTTTTAGAAGCGAATTTGTTTGTTTTCATCTCAGATGTGGAACAGGATCGTGACCTGTTAAGGAGAGGGAGCAGCTATGGAGCATGTTGGACAGCAGACCAGAGGAACAAATGACTAGTCTATAGTCTAGATCCATACTGGACTATGGGTCTAACTTCAGGAGCTTCACTAAAATACATCAAAAACCAGTCTGCCATACAAAAGTCGGCAGCTGACTCAGGTACTTAATAAAAAATAAATCAGCCATAAAGCACACAATTATACACTTGCTGGCTTCACTGGATGCTCTTTGCTTTTGCACTGGAAGGAGGAGGAAACAACAGATCCCTATTTCTCCATGCTACTTGTGAGTCTTGTTTTCACGAATTGCTTATCCCATACAGAACATTTTTAATTGGATTTGGTCCTTGAATGCTTAAAACAAAAAGATATCATAAAACTTCCAGCATAGCTAGCAGAGGTAGAGATATAGTGGGTGAAATCCTGTCCCTATTGGCCAAGCAAAACTTGAGCCAAATCCAGATTTTGCTTATTTTTTGTTTAGCTCAGGAAAATTCAATATACCAGCTACTAAGAAGAAAATTAACTCTATCCCAGCTGAAACCAGGACACTTGCATATAATTTCTTGGGTTTTTTAACTCAGATTTTAACTTAGTTAATTGATTACATTCTTTATTTAAACTCTTAATGCCAACATTGCTAAATACTTGTCTGTCTTTTTTTTTTTTGAAAGTATATTAAATAAAATAAAATGCTATTTCATCCAATATATCCAACAAACAGCCAGAGAAAAACTTTATTGTCAGGTAAAAGGAATAGCCCGAGAGAAGAATATAATTTTAGCCATGAGACAAATTTTAGGTTGGAAGGCTAAATTTGCCTTGGCCTTAATCCATTGTAACATGCAGCAGTAGGTTGCAATGCATCTTACAGCGAGGGCTGAGTTAAGCTAATGTTTAGTGTGCTCTCCTT
Source organism: Gymnogyps californianus (assembly GCF_018139145.2). Lineage (NCBI taxonomy): Eukaryota > Metazoa > Chordata > Aves > Accipitriformes > Cathartidae > Gymnogyps > Gymnogyps californianus. The sequence continues at coordinate 100,994,220 of NC_059473.1, forward strand.
CCTATAAAGCACTCTCCAGGTTAATGACATGCATCAATTTTGCTAATATCAGAGAATGAGATGGTGTCCTCTATGCAGTCCAGAAGAAAAGGAAAAAAATTGCCTTTTTGGAGGTGGAGAGGGGGAGAAATTATTTTGCAGTCATTGTGACTGCAGGAGCACAAGCTTATCACTACAGTGACAACAGGAAAGGAGGAGGAGGTCAGGCTATCAGGACTCCAAGGCTGTGAAATACGTTGAGAGACGAAGTACCAGAGTGATGGTGGCACAACAATTTATGTATGCAAGAACAAATATGTTGTGATTTAAACTCTATGTCTAATGACGCTATGACCAAGCAGAAGCAATGGCATGAGAACTCCATTTCTATGCTCCTGAGTTGCTAGTGGAAATATTAAAATACCAAAGCAGCTAGAGGTAACAAAACCCAATTAAAGCTCACCTTTCAGATCATTTTCAATATTTATAGACTGGATAAGAAATGCTCATTTGTCACCTGACCTTATTTGATGGATAAGAAGCCCAGAAGCTTCTTTAAGATGCTTTAATTTCTGTCACATGCAAAAGGCATTAAATTCCATATTGCTCTTAAAATCTTACCCTGTCTTCTCACAGCTGTTTCTATCTCCATTAATATCCACTGCTCACTATTGAGTTTATCTTGACTGAAAACTCCCAGTGATTATTTTCATTCAAAAATAAATCCAGCTGGATAATATTTTGAATGTATCCAAATATTTGGACCTTTCTGGAGTAAAAGGTCCTAGAACTGGCAAAAAACCCTTCAGCACTTTACACAGGTAGACAACAGATTTTTAAATGCCTGTGAAGTTTTTCTGATTAAATGGTTCCTGAAAACATATCTGAGCTGAAGAAGAAAATGTCTAGGTATTTCTCAAATTTTGTAAAACTGAATAAATAAATACATATGAATATTTGCATCAAAAATATTTATTTCAAAAAAACAAATTTTTGAATGAAAAATCTTTTCATAAAAATAACCAAATCTTTAGCTTGATAACCATATTTAACCAATCTTTAGCTTGATAACCATATTCTCTGGCAAGAATTAGTTAACACTTTCTACCTATTCTTAGAATTTCAAATCTTAGATAAGCTCTGATGGTATCACTTGTGTCTCAAAGATATGCTATTTACTCAACAAAAATGAGGCCAGTGAAAAATCCAGAATCATTTGTCAATGACTGTCTTGTCTTTTATTTATATTCTCTACACAAAAAATACTGTTAAGTTAAAGTTATGGCTAAAAGGAATTCCTAGGAATGTTGGAATATTTTAATTTTGGGGTTCTAAGTGAAAATAAGAAAAGAGAACAAAGAGAACAAAAGAGAAATTTTTCTCCTACAAAAGAGAAAATTAAGGCCAGAACCTCCATTTCTAACATCTCACAGGAGATCTGCAGGAGTCAAAAACTACCAATGACCTTTAGTGGTGTTCTCACCTCAGATTAACTAACACAATTTATCCCACTGGCATTAAGGTAGCAGCAAAAAGAAGACAGTTTGAGTTGACAGGTAGTATTCAACCCACCTTTTGAAAGACGCTACTTATGGTTTTTCCATGAGCATCACCACCACCAGCACCCTCCCCCCCCCCCCCCTTCATCTCACAGGGATCTGGGCAACACACCTCACAAGGCATGAGAATTTTGCTGGTCTTCCACAGTCAGCCATGACCTTTTATGTCTGAAAAGTATGCAGACTCCCCTTTTATACCGACAAAGTTTTCTTAGATAGCCATTTACTTTCTACTTTCTTGCTGTCTCTTCAAGGAAAAGATAAAAATACATTTTCTGAAATGAAAGTATAGGTTTGCAAAATTTTGACATAAATGACGTTTTTCAGCAGTGGGATGAGGCAACATTTTATGGCACAATTAAATGATTGCTGATAATTATTTTGTAGCTAGATTCCTATACTGGTTTTTAACTTTTTGACTTTTTATTTACTGATATCAAAACAAAAGAAAAATTAGAAGACTTTTCAAATTCCATTCTCCCATTTCTGTAATCTTTTAATTCAGCAGCTGTTTGTCCAATCATTTCAAATTATATAGAAAAATTATATCTTGTTCCACACAGTTTAAGAATACTACATTTTCTGTGGCTGAAGAGCAAAAATAGCCTTCTAATGGCAAAGGAATTGCAATAGCTATGAAATCAAATCTTGCTGTACTTTCCACAATTATTTGGGTTTTCTTTTCTTAGAAGAGACAATAAAATAATTTCTTGAAATGACAATGACATAATAGCTATACTCAAAAATTAAGCTTACACATAGGAATACAGGAATTCCTATGATTTTATTTGATGTTTAAACATTCTTTCCATTTAGGTATTTCTCCTTATTCTTTTTTAATAGAAAAAGAATATTCTCCTTTCTCTCTTTTAATAGAAAAAGAAAACTTCAATATACAAACAAATGCAATTTTTTTCCTCTCGCTTTACACCAGTGTAAACTAGGAGTAATTGCAACAATGTCAAGTAAAACAGCTGTTGGGAAGGCTAAAGCATATAATGATTAAGCACTTCATAAAACTATAGCTATCATGATAGACAGTACATCACATGACATTAGGTCAAAGTAAAACCTAGAAAAAATATTTACATAAGTTAATCAAATAACACCTTGTCTATGAATAATTGGCTTTTCAGAAACATTTGAATGTGTGAGAATGTCTTCTTTCTATGTGAAATGCTTTTTACTGAAAAACTAGTCCTCCCTCCCATCTTACCCTTCCTTTTGAAAAATCTTGACTGAAATGCAAGAATAGTGCCACAGGGAGATTGTAGCTCAGGTTTTTATAGATTAGCCTCTTTCTAACCAATAGGCCACGCTCCCCTAGTAGACTAAGTCTCCAGTGATGCACCATCTTCATTCTTTAAGAACGATTACAATGCATGGTAGGAAGCCCCAGGCCAGGGAGCTTATCCCATAAATGGAAAATGGGTGAGTACTTGATCGACCGGTCCCATGAGATATCGCTTCTATAATTTCCAGAGAGAAACATTTTATTTTAATTGTTGAAAAGTCAACATTTTCTTGGCATATAAATCTGTTAATTGTTTGTACCATTAGTATTAAATGGCAGCTGAGAGAGAAATCATGAAAGCAAGCAAGGTAACCAATGTTTTCTATTCTAAAGATCCTCAGAGATCTTCTGGAGCAACACTTGCAGACATTACGGACTAAAATGAGCTACCAAAGTTAAAAAGTCCTGTCCTTCAGGGGTGCTGACACTTGTTATTCCTATTGGCCTGAGTAGGAATTTTGAGCTTATAGCACCTTTGAGCATCACATAAGTTTTATTAAGTAGTTACTTTTTAGGCACTCGAGACTGAAGAAAAAAATAATTGGCTATTTAGCGTAATCTTATGAAAACATGTGTGACTTGCAGCACTTTGGGTTCAGGTCTTAGAAGCATGTCTGTGCTTAGAAAAGTAGCCTGGAATCTCCCCAAATCAATCTGAAGTGAAAGTTCCATAATGAACATAGAATTTACTACAAGTGAATTAGCAGAAAAAGAAGTGCAAAGTAATTCCAGAATATCACTAGTGCATAAGTAAGCATTCCTTGTAAATAAGTCACTCATTTATAGAAACATGATATAAATAAATGATGTTTGAGACTTCTTTCAAATACTTAGAGTTCTTTATAGGATACATTTTAGAACATTCCACAGCATCTAAAATATATAAAAATAAATATCTACAGTATTTACAAAGTGTGATACAATCCAATCTTTAAAAAGACTTGTAAAGACATGTTCTTTAGCTCATACTGAGGTAAGTAGGTTTCTGTAAGATTGAGAAGAAATAGGAGAGGCAGTTGTTTTGAAGGAATCTCTTTGTCCAGTTGTTGTAGTCTGTAACAAGCTAAAAGCATGTGCCGTTTGGTGGTCTCGTGTATTGAGCCAAAGTCATCCTTGCTGTAACTCCATCGAGGTAAGTTTAGTTATGCTAGGGACGAATTTGTCCCACTCTGCATTCTCTGTGTTGCCAGTGTCTTCTGCAGAAACCCTCACAGCTTCATCTAAATTTGAAGTCATGTTCATCCCTGGTATGTGGAGATGCAGTTCCACTGATTTCAATGGACTGAGTGTAGCTGGGATACCTGTAAGATAAAATAAAGATTTTAAGATGATTTTACTGTTCGTATCAGGTAGCTGACTGGCTCACCCTGTGATTGTCACTCTCTGAATGCTATGCAGGTGATGATCTATTAACAAAATGGTCTGCCAGTAAATGTTCCAAATTGCACTTGCAAATTTTAAGTGAAGACTTCTTGACTGAAGTGTAAGGGGATTTCTGATGCATAAACCTTGGTTTTCTTACTTTTAAACATTTTTAATGTGTTCTACTACTTATTTAATATGCATTACTTGGTAAATTGCCCTGTGGTTCCTTATCCAGATGCCACTGTGACCAGCAGAGCACCACAGCTTCCTGTGTACAAGTCAATCACAGAATCATAGAATAGTTTGGGTTGGAAGAGACCTTTAAAGATCATCATCTAGTCCAACTCCCCTGCCATGAGCACAGGACAGGCAGGGAGAAAAGAATAATGACAAATAATAGATATAGAGTAAAACATAATCTACAGCCACACTGTCATCTGGGTTTCATGGCTGTAACCTTGCTTGTGACACACATATAGGAATGGCAACACTACTGGAGAAGAGCAAGCTGAATTCAGGAAAAAAAACCCATTCCTTCTATAGTAAGTGAAAAGAACAGACTTCTTCAGAGGTGATTTATTTAATTCTTTTTAGATATATATTTTAGGAACAGATTAGCTGTCCTTGGAGATACTAATTTCTCTGTTATCAATATATAGCTTATATAGTCCTAGCCTATAGTGTCTGAGATAACTAGACAACCAATGTTCACATCCCTAGGAGAGGAGGGGTGAATCCTGTACTTGCAGTCCCTTGCAAAGTCCTGCTGGGATATAACATATAGTGTAATGAGAAATATAAAATAGTAAATTATATGCCATTTTCCATCTATTCACAAAGCTAGGGAATTGCACAATCATTTCAATGTTTGCCCAGAATTGGGAAAGCTTGAACAACTTTCATTTCAGACTGTGTTCATTTGTTTATCAACATGTATTGGAGAAAAATCAAGAGTGGCTTCCCAGCTGTTCCTGAGTACATACAATAACCCACCCAACAGGAAAAAGAACAGAAAATGTGAGAAAAGAAATTAATGTGAATTTCTTACTTGATCAGCCCAACTCACACCAGAATGCATGGTAAGCAGATCATTTGAAACAGTCAAGGACATTCAGGTAGTTCAATCTGTACACCCAATTTTGGTTAAAATATTTGTTATAAAATATACCACAACTTCAGAGAATTAGCTCTGAGTAGAATATAGCTGTTTATAAACACATTGCAACTCCACGGAAAATGACTTTCATACTTTCAGGTATCTGTTCTTTATTTACTTAGGAGTCTAAAGGAAGTAGGGATCCAAAGAAAATATTTATATAAAATATGATTACCTTACCCCCTCCCCAATTGCAACTCAACTTTTGAAATAAATGAGATGAAATTTTGTTTCATCAATATATAACCAAAGCTGTAGCATATTCTATAAAATATTTCTTGTAAGTTACTTTTCTTACAGTCAGTTCTTAATTGTAAACACCCTTCTCTCATTGCATTATGCTCAGATTCAAATATTGTTGTATGCACAATTAAATTTTACTTCCACAGCATCAAAAGACATAGGGACAAGTATACTACCAGTAGGTAATAGGTGCAGTACCATTTGCTGGTATTGTGTTTATGTTGGTCAATACAACGTGTTCTGAAAGTTTTGAAACATTATCAAAATTGCTGATCTGGGTGGTCAAGGATTTCCGACTCTCTGTACTGGCACGACCTCTGGTGAGCCGTTCATCATGGTGACTGCGAATGCCAAAGATGCAACAAGAAAATGCTGCTTTAAATTCTTCTCTAAATTTCCCTGTCAATCACAAAAAAGACTCATGAAAAAATTGTACTATAAACTGTGTTTCATCAGACTTTATAGATTAGAAAAAGGCAGCTATCTAAAGCAAAATTAACCTAAAACACCCAGATGTTCTTCTAATGCAGAAGTAGGAAATCACAATTTCAACATCTTGGAGAAAGACAGAAAAAATATAACCTTTGTAAGAAGATATGTGAGGTGTGGTATGAAGCCTAAATTATTCTTGGCTAGACAGAATGGACAAACAAGGATGATTTATGAAATCATGTCATGGATAGCCTGTTGATTAATAACATATCTAACAAAAACAAATAATTGAGCAATCGTAGGCTTAAATGACTGAATCATTACTTGACATGTGAAACGAGAGGGCATGGCTAATTTGTATTTCATCTTGAATACATTTTAAAAGGAGATTCAAAGTGTTCGACAGCCCATTAGTGTGCTTTTGGGGCTCAGAGTAAATTGTTCAGATCATCCTCACGCTACACACCACAAAAAAACTACAGTGGGCAAATATGTAGTGAGGATCAACAGACTTTTGTCTCCCTGTATTTAGCTGTAATACCACCAGTTTAGGTCCTAATTCTGTTGTCCATAGCCAAATAAGAAAAATACAAACTAAGACAAATCTATACGAGTAAGTAAACAGCATCCTGGCTGTTTCTTTGGCCTTGAACCTAGTTGGCACAGTCTGGTCGTGCAAGTACTATTAAAGACTCACAGCCTCCAAAACCCAATACCTGCATATAAAATGCCAACTGGGGACAGCCCCTGGCCTGTGCTACCTCCCAGACAGTATCCAGGCAGTGTTTAGGGGAATGATAATTGTTTGAGACCAAAGTCATGCCAGGGACTTCTCTACCAAATTAATGGCATGGACAGTCAAATTCAAGTGCTTGGACTCAGGCCCTGGCATTGTTTAGTTCAGTTATAGGTAGATAGCCTGAAGGTAATGGGATACTTCAGGCAACTTGTTCCAAGAAGAGGATCTAGCTCCCACCGGAGGAGCTGGGCTGATGTTACACAGTCATTAATCTTATTTGCTATGGCTCATTACATTCAAACTATACATTAAACTTGAATTCTAGGTAGCTGTAACTTACCACTAAGGAAGTTATAAATAATAGGATTGGCTGCACTGTTTGCATATACAAGCCAGTGTGAGAACGTGAACCAGGCGTATATAGTTTCTCTGTCATCGGCATGATTAAACATCCCAAAAACCCTACAGAAAAAGAAAAGCAAACCTGAAAGATGGCAAAATTAGAAATTATATAAAAAGATTTGGCAACTTCTAGCCTAATTTTATCTCTGATGACCTATTTGCTGTATCACAGAAAAGCTGATTCAACAGTACTCACTTTCTTGAGAGAATGAAGTCCTCTCCCCACCCCTCAGCCTCCTGTCTTAGTTTAGCACAACAGACCACCAGTACTTTACTTTGCAATGATGCAGACGCATGACTTTTCTGCTAAGTAACCAAAGTCAGATGGTGTCAGATAAGCCAAGAAAAGATGGGAAAAGTTGCTTTTGACCTATTCATGTCATTGAGGTTTCTGGCTCTAGGCCTACTCTCCAATAAACAGGGGCTCTGGAATTGAAAAGGCACTGAACTGGCCCCAAAACTGAGGCCACAGTAGCAGCTTCTGTCCTCCAGAGAAATCTGCTTTGCCCAGATTCCTTACACCTAACTTTTGCCATTTAAGAGAAAATCTAACTATGGGCCTACTCGGCTATTGTAGTCGAGGCAGCCTGTGTAGTTCCTCTGTGGTTCAGATCCTCGGTGGCCTGAACTGCCTTCTGGAAATACTTCCTTCTCTCCACATTGCCTACCAAGGGACTTGAGGATGAAAAGTACTTAAATTAGGCCTTAGGAATGTGCCAGAATTGAGTGGGATGTATTTAAGCCTTCATATCCAACTTGAAATTATTCCTTAAAAGATGAAAATGTTCCTCAAGCACCAATAGCAGGCTGGTTATCTTTTAGGATATTCAAATATTCTGCTATATGTCATTATTTATCGGTATTCCAGAAGGCTCATGAGATATAACTATACCAAAGCCTTAGCCTGCCAGGCACTGTACAAAAAACAAGAGTGTACAATTATGTCTCAAATGAACAGGGTAAAAAAGGGTAAAAAAGTAAAACATACTTCATAGGCAAACTGAAGGATTGTCCTAAGGTCTCAAAATTGTACATGGTGGGGCTTGGGTTTGAACCCAGCATTTCACAGTCCTTGGGGCCAAGCCACAACACTACACTCTCCGGCTAACCCTCAGGTGCTGCTTTAGGTAAATGCACTTCCATGGGCACATTTAGAGCAAACAAGCTGTAATCCTGTGTAAATGACAGGTTTTAATGAGGAGACAGGCTAGATCATTTTCATGATGAAGAGCTTGCTAATAAGGGTTCCACAATCTGGCCTTTAGTTTAAGTACTACAGATAGGTTAGATACATTTTTTTGTTGCAACTGTATGCTTATTTTCCATTTCTTTATCATTAAATAAGTAAGCTTATCCTTCAAAAGTATCTGTCAGAATAACAGGAATCTTGCAACAGAGGATAGTTTTTAGACAGAAAGCTTTACCAAGTGTTTACATTTTGGGATGAGCTTTACCTTTTCAAGACATTGAGGATGCTAATTGGTAGATAGCAAAGTGCAAAAACCAGAAGGACAACCATTAGCATACGTGCTGTTTTCCTTCTTGCACGAATCTGTTTTATTTCAGCTGCCACAGCGCTAATCTTTGACTTTGTTGATTGTCCCAGCCCTCGGGGCTGTGCTGAGGACTGCAGAGGCTTCCATTTTTTCTGAACAACAGAAGAAGTTCCTGGGATCTAAGAAAGACAAAATAAGGGGGACTTTGAAAAACTAGCACTGTGGGTAGCTGTAACAAGAAAAATAGACATGTTGACATACACAATGTAAGCTTGCAGGGAGAAGTAGGGCTTTTTATTAAATTAATTGATGTAGCTGCCAGAAACAAACCCAATTTCAGACACACTTGAAGGACTGCATAAAAATTTGTGTTTTATCCAAATATACCAACTGATGTATTAAAATTTTCTTTACTTCCCACATACCTTGCCTTGCTTGTGTCTTCAGACTGTCACACTTACCAATCCTATTGCTGCAATTATGTTGCTATAAAGTTCTACATTAAATGTTTTGTTGTATGGCAGAGTAGTTTATCCCATTAATATGCTGCTAATTTAAGATACTAAACAGCTTTTCAGCATTGGAAAACACGGTTTTAAAGCCTACATAGTTTTAAGTGCCATAAAACTTCCAAATATGCAATCTAGATGACAATGAAGCAGCTAAAGAAATCATAGCTGAAGTGTGGATCTCCCTGCAAAGCTCTTCAGAACTGAATGTATATACAGTGATGAATAGAGGGGAATCATGGAAGAGTGCCAAGACATAGGAAGAATTAGGTTAGCCAAAGACACCTTGCAACGGGTAGATGTAGCACCATGCTATTAAAAAAAAAAATCTTGGTTTTTGTTTTCTGTGCCCTCACATAAGCCAAGCCAAATAAAGCAATTCTGCTTCAGTTCTTCATAACTATTTCCTGCCTGCAGCCAAATGTGAAAGACTACAGATGGCAAGGACTTTCTCAGAGAACTCTATTACAATGACATAATGTTTTTAATGTTATACATTGTGAAAACCTTTTGGGTAGAAATATAGTTTTATTCATGTGTACTGCAATTGTCTGTGGGGTGACTAGTCTCATGAGTGTAAAATAATTCACGTTTAAAGGTATCTGCAAAATTCAGATTGTCTATTGTAACATTTTAAAAACTAGGGCTTATCCACGCAAACTGACCAGAAAACAGTGAAATTTTGGATATTTATTTCAGAAAAAAAAGTAAGCTAAAAAAGGAATACTTGTTCTAAAATAAAAGCATGCACATTCAGAATTGTTCTAGAATAGGTATTATGTTGTTCTTTGGGTTTTTTTTTGTGAATAGCTTCCTTGCACAGACAAGCCCTTAATTTAGCATTTATGTGCACCATCAAACCTGATTTACAACTGTTGGAACATTTTGGCAATGTTGTGTTGTAATGAACAGGAAATCAATGAAGCAGAACGGGAGATACGTTATAATGTTTATTTTTTACTAATATGTCCATGGACATAAAGCAAAAAACCCCCTTGCACTGACTTCTACTGCGGGTTCCCACTCATTCAGCTGAAATGAGCAGCATCAGTTTCATACCTGGACATGTCTGTCCTATTGCAAGGGATTTACCCTACTTAGCTGTGGGGTGTAGTACTGCAAGGTGTCTTTGCCAGGCACTACTGAGATAATACACAAAGATTCTGATTCTGGCTTATCAGGTGTGCTTTGATATTCTGTTCTTCTAACTTTGAAGCAGAAGCTTTTCCTTTCTTTTCAGTCATACTGAGTTACCATATTGCAGCAAGAACTGGAGATGGAAGCAGAGAAATTCAGCCAAATCTCTCCCTCTTGATTACGCCAAAGATTCAGTTGAAGAAATCAGTGACCAGCTTTCATGGTAGCTAGATGCAATTTAGATGAAGAGAAATATTATCTTGGCTCAAAATTGTGAATGGCTATTTCTACAGAAATGTTAGACGTGACTGTGTACATGGTTTGTACCTGTGTATGCAGGTAGAAGGGTCTTTTCCGGTATTTAAGCAGTCTTTAATAGCAAGAGGTGATCAAAGGTAGAACTGTATACAATGTACAGTCTCACTGTGCTATATATTAAATTGCTAATTCTTCAGGAGTTTGTATTGAGAATCTTTCTAAAGAGCCCTATTTTCCTCAGTCTTTACCTGGCATATACCTGGGCTTTGCTACTGTTACACCAGTAGGCAATAATACAGCAAGAATTTTATCAGGAAAAAAAAAAAAAAGAGCTATACATCCACAGATGCATAGCTGAACCAGTACCATCGAAGGAGCATAACAATTCAGAAGTATGTGTGCATGCGTGTGTGTGTGTATACAGAAACATTTATAAATACGTATTTGTGTAAACACACATACATATATTACAAGTGATAGGATGAGAGGAAATGGCCTCAAGATGTGCCAGAGGAGGTTTAGATTGGATATTAGGAAAAATTTCTTCGCTGAAAGGATTGTCAAGCATTGGCACAGGCTGCCTGGGGAAGTGGGAGTCACCATCCCTGGAGGTATTTAAAAGACATGTAGATGTGGCACTTAGGGACATGGTTTAGTGGTGACTTGGCAGTGTTAGGGTTACAGTTGGACTCAATGATCATAAGGGTCTTTTCCGATCTAACTGATTCTATGATCCTATGATTATGTATGTACAGGTATACACATGCCAGCAAAACGCATATATTTGCTTTTCAGTAGAGGATCAGTTATACAGATAATTGTGGAGAATTTGTGTAATTCCAATGATTCACTAAAAGCCCGCTAGCTGTGTCCCAACAGGTACTAAAAGTTGCAGTTATTTTCTTATGCATCTTTCCTCTATCCCCTCAAATTATTATCAAGGGGTTTATAACCAGAGGAAATCTCTCCAAATGTAATAACAACTTGCAAAGATTGGAAGGGTGTATTTCAGCTGCCAAAATGAAAATGGGTAGGGTTCCTGGTTATTAATATGAGTAGGCTTTAGTGTCAATGCATTTGGACATCAGTAAATGGAAGCATACAGTATGGAACTTGATAATACCAATTATGTATCAACACTTTCATCATAAGTCCATTCAGTCCTATTTATTTGTTCAGAAGTTAATCTACTTAAAATCTGCAAGAGAACATAGCCTTCTAAGTCACTACTTCCTTGCTAATAATTAAAATAAATTACTCAAAATCCCTGGTATTTGTGGCATGATTGTTCTTGTCTTTACAAAGATGAATCATTAATTCAAAGATTGTAAAGCTTATATTCAAAGATCTGCTTGAAAGACACAATCAGTAATTTTAAGAGCTATTGCACAAAGTACGGTAAGGCTAGCTTGTAAATCTATCTTACCTTTAGTCATCTGAAAATTTGCATGCACAACACGCTCCATTTTAAAAAAGTACCTTTAGAAAAAGTGTAAGGCATAGAAAGCATCTACTGTTTGCTGTGTTTTTTCTATCACGTACATCTGGAAGGTTTATTGTACCTTGCAATAAGATCACTATATTTAACTGAAGTTCTGGTAAGCAGCATGATTTCTTAACTGAAACTATTATCAAATAATACATTCAGAGCACTGCATTCATTTGCTCTACATGACTGATTATGGCACACCTGTTGCATTTAGAAAAATGCCTGATGTCTGCTGCCAAGTCACAGTTGATAATAGATGCGCAGTGGTTTTAATTTCATTTAGTGCAGCCTCTTATACATAGTGCTATCATCTATGCTAGGAAAAGAGACATCTGTATTTTCGCATCATTGACAGCACTAAGTCTGTAGCAGTACTTGTCTTTTTGCCACTGAAAAAAAATCATCCTAACCTTGTCAGCATGCAAGTCGTATAGGGAGAAGAAATACTGTGAAGAAGAAATAGGCCAGCTAATACAGTTGGGGGGAAGAAAACCCCAACAAAACAGATTGGTTTCCAGTCATTCAACTTCTGCTCTGAATCTGAACCAGCATTTTCAAGCTACATGCAGGTTAAGAACAACTGCTTTGCATTAACTTAATTAATGGACAGTTTGAGAGGATAGGTAGATTGTAAAGAAAGTACAGAAGAGAAGGTTAAGAAGGAATATGGTGGTAAGGTCATTGGGTGCTACAGGACAGATAACTATTCAGCAATGCAGAGCATCTTAGAGCTAGGTTAGACTGAACTTAATTTCAAAACTAACCGAGCAAAGCCTTTGTTCTGGTGGACTTCCCTCAAATTGTAAAGGTTAAATTTTACCTTCAAACTATCTTGTTATTTAATCTTATAAATGTAAGAAATTAAAAGCAAAAATAATAATTTAAAGATAAACAGCAAGATAAACAGCAACTCTGGTTTAACCTAATCTGATTAGAAGTGAGAGTAATTGCTATTACGATGTACGGATGATAACAAAATGCCTTACAGTGGATTTGGTTTTTCCTATATTTTAGTTATTTGCAAGAGATATGTTTTGTCAGTATAAGATTTGATTTTTACTTTTAACATAAGTATATTTAGAAATCCAAAGTCTACTTGTGATTTCTCTGATGGATCAACTTGAACTGCACAAAAAATGCTTCTGATGTGGCAGATATTATGCCCTGGCCAGGACAGCCTCAAATTTGGATGGTATCAGACATAATGATGAGAGAGAAATGATTCATGCCCATATCTTGATGGAAATGTCAGCCGTTGTTAGAGCCATTTGACAGGACAGGAGAGGGAATATCTTGCATCATGTCTTCAACAGGATGAGTTTATTGTCCTTTACAGAATGACAGGGCAGGGGGTGGTGGAGGACTACAGCTGTAGATAAATCCCAGACAAAGCAGAAGACAGCAGAGAGAACCATAGACTGATGCATGACAGATTACAGTTCACACCCAGAAAATTATTCTCAAGCTGACACCACTTCGAATTGTTGGAGGGGGAAAAATGTTCCTGAAAAAATTCACATCATTTTTGCCACTTCAATTCAAATGTCCTTTGTGTGCTTGCGTGCTTGGGGGTTTTGTTGAGTATTTCTGGTTTTTGTTTCCTGTATTTGTAATTTGAAGCTTGAAAAAACAGATGTTCACATTAGAAATCATGCCAATTATTTGTCAGTAATTCACATCAAATGTTCCTGATAACAGCCAGCTTCACATCAGGCAATTCCAGTCTCACAGTTCTGATAGTTGGGCTTTCTAGTCTAACTTTTGTTCAGATTGGACCTGTTATGAACCTGAGACTTTGTAGAATGAAAAATAAAAACAAAAATTTGTACAGACTACTAACAAAATGAGAAGGTCAATCCTAACTTTTGAGTGCTACAGGAGATTTGAACGGTATAAATAAGGTCACCTCAGGTATTTCGGTAAGCATTTCAGATACAATGGGAGAGATCTTTCTTCTGCCTATAATCAGTCTTTCTGTTGCCTTTTTCTCTCTTTCTCTCCCTCTAAGGTCTTCATAGACATGAGCAAGAAGGGGTTTACATTCAGCCTGACTGCCTTCATTTTTTAATGCATCTCAGTGCCTATCCAAGGTGGCTGTAAGCCAGCAGTGTCACTGAACCTGGTAACAGTGCTGGATGTAAAAATCCAAGTCCTAAGTGACAACATGGAGCATATAGAGAAGAAGGTTGTACATAGGAATCTGCACATAGTCACAACAGCAAGCAAATAGAGCTAGTGTCAAGTGACTTACCTGGCGACACCACAGCTTTCGAAATATTTGCAAATAGGCCAACACCATAAGACACAGTGGTGCCATGTATGTCACCAGAAAAAAGCATGTGTGATACATTTTGGGGTAAACCTCAGCTGGAAAGAGAATTCAAATAGGAAAAGTGCATTTAAATATACATACATTTCAAAATCACTTTAAGCCACATTATTCATATAGATATGTATGTGTTTTTCAAACATAATAGGCTATAATGGAAGATACTGCACAGTCTCTCACCTATGAGCAGAGAATGTAGACTACAGCACACAGGATGCTGATGGGAGGAGAGAATGACATTTCTTAAATCACTTTTTGGTGGCAGAATAAATGTGATTAAGACTCAGTGATTTATTATTACAATTACACTTTAAAAAATAGAATTAATTCAATCAAGTGCTCTAAACTTAGGAAATTTCCAAGATTATTTTTGACTCAGCTTTAACAATAACGGGTTTGCTACCATTGTGTTCTAGTTGCCTGTGTATCTCTTTTCAAAAGACAACTTATGAATGTTATTTGCTTAGAGACAAATATCTTACAAGTGTTGTGAGTGATTGTGTTTTAAGAATGCTGTATCATAAGCTTCATCATTAGATTATAGCAGAATGTGCAGTTGGTGCCTGGAAAACTTGCTTTCACTTTTGTAACATCAAATGTAAATGTAATTTGGTATTATCAAATGTTGATACTAATTACAACTTAACATTTAGGGATGGCCTCAGAAAAGGAATGAACATTATGGAGAGTGACAATATGTAGCAGAAGAGAAACTGTGCACTCCATGAGCAGTTAGATTGCATGGTAATCCTAAGCATTGCATTTTGGCTAGAGTAAAGAAGGAATGTCTATGTTAATTTCCAGAATTTCCCAATGTTTCAGGATGATAAGATCTGCAACTGAAACTCTGTATTGACTGTAGTTTTAATTAAAAAAAAAGAAAGAAAAAAAGAGTTGCATGAGATCAAAACATTGGTGAGTCAAACTTATTTTCTGCTTCTTAAAGTGACTGAGATTGTGGACCCTATCAAACAAGAGGTCCCTCTGCATGCCAGGAGAATCCCTGAGAGTTTGATTAGACAAGGAGGTACAAAGACTTGGCCCATAACTCTCATAGCAGGGAGAAGTATACCATCATGTTAACTCCGGGCTCACCCTCAAGCCCAGACTCGAGTAGTATCACACTCAGTGTTGGGCCTGAAAGCGCCAGCTGGTTCAGCAGTTGGAAAAACTTCAGTATCAGGGATATAGAAACTTGCTATAGCAAAATCCAGCCCATGTTCATTGCTAGCAAAGGTAGTAGAGACGTTGCCATTGACATTTGACAGCTTTGATGGATCAGAGTTCAAAAAATTCAGATGAGCCGCATTTGGCTTCTTACTTGCTCTAAGATCCTGTAGCAAACCAGCTGACCAACTCTTAACTAGCAGCTGCAGCTACTAGCTCTTGTCAATGTCCCTGGGGGAGGCAGACCATTTGGGGCAGGTTTTTTACAATTGGTGATAACCTGGGTTTGTATATTGACTGATGATCTCAAACTTGGTTTTGCATTCCAGAAAATGCAGCCTCACAGCAGTCCTGTCAGACAGGGAAATACTGACATGCATGCTTCACAGGTGGAGAGATTAAGGAGAAACTGGAGTAACGTGACTTACTGGGATCACAGGAGGTCAGAGCTGAAGTTACATTCTTTCTGCTCAGAAGGAGGTGCCACCTGCCTCATCAATGCTCTGCAGGCAGCCAGGCCCCTTTCAGGTAGAAGGACGGTACATATTTAAAAGGCCATCTGGAGTTTATGGCTTCCAATTTAGCATTCCAAGTAAAGTGAAACGTTAAATGAGCCTAGCTATCTACAAAGAACTGACGGACCAGGTTGGAGGAAGATCCTAACACTTGCCTTTGAAGTTTAGCCACCTGGAAAGTGCCAGCTGCTAAACATCAAAGGAAACCTGTCCCTCCTCCACCCAGGGCAAAGCCCTTTGTAGAACTTTTCCCTAAGAAGCATGACTCTGTTTAGCTTCTCAAGCCAAAGAAAAGCTTTAAAGCTGCAATCACAGCAGCAAGAAGGAGGAAGGCCTGGTTTGGGATACCCTTCATTTATCAAGTGAGTGAGTTCCAGGCTCCTAGAATGAGAACATCAATCAGTCTATGGTCCTGGTGATGTATCAGCTGCCTGACTGGGACTGCTGAACCTCTTACTGCCAAGCAGAAGAGGAGAAAAGTGTCTTTGCCTTCCATGGTCACTTAATGGGCTTCAGGACAGGGGGAGATCATTCTTAGCTGGAGTAACCGTCTCTTTAAGAAGAAATTAATGATTCCTACATCACTGGCCGCTATTTTACTGAAAAGAAAGAAGGGGTCAAAAAGCAAACAGGCGGTCACAAGGATTGGACTGGGGTGAGATCGGTGTTCCCACTCAGTCATACAGTATGATTACTCCACCTGATAAAGGATCAGTATGCTAAAACAAGCCTTCTTCTGTCTACTGCAGGGGTTATTAAACAAATTTTAAACTTTTCTAAAGCTTCCTTCTCGGCACTGTGTTCCAGTCCCAGACAATTGTTCAGTGAAGCAAGGAGGTAAAAGATTGAAACTACAGCTTCTGGATTTTTGCCAGAATTTTACTATATTTGTGTAAATACATATATACATACATGTATACATATACATATGTATACAAATGGAAAACAACCCAGACCCAAAAGGTTTTGATATGTCTAGCAAACGAAATTTTCCCTTAAGCCATAGGTGCATAATGAAATTGGTACTCTTGACAGCTTCCCTAAGAATAGGGAAAAACAACAAGACTATCAAGTTTGTTGAGCATCAGCAGAGAGTTCCCAGGTTTGCTAGTCTCAGAAAGATACCGATAAGGTTTTGGAGTTACCAATACGAAGAAGCAATGCAGCTAAAAGAGCATACTTTTAGAATAAAGCTTAATAAATAGGGATGTTAGGAAGTGGGTGCCCATAGTAGAGAAAATTCAACCACACAACACGGTCCTTTCCAAACTATGCTCCTATGCCAGAGTTCTTACAGTTAGCTAACACTAAAATTACCTTTTCAAACCTGATATATTATGCTTGGGTTATCAATTCACGATAACATCAAGCATAATTTTAGTATTAGCAATATTCTTTTTTCTGCATTGAAATGTCCCATAAGTTTTCCCTTAAATTCTGAACACTTCGACAAACAGGATGTATAAATCTTCATGTAATAATGCAATTTCCAGCTATTTGTTTTCCAGAATTAAGACAATATGTTTTTGTACTATTTTATGAGTAATCTAAGAGGAAATGGAACACAAAGTCTTCCCTTTGTTTCCATTCAACCATGTAGTTTTGGGAAAGGATTATCTCCATATTCTTTTCATCATTTGCAAAGGGGTTGGCTAATGCACTTTGGCTAACAGTCATTTCACGAACAGCTCTAAGAGAATGTATTTAGCTGACTTGGACACATGGTGAACTCATTTTAATATAAGTTTCTTTTATTTTGGCACTTTATCATCAAATTCAGCACATAGCAATTACAGACTATTATAGAACTGTGGCCAACACTGGCTCCTTAAGTGAGCCTGCATAGGTCACATGTTGGATCCTTCTGCATTCCCAAATAAAATATTGTTATTAGACAGTACTCGAAATGAAAAACCCTCAGCCTAGAATTGGCAATGAATTTTATATTCAGGAATGCCAGAAGCAATTAAAAAGAAATTGAGCCCTCCTTTAGGCTGAACTATTGCTCCATTTGCAGTCACTGGCAGCTCTCCAACAGCATGCTTGAAATCTTATTAGTCAGGGTGGCCACTATTTGTTCACCATTAAGGAGCCCAAGTGTCACAGTGCTCATCAGACCTTCCTTCCAGACACTCATCAGACTTGTATGGATTTCAGCAGCTGGACCTAAGTCTGGGTAGGGTACAGCACTGTCTCCTGCTTTGGCATCTCTGACATTTTCCTGGACATGGCTTCCCGTTAGTCCTCCATAGCACCTCATGTTTCAGTGGCCCTGAGTTCCCAGAATTAGAATAGACTTCCAAAACACTTTGGAAAGTGTCATTAAGCACCCCCTTTTTGCAGTCCCAACCTTGACAATTCACAGTTTAACATCCTTGGGACATATGGTGTACGTGATCCTCTGCAAAGATTTCATCAGATGTACCCTAATTTTAGACAGCATGAATTATATGCAGTTCTAAACAAAGCAGTAAACACCCAAATGTAATCCCTTTCTTCTAAATTGACTCTCCTATAGGATTTGCTTGGGGTCTCTTGGGTGTGTGCAGTGTCTACATCTCCACTTTCTCTTTACAAACATAGCTTATTTGTAGGAACATGAATTTCTTTCTCCTTCATCCTTCTCCTAGATAGCTTTCTTTGACCCTCGACATTCCCGCAGTCAAAAAAGGCAAAATAAAATCCAACAAAAATGTGACTATTTTCTTTGAAAATAGTAGCTGTTTATTCCTTCTTCTGGCCTCAATGCTCACCAGTCTTTTCAAACTGCTGCCCTGTTATCCATGTTCTTTTGTTCTTCTGTTTGGGTGCCTTTGTGCTTTCAAACCCTGGTTTTCAGTAGAAAAACTGCATCTTCTATGCTTTGGCCCAACTCAGTGTCCTTAGACATTTTCAATTGAATGGAAATTATTTGTAGCTAATGACACCTTATTCTCCATAGTCCGAAAGGGAGGTTAAGGTATATATATTTTATATTTTATCCTCATTGATAATATATGGTTAACTCTACATTTACCAAGTAAGTCCACGATTTGAGCAACCTACTTGTGACTTAATGGATAGAAAGGTTCTTCTCTCAAGTTACTATGATAAGCTATTATTAGAAAGTGGAGAGGATTATTTTTTATGCATAGCTGAAATGCACCAGCAGAATAACTAGCAATGATGGTGCATTATCGTTAGAAGAATAATTCATTAAAAAGGCAGCAGGATAAAAATAGGATTGTTATCTTTCAGTGGAATGAAAATCTTCCCATTTCAGAAAACTTTAACGTATTTTTAATGTAAAATTATTTTCATCTCATGCTCAATATAAATTAAAAAAACCCAAAATCATTTTGGAGTGTTTGCACTTCATTTCTGAAGCCACACACAAAAAGAATTTAATTCTATGCACAAGTACTTGCCTTTGTTATACCCCTTTCTACCTCTCCAAACATCCAAGTGAAGGCTCACAGCATAACCTGAAGATCAATAGATTTCATTTTGGACAAATACACTCCATAGGAATAGAGTCTTGCAAATACATGGGAGCTGTCTTTCTTTTGTATAACGGGTGCTTCAGCTCAGGCATATCTGTGGATTGCAACTACTTCAGCGCAGCACTGAATGAAAGGCACTCTTTAAAATAGTTCCAAGGCTACTACAGACTCTGTAGTTAGAAAGCAACACTCTCCTGTTGGGAATCAAAAAGTGGGCAATGCAGATCTGGAAATTTTGAGATTGTGTTCCCTAATGAAATGCTCTCCTGACTCCCTAATTAATTAACTACATCATTTTCATTTCCTAGGTTAATTAAAAGAATCTTTGCTGCAGATCTAACCTTGAAGTGATGAAGGCATGGATAATTAGTTCTGCAGCAAAATGAGTGGACACAAATTGTACTTGGAGCGAATGCTGTGAAAGAAAATAGTCACATAAATACTGCAGCATCCAGCAGCAGACTGGGATACAAAATTGTTCACAGATGAAGGAAGAACACTAGAAGTAAAGAGCAGACGTGTCCTCTCCAGTGAAACAGCAAGTACAATACTCGTAGCTTTGAGGCTTCCTCTAACCTACAGACTTTCAGCACGTCTTTGTTTGCAACGAGTGCCAGCTAGCTAACGGCCATCTCTGCCCCCTTGCCTTGTCCCAGAGGACTAACTGGGATGAAGGAGATAAAGAACAGGGAATGTGATAGCCAATGTCTTCTCATTAATCCCCTGGTGGCCCTGCAGAGGCCGTTAGCAGGGGACAAACTTCCAAAACAGCACATGGAAGAGCCCTCAGCAGTTCAAGCTGCTTAAGCTCATTTATCATGATAATTAAGTACAGGTGATCTAGTTGTATTCTATCTTAATTGTTCACAGGACTGGAATCTTCTTCTACAGAGACAGCTCTGGGAGAGAATCTGATTGTGTTTTAGTCTGACTGGAGGCTATTAAACAGGCACCTTTTAGTTATATCTTTTGGCAAACTTGGCTTTATTTTTCTGTGTGTGACTAATGGTATTACTGATGGTCATTATATCCGGTGTCAAGAGTCACAGCA
Source organism: Gymnogyps californianus (assembly GCF_018139145.2). NCBI lineage: Eukaryota > Metazoa > Chordata > Aves > Accipitriformes > Cathartidae > Gymnogyps > Gymnogyps californianus. Next base: position 101,014,822 of record NC_059473.1, read on the forward strand.
TGTAACTCATGTGCTCTATTAGCGTTGGAGTTATGCCAGGGCCCACCAGAGTTGACTCTTGACTGTTTGGGTGGGTGGCTAACACCACTTGCTGTGAATGGAGACAAAATAGAAGTAGTTACTCCCTGGCAACCCTTACAGCTTCTTACAGCTGAATTCAAATACAGAACAAGTTAGATTCAAAGTTAATCTGGAAAGGCAGAATTACACTTCTTGGATAGAATCATTTGTAACTGATTACATTTACAAAGTTATTTAAATGATCTTGTCCATGACAAATTTCAAATGGTAGGCTAATTTGGTACCCCAGATCGATGACATCTATAAATTCTCTAATGACACGCAATTTGCATTGAAGTCTCAGGAGATATCTATAAAGACTAGTCAAATATCAGCAATTAGCAAAAGCGATATATCAGGTAAATAGAAATTCTGTTCTCGTGTAGTTATTTCTTAAGGCTAAATACTGAAGTCTTTGTAAACCTCTAATGTCGATCGATCACAGAATTATATAAGCATAAGCATTTAAGGGTGGGAACATTTCTACCCTCTGGGAAACGTTAACACGGTCAAGGCACAAGCCAGCCTCATTCATTTAAACTTGGTTTCAAATGTACTTTAAGTCTTAGCAATACAAAAGAAAATAGGATTTCACAGTATTTGAAAAATAGCAGTTCTAGGAAAGCTTATATAATTAAGAACATTTTGTGATATGTTTATACAACTTGACTGCATATTAATATGTCCTGATATTTTTATTACATAACAGCAGTACAAATTCAGTCTTTATGGTCAATGACACACTCACCTCCCCAGTGCTCATCACACACTGTGAACAAGGTGGTTTTATTGGCTAGTCCTGGGAACACACTGCTGCACTCCATAACAATAGCCTGAGGAATCATTATGATGCAGGACACAATCCAGATAATTATAATGCTGTTCCTTGCTCGCTTGGCTGTGCTTTTAAACATCAAAGGGTGACAAATTGCATACCATCGATCCAAAGCAATGCAGCTAAGTGTTAGTACGGACACAGAGACTGAAACTGTCTGAAGAAAAGGAAATATTCTGTAAATGTAAATGTAAATGTAATTTTTTCAGAGCTTTAAAAATTATTTATTGTAAATTTTTTTCCAGAGTTTTAAAAATTATTTCTATTTTCAAGACATTTAGCTCTTTATCTGCAATTATTAAATAGAAATTATTCCCAGGAAAAGACTCCTTTTTAAATCACTTCTTACAGAATTACAACAGATATCCTCATCTGCTATAGTCCCACTAGAATCAACAGGACAATTCACAGATTAGGGTGCTACCCAAACTGAGTAGGTGTAGCAGGGTCAGATTCTGAAAGAGCAAATTTATGCGTCTTAGAATTTGCAAAACTTTATCTGAAAAATTACTTTTAAAACATTAGACAACTAATTAGATCTTTCTTCTTTGTAGAACAATTTGGTTTGTTTGTTTGTTTGTTTTCTATACCAGTACCAGTTTGTTTGGATGCTGGTACCATCATTTTGCCTTTTCAGTTTTCACAGGAACAATGGAAATTCAGGGTCTCATTAAAAAAACCCCAACCAATCAGCTTAAGGCAGATGAAGTCATTTTACCTTCTCTTCAGCACAGGAAATAACCTATCACTTTGGTTTTATTCTTTCACTCTGTACACTAGGTGATCATTTCACTTTCTCTTCGGATTTTCTTCCACTAGAATGGAGGCTTTGAAACAAGTTTTGTGATTTGATTCTATCAAGTAGATGACACAATGTGGCTCTTCAGCCATACAGGGATCTGCTCAAAATATAAATTGTGCTGGAGGCACAGAGCTGATCACCTGCATACATTCAGAGTTCTGCTTAGTTCTTTTGATTAATAATGACCGAAAGGCCAAGCACTTGTCATTCTAGTATGCCCAGTCAGTTCATCTAACCAGCTATTCTTAGAAAAGGTATTTGTCAATAATTTTGAGGCAAATGATCTCATAACTAATTAAGTCCACTGGTAAATGAGTGGTGGCAATTATTGCTTAAGGCAGACAATCTGATCAGCTTCCAGTGAATCTGGATACTTTGACTATTTTTAAAGAACGCAAAGTAAGTCACTAAACACATATGAAAGTCCAGACTCTCTTCAGAAGTTTGGAATCTCTGTCCTGGACACTTGTGTAGCTGTTTAGGTCCACACACACAGAGTATACATGACTGTAATTCTATTTACAGACTTTTTTATTTCTTTATATCCCTTCTGAATTATTAAAAAAGATCACAAAAAGTGAAGAGCATCAGACAAATGTTCCAGAAAGTCTAGTGCCCAAGTCTAACAATCAGATGGACCAACAACAATATTTATTAAGCATAAACATACTCACAAGTGGAACAGTCCTTTAATACTCAGCACGTACCCGGAGATATCTACTTCAGCAGCAGGGACAGACTTCCATCAGATTATCACTATTAGGAAGATGCTATTGTTCTTTCTCTTTTTCGTAACATGGGTGATGCGTACAACAAACACAGTAAAATAATACCTGTAAGTAGGGAATCACTTTGCAGAGGGGCTGCCCAAAGAACCACGTTTCTGTGATGTCGACTACTAAAGTTGCTGGAAGACAAGTAATTGTGACCAGAATGTCAGCCAGAGAAAGATTCACTATGAAATAGTTGGTAACTGTCCGCATGTGATGATTCTTCCACACTGCAATGCAAACTGAATTTGGAAAGACAAGTTAGTGAGATGGAAATGACTTAGGGAATGCTTCAACAGGAAAACACTTGGCTTTGCAGAATTACAGAGATGTTTGTGTCCTTTGTTTAACACAGAATATTTGAATATGTAGTTTGGTGTAAGAACCATGTGTTTTCTTTTAGAGTGGAAACAAGAGGGTACATGTAGAGAATCTTAGTACACAAAGAATAGTTTTCCACAGACCACAGCATGGGAAATAATCTGATATATAGAGTAGATTATTTTCCTGCTAGTTTATCTTCACTAACTATTCACACAACTTTCTTCACGTCTGTTTTAATCCATTGCCTCTAGTCTATGGCAATACACATCAACATTTGTAAAAGTTTATCTTTTTCTTATGATAGTGTGGTGCTTAATTCAAATTGCTACCACACAGAATCTTGTAAACTGTACCAAGACCACAATCATTTTATAAAATATTTTGCTGGGTGTAATGTATCTATTGCATCTGCAGAGAATCTGTAACAATTGTGTGGGTAACTGTGATTTGAGGTAAGTAAATAAAGATAATTTTTGCAGTATTAAGTGCTACCCATTTTAATTGTGGTACATTTTTGATGATGATTACTGTGATCAAAAGTAGCATGTAGTAGACACGTTACAAGACGTGCCTTTAAAGCTTGTTTTATGTCTTTTCTTTTCCCTCTTTTTCAATTTGAAGGCTTTTAGAAATGAGGCAAATCAGTCCTTTAACATGGTTGCACTAAATTCATAAGCGAATACATTAAAAATGCCAAAATTGAGTCTGAGAAAGTAGCCTAAAAATAAGTTTTTTAATAACTTTGGAAGTAAAACCCTGAGAGATTGTAGCAATCAATAGCTTTTGAATGTTTTAGATTCAGTCACCAAAAGCTCTTTAAAAACTGATGCACAAAATTTTCCAGAAACACCACAATACTTCTTGTAAGAAAACCGTACAACTCATTGTACATCAAAGGTTCTTCTCCTGTAAACAATAATGCATCCATCATGCAAATCCAGGTGAAGATTCAAAGTCTCCTTAATCTGTCAGGCTATAGCACTATGCTTAATTTAGATATATTAAACAGATCACAGAATGCTAAAGAGTCAAGTTAGAAGAGTCCTCAACAGGTTGTCCAAATCTAAAATGGAATCAGCTAGAGTTAAGCCATTCTCTTATTAAACTAGCTAAAACAGCTGGAAAAAAATACACAGACTTTAAGGCACATAAGCTCTTGAGATCAGATGCTTCTTTAGATCCTAAGAAGGATGGTGTGCCTGAAAGCTTGTGTCCATATTCCAGCTGCATCAGTTGATCTAATAAAATATATTACTTCATTCCACAAATCTTGTCTGGTTTAAGTCTTTAGACCAACACAACTACAGCAAGACTACCACTAAGCCATTGTTGGCAAGTTTACATTTTAAAATCTGTTACATTTGAAGATATCATGCCTCTCTTAAATGTGTTGCAGTGTTTAACTATCTTCCCCAGTAAAAAAAAAAAAAAAAATCTTCTAATGTCTAATCTACTTTTCTTTTGCTGCTATTTATATCATTTTTTTTTCCTGCACACAGGGAGGAATGAAGAGTTTTTCCCTGCAGCAATGCTTCATATATGTAAAGATTGTTGTTACATCTTTCCTCAGTTTTCTCTTCAGACTGTACAACTTCAGAACTCTTTATCTTTTACTCCCTGTCATTTTTAGAACCTCTGCAACCATCCTTGTTTCTGTTCTCTGGACACTCTTCAGACTGGATCACATCTTTGTGGTCAGAGTGCAGTGACCAAACTCGGCGGAATACTCATTCAAGACCTTACCAGAGCTTTAGCAGGAGCTAAGATTCGAGCACTTCTTCGTGAGGGCTATGTTTAGACATTTAGAGGTAATTTAGGACAAAGAGAGAGGGAGAGGCTAGGTGGCCTTCAGTTTCTCTAAGAGAAGGTGATTTTATCAACTACCTTTTTAGGATATAGGCTTCCAGGTTTCATCTAAAATCCCTGTTGTGCCACAATAGATATTCTTCATATTTTTTAACATGTTGCAGACATGGTTCCAGATTCTATAGCTTGTATAAATTTAATCTTTACTAAATATCTATCATGCTCTTGTAAATGCAAGTGAAAACCCCTCTGCAAAGCTCTTCACTGTTCTTGTACTGGTTTTCGAGAAAATCTCCCACAGTATCCATTTCTTCTATTGTTTTCTTCCTGAATACAGCATTTCAGGTTCCCTTAGCTGTGGCCTCAGATATCTGAAAGGCAAGGCTTATAAATCAAAAGCTTAAAGGAAACATCATATTAATCGTATTTTCTTCTCATTTGGGTGATTTAAGTTACCTACTAAAGTAATTATTTCTATAGCGTTGCATGATAATTACAACATAACTATCCAGAGCTTTATCATTGTCACTTGGTGCATGGGTTTACTGCAGCTGTAACTTACAGTCTGAGGCAGCAGAGGCAGCACGTAACAGGGAAGATAATACATTGCTGCCCCTCTGGAATGTTGTTCGCAGTTGGAAATGCAATGCTAGGGAAAAAAACGGCAAACACCATTTCACTTTCAATAATGTTAACACTTTGGGCTTTTACTTATGGCTTGTTCTTTGTCTTGAGTGCAATTGATATTGAAAGTATGCTCCTGTCTTGTACTTAGGCAAAAGTTAATATTAAGTGGCAATGTTTTTCTGTACTTTTTATTTCTTTTATCAATTGGCAAAAGTTAAATAAAATGTTATTTTAAAAGTTCAGAGTTTGGCTACTTTGTTCTCATGCTATGGTTTCAACAGTCCTACATTCTACCTGATTCAGACAAGTGCGTTGTTTTCAGCAAAGGATGTCAGTGCCTAAAGGTGCCAGGCTTAAGCAGATATGTATGCTCTTTGGCAAGGCCTATTCTCATTCCTGTGCTGACCTGTTTGGGGAAAGCACCTGAACATAAACGTTATTTCTGGTAAAACAAATCCATTAAGTTAACAAATGTGAGGTCAATCTCATTGGCAGCAAACTATCAGAAAACAATTCATAGCATTTTGCATATTGTGTTCAAAGCTTTCTATCAGTATAAGCAAATGAAACCTCATGATACCCCAGAGAGCTAAGAAAATATTATCATTTTCATCTTTGATGCAAGGAAAGTGAAGTGCAGAACAGAATTTGCTAAAGGCCATACAGTAAATCAGACACAGAATAAGAAACTTGGACTCCTAATTCCCAGCTCTCTACTAAGCCTTCCAGATCACACTGGCTTAACACGGATGGAATTTAGATGAACTCCAGTACCTGCTGTTCCTCAGAGAAATATAAAAAACTATGCCCCTTGCTACTCAGGGAGTAGCAGTATGCAGGAAAGCCAATGCACAGAAAGTAGCTCTGAATTCCTTTGAATTCTACTCTGTGGGGGCAAGAGGCACCTGAAAGGTGGAAAAAATAATAATTTACAAGCATGGAAATACAAGATAATTTGTTACTGTAGATTTCTCTGTTTATGCTTGTGTGTTTCCCCTTTTGACCTCATCCATTCTTTGCAGCATAGACCACTTTCCATTCTTTGTATGGCACATAGCACAACAGCATCTTAATTAGCATGTTTACATACTACCATAATAATTAAATATCCCAGAAACTTATTCCACGAATGTATACAAGAAATGAGTTTGTGTAAAAAAGCCTCTGAAGAGAAAGTACTTTAAAAACAAGTCAGCTTTTTCTCCCACTCGTTGCCCTCTGCTGGTTGCAGTATTGTTTTCAACCTGCACAAGCATTGGTAATGTTTTCTTTCAGTGCAAGGCTAAACTGAACTGTGAGGATTCGTTACAAGTTATTTGAATAGGACAGAACGGTATAAATGACAGAAAGTAAGTTCAATATGTTCCTTCCAGACTCGATGTCTTTCTGAGTCTACTACAGTACAAGGTTATTCAGTAGTCTTGGACAACAGCTTCACTGATATACCAGCGATCTAGCAGGTCACTGAGAAAGATGCTCGAGCCTGTGTTCAAAACCTATTATTTTATAGGTGTGCAAATAGTTTGACTATGCCGCTGAATATATTATAACTAGTTAAGTATCAGAACAAAAGAATTTTGTATACTCTCCACTCTCACTTTAAATATGCATTTTCATCTCAGGTGGTTCTATAGAGAAGTGGAGGCACTGAGGTCCTGCATAAACCCTAAAGAAACATGCTTGAGAAAGGAAGCTTCGAGGAGCAGAAATGCCATCTGCCTACCCAGAGTGAAACAGCAGAGAGATGTGGCTTTCACTCAGCTTGGAGAAGAGAAGCAAAGATGAGAAAGGTAGCAAGGATTCTCAACTGGGAGTGTATTTTACCAAAAAGTACTCCAAAATCATAAAACAGGAGATGAGGCCAGCACCAGCCTTCCTAAAAAACTTGGGAGACACCACAGAGTTAACAGGATGCCTGTTTAGTTAGGGCACAATGTAGTGGCCCAAACTGAGCTCTTCAGACCTCTGCTGAAAATCTATGAAATAGTAAAAATAGCTCTGAATAAAACCTCGATTTAACATTATATGCAAATCTTTTATGCAACCTTTGATGTTCCCAGCCATAAATAGCAGTGAGGATGAAAGTGGGGAAAATGGTATTAACACAGCCACTGAAGAAGAGAGGATCATAATTAAAAAAAAAAAAAAAAAGTGGGACAGAAATGTGAAAGAAAGGGAACTGAGGAACATGCTCCTACTGTGCATGATTTTCCTGACTGCTAGAACTCTACTGGAACCTAATTACCTGCCCAGTGTATTTTATTATTTTCTGTATTTTAGTTTTTATTTTATAAAAACTCTCAAAGTTACAGTTAATAACTTTGCTGCAAATGAAAACATGCCGGTCAGCTTTCACAAAGAGCAGCTATTTTTCTAATGGTTATTAAATAATCCGACTCTCATAACTCCATCGTCTCACCGCTGACGCTTTCATTTTCTTCCGCCAGAACAGTTTTAAGCAAAACGATTGCTATTCCTACCTCTGCCACACAGTGTCAGTGAAGGCTCGCAAACTAGCTCGAGTTGCCAGGCTGACTGTGTTTGGAAAAACTTGCGGAGGCTTTCCCCAAGCGAGGACAGTTCTGCGATAACGAAGCTTGTTTCAGAACCCATCCTCCAAACATTCACGATCTCCCGCCCCCCAAAAAGTCTCACAGGCAAGTCCCAGGAAGGACTAAACATAACAAATTCAAATTAAAGTTAAAAATTTAAGACAGATGCTATTAGAAGTCCATCGAGAAAGCTTCATATACCTCATTGTATTCCTGAAGAAAAAAACCTCTCAAAATATGATGGTACGGTGAGATTTTTCATGTACAGATTTAATCCCTGTTGGTTTAGTGTCCTGGGGCATTTTAATTAGAGGCATCTATTCAATTAGCATAGCTCATTGTATCTCAAGCTGAATATGAAAACAATACAAAGGCTCCAGCTGGTATAAAATGCAGCTGCTTGCCTCCTGGAAGATTCCCGTTGTCTTGAGCATATTAAACATTGTTATGCAGTCCTTCTGCTGGTGGACTGCTGGTTCAGCTGTCAATTTGTTTTTTACATGTCAACCCTAAATCATTTCCCTAACGCTCCACAAGTTTTGTCAACCTCTTATTCAATGGGTCATCTTCCAGGGTAACTTCTTGGCCAAAATAGAAACATAATTTCCATAACCACCAATACCTGACATTTCCTTATATAAATGAATGACACTACCTCTTGTCTCATTTTTGGTGAATAATAAATCCCAGATGGATGTAAACAAAGAGTTATCATTTTTCATACTAAACTTCAATGATTTTATTTTGCTTTGGTAATTCAGGATCACAATTGTTTGACTAAAATATCACAATACGGCCATCCAGCAGTCATTTGGAAGTGATGCTGTGATTATAAGCACTGGTCATCAGCATCTCCAAATGCATGAGGCAGAAAGCTTCTGAAGAGCTTTAGTCCTTCACAATATTTCACAATCAAACAGTGATAAAAAAGTATGTTAAGTAGATTTGAGCTACACATTATTTATTCTCTACCTCCTACTCCCACAAAAAAATTGTTTCCACCTGGCAATGAATTGGTTCTTCATATGGCATTCTCCCCCTTGGTCTTTTTTGGTGATGCCAATACCTACTGCGAATCCAGGTCTGGGTGGCAGGGTGTCAAGCAACACAATCATGTTGAAAGGAAGGCTGAGTAGTTAGGCTACCAAATGGGATTCTGGAGAGCTAGAGCCCCTGTGGAAGCACTGAATCAATGCATACTGTTGGAAGGAAAAACACTGTCATCGAAACTACTTTCATTATGAGTGATTCCTGATTGAGGATTCTTCTGCTTTAAGTTAAGAGTCTAAAAATTAGGTGCCTAAGACTAAGCTTATTTTATTTGTTTTAGGCAGGCTTTCCATGAGTCTTTCAATAACTTTATTGATGATCTTGATTAAGGGGTGAGAAGCACTTTAACTAAATTGCAGAGGATATTTAATTAGGGGTTTTTGAAACCAGCAGTGAGAACAAAAGACCTAAACCAAAGCGATCTCTTCTGTGAATAGGAAGATGATATCTACTTCCTACACTGTCCATCTCTTACCCACTATTAAGCTCTAAACTCACACATTACTTCATTTTTTACGTAACTAATCTTATCTGAAAAAAGGAGTCCAATGTAAGACCAGGTTTATGTTGAAAAAGTAATAGAAAGAATGACACAAAGAAAAGACACTTTTTATACAGTATTTGTTATAAAGGAAATATTGAAAAAATCCTACAGCTGGTATACCCAGTAGATAAGAACTGTCCTTGAATATGTGATGCGACAGCTGAAAAGATGGACAATACTCTGGGCTGCACACACAAAGGAATTACATAGCCTGCCAGTGAGGTGATAGCTCCTCATCAACAAGACACACTAGATGTGTCAAAAAATTTGAACAAAATCATGGAAGCATGACAAAAGGAGTAGGTGGTTAGGTCATGCTCCCTATGTATCTCACATAAACAAGTATATATGTGTAGGTTCCATCACTTTTTTCTAGTAAAACTCTAGGAAAAATACTGCAACTGTAAGAAATATAGCTGCATAACATCGAACATATGAAATCTTGAAGTATTTTGTTGAATATCAGCTTCACTGAAATGTACGAATGCGGAACTGTCTCCCAGAAAAGACAGTGAGAGTCTACATAAATAAAACAGATATACAGCAACTAGTTTGCTTGCAGCAATGTATTTTCTGAGATGTTTTCTAGCTACCAAGTGCTCTATTGTACTCAGACTTTTACAAGGACTTATGAGTTGGGGGTTGTGGGTTACTCATGTTCTCCAACTCACTAGTATGTTTTTTGTACTGCCTCATTATTATGGCGCTAGAGAAGAATACAAGAACTAAATTCTGCTTGCTGGAAGCTTATCTCTACAGATTACAATTGGGAGTAATAGCACAACCATCTAATTGGCACAGGATTCATTTTCTGAGTCAGTCACATCACATAATCTTAGAAAATTAACAATCTTATGGAAATGGGAGTTATTACCAGAAGATGAGCTATGCTATAAAAACAGACTGCCAAAAATGCCAGGTTTGGTCAGCTCTGGAGGAAGTGAAAGGTACCATCACACAGTTTCCTGAACTAACTGTACTGATTAACACAGACAGATTGGTTTTAAATTGTCCCACCACACACACACATACACACACAAATCATTACAAGTATTAATTGGCAACCCGGTCATCTCTGCAGAGCTGGCTATACTGAATGACCAGTAATTTCATAATCACATTTGATATACTTATTTTTCTATCCATAGTAACAATAAAAAGCCTACAAAATCCTTACACACACTTCATGTTAGAGATGGAAGGACCATAAATATAGCTGTCATACTGCACACAACACTACAATAAAAAGATTTCACACTTCACTGTCATTCAATTTAAACCTGCATGCCTCATTAAAATCAAGGTATGCTCCACGGCTGAAACGCTGTGCAACTTTGAAACCATATGCTTCAAAATGCATCTGTCAGCCAGTGTAAAATGGAGCTGCACTAGGAAAAACCCTTCCATGTCCATGTCTGTTTCTAACGTAGATGTAAGAATGCCTTTTCTTTAGACTACACAAAGAAAATACAATTCACTACCCTAGTGAAATGCTACAGCAAATATCTTGCATAGTATGCAACTTCTGAATCTGTATCATGAATCCACATTGCCAATATAACATTCCCCGAACTGGGCTAAAATCCTTGCAGTCTTACGGTGCTGAGAACCAGAAGACAGAGCACAGTTCTGTCAGGGCTGAGTGCACCCCCAGGCTCTGCAACCTCTGCCCCCTGCCCAGGGGCTAGCTGCCTCTGCTGGAGGCCAGCTCTGGTACAGGGCAGCATGTAAGCTGGGATCAGGCTGCCGGGAACAGAGCTTTTGGAGAAAGATGTGACACCCCTCTTTTGGGGGTCACCTCTTTGCCTGGGAGCTGCATTTAAGCTCAGGCTCTCACACTTAGCTCAGGCAAAGACCACATTTCAAGTATGCATGTGCCTTGCTGATTTTGATTGTAATCCTCACCCACTGACTTGACTTTCTGGCTTAACCTCAGACCTGCTCCATCACTATGGATTTGTCTGGCGATTGCTGGGAGGTGACTGAACCCTGGTATCTGACATCACCAGACGTACATGCTCTCAGGCACTGTGGGACTGTGTTGGTGAGTACACTGCCCTGTCAATCCTGCTGCTGCCCTCCGCTCCTGGCTCTCCTTCCCCTGGGGAACAGTTCATTCTAGTTCTTCTCTGACAAATTCCACTTGTGAGACAAACAATAAGTAAATCAGCTTCTAAAGGCCAAAAAACAAAAAGGTTTCACTTGACATGCAACACAGAAAACAAACAATGCTTTAAAAACAAAGAAGCATTCCAAAACCTTCAATTTTTTGGAAAGATGGTGAGTTAAAGCAGGAAGTGACAACAGCTTTCATTTTATTTGGCAATGACCCAAAAACACTTCTGTCTGGAGTACTTCACTGACCTAAGGGAAAGACGTGTTAGTCTCTGTTCAGCTCCTGGCAGACAGGGCTTTACTATTTTTAGTGGTCTTGGAGTTGTGCAGTTGCTGAACAGCTCTGCTGAGTTACTTTCCTTCTTCCATAGATAGATGATTCTTTCCAAACATCACTCACAACATGAAATTAATACTAGGCAGCATATCCTGCCACCATCAAGGTTGCACCTGTTTCGGGTCTAAATAGCAGAGCTGGTCTTCAGAACTATCACTCCAACAGCTTTGAGAATGTATAAAATTGAATGGGAAAAGTTCTTCAAAAGTTTCACACGTTTATCAGGAGTACATCTTGAAAGTAAAATGAAACAAAAACAAAACCAGCAACAGTAAATTTTGCTATTTGCTTCCTAGGTAATCTGTCAAATACACGCTGGTGTGCTTTCCCTTGCCACCCACCCCCACCCCATAACGTTCTGGCATTGCAGGGGAATTCAGACTAACTGGTGATAGTTCTTCTGTAGGAGCTGCTGAATAGCCAGCCTTTAAGCCAAAGTTTATGATATATCAGATAAGAGGTATTTTATCAGCAGTGCTATACACAGAAGAAAGGAAGAAAACTGGATGGCAGAGTCATCTTAAATTTTTAGTTTCCAAAAGGTACATGTAGCCTCAGGAGTAAGAACAATAACAGTATCAAAAGTAGTTACGAATTAAACAGAATATAAGACTCCACATGGAAAGGAATATATTTTTGTTTCTCTTTCAATACCTTTTAATGGGTTTTGACCCCTGAGACCAAGCACTTTTCCACTTGTTCAGATTCCAGTCCTCCTCCTTTATCACTGAATGAGTTCACAGCAGAACTATTGTCCTTCGGAATAATGTTAGAATACAAGTAGCCAAACTGCCTATTATTTCACTCTGACTGAAAAAACCACTATCCAAGGACTTTCTTTTTTATCCAACTCTAAGGGCAGCCTCCAGGCAGATGCAACTGTCCTTTCTTTTAGAAGAACTCAAATGAAAGTCAACAGAATTTGTATTAACATTCAAGACATCAAGAATCTCTTGCAGCTCACCTTCCTTCAGTCTTGGGCATTGCCCTTTTTCAGAGTTGGGTTCAACAGGGCTGCACTATTCACACTAGGCAGAATTGCCTTTCGACATAAAGAATGGTAAAGGAAAGCAGAGCTGTCCCCCCTCTGACTCTCTGGTCAGAAAGCATACAGAGTGGAACTAGTTACACATCTGGATAGAAGAATCTAGAAAGAAAAGGGCATAATTTCAAATCAGCTTCATCTTTTAATGCTTTTCTACTTTTTGTGTATCTCACAAGGATGTGCATGACTCTTGCCAGCAATCTCCATATTATGCAAACACCAATGTACTTCAGTTGATACTCGAACTCTTATATAAATTGAGCTCATACATTCTATATCTTAGGTAGATGAAATGTATAAATATTGTATCATTTCCTATGTGGTATCTTTTTAAAAATGATAAAGCCACTCTAGTTATTATTTATCCAACAGATAAACGTGACTCTTCTGCTGATATTATAGAAGTAAAGCCCTTTCAGTACCAGATTCCCCAAGTAATCTGGACAAAATTAAATGTAATAATTTAAAACGTGATTAAATGAAATATGCCTCATCTATGGCAATCAAATAGGACTCATGAAGATCATGGCACAATTTAAGAGAATACATGACTCATCCAATTTTACCAACACATGCATGTATGCCTAGACTGCAGTATTCACCAGATACATTTAAAATGATAACAGCAGCATTTGAGACAGTTCCCTATTGACAGGCATTGACTAGGACTCTGGTGTTAGAACTATACACAAACCTTTTCTTCCCCAGCCCTAATAAAATCAAACTACAATAAGTAAAAATCAAATGAATGCTGTTGAGCTCTATGAGTCAGACTATGAACTCTTTGAGGAAAGAACCACAGTTGTGTTCTGTACAGATCTCAGCACAACCAGCAGTTACTGTAAAACAGATAACAAATAATAGAGCTATCCAGAGAAGAGTAATTCTCTGTCAATTAAATTTGGTTTCATTCTGAGGTGGAAAGAAAAACAAGTATCACCAAATTGTGTGAGTAAAGAAAGTTTCTGAAATCTCTCACCGATGTCCTGCACGGTCTGTTAGCCTTGGAAGCCAGCAGTACTGAGGACTTTCAAGCTGAGTGCTGGCAGGTTGTGTGTGCTCAGGCTCTCAGCTCCTGCCAGCTCCGGGGAGGGCTGCCAAGAGGCCCAGCAGCCCAGCTGGTGGGACACCAGAAAGCTGCTTGTTCTGCCTTCAGTCTTTGACCAAACCAAGTGATCTCTGCTGTACATTTTGATTTTGATGAATGCATGTTCCCTGAGGGAAACCATTTCATTAAAAAAATTCTGACCCATGCAAATGAATAACTTAAACAAGGACCATTGCCATTCTTCACCTGTATAAATGGAGTTAAATGTATGGAGTTGTAGATTACTTATTAATCCCTTGTGGTCTTATTCCAGTTATTAACCGCTGCAGCTGGTTAGTGCGGAATGGTGATGTCAGTAACCAGAGACCTCCGTACATCCTAAAAATGTCTTTCTTCTTTAATTATCTAGTTTTCTATTTTTGAGCAATATTTTTAATGCAATGTTTTCAGATAGAGAAGAAACAGGTATTTACAGTCAACATATGTTCTCCATTAAGAAGTCCTATGTTTTGCACTAGCTGTGCAAAGAAATTTCAAGAGTTTCATCGCTGTGCAGTGGTGAAGAAATCTTCTGGTCTTGTTTGCAAAACAGAAAGTCCTTACCCTCAACACCTATTCTGCTTCTAGTGATAAATCGTGACTGAGTGAAGAAGAAAATAGGACAAAGCATACTGATGTTACGATCCGGATTTCAGATTCTCTGAATGTTCATGTAAATATGTCCTAAACACCACTTAAAACCTGTTTCTTCTCAGTGGCTTGCACTGAAATCTCTGGTGAGCAGCCAACATGGGCACACATGAGAATCATTGACATGGAGCACTTGAATGCAATAATGAAACTTGCATTCAAATGCAGAGACTTGCCAACATTTTAGCTGGTTTGTGCAGCAGCTCGGACAGTGTGTGTCAACTCTCCTAATTAAATTGAAAGCTAAATAGCAATGCAGACCTTGTTATATGCTACTATAAGTAGAATTCCTGCAGTGCAGCTCACTCAAGAGCCCAGTAGATGTCAATCAAAGTTCAAGCTTCTGAATCTACCCTTGGTTGTTAATCAACTGTCAGAATGCTTCAGTCTAGTTTATTACTAGTATCTGAGGGATGTGCTGTGCCTTCCACTTGCACAGATGTTATTGCTGGGACACAATGAGTCTCTTAATCCCATGCGAATGCACGAATCAAAATAAGAGGCAGAAATACAATTTTTCAGTACCACATAGGGAAGGGAAGGGTCTTTCTGGGTTACTTAAATGCTATTTGAATAGGACATGGACAAAATAGGATCAAAGCATTGACTTCACATGCCACACGAGTCCAGCAGCACTGGCCAAACATAAGCAGAGGAACACACTGCATCATTAAGGATGATACCATAAAGCACTATGGTATCTAAAACTCTCTTTAGAATCACTTCTGCTCTGCTTTGAGAAGGTCCATGACTAAATCCCAGATTAACCTTGAATATGGATTTTTCAAGCAGGATAAATTAGCTTCTTGGAGACTTCAACCTGTGCACTGTTCTATATCAGACTTTCACTGGTAGTCAAATACAGTTTCACAAAAATGTCTTTGGAAAGAGCATTAGACCATTTCTCTCCTCAAAATCACATGAGTCTGCAATCAGTGCAGTATGAGCTTTCTTGCATAAAGATGAAACAGTGTTCAGCTAACAAGCACCTGCACCTGCAGATCCCACAACTTGCCCGTAAACAGAAGCAGCAGTTTGAGTGGGTGAGGTCAGTGTAATGCACAAAGGCAGTTTAAAGAGCAAACGGCTTGAGCAGAAGCAGTCCAGTAAAAGGAAAGGTAGGTGGACAGCCAAATGCCAGCTTCCATCCCAAGCAAAAAGACAACGTACCCAAATGTCAGGGAGGAGCTGCTCTACATCAGCACTGATATCGTGTCTGTTTGCAAGCGCACAGAGAGGAAAGCTTTTCTCCTCGTGGCTTCAGGGGAAAAAAGTGTAAACAGGGTGAGAGCTCCTATAGCTGAAGATTTGACCTTGAATCTTTAAAGGTGAGAGGACAGCCTATTTACAGAACGGGTGGAAGCATATAGGTGAACACAGCCAGTTCTCCTAAAACCATCTTTGCTCAAGCTCAGAACGAAGGACACTTCTCTTCCTAGCTTAAAGTACAGCCTCTTTGCGAGGGCTATTATCTTTACACTGCCTGTCAAGCTGGCTGCCGAGCAATGGACCGAGCAAACATGCTCAGGCTTCTGAATAGCTCTAACATAACCTCTTTGGCTGAAAACTCACTGGTTTCGCCAACGTGCACGTTGGATGTTTACGGGCAGTTAGCACACCATTCCAGAAAAAAAAAAATAAAAATTAGCATCATCAGTCCGTTGAAAGAAAAAAAAGCCTTGCAAAATTTTGCCTTTGGCTGCAGTCTTATTTGCATTTTGCCTCGGGAAGCCTAGAGCGGTTAAAGATGACAGCCCTGACACGCATACATCCGTCCGAAAAACATGAATGAAAGACCCGTATGGCAGGGCTGGGCGCGCTAGTGCGCCACTCCGTTCATGAAAATGTCACCGATGTAAATAAAAAACGCCGATGGCCGTGACTCCGGCGAAGTGGGTTCTCACGGCGCAACCGGCTCCCCGGCGCTCCCACCGCATTCATGCTCATTCACAAACGCACAACCGATGAAGACCAGCGTCTTCACCGCTCACCCGGCTCTCAGCAAACTAAAAGGGCACAGCGGCGGCAGCGAGCAGCGGTCGGCGAGGACGTGGCCGCCCCAGCCGTGTGCATGTGAACACGCGTGTCTGCCCCCCGCCCACCCCCCGCAGCCAGCGGCCCGGCGGGGGCGGCGCGCTCCCCTGCGCCGGCACAAGCGCCTTTTCCGACCGCCCGGCGACAACCGCCGGCGCGGGGCGGGCCCGCCCTCACTCACGCTGCGCTGGCGGCAGCAGCCAGCTCGGGGGAGCGGGAGCGGAGGAGCCGCTCCGCTCCGGAGGGGGAGAGACGGGCAGCGGCGGGCGGGCTCCCGACGGCCAGACCCCGCTCGCCGCTCCCCCGCACCGCCCCCGCCTGTTCCCGTAAACGCTCCCGCTTCCCCCCGCCGCCGCCGCCCCAGCCCACCCGTGCCCTCCCTCCCCTGCCCTCGGCTCTCCGCCACACTCCCCCTCCCCGCCCGAGGGTCCCCCGCCGGAGGCGGCCGCCGAGCAGCCCCCCCGCCGCCGCCTCCTTCACGGATGAATGGGAGCGGGGAGGGGCCGGGCTCCGAGGCGCCGCCTCGCCGCGCTTCCCTCAATGAGAGCCCGGGAGGGCACCGCCCCGCCCCCGCCCCCCGCCCGCCCCCCCCATCCCCGATCCGCGCGGCTCGCGGGCGCGGCCGTTTGCGCCGCCGAGGCGGGAGCTGCGCGCCGCGCGCCTACCGCCCGCCGGCTGCTGAGGGGAGCAACCGCCGGTTCCCCTCACGGGGCGGGCGCCGTCCCGTGTCCGTTGCCCCGCGCCTCGTACGGCGCCCCGTACCCCCCTTCTCTCTCCTTTAGAAAACACCGCGCGTTTGTTATTCCCAGCGCGGCGCCGGGCTCCGCCGAGCGGGCCGGGGCCGTGAGAGGGAGCAGCAGCCTCCCGGGCGGGCTGAGAGGCGGAGCCGCCGGCCGGGGCGGGCAGGGCGGGGGGGGGTTTCAGCACCGCGGCCCGGCGGACAGGGACGGGAGCCGGCCGGCAGCCCCTGGCTCTCCCCCAGCGGGTCCCTCCGGTGAGCTCCGCCGGCCCCTTTCCGCCTGCCCAGCCCCAGCAGCGAGCGGCTGCCGCCGCAGCCCCTCGCAAGCGCAGGGGGAAACGGTTTTCACGGCGTCCCGCAGCAAAGGCCCCTTCCGCGCAGCCTTAACTTTCCCCCGCGGCTGGGGAAACCCGCGTTTCCAGCGGGGGAAGCGAAACCCTCCCCCGGTTTCCAGCCACTATCCGTGCAAACCCCACCTCGGCAAGGGGGAACGGGAAGTTTGGGGGAGCGCGACTCACCCAGGACGTTCCCGACGAGCGCCACGATGAAGACGACGATGTAGCCGGCGATCAGCGCCCATTCGTACTCCTTGGGATGCAAATACTCCTTCCAGAGGTATCGCAGGAACTCCTCATCGTCGTAGTCGGAGGAAGGGGTTAAAAGAGCCTCCCGCGTTTCGTTTAGCTCCGACCCGGTCGTCCAATTCCTGCACGGAGAGGAACCATCCTCGGGTTGAATCCCGGACATCCCTGGTGGTTGGTCCGGGGGCTGGGAAAAAAAAAACCAGACCCTCTCAGAGCATCTGAGCTTTCTCCCGCCCGTCCATCGAGGCTTGTGGTTGCCAGTGCGAAAAGCGGGGTGTGGGGAGAAAAATGACGCGGGAACTTACGGGAGCCAATGCGGGAACAGGCTGGGGATCCGCGTCGGTCCCCAACCCGCCCTGGCCAGCCTTTTCCCCTGCCCGGCCGGGGAAAAGGCTGGCCAGGGTGGATTGCATGCCTCGGGTGCCGGACTGCACCCGCCCCCGCTGGAAAAGTCACGTCCGTTTCGGACGACGCCGATTTTCGTTCCCCAAACCATGCGCATGCACCCCCCCACACCCCCGCATCTCTGCACCCCCCCCACCCCACCCCCCATCCCCATCCCCGCATCTCTCCCCCCGACCCTGCTCACGGCTCGTCCACCCCTCTTCCGGCTCCGGTTCCCCTCGGTTTCCCACCCTCTCTCGCACAGGCACTTCTCTTTAGACCTTTCTACATTACATACCATATATATTAAAGATATTTGTAGATTAAAGGCAGTGGAAGGCTGCTGTGGAAGGAAGCGCAGGGGGAAAGGAGCCATTAAAAATGAGTGGCTAATGAGGCTGTCTCCTTTCTGTGCCCCTTTGAAAGCTGGGTGAGTATGGGGCTAAAACAGAGGAATTAACCCCGATGGGAAAATCCTTAAGAGCAGTGATCAGACAAGCGCGGGGCTTCATCAGATTTGAAGATCACTGAGAGCTCACTGTGGGCTTGAGTCGAGCACGCAGACTCTCTGTGCTGAGGTTGTTTCAAACATGCAGCTTGGGATCTCAAGACAGCAACTGCCCCTTAGCTGTTCTGAATTGAGCTGAGCTGACAGAAAGCAATTCAAGAGAGCCCAGAAGTGCTAGTTAAAGAGTGTGATAGGATTCCCGGCTTCTGGTCATTGCTTCTTGAATTATTTTCATACTTTGCCCAGTGTACAGCTCCTGAAAGAGAAAGGATATGTCTGGACTTGTCCCTCCCCGACTGAAAAAAACCCCTCTTATTCAGGTAATGTGTTCACTTTGTAGCTGAATGATTTAATGAGTCTGATATAAGCTCCGCTTCCATTGTGAAATGGCACGCCTTGCTCAGTTAAGCATGTCAGTGCAGGGTCTGCACCTCCATAGGAATGGAGGAACTACTATGGTGGGACTTGACTTCCAACACATAAGCAAAATAGAGGCAGATGTTCATTAACACTGTGGTGCTTAGTTCTAGACAGTACTTCAGGTTCCTGAATTGTTCTTTATTGGTGTGCAGCCTTCTCTGCTGCCTTCAAAGTCCAATACAGCATACCCACACCTGGTATACCTGCACCTATTTCTATAGACCTGCTCTCTTTACTTTAGTTCCCTGTAAAACAAAGAAAAAATCCCTTTTCTGCTCCACAGGGAAGCTGAGTGGACTTTTTAGGCTCCACATTAAAGAGTGAGATATACTCGGATATACAGGTAGGATCAGCATCTATCTTACATAAATTAGAAAGGTAGACTTTGCAAGCATTATAAATAAAGATTAGACACTCTGCAACTAATGAAAACATCTAAGGTTATATTAGTTGAGGTAAGAGTTTTGAGAAGTGATTTAAACTCTCCAGAGAATGTGGGAATGAAGGTCTAGGTGGTACACAAAAAGAGACATATTTAAGGAGCTTGTCATGGTCTTCGCTAGTGGTGAAAAGACTTAGAGCATGACCATTTGGTGATCAGTAACAGACAACACACTCATGCTCCAGCTTGTTTCATATGTTAAAATGTTGGTCCATAATTCCAATATTTGCTTCCAAGTTGCCATAAAGTCTGCAACAGGTAATGCCTTTTTTGACATAGAGTGCTTTTTTCTTCCTCTCTCACCAATAGTAAGGAATTGAATTAAAAAGGTATAAATATTAAGAAACAACATGGTTTTATGAAAAATGCATCTTAGGGCTAATTATTTTTTCAACAAGATTTCAAGTTTGATTGATAAAGACATAAATAATTGATTATGCAGATTGATAAACTGCATAAATTTGGTATTCCTAGAGTACTGTAAGACATTTGCTTTGATTGATACAGCACATTCTGATTAGGAAGACAGGATAGGAAAAAAAATCAATATGGCACACATTATAAAGATTAAAAATGGGCTAACTAACAGATCTCAGAATGAAATGGTAGACAAAGAATCGTCACTGAGCCTGTGCATTTCTACTGTCAGTTCTTGGTTCTGTTACACTCATTGTTCAATGACCTTGAAGAAGCTGGCAGGTGATCCAAAGATCAGGGGTAATCAGCTAAACACACACTCTCATCACGAATCTGTAGCCAGAAAGCTTCATGTGATCCTTGACGGTATAAGTAAGTATACCTGTGAAAACAGATTAAGGTATATAGAAGTATGAGGGAAACTTGACTAAGCAAAAATATTCATCATGTACAAAACTCTGCTACTGAGGAAATACTTTTCAAATTGAGTCTTTTTAGCTGTACATTTTAAAATCAAGATCAAATGCCTTTCTAAAAGACGAGCGCTAGCTGAAATGGGAATTAATTCAGAAAAGTCGCATGACCTGTAGTGTGTAAGAGGTCAGACTAGATAATTACGGTAGTCCCCTCTGGCTTTCTAATTTGTGAAAGTGCGTTAGCAAAATAAATTCACCTGATGAATTTTAGTGCTGATTTATCTTTTCTTTTAATTATACTATTTGCATCAGGATTAGTGCAACAGTTTAAATCTGTTCCTCTCATATGCGCGTGAACAGCAAATGCTCAAAAGTATGTAATTCTTATTTTGTTAGCTGTTTCTTTCAGTTCAAAACCTGTTTAACATGTGGTTTTACGAACTTCTACAAACAAAGAATATACTGGCTACCCAGCACTTAAAAGAAGCATAAATTCAAGGTTATATCTATTAACCTTCTTATCTCAGGAGAGTACTGTCTGGTACTTTATTTAGCTAAAAGGTTCGCATACATTGATATCTCTTCTAATCCATAACTTTCCATCACTAATCCAAAAATACTGAAATGAAATTACCAGCCCTAGAAGATATGCCTTGTGGCTTTCAGTGCCACTTATTATATGTTATTAGACCATGTGAATATAAATCAAACACAATTTTATGCTTTATTGCGTCTGATAGCTCACAGGAACTGACATTCATAGAGAACAAACCAACCCTACTTCAGCATCCAAGTTTATTGCTTTGTCAAACACCCCTCCATAATAATAATAATTCTATTGCAGACTTGCATTTTTATTAATCATCACACAAATAGGCAGCATTTTTTCATATCTTAGAGAATAGCCCTTTCATTTTAAAATCTATTAGATTCAGAGGATTAGTTCCATACTAGTCTAACAGCATATTAAATTAGGAGCTTTTTATCAAAGCAGAATGAATTTTAAAGGTTTTGCAAACTTGGGTTAAGAGGCAGCTGAGCCAGAGGGTTTCTGTTCAGCCTTTGCTGAACATTATAACAGGTGCTTTCATTCTTGGGAAGCAAACCACATAAGCATGGCTGCTGAAGGGAAACAGACTGCTGTACTGGCAGTAGAAAGGGATTGTGTGAATATGTCCTTCCTTCCCATCTTCCTTTCACTGGTCTCGTTTAACAGCTTTTCTCTGTCCCCTTTCCCTCTCTCTCAAGGAATGTGGCATGATAGTTCAATAGAAAACCACCAGCCTTACTGTTTATTTACTTGAGCAAACCTCGTCAGTCACGTTCCAGATTTTGTCTGTGAAGCCCCTCTGGTGTCTTTCCTCCTATAATGGTATTCCAAGGTGGAAGTGCTGCTTCCCCGGCAGCAGCACTAGGTAGTTCCTGAGAAGCAGATCGGCTATCGTGAACTAAATAGTGAAGAAGGGAAGACAGTAAATGAGCAAGTAAAGAGAAGCTAAGAGCAAGAGAGGAAGACTGACAGAAAAAGCCAGGTTTGGAAATCTATGCAGCTATAAAATTTGGTGGGGCAATAAGGATAGTAACTACCAGGCAGTAAGGTGTACAGAGCCACAAAAGAAAAATGAATACTGTATTTTTTGTGAAAAGAATTGAATTAATCAGCAAATCTTATAAATGAACGTAATGATGCTCCATCACACAATGCGTTTGCAGCACCACATTTCCTTTAGACCCCTTCTTGTCTTAGCGTTAATTCAGTAATGAATTGTAGGTTAAAGAGGCAAAACTAGTTTTAACATGAGAGATATTATTCAAACCTGCTGTTGAATTTTTGGAACCACTGGTGATATAAGAATCATCCAGCAATTAACCTTGTTTAGCCAACCTTGGGCTTTTTTCTCTTTGTGTGTAGAAAGCAGGATCCTGTTCAACAGGATCCTGTTTTAAACAATGCAAGAGCTTGCTAAGGTACCATTACCCAAATATAGCAAGAATATCAGCTATGCTCTATTGATTTTTTAGCTCACTAGCACCATTAAAATGAGGCAAAGCTAAGAGAACTTGCTCTGTTTCTAGCAGTGATCAGGTAAGAAAGATCAGCGGTTGGTTAGATCATGCCATCTTCATTATTAACATCCACCAATGCAGAACATATTTGAAGTGAAAAAGTCTGATTCTAGTCTCATTCACACTACTGTAAATTAGAACTTCATTCATGTCAGTAGAGTTATGCTGCTGTAATACAAATTAAAATAATACACTGCATAGTTGTGCAAATTCTGATGAACTGAAAGTAATATGAGAATCTGAGTCTTGGTGAAAATTCTGTTGTGCAACCTGCAACAGAATTGCCTAGCATCATTCCTGTATGTTACCGGTATAATTTCCAAGGTGGTACAATTCATATAAAGAAAAAAAAGTACACTACTCCTCCACGCTTTTCTTGGGCCATTTGCTTATTAACAGCCAAGTACTAAAAGGAATTCAGAAAGAAAATTGGTTTTGATACATGAAAATAAATGTGTTCCATCTGCAGTATTGACTCCTCCACCAAGTCTACAAATATTTAAAAGCAAACATATATTTAAAAGCAAATAAAAGCCCAAATATTTAAAAGCAAATGATCAGGGCACAGATCCAACCTCAACGGAACAAGTTACTACAAACCTTTCCCGAAGAGGTCTCCGACCGTATATGGAGGCTGGAAGATGGATGTCTGTTTACTCTTTTTTTATAAGACAAGGCATGCCCAATGATAATTTCAGTCAGCAAGTTTAAATAAGTAAAAAAGAAAAAGCTCTTCTTAACTTCATGTTTATGTGAATACTGGAACTTATTGTTGTAGAAGCCAAGGCAAATTTATTACAAGTCCATCAAAGCTGTTAAATGAAGCAGTTTGGATGTAATATTGCACTCAAGAGCTCTGAAGCCAGAGAAAATATAACTCCAAATGTAAGCTGTTTCTTAAAATTAATTTCCCTAGCATCTGCTCCTGGCCCATTTGGAAACAGCACAGGATCTGAGTGATCTGAGTGATCTGAGTGTGATCTGTGTGATCTCAGTGTGATCTGAGACAAGACGATGCTTTCATATTAAATATTTTGAGGAATAAGAAGGAAGAGGCACAAAGCTTTTTTTTTATAAAGAATTTGGTTATTTTAAAGGAAATAAAGGCCTTTCAAATGAATTTAGCACAAAACATAGTATTATTTATAGTAAAGATTTTCATGGTGATTAGAGCTCTGGATCTACCCTTTACAACGTGCAGCAAGGAACAATCTCTATTCTGCAGAATATACATTTTAAGTAGACAAGATAAGAGTGGGAAGCAAAACAGGGACAAAGATGGTTTTAAGTGATGTATCACTTTCCGTATATGAAAGCTAAATGGCACTGACCGGTATTACAGGCTATGACCTGTGTTTTTTGTATTCAGGTTCACTGACCTACTGACATAAGATCAGACCAAAAGTAGTATATTGTCCTATTGCTTTCTTCAGACTGTTTCTTACTTTGTTCTCTAATCCCTCAGAAAAGTAGGTCATATTGCATGAGGTCAAAGATCCCCCTAATCAGTGTTACATCTCTGACAGTGGCCAGGAATAGATGTGTAGAGGAGAACATAAGCATAAGGCAAGTTTGCAATGATACTTTCTATCATTACAACTTCCCATCTTTCAGCAATCTGTAAGTTAGCAGCTTCCTGAGGCAAACCATTATGTCTGGTTAATAAACAGGTCTTTATGTTCTTTTCCCCAACAATTTTGCTTAATTGTTTTCTGAACCCATCTGAACCTCTGGCTTCCACTGTAACTAGAAGCAATGATTTCCATGGTTTATTACAGTGTGCATCCTTCAGTACCTTTAAAGCTGTTGCTGGATAATTTTATTTGATTTGTTGTTCATATATTGTAAAAATTAGAATGTTTCCCTTTCCACTTTTTCCATACCACTTGTGATGCTCTTTTCCTCAGTCAAGTCGTTCTTGAAAGGATCTCCATTTCAGCAATCATTTTATTTTTGTTACTCAACATCATCAGAAAACTTTGTTACCTTTTATATTCATGCCCTTTCCTAAATCATCCATGAATATGGTGACTAACCCAAGTCCAGTGTAGGTCTCTGGATCTAGTACTAGATTTCTATTGGCAACTTTTTCCATTTTCATAAATAATAATTTATTTTTACTGTTTTTCTTATCCCCTTGAACCTGTTATTAACTGCAAGAGGACCTATAAGATGATAATTTAGCTTCATAAAGAGTACTTCAAAGACCCTGAAAGTAGAAAACATTTTGAAAACACAAGTATACTTCGTAAAATTTAAGGGAAATGTAATAGATATGTGATGTGTACCTTCCCACTTCAAAAATCATCATGATTCTTTTCTATTATGTGTATTCCAATGTCTACTACCTCTATTACGTCAAATTGCAAAGTATATAAAATGAACTTACAAGTCCAGTGTTTCAAAGCCCTCTGTAGGGCCTATAAAAATCTGGCTACATATTTGACACCTGTCCTAGTTTTGGCTGGGATAGAGTTAATTTTCTTCCTAGTAGTTGGTATAGTGCTGGGTTTTGGATTTAGGATGAGGATAACATTGATAACACACTGATGGTTTTAGTTGTTGCTAAGTAGTGTTTCTACTAAGTCAAGGATTTTTCAGCTTCTCATGCCCAGCCAGCAAGAAGGCTGGAGGGGCACAAGAAGCTGGGAGGGGACACAGCCAGGACAGCTGACCCAAACTGGCCAAAGGGATATTCCATACCATATGACATCATGCCCAGTATATAAACTGGGGGGAGCTGGCCAGGAGGGATGGATCGCTGTTTGGGAACTGACTGGGCATCGATCGGCGAGTGGTGAGCAATTGCATTGTGCATCACTTGTTTTGTATATTCTAATTCTGTTAGTACTATTATTGTCATTTTATTATTATTATCATTATCATTATTTTCCTTCCTTTCTGTCCTATTAAACTGTTTTTTATCTCAACCCACGAGTTTGGCGTTTTTTTTCGATTCTCTCCCCCATCCCACTGGGTGGGGGGAGTGAGCGAGTGGCTGCGTGGTGCTTAGTTGCCAACTGGGGTTAAACCACGACAACACCTTTCATGTCTCCTGTATTGTTTTCATCTGGAGGTTATATTTTTTAGTTATTAGGCTAACAATTTAGGATTTGAATTCCTTTAGTACATCTTGTTGTATTGGGTTTGCGTGGCAAGGTTTTGGTGATGGGGCGGGTACAGGGGTGGCTTCTGTGAGAAGCTGCTAGAAGCTTCCCCTATGTCCAATAGAGCCCATGCCAGCCGGCTCCAAGATGGACCCGCCGCTGGCCAAGGCCGAGCCCATCAGCGATGGTGGTAGGACCTCTGGGATGACATGTTTAAGAAGGGGGAAAAGTTGCTGTGCAGCAGCAATTGCAGCCAGAAGACAGGACTGAGATTATGTGAGAGCAACAACTCTGCAGACACCAAGGTCAGTGAAGAAGGAGGGGGAGGAGGTGCTCCAGGTGCCGGAGCAGAGATTCCCCTCCAGCCCGTGGGGAAGACCATGGTGAGGCAGGCTGTCCCCCTGCAGCCCATGGAGGTTAATGGTGGAGCAAATACCCACCTGCAGCCCGTGGAGGACCCCATACCAGAGCAGGTGGATGCCTGAGGGAGGCTGTGACCCTGTGGGAAGCCTGTGCTGGAGCAGGCTCCTGGCAGGACCTGTGGCCCCGTGGAGAGAGGAGCCCACGCTGGAGCAGGTTTGCTGGCAGGACTTGTGACCCTGCAGGGGACCCACGCTGGAGCAGTCTGTTCCTGAAGGACTGCACCCTTTGGAAGGGACCCACGCTGGAGCAGTTCATGAAGAACTGCAGCCCATGGGAAGGACTCACATTGGCGAAGTTCATGGAGGACTGTCTCCTGTGGGAGGGACCCCATGCTGGAGCAGGGGAAGAGTGTGAGGAGTCCTCCCCCTGAGGAGGAAGGAGCAGCAGAGACAACGTGTGATGAACTGACCCAAACCCCCATTCCCCATCCCCCTGCACCGCTGGGAGGGAGGAGGTAGAGAAAATTGGGAGTGAAGTTGAGCCCGGGAAGAGGGGAGGGATGGGGGGAAGGTGTTTTTAAGATTAGGTTTTTATTTCTCATTACCCTACTCTGATTTGATTGACAATAAATTAAATTAATTTCCCCCAGTTGAGTCTGTTTTGCGTGTGACTGTAATTGGTGAGTGATCTCTTCCTGTCCTTATCTCGACCCATGAGCCTTTCGTTTTATTTTCTCTCCCCTGTCCAGCTAAGGAGGGGGAGTGATAGAGCAGCTTTGGTGGGCACCAAAACCAGCCAGCGTCAACCCACCACAGCTGTGAGTATCACCTGGTCTTGGAAAACTTTTAGACTGTTTTCTCTAAATGGTGAATACTGGTATACTCATTCCTATATCATTTGTACTTAGGAACTACTTGATGTGAGATGAGCTAGGTATGGCCTGGTTTACGTCCCCAGTTTTAACTCTTTTCCTTCATTTCTCCAGAATATCATGATCATGTGCTGGCTGCTAAAGTGATCTCCAGCTTTTGCAAGCTCCTGAACTCTTCCAGGGAACAGTTTGAAAGACAGTTAGAGCCTGTGCCAGTGTCCCATATAACGTAGGCCTAACTTCTACATCCTGCTGAGTATTTTCCTTCCTTTCAAAAGCCTGCCTGCCAACATCTTAATTTAAAACAACGATTCCAGGTTATCTATCTTCTATTTCAGGTTTCAAGCCTTTGCATAGAAGTATTCATACATATGATCTTGTTTTGGTGGGGTTTTTTGGTGACCTGTTTAAATGAGGCCCTATTCATTCAGTCTTTTTTTGCTGTTACTTGCTTGAATTTTGTTTGGTTTGCCCTATATACTATACTTCATTTGAGTACAGCGTTCTGTAACTTCACTACCAGATGAATTATGTCAAATGGTGTACTTTTCAGCAGATTCGTTTTCAGAGCATTAGTTTAAAAACTTCCCCATAACTATTTTTATTTTAAGTTTCATCAATAGATGACATTTTCCCTGGATAGAGTACCTCCCTTGTGTCAGTTCCATTTTTCTTGAAGTTTCCCCCGTTCCTAATTAACTGACTCTGCTCTTCTTTATGCCACTTCTCAGACACATATTGACACTCTGCACTCTCTCTAGCCCTGTGTATGGTACTCAGAACATTTCTCAGTACATCTTTTCTCAGAGATTTTATATCACCTGTTGCTACTATTCTATAATATGACCTCTTGAGATTTCCAGTTTTACGTTAAGTCATCAGAAAAGAAGACAGAAGTATTTTGTCACGAGAACAGTTCACAAAGCATCAAAATAATTTGTATCCATGTCTTTGTCCACTCTTTGCTATTTAGTTTCTTAAGGTGTGATTTCATATTCTGTTTATGCACTTATATTTTCATGTGGCATTTAAAGACTTTACTGTTGCCTAGATAGTTTATTCCATACTTTATATTTTTTCTAGCTTAATAAAATATTTCAGTTAAGTAACAGGGAAGATCTTACTTTACTCCTGTTTTTAATGAACTGCTGCATGAATATTTTTCTCAATCATTCAATGAAATGCTAACAAGAGCTCTTAAGTGGCTATACGCTACTTTACACTGCAACATGCAGAACTTTGCAGTAATTTCCCTAATTGTTCTAAGGCTTCTTGTGATAGAAAAACATGCTTTCTGCATCAGAAATTGAAGATATACAAAATTGAAATGGCATACAATTTCTGAAGAAAATAAAGAATTTCTTACACATTTTGATCTGACCCCTCTTGGACAAGATTCTAATCTTTCAGTCTATGGGGTGAAAGTGCACTCTTGTGCCAACATAGACTGCACTGATTTATTTTTATTCTGCAGTTTGCTACTGAATCTATACAATGTATATTTACTAAGGAGATTGTTAGTGAGAAGTCTGAAACTGAACACCAAATCAGTGAAGAGCTTGATTGTTCAGGCTCTAAGATGATGCTGGGTCAAAAATAAATAAATGACAGAAGTTGTGTCTGCTACAGAATGACTAAAGCTAGAACCTTTAGTGGTCTTCTCCAGCTCCCCAAGTATTGAACATTGTGTTCTGTGTTCATCTGTTACTGTCAGTTGCATATTTCAGTAAGTCTTACCTTGCCTGGCTCTGCATTAAAGAATATTGTCAGTACTATTCATTATCCAATGTCCTATTAGACAGTGGCTGGCTCAGCTATTTACTCTGTTAAACACCATAAACCAATAATTCAACTTGCAAAAAGAAGTAAAGATAATAAAATAAAATAACCCCCAAAATGCCAAAAAGGAAAGGAAATGTTAAAAGGCCTAGTTATAGATCAACATTGTACTGCAGAAATTAGCCTAGCCTGAATATTAGATGAGTCTTCTAGTGAATTAAACCCATATTTTTTATCTCAGTCAAGTCACCTTGCATTTTATGAGTCAAATCTAGCTTCAGTTCTCATGCCTGAGAATACCAGTCCTTATGATTAAGGACAGATTTTTCTCTTCCCTTTGCCACTTGACAGCTTTTGAGCCTCAGATAATTATATTTCTGTCTACTATTAAAATCTTTTTGTGTCTATGATTTAAAATAAAGGTGTGCGTGTACTTCGCAGGATGAGCCTGTTATCTATGGAGGGGAGGAAGAAGTCATTTAAGCACCGTCTCTGCTACCGGTAAAGGCAATTGTGGAAGGATCAGACCTGCGACCAGGCATATGCAAACTTACCCACCTATTGTGCAGCACCCCATTGGGGCTGGCAGGACCCTGAATGGGCTCAGACATGTGCCAAAGCAGACACGACTGTTGATTTGGACCAACGGACTGGAAACCCATCAGCACAGGAACCTTCCTTGCCTTTTCCTGTGTTTATAAGCAAGCTGCAAGCTGTCAGAGTCAGATGTGTAAACAAATTATAATCTCTCACATTACTGTTACATTTTGGGGCACCAGCACTGAAAAGCACAAACACTTATTCTTCTGTGAAGTGGAAAGTGTGAGGCAGTGCTTAATATGCATTGAGTGATGAGTTTGAACCTGGAGACTGTAGCAGACCTGCAACCTTAGGACTCTTTTAGTAACACTTTTGGGGGGATGTCTGAGTCTGTGCAATTCTTCCAGTGATTTGTGAAGATAAAGAATTCATTTTTTCAGGATGTCAAGCTATAAACAAGACTTTCACTCTGTGACACTGTTAATTCTTTCCTCCTCTAAAATGTAATTATATTTGCTGCACATTTTTCATTTACTGTTATAGAACAGCTTGCAAACAAGGCAGCCTTGTCTCAGTTTAAGTTCAACTGCATCATGATTAGCCAAGATCTTCAACTAAAGATCTAAACATCTCATGGTAAAGCATGAGCAGAGCTTGGGAAATTATTACTTGAAAAAGCATTATTCCCTTTTTTCCTTCCAAGTTTCCTGCATCTCTAAATGCTTAAGCCTCCTCAGATGTTCCTCACTGTTTCTTCAGTGGGTTTTTCTTTCGGATTTCAAAAGCCTGGGTGTAAAAGCCATTTCTTGTGAAGCACAGCTGAGATCTTAGCATTTTCACTGCAAGCAGGATTATATTTAATGAACTTCATGAGGATTCTGTATGTTTATACACATCATAGTAAGCTGCTCGCAACCACATATAGAAAACTGTCATCACTTAACCCCAGCTTCTAGTTATTCATCTGCAAACTGAGTTCACAGAGCTTCCTTACTATGAATGTCTGTAAAAACATAAATTTAAAGTGCTATAAGTGAAGGAGGTGAAGGATGGCAAGTTGAGCACCTAACTTTATATGAGTTGCATAAATCCTGGCACTGGTGCACTGACTGAAGTCCAGACTAAGTCCACTAAGTCCAAACTAAGTGTCAGAACTTGAAAAATCTGACCCTTCCTTTAGCTGTTTTGTCTCCTTTCTGTAAATTTGCTTAATCATTCATTTTGTGTAAAAAGAACCACAAATTATTCTGGCTTCAGAATATCTACTCACATCTACGAATACCTAAATAGAATTGGTTTATAACCTGTGTAAAGATGTATGCATTTTGTTGTAGGACTTATAAATTTCTTCTTCATTTTTCATTCTCCTTGCCAGAGAATAAGAGTGAGCTGGACCATGAGATGGAGAATCTACACTGAATAAAGAGCTGTTATAAGCGCACCCCAAATTATTAGTTACATTGTTATTAAAGTTCATTGAAGGTCTCTAATTAATATGTAAGTGCAGGGAGAAAGGACAGTTTGGAGAATTATACAAGAACATAGTATCATTAAATAGATCAGTGGTGTTGTCTCATCAGTAATATTGTTGGAAGTGCTAGTCAATCTATCATTCAAAGAGCACACTGCAGGTTTTGAAGATGTTTGTAAAAGGGTGGTGAGAATGATAAAGACAATGAGAAAGTCTTTGAAAAGAAGTTGAAAAATGGGGATGTTTTACCACAGGAAACAAATCAGAAAGGGTATCTGTAAAAGTGTGCCAATAAATGAACAGCAAGAGGAAAGCAAACTACGTGCTTCTGTTCTCCCTAACTCATGGCACAGGAAGGAATCACTGAATGAAATTAGTAGTGGGAAATACAGAATAGGTCCAAGAGCTTTTCTTCCAACAAGGTAAAAATAGACTGTAGAACTCATTAAGGTAAAAAATTTAGCTACCTTTTAGAAGGTCTCGTAATTCATACAGATAACAAGAATATCCATGCTTGTCACTGTTAATTATAACAGAAGATTTGGCTTAGCTTTCCTGTGTTAGAAATTAGGTGAGATTTCTGAAGCTTCCCATGGAAAATTAAACCACCTGGTAACCTGTTGCTCATAGGTTAACACACTATGAAATCTGTTCAATAAATGTAATAAGCTGCACCTTAAAAACAGGTAAATTTCTTTTCTCTGCAAATCCAGCTTACTATAAGTAAACAAATTGTCCCCAGATAAACCATACATCTACTGTTGTCACAAAATAACAGCAAAGATGGATGATTACAGTTGAACTGAATGTTTTCCAAGTTACATTATCAGTTGCAAATAAAAAAGAGTTTAAAAGAAAACAATTTAAGAAAAGTATATTCCTTCTTGAATATAACATTGTAACCTTCTCTGTGGATAATTAAGAAAACAGGTTTCACCTTCTGTTGAAGCACCAGTGCAAAAGCTGCATAAATGTACACCTCAGAACACAGAAATTCCAACTCAGATATGCACATTAAGCCCCCCCGAAATTGTGCCTGTGTGGTGTATGCAGGCAAGATAACCTCACAGACTTCTAGTAACACATGCATTCTTAAAGGCTGTACTTGGGTCTTACTCAACTCTCCTTCTACAGAGAATATGAGAGGCTAGCATAAGTAACCTGGAAACTGTCCTAAATTACTCTTCAAGACATAATTCACACGTAATTCAAGACATTTGCACATAAACAAGTTTCCTATTCCCAGATCCATTAACAGAGCTTAATATTGTAGGTTGAGAGCACACTGGATAGCAAGCAATGCTCCAGAGAAGAGGACTGACACTGCCTCCTGTGCATCAATCCGTCTCCTAGGAAACTAGTATTTAGTTCATTATCCAAAAACTATTCCCTCACTTTACTAGAGACAGGTTAGTCAGATCATATTTTTCCACTCTGTGAGGAGGAATACAGTTAAGAGGGAATACACTTTACCTACCAGCCAAATGCCTCCTTTTGCTATTAATACCATTGCAAGCAGCATTACACTGTAGTGTTGAAAATACCCTGGATTGTGTTGTACTCTGTTGCTGTAATATTGTACTGTATTATCTTGTGACTTTCAATAGTTTTTCTTTCAGCCTGTTGTGCAAGATGTGCATTTCCTACACAAATGGTACGTTAATCATTTATTTTCTTCAGCTATTGCCGTTCCCCATGCCCAAAGAAACACAGCTTCTTTGCTGTTCTATAAGCAGTAGCATTTTATGTTATTATATACTAAATTATGACTCTAAGACTCTCCTAGTGACCAGTTTTTGAACCTAGATTTTAGATTTCCTCTGTGAATATTGTTTTGCTGGACATTAATTCATAGGCAGTTTTTTTTAAAAAGAATAATGAAATTATTCCCATTTAAGCAACAATACTAAACTTGAATGCTGAGGAAGTTTCACTTTGTACCAGAATTTATATTATTTTTGCAAACTTACAATTATCTCTATTGAATTCTCTGTGTATTTTTATTGTAAGAAAAAAATTTATTAAATAACTGTAATAAATAAAACAAATAAAACAAACAAGTTATTAACGATTAACAAAATAGTCAAAACTGCAGTACTCAAATAAAATAATTTTATTTTTAGAATAAATTGCTGTATGAACAGGCTTCTGGAAAGTATATCACACATATATGAGATGTAACGCAGAGCAATGAGTAGCACCCTTTCAGTTGTTCACCTCCTCCATGTCTTCTGCTAACTAGTCTTTGTCCAGTTTCAGAAAAGTTCTGCTGTTTAGAGTGGAAGTTGACTTCAGATAAGCAAAACATTTACCATATGGTTGTCTACATGCTTGTCCCCAGAGTGCCTATGCATGTGTTTAACTGATAGGTGAAGTAATGGATATATCTGTAATTTTAATTAAACAGGGCCAGGGCCTGTTCTCTGGTCGTGAGTTAACATGCACAGGCTAGCTACATCAACACTACTTTGCACTTGGCTTTGGATCTCCTTCACTACGTCTCTACTGGTACTGGCTACATCTATACAGTAAACTAAACAAAACCTAAGCAATGCCTGAGTAGGGCAGGAACCATTTCCAACACACAGTTTTCAGGACACCACCCATTTTGCAAGAAAAGAGTTTATCTGTGCTGACATGAGCCATGACAGGTCAACTGGTGTCATCAGAGGAAGGTTCCTGGCTTGTTTTTTTGTCCCCGGATCCTCCTTCTTGCTCTTCTTGAAGATGGATATGATATTTTCATTTTTGCAGTCAGCAGAAATCTTCCCTGACTGTCACGACTTTTTAAAGAAGACAGAGAAAGGCCTATCAATGAAATTAGCCAGTTCCTTCTGCATCACTGGATTCATCCCATCCCACAGAGCTGAATTTGCTTAAGAGTTCCTTAACTGTATCTTCCTCTGCTATGAGTAGTGTTCGTTCTCCTGCCCTCTGCTACTAGACCCAAGGGGCCTGAGAGCAGACCTACCAGTCAAAACTGAGAGAAAAATGTTATTGAATACTTTCGCCTTTTCTGTGTCCTTTGCCACTACATAAGCACATTGAGGAGTAAGCCCACATTTTCCTTAGTTTTCCTTCTGCTGCTGCTGTACATCAAGAAACTCGTTTTCATTCATGGACCTCACTAGTTTCAGCTCCAGCTAACCTCTGGCTTTTCTCACTCCACCCCTACAAGCTTAGACAATGTCTCTATATTGTCTAAGTAGCCCATCCCCATTTCCACCTTCTCTGTATTTCCTTCTCATTTGGCTAAAGATGATGGCAAATCTGCTTTCAGGACTGGACAAGATAAAAACGGTCATAGTCACCTGATGTGAAATGCTTAACCAGTAAAAACACTGCTGGTACAAATGTGTTCATCATTTTTTGAAGAGTTTTTAAGCTAGGTCAGGAATCATCAATTCTTCACAGCTAGCATAAAACTTTAATAAATAATCTATTATATGTTCTTTTTGAATCATCAGAACTACATTCATGTCTTATTTTTCATCTGGGTGCATCTGGTACTACCAGGTGACCCAGTAGCGCCCAGATCTTAGGTTGATGATGGTTGAATTGTGGCCTACATCTGCTGAAGGAGCTGAAAAGTAATCAGGGAGCTGTCGGTTACCTCTCCTGTGGATTCCAGCTGCAGGTCCTGCCACCCATACCACAGGCTGCTGTGTTCAATATTTCTTTCCTGTTGGAACATACTTTGTTTACTTAGTTAGGATGGATTTTCCTAGGAAGAGGAGAAGTGCCTTTGATGTTTTCTGTGACAAGTGCTATACGCGTTATGTTTGGACTGTGTTTTTAGTTAAGTGAAATCAGGCAGTGCAGGTAATAAATCATAGCAGTTATAAATCAATAAAAGCCCATGAAAGTTAGAACAAACTGCCTTGTTCTTATTCCAAAAGATGGAGTTTAAAAGAAAACCACAGTAGCCTAGAAAACATAAACAGAGTTAAAAAAACTGTTCATCTTTGAAGAGCTTATTGTGGGAACAGACAAGAAAGAAAAATGTGGGAGGGCAAACAGGAAAATAGAGATGTGCAGACCTTTCTAACGACCCAAAGAAAATCATTTGCACTGCTGGAAATCAAATTCCTGTTTCCTGATTCCGAATCTTGTATCTTACACAGCGGACCTTTGCACCTCAGAACTACAGGAATGTTACCAGTGTGGCAATGTGGCCCATTAAAAAAAGAGGCATCCACAAGCCTGAGCATTTTAACATATTCTT
Organism: Gymnogyps californianus; assembly: GCF_018139145.2. NCBI lineage: Eukaryota > Metazoa > Chordata > Aves > Accipitriformes > Cathartidae > Gymnogyps > Gymnogyps californianus. The sequence goes on from NC_059473.1 coordinate 101,049,794, forward strand.
TACATCTGAAATTATATTCTCTCCTTGAAGCAGTGGATCACAGCAGAGCTATGACTGTGTGCCCTGTTATTTCAGCTGTTAAACAAAGCCTCCGTTCCCTGTACTGGATACTTATTGAGGGTTACACACAAGGGAGGCTGCTGGAAAGGCTTGAAGAGACGCTGCTCTTAATCAGCACCTATTAAGGCTTCTCCCAAGCTCAGTTTAGCTCCTTGGAACATGGGAGAGTCACTTAGCTATGTTTAGGTCAGGTGCTTGCAGGGGTGATGTTTAAATGTGACACATCATAAATGCTGGTATAGAAATCCATTGTGCTTCAAGGCAGGCAGCCAACTACCATTGCCAACAGCTCACAGCCCCTCATGGGAGCTTCCATCCGAGTAAATAAGTGGTATTTATCACGAAGTGAGACTATGTCTATACTAATAAATTAGTATTCCAGACACAATTCTCTAGCAATTGCATTGACACTACTTAACTCTTACTCTTCAAATCAGGGCACCCACATCCAAACTGTATTTCAATTCACTAGTATAAACTAGGCATAGTCTGAATGTGTACAACTCCTGTCAGTTAGTGGTCCCTGGAAGTTTGATGTCATTCTCAACGACACCCAAAGAATTATTTGTGTTTGAAGAAAGGCATGTGGCACAGCATCACATGAATATTTCCTTGGATGCATGAGCATGACTAGACAGATAGAGTACTATAACTCAACGATTTCTGTTATAGAGTAGTCCAGTGATGTTCTTAGAGCAAGAGATAGCTTAGGGCCATTCTAAATTATTCCACTTGCTCATAGCCTCAAGGTGTGTTCAAAGCCAGAAACTAGAATTGCAGAAATGTGCCAGTGGTTCTAGTTAAGCACAACAAATTGCCTTTTCTCCCAGCAGTGCCCATAAAATGCTTCTTAAAAAATCAGGAAACATTCTAAATGTCTTGACTTAAAGCCACTTGGTTTTGGATCATATCCAAGCATTCCAGAAATTTTTCTTAAGTGACACAAGAGATGGCATGAAGTTTCTAGGGAGCCACTTGAAAAAATCAGTTTGGCAGTAGTTTCAACTATAAGGAAGGACTACTATAATCTGTGCTATAATCCACATATTTCTTGCATTTAAATTGCCTCCAGGAAATGAAGGACTGTTATCAAATTAGTTGAAGCATTCTAGTTTATCTCTTACAAAGATGTGAGCTAAATAAACCAGCCATGGGAGGTCTCACCTTATTAAGCACTGGCACAGATGGAGATGGTGCTGATTCCAGTCATGTACTTACTTCTGGGCTATAAAACTTTAGGTGATAAAATTGCTGGGGAATATCTTAAGGGGAAAAAAAAAAAAAAAGAAAACATCAGCAGAGAAAAAATAGCTCAATTTTAGAGTTATTTAAGCCATTACAGAAAGATTGGGTTTTGCCCTGATTCTTCATTTCCAGAAAGACACCAGAGTTCTGTTAACAGTCACATCTTCAACATAAAACAGATAGCTCTAGGCACTAGAAGGCTATACATACTACATTTAGCACATTGAGACTTACTCCTCCCTCACCTCACCTTCCCTAAAGCAACAGCCTGCAGACCCTGAAAAATGAGCACACTTGCATGTGTGCAAGTGACAGGCTTACATTATCTGGAGTGAATAAGAAAATAAAACCTCTATTTTTCTTTTTATTTTATGAATGATTGTAAAAGAGGCAACAGAGGTTAAAAAAAAACCAAACAGGAAAGGAATCCAAAGTGATTATACATTAGGCTGACAGCAAAAATTCACAACTCACAGGGTTTCTCTGTTAGGCAATAACATCTGTCCCTGGATTATAGATGCTTAGATAAAGCACAGACGAAGACTTAAGGAAGTACCATCAACTTATGGGAAGCTTACAAAGTGTTTCTATCTGAGAAGAATTTAAAAGTTTTCCAGCATGCTGATGGCAGGCACATTTCAGACCTGACACTACTCCATTTCATTTGAAAATAAAAGCTATTCTATGCATTAGGATACAGGCTTAAACATCAAACTGTTGGTTAGAAATCAAAGAAAGATCTCACCTAAAGTCTCCATGACAAAAAATATTCAAACGGTCATCAGTGGCAATGCATGAGTCCAAGCACTGGAACTTGAATGTTCACAATACAAAGTTGTTAAAATTGTTCTTGACCTGGTTTTTGCTAAACAATTCCTCTGCCAAACAATTCCTGGGAATAGTTCAGGAGGTAGCATAGACAAGGGAATATTCCCAATAGAGTCTATGAATAACGAATCCTTCTGTCTTGGAGACAACTTAGTAATACAGACGTAGCCAAACTGTGCCAGTTGTCCTCAGGACTGGAAAATGAACCTGGACATTGTTATTTTGCTAACACAGATGTAACCTGACAACATTTAGAGCATATCACCAATGTAGATTTATTTTTAAGTATTCTGTCTAGAAACTGGCCTTATCTTCCATTTGTACTGACATATAGAAAAATTAGCTTTCAGATCCCCTCTGAATATGTAAGCAGCATCTGAGAATAGTAGTTAAGGTAGCTGATAGTTAAGACGTTAGTGACGGAGGAAAAAAGATCGCCTAATCTCAGGGGATCTAACATCATCATTAAGCTAATGTCATTTAAATATGATAAAAAACAACCCTTGTAATTCTCCCACTTGCAGCAGAATTGTATTTCAAAAAGAAGAATCAAGCAGTAGTACATCTGCTAGTATGTGCTAATTAATTTGCTTTCTACACTGACTGACAATCACATATTTTTACAGAACTGATTTCCTAGACAGCCTAGGGAGAGTTCTGTGATCTCCATTATTCATTACTTTTTTGAGCTGTTAGTCAGCAGACAGGAACTCCCATGCCTGTCTCCATTTTGAGAAGAAATGAATGATAAAAATGAGATTCTTCTTCATCCTACACACAAAGCCTGTTTTCCCTGAGCACAAGAGGAATACGACCTTGCTTTTAGTTTCCTCCAGTCATCTTCTCAGTCAGTTTTGCACCCACAGAGCTCCCTTCTTAGAACCAGGTGCATGACTGCTTTTCATCCTGCCTTTTTCTCCTTATGGGTTTACATTCTTCCAAACAGTCTGCATGTGTCTTCAGTTGCAACCAGTCAAAGGGAAACCTCTCACAAAGTGTAAATCATCTCTGCCCTGGCTGTGGTATTTGGCTAAGTTCTTTAGGAGATGTCTTCTTAAATTTTATAGCTGTCAATCTCTGAAAGAGTTTTACTTGTTGCATGTATTTAAGATAGAAGAAGGCTGTACTAGACATTGTTTTGTTTAAACTGAGTTTGTTATTGTCTGTTGATCAAAGACCCATTCACAGCAACCAATAACACCTTCTAGTACAAGAAATATCTATGTGCCTCTCGTTATTTCCTATGATTAGTCATGATGCAAGACAGCCATTGCAAGTTTGATGATAGTTAAATTCAATCAATTTTTCACTGTCTGATCATTAGAAATTCTTCTGAGGAGTGATGTTTTTCTGGTGGATCAGCAATTAGCACTTTTAAAGGACCTGATGATGACCCAGCTCTAGACAGCTTGAATTGTACCCTCAGTAACCTAACAAGAGTTGAACCCACAAGTGACATCAACTAAAAAATCATCTGCTAAATTGGACTTCTCCCTGGGAGCCTAAGCCATGAGGAGTACGTCTAATTGTGTCATTCACATGGTAGCCACATTAGCTATGAACTAGCTTCACAAGCTGTCATCCTCCTAGGGTCAGAGCAGAGAGAGCGAGCAAGGCAGAAAATTCTCCAGAGAACCAAAGTCTTAGACAGACTTGTCTGGAAGCCTTCCCTGACCACAGAAGGAACTTGAAGAACCTGTGTTTTGAACTTAAGTGCCTTTGTTAATTGCTTAAAAATAGGCAGAAAGAAGGTTTTATGCTAGCACGAGGCTTGAACGGATGCCCAGTAAACATAAAGGGTTGTTGTGTGCCTGGTATATTGAACTTTGTGAACTGTAATCACTAGATCCCAACCTGGACTCGACACACATAACTCAGGTCCTTCTCAAAAAAAAACAGGAGGAACTTTCTAGTGTTACCAAGCCAATTCTTTTTTAAGGGAAGTTTACTAACATATTAGACTTCCTATTAAAGTACAGAAGAGAATGTACCTCTGAATCTACTTTAGAAACTTCTGTTTTTCCATTCTGTGCGTGAGAGCTATGTTCTCTTCAGTTTAATCCACAGATACCAATGTAGGATTTTCCTTTTTCTTCTGTTAACTCTTTATATCTATGTTTAAAAGATTCACCTGTTCTGTAAGTCTGTGCATCTTGTGAGATTTGGATCTTTGAGTTAAAGAGCTACAAGCTGCACATTAAATGTAATTGAACACAAATTTCATCTTTGAAATTAGGTCTAATTTTACTTTTATATTTTTAAGCTAAGATTCTAAACTACTACAGGTGAATGTCTTTTTCTTCTAACTTTTTCATTCTGCTACTACTCACATTTTGAAATTGGCCAGTTACAGCTGACAATATAGCATTAGATGTACTTGTTTATTGCAAGCATGTTCTGTTTTTTAAATGTGGGTGGTCTACTACTTCAGACAATTTTAATTAACATACAAGACAAAATACTATACAAGATAAATGTATGTCTTATCATTAATAAACTGACTTAATAGACTGTAATTATTTTATATGTATTAATTCTTTAAAATGTAAAATAATGTATACAGCATACTCTTAGCTGGCAACTTCTTGCTCAACTTTATGTTGCTAATACATGGAGGCTAAAAATTGAAGATGTTGCATGTTCTTACTTCCTGATTAGTTTACTGCTATTTTTAATATTGAGATAAGAATTTGCAATCTGTTCTTCTCAATATTTTTTCTAGGTTTTATTTAGCAAATATTTCTGACAACAAATTTAATTGCTAGAAAATAAATGGCAGCCAAGTAAAAATAAGTGCAGATTTACTCAGAACAAATACATAAGAGAACAGAAGTGGGTATCCACATGTCTGAGAGGTTTTCATCATTCTTTTTGTTGGCTATAGTCAACTTGTACTACTCCTGAATCATGAAATAATTTTTACCATAAGCAGGTGGAGAAAATGGTCAATAATTTGAATGCTTTGCACAGATTTAAACATATCCATGGCTGATAATGCGTTTGAAAGGATCTGTGATCTGCCAGTTCCCTGAAGGTAAAGCACTACCTACAATGAAAAACTCTTAAAAAAAAATGAAGTGCAAGGAAGAAAAAATAAAATAGGTGCAAAATGAACATTTGGGAAAATATTAGAAATATGTCCAATATGCCTGCGAACCTGTGATTATTTTTATTCATTAGATTCCTGTTTGGCTTATCATCAGAGGCAATGCTTTGTGCTTAGCCATGCAAATTTTCATATCAAGAAACAGCTGCTGTTCAGATGAAGTACTGGAGGAAATATAATACATTCTGTGCCAACTGCAATGTTTGTTTTGGAGTGTACTTCCCAAAAGTGTGTCATTAGCACAGTGAGTTAAAGGTGACACCAAGAGGTAGCTGGCAGGGAATTATCCCCAAAATGTAAAAAAAAAAAAAAAAGGGGGGGGGAGGGCAAAAAAACCCCAATATCTACTATATATATATTTGCCTCCTTTGATGTTTTCAGAAGTATGGTATATAATATAAAGCTAGTAAATGCCTGACCTTTACTGAGAACTAACCAATGTTTTCTGACACGTATTATGCTATTTCAGTTTTTTAAACTGGCAAAGTGGCTAAGTGTAGGTTTAATGATACCAAAAGAGAGAGGTTATAATTCTCTTTCTTTCCATTTTCCTGGCCATTTTTCATATTTAAAACGTATTTTTATGCAAATGCTTCTATTTTATTCATCTGTAGCCTGGCAAGTCTTGTCCATGCTAGTAATAGATCAGCCCTCCTTAGGGTAAAATCTACTTCTGTGGTTTGAAATAGCTCTCTGGTGTGTGGAACTTGGACCTTGTGCTTGTCTTTTATGGTATAATATCTTAAAGAGCACAGATGTGGAACCTGACTCACTAAATGAAAGGAAGAATCAAATTCTGTTTTCTTTTATCAAATTTTATCAGTATCAAATTGTTTTAGGATGGCATTCTGACCTTGCTGGGTTACAGTTGGTCCCTCCTCAGATACAGCTAACACTGATGGATCGTCTAACTTGGTCATCAGAGGCTCATGTATTTTGTGAAGTTCTGGAGCTGATCCCTGCAGCTGGCATACTACTGGGTTGCCTGTAATAAAGTGGGAAGACAAGAATGGCAATAAATGACACTATACAAGTTACAGCACATTATGACAGCGAGATGCACACCCCCCCAGTCTCTAGGAAGGAGGTTCTGCTCTAGCTGTACGTGACTAGACATATGTGCAACATACTACAGGCTTTCTTGTACAACTGGAACATAGCTACCAACAAGCATTGTTACATGTCCACTCTCACACAGGCACAGCTGCATGTATGGCTACCATTAGTGAGCGTTCTTGCTTTGGACAGGGATTTCAACAGTCAGTTGCTTACATTACATATCATTACATTACATACGTGTGGCTAAATGCCACACCTAGGGTCTATACAGTACAGTGGAAGCAAAACAACAATGCTGAGGCAAGGTAAATGTCCACCAGGTGAGGTATTCTTCCTCAGCTGCTGGCAGCAGATGCCCAGGAAGAACATAAGAATACAACAAGCATATAATGACACTTCCTGCAAATAATTTCCCAGCTTCTAGCAATTCTTGAGCTAGAGTATTTGTGTTCAATAGCACATTGGTTTTTATTCCATAATTTTGTTGTTTAATTCTACGTATATTTTCAACATGCACTGCCTACTCTGAGAATGATTTCCAAAATCTGACTACTTATTTTGTGAAATTATACTATCTTTTGTTTGTTTTAGGTTTGTCATGAGGACAATTAATGAACAAAACCCTGGTTTTAATTCAGCAATTGACACTTGGCCATGATAATAACCTGAAAGAGAAAATTTATGCTTTGTGGCTCACTGAGTAATGATATCATGGCATGACTGTGTTTGTGTGACTTACTAATACTTATAAAAATAAATTGATTTCAGCAGTTACGGTATTTAGTATAAAAAAGGGAATGCATTTCTAACAAGAAGAGTTCTTCCAGACCAGCAAAATGGATTACATTTAGTGACATTCCTTAGTCACTAAAAGGTTCAAATGAACCTGAATTACAAAACTAGGAAGAATGAGTATTCTAGCTAAAAGATCATCTTGATTTAACGAGACATACGTCCAAACCATACAAGCTTAACAGTGTTAAAAGAGAGCAATCCCTTTGACTGGGAGATCCTGCTCCACCTCTGAGGGGAACGGTAGAATGATATCCTTCTATATAACTACAAAATTTTTGAAGCTACTCTGAGAATGACTGTCTGTAAATGCACCATTTATGTCCCATTTACATCTATCAGATGTCCACATATGCGTACAGAGCTGTAAGTGGGAACACAGAAGCTGTGTCTATGAAAGTTCCTGTCAGTATTTCCTTATAGAAGGGCTCTCAGTACTTCCTCATAGAAGAAATACAGTATGGCTGCCAAAGATATTACAGTCTCTCTGTCAGTAATAGCTATTACTAAAGGATGACATTGGATAGATCTTGAGAATATGTGGAAAAGTATTATCTGGATATTTTCAACTAATTTCTTTAATACTTGTCTCATGTCTCCTTAATGGAATAAATTACTGGCGTTAACATCATAAAAACATGAATGAGAAACAGCAAAGAAATAGTCCATACATTAAACAGTGATCTACAATATATGAAAATAGGATGTTTGTGAATAATGCTTTTTCCTAAAGAAATGGAAGAGCTGCCATTTCTGTTATTGAGTATACTACCCTTCAGTTTAAAAAAGACTCTGTTATTTTAGAAAATAAAGGAATGGAAGATCAGCATAACTGGCATATGCAGGAGATAAAAATGGAAATTTGACTAGCAGATAATTTCATAGAAAACTCTTAACTTTGTTTAAACTCCACTACTTTGTAGCAGACTTTTTCCCTACATTAACAAGAAAGTGTGGCTAGAGAGGAAGAGCAGTTAGGGGTCCATTGAACCTTGACTGTTCAGTGCTGGCACAATATTAGATACAAATCATTACAGTTTAACACATCCTTAAACTATCGTTATTGCTAGGGACCTGCTTTGAATTATGCTGGGAAACACATAATATGGTCAACTGTCATTAGATAAAAAGAACTTGATATAGTAACTGCTTCAAAGTCCGTTTCAGACATCTAAGGATTGCCAAACTGGGCTGAAATGAATGGTCTGTGGGATTATAGGAGTTCCTGGGGAGGTTAAATTTTGAACGAAGGGACAGAAATATATTCAATGTCTGAAAACATCGATATTACTCATTATTTTGCTTATCTCAATGTATTTGCTAGTTCTGAGTTTTTTGCTACATATCCTGAACAGCTCACAGTGAGCATTTGATGCTTGCTATTTTAAAACCAAACTCTATGTTTAACACTACAAATGACATTTTTATATCCTTACTGTGTAAATTTAATGTAGAATGTAGACGTTTATATTCAAAAAAGCAACATAGAAATCTCGCAGTTCAGAGCTTCCCAGCTTCACTAGGCATGTTCTGGGTCAGTCAGAGAGTTTCCTACAGGAGCCAAATCTGGCACCGTGCGTGCTCAGAAGTACGGTGGGATGGAGAACTAGCTATTCATCTCATTTTTAACCTCTTCTGTGACCTAGTTGAAGAGTGTTCAGAAAAAGGCTTAATAGCTCTAGGAACCTGACATAAACTCTAAAATATTGAAAAACTAACCAACAGGCATAAACAAAAAACTCAGAACGTTTTAGAAAGTGTTTTATGACTTCAAACAAACGCAGGATAATGGGCTCTAAACCATTGTCCCGAAGGACACTAATCATAGCCAACATGTATTTAAGCTTTGAAATGTTGTTTAGCCGTGTCCATTTAAAAGATTCTTTTTTTACTTCTCTGTTCCTAAGATTGCTTCTATCTTCAGTGTGGACACACTGCTTCCTTTCTCTACTGAGCAGTTTTTGGTTTGTGAGCACTTTATGCTTATTGATTTATTGCTTCATACTCCTTAATTAGCCACACTGGCCTTACTTGCCCCCTTCCTTCTTAAACCCTTGTGGAGATCAGTTTCAATTAAAGATGGGCTCATACATAGAATTCTGATCAGGATCTTGATTAGGCAAAGCTTAGACTGTTTGTGTTCAGGTTTCTGGCTTAGGGACTTGCTTAACTCTAATCATATCCACTCAAGCCTATCTTTCCTTTAAACCTTGTTCTAAAAACTTGACATTAGACGAATGGGCCTTATACTATGGCCATGCAGCGTAAATCCCAGAATCAGGGACTTACTAAAAATCATAACTATCAGAGTACTAATTTCACTTGCCACTTCTTTCAGGGCTGAGAGATTACAGAATGCAATGCTCTTGTGTTTGTTCCTTAAATTCAGTATTTCTATTTCTGTAGCCTTATTCCCGGTAACAGTCCAATACTTTAAAAAAAGTGTTGCTGAAAACCAAGACATAATATTCCTTTGTCTGAGCATCATATGTAGATTATCTTCCTCATTCTTGGTGTAGGACCAGTTCTACTTCTTTCCTGTTTCATTTGTTTTTTATGGCTTTTCAATGAATATTTTGTGGTTCATTGCAGTTTGCAAGATGTAGCTCAGCTTTCTTCATTACACTGTATTTTCTCCTTAGTTCTTTTAGGCTTTTGTTTTATTTCTAATGTTCTGTATCCAATGGCTTTTCTTCTGTGGAGACATGGAGCCTCAATGTATTTTCCTCTTGATGTGAGCTGCAAGCATCACAAAGTTTTATATTTAGCTTAAAGGAAATTCCATAAGCCATATTACAGCTAAGCCTCTTAGCAACCTGACCCCAGCTGACTTCAGCAAGTCTTCTAACAACAAGAAAATGATAACTTTTTTTCTAATCGTGTCTTTTTACAGCTCCAATTTAGGGCAAAGTAAATTACCATCTTAAAAGGCACGAGTAACGATATCTCCAACTTCTATGAAGAGGTGAAGAGGCAAGGGATAGGAATCTGTGACTGATGGTAGGCAAAGGAAGGATGGAACTTAGAGCACTTTGTCAGTTCTTAAAGGTTCATAACATGGACTCAAACTCTTAGCTACAGATTCCTTCTTGGAAAAAAAAAGCTTTAGCTTTAGCCTTCTGTTTGTTTATTTTCCATTCAATTGAATCAGCTTGTGATTACTCAATTTAAGTTTAGTGTCTATCATCAAATCTTCACTGAAGCTCTGACTACTTTCTAGAACTAAGTCTGAAAGAGGGTCCGTTCTCACGAGTACATTTTCATATCATGAGTAACTGATGTTCTCCATATTCTTCAAAGTAGAAAGTCCCATAAAGAGTACAAATACTACAGGAATTCTCTCTTTAACAAGATTGTAGCAGTTTTTATTTTCACTTGAAACTGATCATATAATAGACTTGAAGCATTTTTGTGTAAAATGTGCTTTTCTTTTCCAGACTGATTTTAATCCAAACAGATTCTACTTTCTACATTTCATTATTTTTATTCCTTTACAGTTTATCACATCACTAATGCACAGTTTTATACTACCTTCTTTGCTTTTATTTTCATTTTCCCCAAATGGTACTTTGCAACACATTTCATCAATGTATGTCTATGGTGACACAAGACTTCACTGCTGTAGTGTTTAGTGGATTGCTTCAGGGTACTCTTAGCATATATTTACAGTCCTTGTTAGCATTTTAATCCCTCCAGCATTTCCCTGTGACAAACTGCAAAGAGCAAAGGAAGTTTCCAGCTGATTAGGAGTTTGGCTTCCCTTAACTCATCTTTGATCCATCTTTGATTTAGGGGAAAGGCACTAGCAATGGTTGCAGGAAATAACGAAGCAAGACTAAGGCTAGACGTTGAGGTTTTGAGGACTAGCTTAAATTCAAGAACTGAGTGTGACTTTCAGCATTATGTAAGCTTGCTCTGATTCAGATACCTCAGTGGTTAATACTGCTTTATTTCTGCTGAGTCACTTCACCAATTTAAAGTTTTTAAACTACTTTTTGTTTGAAAGAGGATGATATATAGCTGAATTTTATTTGGTGGCAAAGTACAGTGAATTTATGTATGTGCAGATCCACAAGGCACATATCCAGTTTTGCCCTTCCTTAATGCCTGAGGTAGTATCTACAGGTTCACAGACCTACAGCTCCTGTACATTGCATGGGAAGTGCCATGAAGTGTTATGTGCCTAAGAGTCGGATTCACAAGAGAACACAAGCTGAGCAGAGGTAACGCATAAGCTACACAATAAAAAATGTTGAGATGTGTCGTGGTTTAACCCCAGCTGGCAGCTAAGCACCACACCGCCGCTCGCTCACTCCCCCCCAGTGGGATGGGGGAGAGAATCGGAAGAGTAAAAGTGAGAAAACTCGTGGTTTGAGATAAAGACAGTTTAATAGGTAAAGCAAAAGTCATGCATGCAAGCACAGCAAAACAAGGAATTCATTCACTACTTCCCATCGGCAGGCCATGGGTTCAGCCATCTCCAGGAAAGCAGGGCTCCATCACACGTAACAGTTACTTGGGAAGACAAACGCCATCACTCCGAACGTCCCCCTCTTCCTTCTTCTTCCCCCATATTTATATGCTGAGCATGATGTCATATGGTATGGAATATCCCTTTGGTCAGTCGGGGTCAGCTGTCCTAGCTGTGTCCCCTCCCAACTTCTTGTGCACGCCCAGCCTGCTCGCTGGTGGGGTGGTGTGAGAAGCAGAAAAGGCCTTGACTCTGTGTAAGCACTGCTCAGCAGTAATGAAAACATCCCTGTATTATCAATACTGTTTTCAGCACAAATCCACAACATAGCCCATACCAGCTACTATGAAGAAAATTAATTCTATCCCAGCCAAAACTAGCACAGGGTGAAAATACCTTGTAGTCTTCCTCTAAAACAAGAACAAAAAAATTATTTACATGGTGGTTTCGTGATCTCCAATGAAGAGGGAAGAAAAGAAAATGAGAAGAGAGAAAATGCTAGGAGGGAAGTTGTTTTATGGAAGAATAGCCATTAATATAAAACACATTTTAGAGGGCAAATGTCCCAAAATCTTTTGGATGACACATAAATCAGATGCTAATATCAAAACTTCCAACTTGCAAAGACTTATACATACATTTAAAATTACACATTTGAATAAACGCATTGGTTGTGTTTGGTTGCATGTAAGCCTTTGCAGGAATAGATGCAGGCTACTTAAAAACAACATGTAGAGAGATAAAGAGAGAAATGACATAAAACTCTGTTTGGCTCTAAAACAGCAATCACCTTATCTGCCAAAATCACATGTAATGGACCGTTACTTCTCTGTTCCACATCCTGTGTTTGAAGAGTCTTACCTTATAAAGATGTCAGGACTAACGCCGTTACAAGGAATTTCCTCCAAGAAATACATCCATTTGTGGGGAAATGTGTATTTTATCCATGGTAACTAATATGTATAGCTTGCTATTTATGAATAATTATAAGTCATACTCTGTGCTGATGCTGCATTTTTGTGTTATCTTCCAGATGGGAGTTGCTGTAGTGGATTCATCGGTTGCAGGACTGGGTGGTTGTCCCTATGCAAGAGGTGCTACTGGAAATGTAGCCACAGAGGATGTGATATACATGCTTAATGGACTGGGGATCAATACAGTAAGATATTTTTACTTTCTACTTAAGACTTTAAGGAAAACAAAAATATTTTTCTAGGAAACATATGATACATACCTGGCAATTAATTGTGCTGTACAATGAAATATTGGGAGCAAATAGTAGTTTTTGCAAACTCAATGCTTTAACATGGCTTGACTCTGCTGTCCCATGGGGCTAAAGGGAGAAAGCAAGATTCTTCAGATGGAGGAAGCAAAGGAGAAGCCTCTCATTCCAGTCCTTGCTGCCAGAATTGTTTCTGCATTTTATATTGAAGAATCTCTAGAAAAACTACGGTAACAGGACTAGACCTCAGATTCCTACATACCTCCCAGCTAACAGCTGGATTACAAGGTCAGTTTCCTTCTTTTCACACCAATTCTAGTGCCAATGCTCTTGGCTGCTTGTTAACCCAATTTCAATAGGGTGTAGGCAGCAGATTATTTAGGAACTCCCTGGGAGTGGATTTGTATTGAAATATGTAGATTTGAACTTCCTTGGGACACACAGAAACTGGAAGCAAGTTTCTCACTTCAGAGGTATTTCAGTCATCAAACAATTGGATCAGTGGGATCTACCTCTGCTCTTCTGCTACCTTACAAAAAAGTGAGCACTGCTCAGTGGGCAATCACCTTCAGCTAGAGAATTAGTGCTCTGATCCTCATTTGTCTCTTTCCATTGTCTTTAGGGAGATCCAAAATGTTAAATTTAGAAGCTCTGAATCATCCTGCTGGGGAATCTGGAAAAGATATTCTGAACATGGTCCTAAGCCCTTTATTTGCACTGTGTTATTCTAAGAGCTACAACACATTAAACGTGTTTTGCATACTTTTAAATGGATTTAAAAGGACAAAGCATCAAATATTGTATGAAAAACACTGGGAAAATAGTTTTGCATCACACCTGACAAAAATGTAGTCTTTTGAAAAGACTTATTTATTGATTCAGTTGATCATCCTTGATTTTCCTAGATAATATTTCATTGATAATATCAAGAATGCAGACTTGCATTCCTTTTACAAAAAAACAGTAAAAGAATAATTAGGTAAAACTTAGTTTAACAGTTATTGATTATCATTTATGGCCAATAGATACATACAATTGACACATTTGCCTCCAGTGGAGAACTTGCTTCTTTAAGCATTTTACACACCCTGAACAATAACTGTACAGTCCCAAATGTTCACATTTCACATCCAGGTGCAATCTGTTTTTCAAACTGTGGACTACATAATCACTTACTGAACTAATCCCAGCTCTAGAAACTCTGGAGGAGCAGCGGGGATGGGCAGAAAATAATTAAATACAACTCTCATGAAAACATTCATATTTATTCTCATGTGCGTTCCTCAGACAGCTTATGTGTCTGTTTGAGCAAGTGTTTGTTGTAGCAGCATGTTCTCGTGTACAATGTTTAGCCATGCGTCTGCCAGGCTACCATCTCGCCTTCAAGCCCCACTTTCAGATTCCAGCAGCCCAGGAAATTACTCATCCCACAATCTGTTTTACAGCTGGTTGAACCCTCATTGCCACTATTGTCAGCTGTCATCAGAGCTGGATAAATCCTTCAAATTTATGTCTGCTAAAAAAAACCCCTTTTCCAATGTAAACAGCCCAAATATTTAAAACAAGTACAATGGAACCTCTTACTTATCTATGTGAGATATGATTTTAAAAATTACCCAGATTTATTATATTCTTTGAAAGTTTGGCATATATAGTTACAGATTGCCTTTAGAAAACAACATTTTTGTGATCTGTGGCTGGTTCATATGCACAGCAGAGCTCATGGTCACTTAGGTGAATTGTAAAATCTTCCATTTGAACACAGCTGAAAAATCTACAAATATTAATCCCTTTTTGATTATATATTTATTCTTAATATTATAGCCATTCTTTAGGATAGCTAGTGCTAGCGATTTTTGAACCTATTAAACTTATAGGCTTACCATCTGTTCTTGGAACAGAAAAGTTTTCTAAATATATAGTTTAATAGATGAGGTCTATTTGTTTGTAGATTTCAATGTCTACTAGTTAAAATACTACATTAGGCTGATTCATGTGATGCAACTATAAGCCATGTTTATTCTAACAGTTTTCAATTAATTAGTGAACTTCCAAAACTTTTTCAGGGAGATGGAGATTGTCCAGCATAGACAATTCTAGCCTGTAATTGTTGCTCCTGCTGACTATTTGGGAGTAAACTGTGAGTCCCTACAAACCTGTGGAAGTCAGTGTTGTAGGTCATGTCAAGCTGGAATAGATTCATGTGCTTTAGCGATGAGGATCAAAATTCAAAATAATCTCAACAAAATAAAGAAATAATCCAAAATAAACAGGATGCGATTCAGTGAAACCACATGACTTAGAAAAGGAATAATAAACAGCACTGACTAGGCATCAGTTCTTCAAAAAAGGAGCCAGAATTGATGAACAAAAAAAACAAATAAAAGAATGTCCCACCCTTACTGTGAGAAAAGGCATAATTTTAGCCTAGTTTTACAAACACAAATGACATGCAAAATAATCCACCTGTTCCATTCATTATTGGCAAGATGCCAGCTGGAGAAGTGCACCCAGTCCTTGAGCATCACAGTTTAAGAAACTGTGGATCAATTTGGGAAGAGTCAAAGAAGAACCACAAAATAATTAAAAGGTCTAGAAAATGCGGCCTCCAAAGGAAGATTGAATAAGCTGTTTTGGCTGAAGAAAAACAGATTAGAGGAGACTTTATAGCAGCATTCAAGTACACAAAAAGCTACTGCAAAGAAAAGAGGAGAAACATCTATTCTTCCGGCTCTCTCTTACTCATGATAGAACAAGAAACAATGGCCTTAAGCTGTAGCAAGGAAGATTTAGATACTAGGGAAAATGTTCTTATAGTAAGGCTAGAGAAGCATTGGAATAGATATTTTAATAGGGTATGAAATCTCCATCTCTGAATGCTTATGAAAACAGATTAGATTAATAATCTTATCTGAGCAGGGTGAGGGATAACTGATCATGGGTGGTATTGGACTAGACATCCTCTGAAGATCCCTTACAGCGCTATTATATCTTCTTCTCTGTACACAAAATTTTAGCAATTAGAAGTAAGCAATTAAAACCTGAACAATAAGGCATCCCATCTGACAACAAAACTTACTCAATGGAGGGACACTTGCATAGCATTTCCTTGTGCTCCCACTTACAAACTACTATTCTAAATACACAGCAATTCAGGTCATGCTTGGGATCACAGTCCGTGTAAATGCCGTTCTGGGAGACCTTGTTTAACTTGGCTGAAAAAAAATCAACTCCCTCTCATCCAGTGATATAATCAAAATTATGAGGGAATGAAAATAAGTGCAATGTGTTATTTTCACTAATTTTTGGCTGACCAACCATAAGATGTGCATTTCCATTGCATGAAGTTAAGTTTAAAAATCCAGTGTAACTAACTGACAAAACTGCAGAGAAATTACACGACTTTCTTCCATGTACCTTTCTCTTTCCTTCATCTTGTGACAAGGTTATCTTCTTTTTAAGAACAGCTTTAGATCTGATATTTCAACAAAGGCATGTTCATATTTACATTTTCTAGGTACTGTACTTATTCAGGAGTTGCCTAGAATAATAAAGATCCTTATTACTCCTTGACATGATAACCGTATTGTCTCTTGGTAGGTAAGCACACAGTTTGATAGACTAATGTGAAAATACACTGAAGAAAATGTATACTGTGGAGGAGTAAACATGCATCCCTGTGATAAGAGTGGAAGAGTAAATATATATCCTTATGATAGAGACACTGAACATTGCCAACATTGGCTAATACTCTACAGTACAGACAGAGTGTTTGTGGATGCTGTATTTGGGAAGCCTTTGGGTTCAGAATATCTTCCGCTTCCCACCCCCCTACCCCTCAAGCTCGTCATTGGCACAGGGAAGTTCTATAAAGCACAATAGCTGTGTTTTATTGACCAAAGTACTGATGCCACAATACTGATCAACTAGTAGACCTCAGTATTCTTAGATTGTTGTGGAAAAACTCTGTCTTTCAGAGATAGGACTGGTTAAATACTTTCTGTCAAAACTTTTTCTCCAAATAAATTAAGAATTAGAACTATATTTCCAAATTAGATGAGAATTCTACACTCACAAGCAATATAAATTGCCTCTCTTTTGTTGCATCCATCAGGATTTAAACCACTTTGTTCATATGAGTCTGGGGAATATTAATGATGCTGCCTACATCCCCATTAAAAAATATCCTGGGAAGCGATCTTCCTCCACAGAGGAGACTGCAGCCTTTTAAAAACTCCTGACAAAATATTGAGGTGCTCTTGCATTGGTTGTTTCACTAGGACTATAAATGTCATGGCAGGGAACTGGGAAGGCGAACGGACTTAGGACCCCACAGAAAGTATTTGTGTCCTTGTGGGTTCCAGGACAGGTACTTTGTGGACTTCAATGTCTCTTAGACTGGGACTCAGTAGTGGCATATCCTCACTTCTGCACGGGCAGTTGGCAAAGGTGGTTGGGAAAAAGGGAGATCTAGGGTAAGATGGGGGTTAAACCAAGTTCAAGAAGGACAGAAGATGGTACATCGAAGTCGATGGTACAACAGTGGACAAGAAGGTATGAGCTGTGTCAAGGTACCTTTTCCATACAGACTTCAAAATTAATTCCATGCTGAAGAAAGTGAAAATTCTACTTGAATTAAAACCTTAAATTTAGCATATTTATGCATTGTATATGCATTTAGCATATTAAATCTGCATGATTTTTCCCTGATCTTAGAAAAATGAGGCTCCACCTTTTCCCAAGTAAGGGTGGGCAAGAGACCTCCTCCTCTGAAAGAAGTGTCAAAAGAAGGAAGATGATTGCATCCCAGGTTTTCTCGCAAGAGCAGGAACTGAGTTTAGAAAAGCCTCGGATCTCTTATTTGGACTTGGATCTGCAGGCAGAGCACACAAAGCTTAAGCCAGAAACTGAATAACAGGGGTCAGTGGGAAGCTCTTTATTCCCTTTAGACTACTACAGGAAAAGAAGGATGGACTATGGTAAAGGTGGTGGTAGTTGGAAAAGGGTGTCAAAAAGTCAAATCTACTTAGTCAAATAAGCAGAAAAGGCCTTGACTCTGTGGAAGCACTGCTCAGCAATAACGAAAACATCTCTATATTATCAATACTGTTTTCAGCACAAATCCAACACATAGCCCCATAGTAGCTACTGTGAAGAAAATTAACTCTACCCCAGCAAAAACCAGCACAGAAAGGGATAATCCCATGGACTAGTACACGCTTGCAGCTGACCAGATGGAAAGCAGTTTGTCAGAAAAATGCCCTGTGGTTCCTGGCAGACAGCAAAGTGACCATGAGGCAGCTGACCATGAGGCTTTCTTGTGGCAAAGCAAGCCAATGGCATCCTGAGCTACATTAGGAAGAGTGTTGCCATTAGGTCTAGGGAGACGATCCTTCCCCTCTGCTCAGCTCTGGTGAGACACATCTAGAGTGCTGTGTCCAGTCCTAGGCTCCCCAGTACAGGAGAGACATGGGTATACTGCTGTGGGTCCAGTGAAAGCCACAGAGATGACTAAGGGACTGGAGCATCTGTTATCCAAGGAAAGGCTGAGAGAGCTGGGATTGTTAAGCCTGGAGAAGATTTATATACGTATATCAATGTGTAGGTCAGGGGTAATAAAGAAGATGGAGCCAGACACTTCTCACTGGTATCAAGGGAAAGAACAAGAGGCAACGGGCATAAATTTGAATATAGGAAATTCCACTTAAACATAGAAAAAACCCTTTTTTACTGTGAGAGTCATCAAACAGTGGAACAGGTTGCCCAGAGAGGTTTTGGAGTCTCCATTCTTGCAGACATTCAAAACCTGATTGGACACGGTCCTGGGTGATCTGCCCTAGCTGACGCTGCTTTGAGCAGAGGGTGGGACTAGGTGAACTCCAGAGGTTCTTTCCAACCTCAGCAACAGCGTAATTCCATACTTCTGTGAATTGCACTCCCTGCCCCAAGGCTAATGGATGCATCTTATGCCTTCATTGTCCAGAATTGTCCTTGTAGTTATGCCAATGTGGCAGGCTGCGAGTATGAATTTTCCTCTATTTCTTTGCCTACACAATTTAAAATGTGATGATTCTTCAGTGAAAAAACAGAGAATCAAGGGTTGTTTTCATATGGATCTTAAAATCTGTGAAGGATCTACTTCAGTTCTCATGACTGCGAGGCATCAGCGGCTGATCTTCTTGCCCCATATTCACGGGCAACTTCCATCCAAGACATTATGACTTTTAAGTGTTTTGTCTGAGTATGGACTGCTATTAAACTGGGAGAATGTGACCCCTCACATTTTCCTTTGTGTATGTATTGGGTTTGCGTGGCAAGGTTTTGGTAACGGGGGGCGTACAGGGGTGGCTTCTGTGAGAAAGTGCTAGAAGCTTCCCTATGTTCAGTAGAGCCAATGTCAGCTGGTTCCAAGACAGACCTGCCGCTGGCCAATGCTGAGCCCATCAGTGACGGTGGTAGCGCCTCTGTCATAACATATTTAAGAAGGGGAATAAACTGCTGTGCAACAGCATCTGGAAGAGAAGAGTGAGAATACGTGAGAGAAACAACTCTGCAGACACCAAGGGCAGTGAAGAAGGAGGGGGAGGAGGTGCTCCAAGTGCCGGAGAAGAGACTCGGCTGCAGCCCGTGCTGAAGCCCATGTCAGCTGTCCCCCTGCAGCCCATGGAGGTTAATGGTGGAGCAGATATCCACCTGCAGCCCATGGAGGACCCCATGCCTGAGCTTGTGGATGTGCCCGAAGGAGGCTGTGACCCCCTTGGAAGCCCACACTGGAGCAGGCTCCTGGCAGGACCTGTGACCCTGTGGAGAGAGGAGCCCACGCTGGAGCAGGTTTGCTGGCAGGACTTGTGACCCTGTGGAGGACCCACGCTGGAGCAGTCTATTCCTGCAAGACTGCACTCCATGGAAAGGACTCATGCTGGAGCAGCTCATGGAGGACTGTCTCCCGTGGGAGGGACCCCATGCTGGAGCAGGGGAAGAGTGTGAGGAGGAAGGAGCAGCAGAGACAACATGTGATGAACTGACCACAAACTCCATTCCCTGTCCCCCTCCACCACTCAGGGGCAGGAGGTAGAGAAATCGGGAGTGAAGTTGAGCCCAGGTAGAAGGGAGGGGTGAGGGGAAGGTGTTTTTAAGATTAGGTTTTTATTTCTCATTACTCTACTGATTTGATTGGTAATAAATTAAATTAATTTCCCCAATTCGAGTCTGTTTTGCCTGTGATGGTAATTGCTGAGTGATCTCTCCCTGTCCTTATCTCGACCCATGAGCCTTTCGTTATATTTTCTCTCCCCTGTCCAGCTGAGGGGAGAGACAGAGTGGCTTGGTGGCCACCTGGTGTCCAGCCAAGGTCAACCCACCACAGTGCAGTATTTTCTTTTATTTTAGTTCTTATCCTTGAGCAGGAGGTAAAATAAACAAGAAGTAGTTGAGCTGATATAATTTAGTTCTGGCCCAGTGGAATCAGTTTTGCAGTCTGTCCTTGCCAAAAGCGAATTACAGGAGGCACTGTTATTGGTGATACTTGTTCTAAATCCTGCAGGCAGGGAGTTGGTTTCATTGTCTTAGGTGACTTAATGATTTGCTGAGCCTCTATCCAAGTGGCTCCTAAATTTCAGTAAATTCATTGGGAACAGGTTTCTTGGCAGACCTGAAAAAGGTACTTAATTATAGAAGCTTACAGGCAATATCAGATTTTATAGTTTAGATTTTGCTCGTGTCTTTAAACTAGTGCTATCAGATAGATTTTGTCAGACCTTTAAAAACTTTCTCATCTCAAAATTTAGTTTAACTGCAATACATTTTTCTGCTTTCCTTCTTTAATAATTATACCTTTTCATATACCACTTTAAATAGCTTAATAGTGTGATATTTTTTAAATTTATGTTCTTAGGAACATCTATCATTATGGTGTTTGAATAGTTTTCTTTTCTTCCATTGCTGTGGGCTAATACTCTGGGTCTTTTTCTTTCATCATGGAGCTATTTTTAAGTTACCATTATGGACTAGTAATTTAGAGAGTAGCTGTTGCATACTAATAAATAGGTGATACACAATTTTTCTGCAAAAAATAATTGTTACTTTTGTACAAGTTGTAGGAGAGTTGCGTTAATTTGTGGAAATTCCATCAGCAACACATAGTGCTTTTTCCATTTTCTATCTACATAAAACAACTGTGTCTGTTCAGATTTTAATGCTGAGTAATCAAAGAACACATTTGTCATTTAAAGTATTGGATTATTCAGATTGTTCAGATTACTAGGTAGATTAATGAATTCAGAGACTGAAACTCAGACCTCAGTTTAATACATGTGGATGTGCATGACAGCATAATTTTGCATGGTAGAAAACAAGTACCACATCCTTACATATTAACAAACTTAGCAACTGCAAAACTCTGAACACTACTCTGATTTAATATAAAAATCAATGAAAAATATATAATACTCTTCAAGTATATTGTATTAGATCTACTGCTACGATATATATAAGCAAAAATGAAAAAATCAATATTAAAAATTACAAACCTCAAGAAAACTTAAAAAAGTAATTATATTTTTTAAAGCTTAAATAATCTGTAAGTCAGAAAAGTTGAGTAATACAGACTTGAAGTATTTTTAGCCAAAGAAACCTTGAAAGACTGAGTTTCTAAGGGCTGAGGATCCACCTACTATTTGCAGGTAGAGTTTGCAACATCAGCAAGAATGATCTGATAGTTAAGAGTGGCTTAAAGGAGGCTGCAGAACTCAGAAATATCCACTGCTAAATTCTGCAAGTCTCCTTCCAGCCCATGTCTGGCTCCTGTTTGAACAGGAGAAATGCATTCCATTACAGCTACCAAACCTTGGAAACTTGGTTAAGTCTGACTTTTTAGATATTCGTTTTACAAAAGTCTGTATCCAGCATAATTCCAAAGATCTACATGCATTGAGAAGATTACAGTCTACACGAGATTGGACTTTGTGTCTGTAGTGGTAAAATGGCATTAAATTTTAGATGCTTAGTGATTAAATAAACTATCGTGCAGCATGTGTAGGTGACACGCCATAAACAGATTTGTTTTATATATATTTATACGCACACACACACACATATAAATATAGATATAGGCATAGGCATAGGTATAGGCATAGGCATAGATAGATATAGCTGTGGGGACATTTCCTGGTGATAGAAATTTATAATTAAAATAGAGAAGGAACGCACGCAAGGAAAGAAAGAATTTACTTCCTTGAAAGAGAATTCTTTAGGGGACAATTCTTATTTTATGAAGGTTTATTAATCCAATGTACTAGCAGATAGGAGAGGAAAGCAGTCATTTCATTTGTGAGTTTTACAGATCAGATTTATGTAACAAAAAGAGAATATAATCCCATTGTTTAAAAGGTAACTTCTAAATTTTGACTCAAAATCGACCCATTACTAATGAATGGAAATTGACATAGAAAGTTTGTGTGCTTTTCCTGTAAATATTTAATCAATATAAATAGAAATCTGTGCTAAATTATGAATATCTAGGAATTAGACTTACTGAAGTCATCCTGCATTAACAGAATGGGATTGGGAAAATTAAAGAAATGGGCATTTTGGTCATTGCTTTGGTTTAATATCAAAATAAACACAAGGGAGAAGCAACATCTCTGACAGCATATATGAACAAGAAAGCAACGAGCCAGCAGATGGATGAATCACTGCAGAGACTCTGATAAAAATACACTGACCTCACTCTGACATTTAATCAAAACCTCAATCTTTTGTTGTTTGTATGAACTTTTCTTCAAAATGTGGTAATTACAAAAACCCAAAGTAACAGACTGAATTTTATGTGTGGTTGTTAATATCTCTGGTCAACTGACTTGTTGTCTTACCTGTTAGCGTATTAACTCACAGCTTACAATTTACAGAAGGTTTTTTTATGTATGCATCATATTTAGAAGTTATTTAGAACAGCACTTAAGTGAGTCCTCCAGTGCTACTGAGTTCAACCAGAAAAACAAATCTAGAAATCCATATCTATTTAGAAAATGGGGAAATACATTCTAAGAAGTTACGAATTGAGGTCTTGGACCTATTATTTGTCCAAGACTCCCTTGTCAACTCAAGCTCTTACATGGTAAGCCCATCACATGAAACCTAAAATTCAACACTTCATCTCTATGCCTCAGGATAGCTGATAAAAAACTACACTCAAATTGAGAAGGTGCCTAAAGCTACCTGAGAAGAAACTCATGGGAATGAAAGGGTCTTAAAACCTGGCCCTCTTGGAATTTTGACAATCAAGCCAGAAATTATTTTGGATCTGTCTACATTAGCAAGTAGGGAGGTCTGCTAAGACCTGAATTCATCAAGGAAAACAGTTGGTGCTGAGGATCTGACATCCACACTATAAATGTTTCAGAGGGCTTTTCTTAGGAGTAGGATGGCTTGGTCCCTGTGACTGAATGCTCACTAGTGCCTGGAGCATATCAGGAGCACACCTTCCAAAATAAATTCAGTTTGTGTGTGCATGATGTGAATCAAAGCACAGTCAATGAGGAAGCTTCAGAGATTCTCTTGCAAAGTACATTCTCAGTACGAGTGAAAGCACCAATGTAGCATTCATCCTTCGTCTACTGAGGAGCCACAGAGTCTAGACTTTTATCTTCAAACGAGTTGTCTACATTCGTTCTTAAGAAGAGCTGCATGGATGGTGGTGACGGTGCCTGCTATCAGAGTAAAGGGCATGGTTTTCGTATCTTAGATGAACTGAAGCAGTACATCATCATGCTCCCCTGCTCATCTCATCTGCTCTCTGATACAGTCAGATATGAGTTATTTTGCTGCAGTGGCCCAGCTTTACTGGGGGAGAGCAAAATCCTTCTCTAAGACAATATCCTGGCAAAGAGAAGCTCAGAGTTAAAAACTTTCATGCTAAAGAGGGTAAGATCTCCCCATTCTTTGCTGAGTAAAAACAATTCCTCAGTCCCAACTTAAGAGAAAATGTCAGGAAATTTATTATTGGAGGAGCCGGACCCTGCGGACGTGTGTTAAGGAGCATTCTTTAATTGCCTGCCATATGGGATCCCTCACTGGATATAAGCTTTCATTCACTGTTTTTCTGGATGGATCCTCATGGGAAGATGGTACTGAGTGCCTAAGATTGAAAAAACTTACAGCATGCCCCAAACCAAACAAACTAGACACTGAAAATTTCATAGCCAAAATGACAGAGGCTCCCAGTAAGTTCAGGCACTATCAAGTCTGGGTAGTCCAAGCAATGTTTTGGACTCTAATTTTGACTGTAGACACATGTATTTAAATGCTGCTTCTGAAAAAGGTGTGTAGTTTAAATGTATAACAGTTACCCCTTGTGAGAATGAATGACTAGTATGAAAAATGAAGTATTAATTTATAATAAGCAATTTTCTTCGCTTGATATTTTTATTGCTAAATATGGCAGGGAGATACAATTGATTTTTTCACTAAGATTTCTTAACAGCAACAGATGTAGTCAAGTATAACCTCTGTAGCTCATCCAGCAGTTCACCTTAACCTGTGGTTTAATCCAAGAAATATCGCCAGAGGTGTGAATTATTTCAAGAGCCCAGGACTGACTAAGAGCAAATACTGCAGAATTGTCAGTATGTTGAATATGAACACATAATCACAACACATCATTTGCTTCAAAAGGCGGCAAATAGAAAATGTATTTTTAATTAGGCAACGAAGGGCAACTTTCATGCTGTCTCACTAGTTTAGGAAACTACATTAGGAGATTAGTCACATTTATTTCCCACCTAGTGAAAAGGAAGGTTCCTTCTGAGATTGAGTCAGGGTATGTGTAAATGGGGAAGCCTGAGATTACTCTGAGAGACAGAGTTGTGTCTCTGCTGATCAGAACTGAAGCATGCACCAGCGTGCTCTAATCCTGCCTCTCTCAGGAGGCAAACCAGGCTGTGGAGACTGACAGATGGGGAAGTATCTGCTGATGAAGGCTTTAGCTAGGGTTATGAGATGATGCACACTCCAAGATCAGTCTACACAGGCCCTTCCACACCCAGATTAGGTCCCTGGTACTGTTTAGTTCTGTTTTTTGATACTTTTAATACTGGGCATAGTCTCTCTCACTTCCCTTTAATTTCCTTTATCTTCCCACAATTTTTCTCTTTCTCACCTTCTTTGTGGTGCATTGTTTGCCCCTTCATATCCAGACCTGCAGCCTTCTACTGAGGGTAAGGCATGGCAAATGTGGGATAGCATACAAATGGAGAGCACAGAGGAAGAATAAACAGAGCATTTTTTGCCAAAGTTGACTGACACTGGCCTGGTAGTGTTGACAGTGTCTCTTACGAGGTTAATCTTACAAGGCTCCTTCTCCAGAAAGAGAGAGGATTTCTCCCAGTGGAGTTAAGAGTAAGTCTGAATAGCTTTCTGGAAGCACTTCATTTACTGAAGATAGAATGTCTCTAGAAAGATTAACCCCACTTCAATGAAGTGAGCCTTTTTTCTAATTACCTTCTATTTAAATATGGTAATCTCTTCAAGTCAGGGCCTTCCTTTCATGTCCATAAGCACCAGAAATACTTGGCAGTAGTAGATTAAATACATATTTAGCTTTTATAATTAATATCATACCTCATGGCAGACTTAAACTCTGACTCAATGTTCTGGACTCTTTCCTTTTGAAGCCAGGAATAGACACGTGGTCCAGCCCACCCATTGGATAAACTCCAAGGGTGTGTGGAAGGAGAGAGTATCTGCTCCTTTAAGGCTGTATGGTCAAGGACCTTCTCAAAGCCAAAAGGAGATAATAAGAAAAGAAGGAAGCCATAAACAAGACCATACAGAGACACAAACCTGACAGACAAACGTAATGGAGACAAAGACAAAAAACAAACCTGGTCAGTCACTGTAGTTGGTGGGCTATCAAGAAGCTGTAAGCAAACCCAGACTTTGCAAACCTGAGGGTGGAGGATGATGGAGGGGGGTCAGTGGAGCTATGCACGCTGATGAAGGAATGTGCAGGGGAAGAGGCAGCAGGGAGGAATGAAGCAGGGAACTGACAGAAAGGAGCATAAAAGGGGCTGGTCAACGTGCTTGCCTGATGGAGCCCTGCACCTGATCACCGCAGTCTGTCCTGTCTTCTTATTACATCCTTTCTTAACTAGTTCTCTGCATGATCTCACCCTCTGTTCCATGTGGGTGAGTGCTGCAAGGACTGCGTACCAGCTACGGGGGGCTGGTGTGAGTGAGGCGAGTGGGGGGCTCAGCACCTGCGACCTGAGCAGGACCACAGTTCACAGCCCGTACGCCTGGTGCCAGGTGTGTGTGGGGGGGAAGCAGCTGTATCACCTCCAAAACGGGTATGCGTGGGGTGTGCATCTGTCATGCAACAGCAAACTCCAAGCTAGAGTCACTGGCACATAGGAGGCCCCAGGTCAGAGCAAGATTATCAGGTGGGTAGAGGGTCCGTGGGGATGGGTGGGTGTGGGGTTCCTGTGCAACAAGCGTGTGAACGCGTATGTCTTTTTGCAGCAAGCACTGAGCTAGATAGCTGGCAAATCAGGGGTCTGTGGGGTGGGTAAGAGGGTCTGTGATCCTGGCAAGGGTGTCAAATGGACAGAGGGCCCATGCTGGTACTCGGGGATTCTGCAACTGAGCATGTGCTTGTGAGCCTGGAGAGTGACGTGTGTGTGCCCGCACTAGTGACCTTCAGTCTCTGCCAGCCCAAGGGGAGGAGGAGACGGGGCTCTCTGTGCTTATCTCTGATGTGAGTCCTGTATGTAGGTGCTTATCTCTGATGTGAGTGCTACATGCAGGTGCTGTTGAAGGCAGCGCCCTCTCTGCGCAGCCAGCCACGTCCATGTCCTGTGTGTGTCCTCTGCATCTGGGACACGTGCTCAGCTTCCCTACTGGATCAACCTGCAAAAGGGAAAGGGGCAGCCACATCCCTCAGCCTGGGCAGTGACCCCAGACCTCCAGCAGTCGGGCAGGAGGAAGTCCTGGGCCAGGGCTGCTGAAGGTGGTCACCACTACTAACAACCCTTAACAATAACCGCAGTCAATTTTGTGAGACAAATTTTTGATCACTGAATCATCCATTACTCTATGAGAAATAATCACCCTCCCTTTTCGAAGTAGTTTGAGAAATAAGTATCAATATTAAGGTGCTCTATAAATTATGTGTATTCAAAATTACTTTTGGAATAAAGTCCTTAGCCTTTCCAAGAAACATTAGTCCACATAATTTTTATATTTAGAAATAATTATACAGTTTTCACACACGCAAGTAAAAAGAAAAAGTAATTATTTCTACAATAGACCTAATTACAAAAAGGTTTTATGTAAAATGGAAATGTCAACCTTTAATTAAGATCATGTTGGACTCAGATTCCAAAATGTCTGTTTAATCAAAAATAAATATTCCCTCAATGCAGTGTATACTGAGGAGTTATAGTAAGAATTTATCACCAAAACAGGACAGTAAAAGGAAAGTTCCTACATTTTATATGATTCATTCACTGTTTTTTCTGGTTTTATTAATATTTTGCTGCAAGAAATGATTACATAGATTAAATGATCACATAGAAGCATACTTTTTTCTCTTTCTTGTTCGCTTCTATTCTAATTTGAGAGAACTATTTTCTAGTTGTCCAGACACAACACACCAGAAAAAAAAAAAACCAACAGGTGTCGGGATGACTACCTTTTTTTAGTCTCCTGGGCCACTTAATGCTATAGTACTTAAAAAATGGAAGAGAAAGTCTCACATTCATCCTACCAAACCTTGAGCATCTCATTCAGGAACACACTCTAGATTTTCCCTATAGCTATCAATCCTCAATTAAAATCCAAGTGAGAGGAGATGTACAGAATACAATCACCTCCAACCTGTATTCTTTTGTGAATGCAGCCTACTGCTGTGGGATGAACTGGTGGACCAAGCCATCAAGAGTTGATCATGGAATAAATATATTAATCCTGTCTCCTTTTTTGTTACTTGTTTCTTTGTAAAATTCTATAATTTATCGGTAATTACAGATGCACAGGTGCAGAGTACACCTTTGTGATATGCAAGGGCTGTTACATGAAAAGTAAAGCAGGGATGTGTGTTTGCAAAGATGTGCTCTGATGGCTGGTGTTCATCAGCACAGCTCTTTAGCACTTCGGGATGGAGTGTAAAGCACCAGGGTCCTGGAAGTATATGAGACGTTGTTTAATTGAGAACTGTAGGCAGGAATATTAACACTTTCAGGAAAGATTACTGAATTTTGGATGCCTACCTGCAGAGTGAGAAAAAGGATAAGTATCCAAACTTTAGTTTAAAACTTCTGGAGCTGCCAGTTCTTAGCACTCTAAAAAATCAGGCTGGAGGCATATGAAACTGGGGAGCTGAATCTGAGCAGGACTACTGAGTGTATCAATCTCTACTGGTAAGACTGACCTTCAAGTTTCCCAGGCCCTTAAGACCAGTGGGGAAGTCTGGAGCGAGGAAGACTTACCCTTGGAGGAGGAGGACCAGGTTAGGGAATATTTAAACAAACTGGACATACAAAAGTCTATGGGGCCTGATGTGATGCACCCATGAGCTCTTGGAAGCTGGCCAATGTTATTATAAGACCACTCTCAATTGCCTTTGAAAGGTCAATCAGGAGAAGATCCTGAGGACTGGAAGGGAGCAAATGTCACTCCTATCTTCAAGAAGGACAAGAAGGAAGATCTGGGGAACTACAAGCTGGGCAGCGTCACCTGAAAGGTCACCTTGGGAAGGTGACAGTGCAGGCATTTTCAAACATATGAAGGACAAGAAGCTAGTTAAGTCCAGTCAGCATGGATTTACAAAGGAGACATCATGCCTGACAAACCTGATTGATAGCCTTCTACAATGAAATGACTAGCTCAGTACCTGAGGGAAGAGCAGTGGATGTTGTTTATCTTCTTTTTAAGAAGATTTTTGACACTGCCTCCCATAACATCCTCCTCAACAAACTGGTGAAATTTGGGCTACGTAAGTGAGGTGACCTCTTGGGCTCAAAGGGTTGTGATCGGCAGCATGATGTCCAGCTGGAGGCCAATCACCGGTGGTGTACCCCAGGGGTCGATGCCAGGGCCAGTATTGTTCAACGCTGTCATTAATGACCTGGATGATGGGACAGAGTGCTCCCTCATCAAGTTGGCAAATGATAGAAAACTGGGAGGAGCAGCTGATACACTGGAGAGTCATGCTGCCATGCAGAAGGACCTGGTCAGACTGGAGAAATGGGCTGATGGGAACCTCATGAAGTTCAACAAAGGGAAATGCTGAGTCCTGCCCTTGGGGAGTGTACTGAACATAACTGGCAGGGGTTTGGTATGGGGGGAAGGGCTTCAGGGGTGACCTGCATAGGAGGAGGTCAAGGACTGCCCTGTGCTGATCATTCCAGCCAGCTCAGCAACAGAAAAAGCAGACCCACCATGTGCCAAAACTCGAACCAATCAATCAGATGAGTTTATGGTGCCTTTGCAAAAACGTATTTGAGAAAGCACAGTGACCACTAGGAGACACAAGAGAAATGCCAGGGCAGGAGGGATGCCAGAGCAGGAGAGATGCCAGAGCAGGAGTGATGCGAAAGGAAAAGAGAAGACACAGAAGCAGAGGCAGGAGAGACCTGCGAGCTGGAGAAATGCCAGGGCTAGAGTCCAGCTGTCTGGAAAGCAGCTTTGTAGAGAAGGCCTTGGGGGTCCTGGGGGACAACAAATTGACCACAAGCTGACAATGTGCCCTTGTGGCAAAGAAGGCCAATGGCATTCTGGGCTGCACTGGGAAAAGCATTGCCAGCAGGTTGAGGGAGGGCATCCTTCCCCTCTAGTCAGCTCTGGTGAGGCCACATTTGTGTCCAGTCCTGGGATCTCCAGTACAAGAGAGATATGGACATACTGGAACAGGTCCAGTTCAGGACCATGAAGATGGTTAAGGGACAGGAACATCTGACATACGAGGAGAGGCTGAGAGAGCTGGGATTGTTTAGCCTGGAGAAGAGAAGGCTGGGGGACAAGAGGAATCTCATCAGTGTTATGGGATATATAAAAACCTGATGGGAGGGTGTAAAGAAGGGGTATTCAGTGAAAGGACAAGAAGCAATGAGCACAGATTGAAATATAGGAAATTCCACTTGAACATAGAAAAAAACTTTTTTACCGTGAGGGTGGTGAAACATTGGAACAGGTTGCCCAGAGAGGTAACTCAAAACCTGACTGGACACAGTTCTGATGACTTGCTCTAGCTGACCCTCCTTTGAGCTGGACTAGATGATCTCCAGAGGTTTCTTCCCATCTCAGTGATTCTGTAATTCTGTGATTCTACAGTTAAAGTTATTAAAAAGGCTGTTTCAGACATTCTGAAAGTGTTTATAAATTTGAGTTGAATGTGCTATATATGGTTCTTGTTTCTAGATATAGAAAACAAAATCATCAGAGGATGAGGTAGTAAGGTCATCTTTAATGCAGCAGCTTTGGAACACTCTTCCATGAGGTGGAAGACCTCTGTTCAGTTTCCTCCTCTGCTTAAGTCTGTTTGAACCTACCATAACCTACGTCCCAAGGAATTTCTGTGGAAGTGTACTTAAGTCTGATTCTGGAATGCATCACTGTCACTCTCTTTTGCTGGAAGTCTTTCATTTTCAGGTTGTGCTGTAACACTACACATTATTGAAATGACTTTGTCAGGCAGTCATTAGGATAGTCATAAGAAAGGAGTTCCACAAATGAATTTCATTTCCCCTTCTGAAGGGTCTTTTTTCCACAAATAAGTGTCCATAAAGGATGACTGGGGATAACCCACGTGATACTCGTCCTGTTAGAATATTCTGCTGGGAGCTCAGAATGCAAGTTTAGTTCACCCTTACTGGTAAAATCCAGATGCCACACATATTGGACATGTTCTGTGACCACTAGGTAGTTGTTCAAAGGCAGATTGCTTATATTATCACCTTCACTGTGGATTTAACTTTCTTTTTTTTTTGGTTTTCTGGAAAATGTCTGCAGGGGATTGGGCCACTGAAAGCAGGTCAGGGACTGGGCCACTTTTATTGTCCTTGGCAAGGAGGGATGTATTGTTTTGGCAAGAAAGGATGAAAACAAGTTTGATAACCTTATTTTAAACTTATTTTTATATACTTGAGTGCTGAGTCAAGAGTCAGCTGTGAAGGTAACTATAACCCGAGGCTCTTACTCTATAAATTGGGTTGAATTCACAGAGAATGGAAAAATTAAAAAAAAACAAAACAAACAACCAAACCACAGACCTGTGATTTTCACTCAAGGTTTGTTGAGTGCTGTGGTCAACTGAAATGCTATTTTCATTTTATGAACAATGTTACAACATATGACTGCCATAGCACTTAAAATTATGTTGGCTTTGTGTGGAAGTACTGATGGCAATTCCATTTCCATTGACTAGAAATTAATCAGCACAGAAATTGCTGTTCTTTCTTCCTTCACCAAACTAATTTAGAGAGATACTAACAACAGAACATTATGTACTTTTTGCCATTCCTTTTCTCTTCCCATCTGATGGCATTCACTCATAAACAGAAACTGATTTTCTATTAGCTCCTGCTAAATGCATCAGCTACGAAATACACTGAGCCACGAAAATCTTAAAGCAAATATAAAGACAGAAAATGTATGACAATAGAATATGGTTTTAATTGTATATGGGCCTTCAGCGATAAAGAAAAGAAACATCATGGCTGGAGTTGCTGGTATTTGGCAAGTACATCACACAGGTGGAATGATAAAAGCACTGGTTATAACCATAGACAAAATTAGATTATTTGGTGCAGGAGATTGTATTTGTTATTACAAACACCACTGCCACATTCAGAAGGATATTGGAAACCTAGTCTTAATTTTTCTATTACTTTTACCACGCCAAAAAAATGCATCAGCATTTAATCACATTCCTCTCAGATTACTGAACCTTTCCCTGGATGCCCACCCTCTTGATAGCTTTCTTTGGAGAAGGGGCATGTAATCTCCTGCACTGACTGCTTTCTTGGGTGTCTACACCAATTCCAGAAGGGCCAAAGAAACTGGTTTTCACAAATCCAGTCTTGATGGAAAGGGGCACTTTTATCTTCACCTACAGCTGTTCAAGGCACAAAAAATACGTATAATTTGGAGGTTGTTGGCATCTAGTCTGTCATACAGGGCCCAACATCCTTCATTGAGACGACCAAACACATATTCATCTTTCACCCTGCATTAGTAAAAGTACAGACTAGATATATCCCCAGAGGGCATACAAGAAGTGAAAACAAGGACAGGCATCAAAGGACGGTCATAAAGGCATAACTCAGACATTTAGGGACAAAAGCAAGAAGGTCAAACTTCATCTGCAGATAAAGCTAGCTAGATACATAAAGGATAAGAGGAAAGGACTCCACAGGTGTGCTAGTAAAAAGAGCAGATTCAGGGAAAATGTGGCACCTTTTTGGATGGGGAAGAAGATCTAGTAATGGATGATACAGAAAAGGCTAAGGTACTCAATACTTTTTTTGTCTCAGTCTTCACAGTCAAAATTGGCTTCTGAGATCATAGAATCATAGAATAGTTTGGGTTGGCAGGGACCTTTAAAGACCATCTAGTCCAACCCCTCCTGCAAAGAGCAGGGACATCTTCAACTAGATCAGGTTGCTCAGAGCCCCATCCAACCTGGCCTTGAATGTTTCCAGGGATGGGGCATCTACCACCTCTCTGGGCAACCTGTTCCAGTGTTTCACTACCCTCATTGTAAAAAATGTCTTCCTTATATCTAGTCTAAATCTGCCCTCTTTTAGTTTAAAACCATTACCCCTTGACCTATCGCAACAGGCCCTGCTAAAAAGTTTGTCCCCATCTTTCTTATAAGCCCCCTTTACGTACTGAAAGGCTGCAATAAGGTCTCCCAGGAACCTTCTCTTCTCCAGGCTGAACAACCCCAACTCTCTCAGCCTTTCCTCATAGGAGAGGTGTTCCATCCCTCTGATCATTTTTGTAGCCCTCCTCTGGACCCGTTCCAACAGGTCCATGTCTTTCCTGTGCTGAGGACTCCAGAGCTGGATGCAGTACTGAAGGTGGGGTCTCACGAGAGCAGAGTAGAGGGGCAGAATCACCTCCCTCAACCTGCTGGCCATGCTTCTTTGGATGCAGCCCAGGATACAGTTAGCTTTCTGGGCTGCAAGCGCATATTGTCAGCTCATGTCCAGCCTTTCATCCACCAGTACCCCCAAGTCCTTCTCTGCAGGGCTGCTCTCAATCCCTTCATCCCTCAGCCTGTATTGATACCAGGGGTTGCCCCGACCCAGGTGCAGGACCTTGCACTTGGCCTTGTTGAACCTCATGAGGTTCACATGGGCCCAGTTCTCAAGCTTGTCCAGGTCCCACTGGATGGCATCCTGTCCCTCAGGTGTGTCACCTGGACCACTCAGCTTGGTGTTATCTGCAAACTTGCTGAGATAGAGAGGGCCAACTAGCAGTGCAGGGGCAACACATTAGGGGCTACTTAGAGAAGCTGGTAGTAGTGAGATCCATGGGGCTGTATGAGATTCATTCAAGGGTGTTGAAATAGCACACTATTGTGAGTAGGCTGAATATCATCTGCAGAAAGTAGATGACAACTGGAGGAATTCCCTGCCAGCTGGAAAAGGGCTAATGTTATGCTTATCTTTGTGAGAAGTAGGAAGCACCTAGGGAACAACAGGCTGATCAGCCTCACCTCAGTCCCTCGAAAGGTCTTGGAGCACATCTTCTTGCAATCCATTTCCAGTTACTTGAAAGACAAGAAGGTAATAAGGAACAGGCAGCCTGAATTTACTAGCTGCAAACCCTGCTTAATCAACATGATTGTGAGTAGGTTAGCAGGTGATGATAAATTCAGGGGCTTGGGTAGAGGGCTGAACTGTCAGTCTTTCATCCAGAGGGAAGCTGAAAACCTTGAGGACCAAGCCAAGAGAAACCTCATAAAGTTCAGCTAAAAGAAGTGCAAAGTTCTGCTCCTGGTGCAGAATAGCCCTATAATAATAAAAACAGGTTGGGAAGTAGCTGGAAGCGTAGCAGCCTGCTGAAAAGGATCTGGAGGTTACAGTGAATGTGGGATTGTAAGTGTTACAGTCATACTACATATATATGCTAAGATTAAAATGAGTCTTTCATCTTTCTTCATGAAGTATAGAAGAGAACTGATCATGGCTTTGGTGATCTCAATGTGAAAGACACTTATGTGATATCTTGCATTTTTTCATTTCCTGTAAACTTTTCATGTCATAGGATGGGTGAGTAATATTTGTATTAACTTTAAAAAGTTAAGTTCTTACCAAAATAGTCATCACTTCTAACTTTGCATTTAATATCCACATTAAAAAATGGGAAATGATTTTAATTTACATATTGAAAGATACCTCTAAACTAGCAAACTAAACAGTTTTGAGATTCAAAGGCCAACACATGCATGCTATTTATTAAAAGCCTCAGATCTCTGAAGAGGAGGTCTGGACTCGATTAAATCCTAAACTGTGCTCAGGAAGTGCTTGGGGCAGTATTGGCTGGTTGAGGCTGCCAGGTACAGTTATAACGATTAAATAGTTTAGACAGTTGACTTGACATGCCTGTTCCTTTAACCATGCTACTTAATTTACTAATATAGAGATAGCAAAGGGGCTGAGAAGGCCCAGTAAAGAAAACAAATCCCAGTAGGCAACATGGGAAAAGGAAGCTTTAAAAAAAAATAGGAAAAAGAAAGTCTGTAGCCCAGTGCTACATCTGAAGTATAAAAGACTTTACATTTATATGTAGAAAAGAAATTTTTATTTACTTATGTTTTATGAACAGCAAAAGTGATCTGGCAGGATGAACCAGTTTCAGGTCATGACATCATGTGACCCAGACAAATTACACCTACTGGTCTTAAAGAAAGGGGCTAGAAAGCTCTGTGAACATCATATAATTTAATGAGTGATACATTAGGAATTAATCTTTGAAAATGGCAAAAAAATCTGGAAGATGTCTGCTCACATATTTCTAATGTTTAGATATGCTAAAAATGGTGAAACAGAGCATCACTTCTAAGCAACATAATAGCTGATTTAGGGTCAGCAGCAAAGACTCAGCACATATCTGACCAGCATAGAGTGACTGACTATATACTCACGCTTCAACCCTTGCAAGAGGTTCAAAGAACAGTCTTAAAAGAGGGCAGATTCAGGAGGGGAAAAAAAAAAAAAAAAGGGAGTCTTGGGAGTCTTGTGATGTAAAGCTTGAAAAGCACACTCTATCCAGCTAGTCAGAGAGAAGCTATGGACGTCACTTGTCCATAACAAGTAATGGGTACTAACCCAGTGTGGGAAATAAGAGAAGTTTTTTACAGACAAAGAGCATGAGATAGCACAGCTGCCAGAAGTTGAAGCCAGGCCACTTCCCTGAGGATGAAAATTAAACGTTGGAACAGTTCATCAGAAGAGGTGGGGGAATGTTAAGCTCTCGCAGAGATATTGAATTTCATTTTAAAAGCCAGCCATTGATCCATCTCCTGGGAGCAATCCTAAAGTCAGTGTTCGGAGCGAGCCTGCGCAGATTGCTATGTAGTCCCATGGCAACATTTGAGTTTCTCTGTGCTGAGCTGCCCCAGTACAATGACATGACGCATTAGACTGGGTCAGAGTCCTCAGTGTGTGTCCTGTCATGCCCTATGGCCAGATCTTGGCCAGGAGCCCAATTCAGGCTGGTTTCTCTGGAGCTACCAGAGCAAGACATCTTGGAGCTACATGCACTGCTAGTGCTAGCCCCGCAGGGGTCTAATTCTAGCCTATTTTGAACACTCTTGGTTTTGGGGCATTATAAGTTTGTTTTGAATTTCCTCCTAGCACTGTCATTCGCATTAGTCTTTGGAAAAAAGGACTTCTCAGCTTGAGAAGCTCCCACTTATCGCCCACTGTGTACATGTCCAAAAGATGACTGCTCAGGTTGTATGTTAAAAACAAGAAACCCCTCCTCCCCCACACCAACCAAATGCTTTTGCAGAGTTTTTCATGACTGACTGTTGGCAGGCAACTGAAAATACCCCTACTGTGGCTGTGAAAAGGAGAGTTAGAATTAACAATTTAATGATTGCTAAGAAGACCTGACAACAATAAAAGGGGATAATTAGCAATAATTTGAAGAGCAGACTGTTGTTACAAAATGTAATCCCCAAATCCAGTTCTCTCTCCTCTCTTCTGAACTAATAAATGTTTTCTTGTTGGCCAGGCCTAAGCCTCCCACCAGCCCCCAACACATTGTGGCTGTGCTAGGACATTATTAACACCATTAGCGATCTGTTGGTCAAGGTTCCTAGTGAAGGGGTTTTGGCAAACCCAGAGGTTTTGCCTGTCATAGTAAATAACATGGATTGACTGACATTGCATAAACCGAAGGCCAGCTGACACACACAGTTCACTTCTCATCTCCACAAAACCAGGAGGTGGACACATCTGAACTACGCTGGGATTGATCTACAGCATGTGCTAACTCCTGAGCTGGGCCTGGGACACTGCTATTATGCCCAGCCATGCCAGGGCCAATGCCAAGAAGTTAATGGTGAGGAAAATAGTGCCTGGGTGCTTGGGTCTGTGCACTAGCCCGTTTAAAGAACTAAATGCACATATAGAGGTAGGCAGAGCATCTCAGCAGCACAACACTAACAGCATCAACACAGCTCTACTAAACTACAGTGCTGTAAAAAAAATCCAGTGTGGCTTTGGACTTGCCTTCTCTGGTTGAAAGCAGAGGGTCCAAACTTAAAATGTTATTCTGGACAACAAGCTTATTAGGAGGGAAATACGTGGTGTGAACATAATTTTAGTGCTATCCAGCTGTCCCTTTTGCCTTAGTCTTCCATTCTGTGAGTGCTTGTATACTAATAGAACATCACAAAATATATGAGAAATAGCTTAAGAGCCTAATTGGTAAAAGAGTATGCCAATACACCAATTTTCAATAGTAGGTGAAGCCCAGAAACAAGAAAAAGAAGCAGAAGGCTGAGCAGGGATTTCATAAGAATGCAGTCCATGCTGCCATATCAAAACCAAGAAGTGAAATATGATTTCAGTTCAGTTGCTTTATAAATAAAATAATTGCTGGCATACTGGAGATCTGGGATGTCCAAGTAATTGCATACCTAAATGAGCAGAAACAGGGTAAAGGATTCAGCCAAAATAACGTGTAAGCAGACTCCAGACAAGGAGATGTGGGATTCTTGCCACCAGCTGGTCAGTTCCGAAGGAGAAGTGATGCCTTTCACAGACCATGCATGTGAGGAGATAAACTGCAGTTGTCTGGAAAACATGAGCAAAACATGCCTGCCCAGAAATACAAGCATCAGAATCCCTTGGGGTGTTTGGATGCATGGCTAGTAATAAAGTCAGATAAGCATCTTACCCAGTCTGCCCCAGAAGTTATCAAAAGAAGTGATGACTACATCATTTCCACTTATTATTTGACAATCTACTCTCATGAAATGAAAGAAATCATCAAAGATGTCAAACTGAAACGTATAGTGCTTCAAGGCTATTTTTCATTTGTACAAAACCCCTCCCCAATAAATAGCTTTCTTAAATGCAAAGGAGATGCAATGGAAGGGATTTGACAGCTCTAACTAGCTTAAACTCTCACTAGAGAAAGAGTGGACCTCATTGTTTGACTCCAGACCACTGCTGAAGCACAGAAATTTCCTCTAAAGTTTGCAATGCAGCAAAAGGAATTCAAATGTATGTCAATGTAAACACATTTTCTCAAAATCCCCCAATTCCTCAGCTTTTAAATTCCCTTTTAATCCTTCTAAACTCATTACAAGAAACTAATTTCTCGTGGATCAGAAATCACAAAATAAAACCAGAACATACT
This sequence comes from Gymnogyps californianus, assembly GCF_018139145.2. Classification (NCBI taxonomy): domain Eukaryota; kingdom Metazoa; phylum Chordata; class Aves; order Accipitriformes; family Cathartidae; genus Gymnogyps; species Gymnogyps californianus. Next base: position 101,087,453 of record NC_059473.1, read on the forward strand.
AACATGTCTCTGCATTTATTTCTGTATACCTTCCCCAAAGACTTATCAGCCTATGAATACTACACATGTTCATCCCAGACAAAGGTATACTTCATCAACTGTGATAAAAATGAAACTCAGTTTGAGATGAAGTTGTCTATGCAGGGATTCAGTCTGAGATGAAGATATCTAAAATAATAGGTGTCTATAGGCACATCAAGTGCCTCATTTCTCATTACAGTCAATGGAGGTATTGTTGTCATTGGCGCAGGGAAAGCAATTCAGCTCATCCTTCAGCAGAGACCTACAATGAAATTCAGCTGCCTAGACATTGATGTCAAGCATCATTTCAGTTGGTGTATGGTTTCCAGTTGTCCTTCCAGAAGGATGCAAGTCTCCCATGTAATCTGTGTCCCCCAGTAGGTATCTTGCACATCCTAGCGTGCCTGAACTGGCACTAGGGGACTGCGTAGATGCAGCTGAATCCTGCCTATAATGCTTGGTCAACTAACTCACTCCATTGGCTGTAATGGAAACTTCAACACATACAGCACACCTAGATACCTAAATGGGAGTCTTGAACTGAATTCTGCCTCCAAAAGCTGTTACAGAAACTCTGTAGGTGATAAGAAGCACATGCTGTACAGCAGACTATTTGCTATTAGCTGACATGGGTAGATGAAGTATACAGTTACATGATTTCAGCAGAAAAATTAAGACTAAGTGAGATGCAATTGTATAAATGTCTCAGTTGGAATATATGCCATGTTTTATTTTAGGTGTTAGAAGGCTTCCGAAGCTTATGGAATGAATAGAGTTGAAGTAGAACAAAGTAGAATAACTCAGGTTGGAGAGATCTCAGGAGTCTATAGTCCCATCTCCTGCAGGGTCGGTTATGAGGTCTGACAAGGTGCTCAAGGCCTTATTCCAGTCAGGTCTTGAAAACCTCCAGGGATGGAGACTGCACGACCTCTTTGGGCAATCTGTTCCAAATGAAACAGAACTCCAAATAGAACTCACATACTTTGTGCGCACCTTTGAGAATGTTACTTAGAGCTTGATTTTCAGAAACATGTAGGCATTGCATGCAGTCCTGAAGAGGCTGAATAGGAGGAAGGAAAGGATTTAATCAGATATCCACAGACAATGGCAAATCACAAGGAGTGTTGCAATAAGTGTCATTAATAAGATCAATCTGGGTACTACGTTCCTGCTTAAGAACAAGAGATGAGAACAACCTCACAACAGATCAAGTTACGTACAGCGAGCAGGACATGAGGCCTGACTCCATCTTTGCCCCACAGTTAAGACTGCACGGTGTCCCATTCAGCTGCTCTCAAGAAATTACATGGCAGATGCAGAAAAGTAATGCGGGATTAAAAGAGTGAGACAAAGAGGAAACTAAAAACAAAGCAAAAGCTCTTACCAACAATATTTAAAACAAACTGAGTCTTGGACTCTCTCTCGAGCCAACTAAAGCAATCCATTTAGCAAAGAAGAAACTACACCATAATTGGGGAACATATGTGGGCTTACAGTGATGTCCTCTATAATGGGAATGTTTATTCTGGCATTACTATATAATATAGCTGCTTCTGTTTTTATTTAAGGAAAAGAACCTGCAATTTTAGAAAGAAAAACTACTCAGAAGACCAGAACTCCAGATTTACATCTTTTATTTGTCTACCAGTACATTCATGAAGAATATTTAGTCATCTGCAGGTATATTAGATCTTTTCTATTCACAGTAGGTTTTATTAGAGGTGTTTGAGATATGTTTTCAACAGGGACAGTGACACTTAACCACTACGAAAAGGCTTTCTGATAGAGGAACAGGTAGTGCCTATCTCACCATACACGTCATGTTTAAATTTCCTCATTTATCAGGTCAGAGAAGTATATGGAAAAAAGCCCCTAGCAGGAAGAAATTATAGTCAGACACATCAGAGGAAACAGTATATCCAGATAATGAATTGTGGAGACTGGTTCATGACCAAATAACCAGGAACTTTAGAAGTAATTCAGTCAGTTTGAGAAACAAATTGTTTTTGGCATTTTACACCATTATGTAATGGAAAATATAATTAAAAATTAAGAAACTTGTCCAACCTTTGTACTTCCTGGCCCTAATTTAGCTAGGTCTGTTATAAAACCTTTCTTTTTTGAGGGCAAATTACATTCTGTCTGTGAACTATGGAAACTTTTCATTCCCACTTCAGCTGTGGAGACAGAAGCACGGTCGCCGTCATCTCTGCTTCACTAATGGCTGTGTGCCAAAAGAACATGGAAAACATAAAAACCTCTAGGCTATGTTCTTTTCTCCTCTGCTACAGCACCTTAAAAAATAAAGGAATTCTGTATTTGAAAAGATGGGGCAACTTTTGCATAGAGCGTGGAAAATGTCAGCATTCATAAGAAATACATTTCTTCTTAGACTCTCAAAATCTTTCACAAGATTTTCAATTCATTAAATCTGATGTTACCACTTGCAAAGTAAGCTACATATGTTCAGATCAGTGTGGAATCAGCAGCTATTAGTTCTTAGAGTAGTAATTAACATTCATACTAGAATTCCCACCAGGAAGAATATTGTTGCTGTTTACCATTTGGGATCAGTGGATTTTAAGTTAATTTTTACATGAAGTGATACAGTACTTTGCTGCAGGCAATACTGATTCAGTACACTGGATTTTCTTTAAAACTGACAATTTTCGGAGCACAGAAAAAATACAACTAATTGAGATACAAGCAAGCATTGATTTTGGAGATTAGTTCTTGACTTCATAGCTTGTTAGCTGAAGTAAATGAGGAAGAGTGAAGAGACAAAAAGTGGATAAGAGCTAGGGATATTAATAATATAATAAACAGCATCTTTTAGAGTTGACTGTTATTATATAAAAACAGCAGCTGAAAAATACAATCAGACCACAACACAGAATGAGTGTGGAATGGGAAACTGTTCCTCCAAAAGGCGCAGCATTTATCATCTGTCCTCAACTACCAGCTGGAGCAGAGAGGTGTTGCAGCTTGCTTCCTATCCCTTTAACTTCTCTGACATTATAAAGGTTTGTGTACTCCTACCACTCCAGCAACGAGTACCTCTTTATCACTGCTGCACTTGCTTTTGTCTCCTTCAGGCTGCTTTTTAGCTCTACCCAGACCAGGCCTTAGGAGCCAACAAAGATGACTGGGAGGAAGGGGGATTAGATGGAAGAACCTGACTCATATGAGAGAATAAAAAATAAAAAAATAAAAAATTGCTCACCTCATCTTCCAACAAAAGAATAAGGGCTATTGAATAAAACTAGAGGGTGGCTGGCCCCCCCAAAAAGAAGGTAGTTCTTATCAGTGCAGGTGTAAGCTGTGAAAGTCCCTGTCTGAAAGTGATATGAGATGCAAATGGAAAATTTCATATAGCTCAAAAAAAGTTATTAGATATGTCCAAGGAAGAAAGATTCAGTGCAGGTTTATTAAATACATATCCACCTCTTGATAAAGAAACTCTTGAGCTGCAGAGTGCTGAAAGTTTTCGAAGAGCATCTTGATGTCCTTGTATCCTGGGCATCTCCCGATGGCCATTGGCGATGACGTGATGCAGAGCCAGATGGGCTGATGCAGTCACCCTTTCTGTTCTCCCTGTCTGTATTCCCCTTATGTTAAAAATTGCTAACAGGCTTCAGACTCCCTTTTTAATGCTCATATAGCTGATCCCTAATAAGTAGCAGAAGATGAAGAGCAAATACACTTTCTGCTTCTAATTTTCCACTGTAGCTGCCGCAGAGGAGACAGAATATGGCCCAGCATTTCTCCAGTAAGAATAAGAAAAAGGAAATGAACACTCTGACCAGATAGGTTCTCCAGAAACCAGCTCACTTCAATGCTTGCATGAATACTGATGAACACTAAAATGAGTTTCCGCTGCCTTTTCCTGTGGAAAATATCCTGGGATCTTATATGGGAATGAAAACAAAGAGAACATGGAAATCATGACTGCATGCAACTAAGTGAAAAACATTGAATTTTGGGAAAGATTAGCTATTTAAACATCTGCATAGCACCCTCAAAATCTCTTTGAATGAAATCTGTTTCTTCAAATATTTTGCTGAATATTTTCAGTAAAGTTTTCAGAGTCATATGGTGGAGACAGCTAAACCTTAGCACACACTGTATCAAACAATGATTGAAATGTATCTTGTAAACTCATTCAAGTCTAAAAAATGCAAAAAATCCCAGATGGAAAAATATATATTTATGCAAATGTTCCAAAATAAGATGATTTTGCATAAATGTAACAGATATAACTATGGTTTTAAAATTACTGTAGCCCACTGAAGAAATCTTTATACTTGGTAATTCTGTTCCAGCAAACTGGATCATTTTGAGCATATAGATAGTTAGATGTGAGATCCTACTGCATGAATTTAAAGGTCATGGCACCATCAGAAAAGTGATTTCCCAGCAATGTGTCCTGTGCCCTTGACTTTATTATGATTTGTCCATTCTTAATATCTCTGTTTATCAGTTTGGTATCCTTGCTGGCTACACCATGCATTTTTAGAGCAAACATTACAAGTCAAAGGATGATTCTTTGGAAATGGAGATCTGAAAGTTTGAAAGATTTCCTGCCTAAGGAAAAAAAGTCACTAAATATCAATTAAAAGTTATCTGGCTTTTACTATTTAAATGTGTCTGCACATATTTAACTGTAGGATTAATCTGGCTAGAATATTTCATTTGGCCTCAGGTAATTTTCCGTAACTCTCTCCTTTGTAGAAAAGTATGAGAGCTGTATTGATACAGATAGGTCTAATCTCTTGAACAAACAAGTAAAATGGCAATTTTGAGGAAGAAAAAAAGTGGCTATTTACTCAAAATATAAGAACATCTTAGTCTCTTGTGTACCTGTATTTTTAAGGATACTGATATTAAAAGTGCATAATGTAACTTGTAAAAATGTCAACCTCTGTAGCATGTAAGTCAAAAACCAACAAAAACTTATGATATTTGTACCAGTCTTGGAGAAAAAAGCAAATGAGGGAAGACAACAAAGTTATACAGTCACATTTTTAATAACAAGCCATTTTTATTCTCCAGATACTGGTGGGCTGAAAATTTTAAAGCAAGGCCCCTACTTACCATTTTTTGTGAAGAAATCAAATATTTGACATGTAAACCAAAAGAGCTAGTTAAATCTCTCCTACTACTTTTCTAATTGCATATTTTGTCATAAATAGTGTACCAGAGCAGTACTTCCAACTTCTGTTATAAACTACTGTGAAGAGGTCTTACTGTGCAAACAGTTATAAACTTTAATGGTTACAGTGAGAAGACACTTAATTATGTGGTTATATGGTGTTGTTTGCACGTTTGTGATTGAAACAAAACTTAACTGTGGATTTTAGCTGGGTGCTTTCCTTCTGCAAAGACGTAGGGTTCTTGTTAAAAAATAGTGATAACAAAATGCCTTTGTATATGTTTTATAATGAAGAGTTTAACCTGCGGACAACAAACAGATTGAATAAGTCGCATGCAGAGAGTTTAGAACAGAGGTTTGATCTAAAGCCTACAGGATCTTTAAACCTTCATACTCCACATAAATGCAGGGATTAGAGTCCTCTGAAACGTTTCTAAACACACTCACTTTGGCTGCTGCAAAGAACAATGCTGAGGCCTGAGGAATACACGTGCATTTTATTTAGGCAGTGTGTAGGCACTATCAGCCATGTCCTACATATATTGCATTCAAAGCAACCGCAGTCTCTAGAATATAAACTTCTATATTTACAATCATTTTTCCCTAGATGCATACTGTTTAATCTTCTTTTATCTTCTGAAGTCTACACAGAAGAATGATATTAGAAGTCCATTATCCAATGTACTTTTGCTCCCCCAGTGGTATTTATGCCTGTACTGTTATCTCAGCTGTGTCACTGTAAAATTTGGAAGACCTTCAAGGAAATCAGTGCAATTACTCCAGATTAATGTTGTTATCACTTATATCCAAATGTTGCTTTTAGTCATGAAATACATTTAACTTTCTTGCATGTTCTCAGTTCTACATAGTGGTGAAAAGAAGCCATTATCAAAATAAAGTAATGGTGTGGAGCCTTGGAATGGTCATGAGACAGAGAAGAGATCAGAAATTGAGAGACCAATTCTGGTGACCCTGACATCTTTGCTAGTCATAAGTAGCTCCATCAAATTCAGTGAAGTAATTGGTAGCAGCGTGTCGTGGTTTAACCCCAGTCAGCAACTAAGCACCACGCAGCCGCTTCCCCCTCCCCCCTCCCAGTGGGGTGAGGAGGAGGAAAGGGAAAAAAAAAGTAAAACTCGTGGGTTGAGATAAGAACAGTTTAATAACTAAAGTAAAATATAATACTAACAATAGTAATAATAAAATATAATAATAATAATAATAGTAATGAAAAGGAATATAACAAAAAAAGGAAGGGGGGGGAGAAAAAAAGCCCAGCGATGCACAATGCAATTGCTCACCACCCACTGACCCATGCCCAGTTAGTTCCCAAGCCGCGTTCCGCGCCTCCCGGCCAACTCCCCCCTGTTTATATACTGGGTATGACGTTCCATGGTATGGAATACCCCTTTGGCTAGTTCAGGTCAGCTGCCCCGGCTCTGCTCCCTCCCAGCTTCTTGCACACCTGCTTGCTGGCAGAGCATGGGAAACTGAAAAGCCCTTGGCTTAAGATAAGTGCTACTTAGCAACAACTAAAACATCAGTGTGTTATCAACAGTATTCTCGCACTAAATCCAAACCACAGCATTCTACCAGCTACTAAGAAGAGAGTCAATTCTGTCCCAGCCGAAACCAGGACACAGAGTAAAGCTACCCAGTGAGAGTACTCAGGTGTAGTGGAAGTACTCTGCAGTTGCATGCTCTAACAAGCCAAAGTTCAGCAAATTTTCTTCAGATCTTCCAAAACATTGTGGCTTCAGGGTTACAGGATGCTTGGAGTATAACTGTAACCATAAGAAAAGGAAAAGCAAGGAGACCATACCAGTTATCGAAATTAGACAGGTCCTTAAATCCCTTTTTAATTGGGGAATTACATTTTGACTCTGTGTGTGTATACAGAAGGCATGTTATGAAGAATGATAATAAATTAGGTAGGCTTAACTGAACTGCTATACAAAATGCACTAGGCAGTAGGTGGTAACATTCCTACTTCTGCCTCTGTCTGAGTTTAATGTCAGAAGTCATGTATTAAATTTTATTAAGACATCAGAAAACTGCAGACACGCTCCCAGGCTTGCAGAAAAACATTCTGTAATTTGGATTAGCTCACCGATATGTGAAAGGAACTGGAGATGCTCTGTGGTCTTTTTTAAAGCTCAGAAAAAAAGGTGCAAAATGAAGGCTTTGCTAAGCAGAAAACAAGGATGAAAGATGAACAATCAGTTAGTTGTATAAGGAGCAGACAGTATTTGTAGGTAGAAACTGCGTATGAAGAAGCGAGCAGGAAGACTACCATAGAAGTGGGAGATCAACAACCATGATTTCATAATACACTGACTAGATTGATAAACTGTCTTGCAAAGAATGAAAACAGGATGTTGATAGGCAGAAGACATTTATGTTCCAACATAATTATGACAACAGGCAGGTAAAAACCTACCATTCCTTTGTACAATAACAATTCAGCATTGGTACAATGGTCAGATGTCTGGTACACTGGTACAAATGTCAGAATAGAAGTGTGTTGGGCTCTGTGTGTGTGTTGGGATCCTGATACTATTGAGCTAAAATAAGCTTCATAAAAATGGAAAATATAATCTCTTTGTAGGATAGAATTTACTCTAGGTTTCTCTTCACCCCAGCCTTCGGCGTGACAGACTCCTATTAACTGGGAAGGAGTGGATTGCCTGCTGGGTAAAGCAGGAGAAGGTATTTCAGGGGCTGACTCCATCTCTATACCTGGCTTTCTGTGTGACCTTGAATGAGCCATTCAGGGCCAAATTTACTTCTTATGCTTTACTCACAGTTTCCATTAAAATGGGTCTTCGCCCTTCAATAATGTAATCTGAATTAATTTCCCCCTTTTCAGGGATGAATTCATTTGGTCTAAATAATGTTTTATTTTCTATTAGCTCCATTCATCTTAACTGAGCTATTTACAGTGTAAACTTAGGTGTTGCTATGCTGGGCAAAATCGGGCTCTCCGCATTGCAGAATTTCACCCACAAAAATGATGGTAGAAATGGCAGTCTGACTCAGGGAGATACAGCAAGACTAATTCAATAAAGCCTTTAAAATGCAGTTTATAAATGAGAAAAACCTGTGGAATCTGGTTTTAGGTAGATGCTGTAATAGTCTTTTTGCCTCCTAGATGGAGCTAAAGCACTTGTCTGCTGTATCTTGGCTTATGGGATGGATGAAAGCAAGTAACATGACAAACATCACTGCTTTCTCTTGTATTTCATGATTAGTATTACCTGCAATTTTATACATTCCTAAGAACACATTTTACAGAATAATAATAAAAAAAGTTTGGTCTCCATTCTGCAAGGACAATCTTCTGTAAGTGTAAATCAGCCTAAAATTTACAGATCCTGTTTTTTTACTTCTCTGCAGCCAGGCAGTCCTGCTCACTAGATATATGCTTCAGCAAGCGCTGCCAGGTATCCAGTTCAGCTTCCTGGAAGATTAATGTTCAGTTTTCTTCCCCTTAGTCCTCATAAAGGATAGACAAAGGACTTCTGGCCCCAGGAAAGACAATGAACATACAGTCTAGATGAGACCTCTTCAGTGTTTATAAAGGAAGAGATGCCACAACGTTGAAAGCAAGGAACTTGAAAATGAAACCTACAAACCAAAAGACCATCATGAGCTGAGTGTAGACACAAAAGCAAAGCAAACTTGGTGGCTTTATTTACTTGCGAACAAACACAATCTAACAAAAACTAGCAAAAAACCCACATGAACAAAGGCAACAGTGCCATTCACATATATATATATTATGTTTCTGGGAAGGTCATACAATGTTAGGAAAAGGGTATTCCTCTTTCAGAGCTCTGGTGAAAATTCAGTTAAGCCATAAGCACATATATAAGTCTGTATCTGTCTATGCAATTCAGTACCAATCACTATACTAATTCATTTAATTTTCACAACCTCATTTGTGGTGAACATCAGCATTCAGCGCACTCTGCACGCCCACGGTTTGGGGTGAATAGACGGAACAAAGAAATGGAGGAGGCCTATCAAAACAACCACAGGGTGAAAGTGGAGAGGGAAGAGCCAAAAGCTCTTCACACTGTACAGAAAGACAAAAGACTTACAACTGATGCGACCAGAGTCTAAGAACATTAAAAAGTAATAACACCATACCTACAGAAGAATTTTTCACAGTTTAAGAAGAGAAAGAGGATGAAAAGGTGGCTGGTGGTCAGTGCACCAGCTGCAGGCCAGTGTCAGCTAGCATCTGGGAAAAAGATGCTGGCTATCTGGAAGATAAAGTAGTAAGTGAAACTGCTATAGCAAGTCGGCAAAGCAGAGTCACTGCAGAAGAGAAGGTCAGATCCTTTCCTCTGGGTTACTGGGCTTCTGTCTATGCTTTCGGACTCATGAAACAAACAGATCTGAAGTGCAGCCAAACAGGCACTGCTGGATCTTTATGTCTGGCATCTGGCCTGTCTGCGTTGCTTGTGATTTTAATGGCATTAATTTATTGCAATATTGTACAATGGTTTTTAATTATTTAATTTGCTGCTTGAGATGGTTTTTAATTATTTAATTCATGTTTGTTCCCTTATGTTGCTGCATATAATAATCTATGACACTGATCCTACAATTACTTCCTTATTGGTGTGCCTCTATTTCCACTGTGGATCTGTATAAAGGGTCTATGCATATGATACGGACTTTCCTCACTTCTTTGAATTAAGCAAAAATTATCTATAAAAACTATGCACTGAAATATATTTTAATTCAAGTCTACAGGGATTTTTAACTCTCTGATAGGAATAACCTGCAATACACTTGAACTAATCTACAGAGATCAGTTTAATGCAGCAGAACAGAGTGGAAATTTATTAATATGAATATGCAAATGTAGTATATTCACTCGGTAATGAGTAGACCATGTTGGACAAGTCATCTATAAATGAATATGTAGACAAATCTGTGTAGCCAGCAATTCTACCTCCTTGTGGGACTGCAAAAGCAATCTTTTTTTTATTATCTTTAAAGGCAAGGGTCTTTGTTTACCCCATCTTTCTTCCCCCCAGGGTTTTTTTCTCTTACCTATAACAGAATCCATATACCTTAGAGGAACGGAAACTTTTAAATTACTACTTGATATTGAAAATCAAGTATTTATGTTGTGATGTCAATCATATATTCTGGAAATGGGAGTATTTGGAAATCAAGCTCCAGCTTTAAAAACGGACATAAATGGTCACGTTGTTACTACATACAGGCTTATACCACGTGCTCACAAGACAAAATCTTCTGAACAGTTTTGAAATTCTAAAATTCTGGACTGCCATGTATTTTTATTCTGTATCATACTCTGAATCTGGAAACCAATGAAAAGTAGGTTATTTTAATGTTTTTCGAGCCCTGACTATCATTAGAATCTGGTCCATACCTTCATATAGGCTTTAAATAAGATTTTTAGCTCAGGACATAATCCCTCCTTGAATTCCCTCGTGTGAAGTTGGAGTGACTGTGTGACACTTTGTTTTGATACAGTACAGCTTGTTCTATAGGCATACATGCCTTGACCCTGCTTATTTGGAGCAAGGTACTCTACACAGTATGTTTCATAAGTTAATATATATGTTTTAAATACAGACCAGGTCAGTATCTGGAACCTGAGGCCACAAACCATAGAATTTCCCTGTAAGAGTCATACCTCAACTCCCAACCTCCTAGTTAAGTGATACTATGCCACAAAACAGGATCACATGAAATTCAGTCTCTCTCTCACTATTTCAATGTATTTCCTCCTCCAGGCATGCCTAAGTATTGCAAATACTCAACCCTGATTAACAGCCAAATTCCATAACAGCTCTCTAGTTTATACGCTAGTTTAGTCCTCTGAAAAGTTACTCATCAAAGATGGAAATATCCCATATCCTACAAAACATGTTAGTGTTTTGTAACTGTGTAGTCTATGTTTTGGCATAGGACACAGTATAAAGCAGACTAAAATAAGAAGCATTACATAAGCCTTTAACAAGTATCTACATAGGCCATATCTTGTTATCCTCCTCTGGCAAGATCACTACTGAAGTCTTGGCCAGATTCTCAAACACAGCAAATGCAGTTCATACCATCTGGTAGACCTGGTGACACAGCTGAGAAAAACTCTTCTAAGCTGTACCCTAATGTTTACATCACTTGTCCTTCAAAAGATCTATGCTTATGTATGCCTACATGTTTTCTTTGTTATTTTAATTTAAATTTAATTTAAGTATGTTTTCAGAAAAACATGTGCCCGAAGGATTAGAATTGCATTAGTGCATTGCATTCACTGGAATTCAAACAATTTACATAAAGAGAGACTTTGTCCCTGTGCTTTGACAGAGCTGCCATGGAACCAGTTTGCACTTGGAAGAGGGAGTGTCAAGGCAGGTTGAAGGCTTAGCTAAGAAACCAAGCCCATAGTCTAATCTATAGCTGAGCACAGCTGAAAATGAATGTTAATTGAACTGCAATTACTTTATGACAAGATTTGCATGTCAATTGATGATAGGAATAAACATGGAATTGATGTCTGGGATCATCGGATTATCCAGCCATAATGGCCCATGGATACAGAGCCGACCAGCTTTGGGATTACTGCAGCCTCTGTGAACTGGAATGCAGCAGCAAAACCTAATGGAGGGAAAAGTAAGAAGGTATTCAGAGGCTTTTCTTCATGACCTTTACTTGAACTGAAGCTGTAGCAAATTGACATTTAAATAAAACACCTGTTTTCATAGGAAAAGAGATTCCTCCTGTGCTATCGACTAGCTGTTAGGCACCACTCAGTTTAGCAAGACCTGCAAAGAAGAAAGAAAGTGTGATCCATGGGGAAGCCAGACAGGTATGAGAAGCAGGGCAAATAGACAGCATGCAGGGACTGAGACCACTGGGAATGCTGGTTTTGCAGATTAAAATGCTGCACAATGTTACGAGCTAGAAATCACTTTGGGACACAGATATGCCCATGGAGGTCAGAGATCAGAAAATTAAGTTTTGAAAAAGTAAATAATAGCTTTACAGTCTTAAGAATGATGCTCAGAACACTGTAGTAGTGCTAAAAATGTTGGATGAGAGAGACTGCAGAGAGACAATTGGGTGACTCTCTTGCCTTATCTTTTAAAACTAAAACCAAGAATCAGGAGAGAGAGTAGATATGCTGCGGAGTTGGGCAATCTGGTATCCACATTAAAAATCAAGGATAAAAACTTGGTAATAAGAGGTTTGGTTATTTTGTGAGGTGTATTAGTCCAGCTTTTAGGAGACTCTGTTGAGAGAAAGTGAGCTTTGCCTCCAAATGTTATAGAAGAATTGGCAGGGAAAGATCAAAACCATGGTCAAAACTATGATGCTGATAAAACACAGAAAAAATTCATAAAGTCAAAAATGAAAAAAATCCAGGACTAGGAGACAACAAAACTATATTGTATCCAATGAAAAAAAAATAATAATGTTTTAGGTCAACCTGAAAATATTTTCTGAATTTTTTTGGCCCCTCCGATTTTTTAATTTTTTTTTAATTAAAGAGGGTTTTTCTGACTGTGACAGGCACAAAGTGGAGTTATGACAGAACTCTGACAGAAGAAGTGCCCATGACTATGGTTTTTGGAATAGGACAGTTCCACCAGTTCACAAGGAAGACAGACAACTTCATCAAAAACTACTAAAGGAGAAAAGAAGAAATCTTAAATAACCTTTGCTGAGTACAAGGAAGTGAATATAAGGCCTACTTCAATACACTGTAAGACACTGTGAAAGACATTAATTAATACACTGTATTATATTTTCATCTCTGACGAGCAGTTCCAGGCAACCCAACAAAGATAGGGTACTACAAACAGTAAAATAGTTCAAACTCTAGTGTTGGCCAGAACCTAAGATATAAGTATCACATGAAGTTATTTTCTTCTACCAGCAAAGTGGTGCACAGTGGGTGGAAGAGTGCATCTTTAAGAGGATCCAGACAGTAATACGAGCAGATTTAAGAGGTGACAAAATTTAATGGGATGCGTATTTCATGCCTAGAGACAACATTATGCCTGAAAGGAAACAGACAACCATCTTGTATTTTGTCATGAACACCCATACAGGGAAAAGTGCAAGGTGTGTGAAGAATACTTTGGTCACCCATAGAAGGAAACTTTCAGACTTGAGAAATCACAGCCTAATTTTTAGAAAAGGTTGTGACAGACCTCTACAGTTTTAAGGTCAAGAATTACATAGTCACAATTACCAGCCCCTGAGAGCTAAATCACGCCAGCAAGAACTGTGATAAGGTATTGACAGCAGATTTTACAAGGCTTAGCATGCTGAAGTTTAGCATATGAACTAATGGGTCACAGTACATGCCAGCATGTTCAAATGGATTTAGTACCAAACAAGAATCACAAAACAACTTATGACCCCCCTGGGCTCCCTAGCAGCATCAGTAGTCCAAGCCTTGCTGTAGATCAGCATACTGAAAGGTATATGAAGCTTATCAGCTTCTTTCAGGTTCCCATGGTGTGACTAATTCTAGTTAGGTTTGACCCCAGGAAGTAAGAAAACGATGCAGACTGCAATCAAATAAAGGAAGGGAAAGATGTAGAAAGACTGGATCCTGGAGGGAGGTACACAGATTGCAGGAAGGAAGAGGCTGGACACCAATTTGTGTACACAGGGCTGATGGGAACCTACCTGCAGCCACACCACCTTACTTAATTTAGTTTTACAAGCACTGACTCCTCTGATGTTATTATTCCCTATGCAGCACACAAAACAGGAACCATGCTGCCCACATACAGACAGAGAAAAAACACAAGGAAGCCCAAATAGGATACGAAGATCTGAGACCTGACCCTGATATGGGAAAAGAACTGGATGTGGACAAAAGCTCATCTTCTTCACTGTGATGGAAGACAATGGTTTCAGAGGTACAGATATGAGATAAGCCAATGGCTACACAATAAATACGGTGGGGGTCCAGCTCAAATGGTAACATTTTCGTAAGTGTCTAAGCGAATATAATATACAAAAAACCCCAGATTAGCCCTAAGTGTTTGCTATATCAATACTATGCACGTAGGGCAGCAGGGATGTACCAATGTCTCAAAAACTACTATAGCTGCATTTGCTCCACACTGCACCCCAGCTAGTAAATATATTTCCGTAAGGCTGGTGCATATTGCCTTCATGCATCTGTCATTCTTCCAGTCCTGGAGCTGGCTCAGTCATTGCTAGCTTGAACACTCCAGTGTGCTCCACAAGCAGACACCTAACTTGCTTTCAGGACAAAATTTGCATTTTCAAAAGGGTTGTATTTTTTCTTTAAGAATTACTGGGACAGACTTTCTCATACCTATGTCACGTAGGAAACTGCAAAAAATTGTATTCAAGTAAACTAGTAAATGTATCTATTTTTTCACAAGAAAATTATATTCTGTTATCATGAAAGATGATACATCATTCTCCCATGTTGATCCATTATTGAGAAAGAATCTTATTCCTACGTATTGCCCAATGTAGCCATGAGATCTTGGAACGCATTTAATGGAAAATATAATAGTAGACTACAGTGATCACAATGATTATGATCTTAGAAAAGGATTTGCAAGCTATCTCCAATCTCTAGGCCACAAAACAGCAACCTAACATGAGACTAATTGAGCAAAACCTTCAGGAGTCAACAACAACATCAAAAGCCCTTCATTGCTAGGCAATTTGTAGGACAGGGCAGTGTTACACCATAGAAGTAGTACACTTTATGCACATTCCAACAACAGACCTAAATGGCATATGTCGTAACCAAACACTGATTGTCAAGTAAGATGATACCATAAGACAGATAACAAGAAGTAGTCACATGCTAGATGGATTGAACACCTTGATACTTTTAAAGAGAGATTATTTTTTATTCTGTCCTACAATTTTGCTCTGGTATAGCAGAGGAATTAAAATAATTTTGGTGAATTTCACTGATGTGTGTTGACTTAAAGGGCCTTTCTCATTACTGCGTTGATGATGAGAGAAAATAGGTAAGTAATTTAAGAGCCACTCGACACGTTGGGACGTGTCTTTTCTGCATCAGTGAGCATCTGACTTTGAAAAATGCAGATCTTCAGACTCTTCAGTCTTTGTGGAAACTGCCACATGAATCCAAATTACTAGTTTGAAGAGAATTCACATATCTTTTCTTTCGTGGCAATGAAGTTGGTGTAAGGAAGGCATGAAATGTCCTTCAAACCCATCAGGTGACTGTTAGATACTTCTGCATTGTTCTGATTCTAAAAACTGATCTCCAGACTAGAGTAAAAGAGCACTTGTTATTTCAATGCATCTTCTCCTTTTTTTTCGTAAGTTTCTGTTAAGAATCAGTGTTTCCATTCTTTCTGCCCACTCTACACATACTAGCATATATATATATATGTATATACATTTGCTTTAGCTTTGGAAAACAGAGGTTCACAATAAAAACACCTACAGGGCACCTCAATTAATTTATTTTCATCCGCCTGAGAAAGCCATATATTATAATCTACAACAGTGTCTAAAATCGTCATATGGCAGGAGCTTTTCCTCAGGAAAATTATGGCAACAGTCAAATGGAAATAATTAAAATGAAGTCATTAATACTTCATATCTGAAAAGTTTTAATTGATTTTTTCTCTCCTTTTCTGTATGATTAATTGTGACTTTTAATGACTGTTTTTAGAATAAGAGAATAATAGTTTAGGAACTGTTAATGCTGTTGCTATGAGCAAAGATTTGGCTCCTGAGGATATTGATCTGGGACTCTAAACATTGACTGGAGATCCAGGATTATGAACTTTACAGTAAGTACTAATGCTACAATCTCTAGATGCTTAAGTTGTACTTTTTTATTTTTCCTAAAATGTTCTTCAGGAGGAGGAAAAGGGAACTATTTCTGATGTGTCTGAAAGTACGGCTTGTGTAAAGACATGGGCTCAAGGGTACAGAAGGACACAAGTCCAGGTAAAGGCAAGTGTTTGATACACGTTACCTGCTCAGGGCTTTGAGTAACCTCATCTAGTGAAAGATGTCACTGCCCATGGCAGGGAGGTTGAACTAGATGATCTTTACAAGGTCCCTTCCAACCCAAACCATTCTATAGTTCTATGATTCAATGACTTGTGAGAAAAGATCTTTCCAATGCCACAGGAGTTCATTTCCCAAATTTAGCTTGGCCTCTGAGTCCATATTAAGCTTGAATTTGCACTCATTTCCTTCAGTTGTTGTATTTTAGGATGACAAGGACATCCTTTTTCACAGTAGTCTTTGCAGTTTACAATTTTGCTAATGATATGCTATGCAAAAAGGCGCACTCATTCTTCATTAAGTAACCTAAGTTGAGAAATAGCTTCTGTCTCAACGTATACCTCCTAGGACTAGCAACGCCTTTATTCTATCTACAAAAATCTAAACAATCTAATACAAACAGCTATTAAAAGCATCTCTTGCTTTTACCTAGAACGTTCCTAAAGTTGATGGCACACTATTTGAATGCATCTGTCAGCATATTATAGTATAGAAAGGACCTTGTTTGACGTGGTAATCAAATTAAACTCTAGCGATTTTCTATTGAAAGGGCATTTTGATTCATCTTCTAGCTATCTTTCTGGAAGAAAGGAAGTATTCAAGAATGGGCAAAGCAGCAGCTTATCTGAGACAAGTGTAGTATAACAAAACAAGTAAAGGAGTTTAGGACTTTAGTCTGCTGTAAAAGACTTCAGTTATCTCTTCTGACTGTGGTAATATCTGGGGAGTCAAACAGAGTTAGACCATGAACAAAAAGAGACACACGGAGATAAAGGATATGTCTAAACACCCAGATAAGCCAGGATTCAACCATTTTCCATTTAATATCTCCTGACCTCCCACAGTTTTTTGCACACAAATTCATAGGTAGATACAGAGATTAACTCAAATCCAGAGGTCTCTGGAAAGTGAGAAGCTGAGAACAATTGGCGCTCCATCACATATCTAATATTCCTCTTTGTAAACAGAGGGATCAAGCACAGGCAAGGTCAGCAGCTTTTCTGCCAGCAGCTACTCAAAAGCAGCTCTTCACAGGCATAATGGTGGTTCTCTAGCACAAGAAGAGCAGAGTCAGTGTTTGCATTCAAAGACTTAAGATGGATAAAAAGGAAGAAGATAAATGAAGCTGAAAACACACGCTCACATATGAGTGGCAGGACTATTATTGCATGGTGCACATCTCTTCCCACCCCTCCCTTCTTGACCCCCGCAACTTCTATATCTGGACAAAGTGAATTTTCTTACAGAAAAATAACATATTAAGACTTTTTTTCATGTTAGCTTGCTCATTGTTTAAATTTTCTGACAAATGGCTTAATGAACAAGTTGTATAATGGTAAGTAGCCTTCATTATCCTACAGTATTCACCATTTCAGAGATTTTACTTTAAAAGTCACATTTGATTCTGTTATCAGTAAGATAAGAAATGTTATGGCTGCTGTCTTTGTGTTATCCTCATGACACACCTTGGCTTGAGTTGTATCGGATTAAGTCAATAAATAAAAATGAAGAACTGTTCACTGTCTTTCTGTGTTGTTTCAGAAGTCTTGCGGTTGTATGCTCTCTATCTTTCCTTTCTATTGGCAGAGCTGGAATGTGCTATCATACCAGATAGGGCAAACCTGTCTCAGGTTTTGTTTACTACTTAGAGTACAACTTGTGTGAATAATACAGTTTGAGAACTATTTAATTTTAATTAAGGATGATATTTATACATTCCTTTCTGAGGTAGAACTCAGGATGAACCCACTCAAGAAAACAGCATCTGCTAAGTTCAAGAAGACCTTTAGCAGAAACTAAAACTTTTAATATTCATGAAGGAATATGTGTTTTCCTGTGACATCAGAAAATAAACTCCCTTCTTTAGCTGAGCAGGCCTGCAGGTAGGGGGAGACACACGTATGCCAATGCATTACACTTCCTTCATCTGCAGTGGTAAACATGCCTGAGAAGCATTGCAAAGATGTAACTTAGGTCAGATTTCACACCTCATGACTTAACTGAAGGCCTGTTCTTCGTTCTACCCTAATCTTACATCTATTTCCATGGAGATGCAGGTTTTGAATGCATTAATCCCTGAATGACTTCCACTCCTTTGTTATTAGGCAGGTGTGCAGCACGCAAGACAACCACCCCAGAGAAATTCTGCACCAATGAATATGAGCCTTTCTTGATATTTGGTAAGCTGCACTTTCAGGTGAGTCAACAGGGAGTATCCTTAAATGGATAGCCATGCCCATAAAGAAGAGCCTTGAGTTACAGACTTCATAGTCCATATGGGGTGTGCCATCTCTGAGGACAGTCTAAGAAAGTTCAGAGTAGATGAATAAAAAATGTAATTCTAGTGAAAACCCTTTTTAATGATTTTTTTGTTCTGCAGGCAAATCTTCCCTGCAACTGTATCAGTGTCATTACTACGGGCTTGTTCTTGATTTTTCCCCTCCTTAGAGCGAAATACTTTGCACTAAGGAGAGCACCAGGTCCCACTTTCTGACATGAATATGGAAATCTCCTAGGTCATATCAGGGTAGATTCAGAGAAGAAATTTTAGAGAAGAATTGATCAATTCCACTGTGATATATGTCGCATTCCCTTAACAGTTTATCTTGCAGATTAGTTATTTATTAGACTTTACTGACATTTGTAGTTGAGATCTGAACCAGGTGTTTTTAAGAGCAATACTGTGATTCAATATAAATCAGTGCAGCACTTCATAAAAAAGATCAAAGCTGAAAATTTAACAGCATGTACTGACTCTGCATTCAGAAACATGAAGATGCCATTACAGAGCATGCAAAATTTCCCAAACAGAAGTGATAAAATGAAGACTCCCAGCACACAATAAGTCATATTTTCTCTAGGGTTGAGATATTCACAACTGAGAAGAAAGCAACAGGGTAACTAGGTTAGCTGTAATTCAAAGAGGAACATATGAACTAAAAGTTATATCAGTGGAGCTCTGGTTTCTGCTCCCTCCCCAAACATCCATACTGGAAGGTGATCAAATTGAAACAGAAGCAGGTACTGCTGCGAGTGGAAGGAACGCAGAGGGAATCCTCGTTTCACCATTTGTAGCCAATTACCTGGGACAAAACAGATGTCTAAGGCCTGAAATTTGCCCGTTGGCCCTATTGAGTCCCTTGAGGTATTGGTCAGACTCACCAGCTGATAGCTCTAAGGCTTCTCAGCTTTAGTCCTATAAAACCGTCTCACTACTACACATTTGACAGCTATACCCAGAAAATACTGAGTAGGATTTTAATTGTGGATATTAAGTGATTACAACTTCACACAAAATAACAACATTAACAGCAATAAAAGAATATTTATGGATTATGGCTGTAATGACTTCAGTGCAGGTGATCCTGACTTACACAATGGTATGGCAAATCTTCTGTAAGGACAAACACACGTGAGACTTCTGTCCAATCTCATATCACTGAAATGTAGGAATATCACTGTGAAGGTCAGTGGATTTGTTCAGATGTAAAACTAGTGGGAGAAGAAACAGTTTCCTCCAGATACTGTGATCATCATTAATATGCAATATTCCTAAACACTTAATGCCTAGCAAACTTTGTACAATAGCTGCATATTTAAGTATAATAAAATACTGTGTTCACTATTTGTCTTCTTTCCTGCATGCTGTTTGTAAGGGGTTATGAAGGGTTAACTACACAGTTAGGAGGCAAGGAGATGCAGGGAAATGTAGCCAGCTGTTGAATGAAGCATCAAGACATGAGCAGTACCATTACTTGAGGCAGTTTCCCTGCCTAAAACTACAGGAAGCATCATCTACTGGATATTAATTTTTAACAGCAGACCTTTGAAGTGACTTCAGAGATATCAGGTGATTAAAACAGATAGAGGAAGCACAGGAAGAGGCTGACCCTGTGCCATGGGAGAGGCTGGGACGCAGGGAGGGATGGGCTGGGGGTTGCAGCAGGAGCCTGGCCAGCCGACCCGCTCTCCAACTAACACCATGGGCTAACACAACAGCCTCCCTCAAGGACTGTACTATTGACTGCTTTCAGGCAATCAGCACATGCCGGTTTCCTTCATAGAGAAAATGTTCTTAACTGCTGACGGTCTCCACCTCGTGAGAGCGGCACCCCCTGACTTGCCCTGCTCTGAGGCCATGGGGTGAAGGAAGGATCCTGAGGCTCTCAGGAGTAGTAGCAGAGTGAACCGGGCTTAGGAGAGGTTGCTTATCTACACGAACTGCATCTGTGGCTAACTGTGAGTTTTCCATGAGGGTATATTGATAAAACTCTAGCTGAGAGCAAAAATATTCTTTGGGATAAGTGCACAACATATCCTTCACGTCCCCTAAAACTTATTCTAAGACATCTTTCCACAGAATATTCTTAACATGAAGTGGAAAGTGAGCAATCACTTCCTTCTATTTCAGAAAACAAAGTTTAATGCAGCTGCACTATCGCAGTTGGCAATTACAGAAACACTAGAGATACAATTAAAGGAATTTTCTGAAGGTTTTATCCATTATCTCACAAACTCATGAAAAATCTCATTATTAGCATAGTTGGCATTAGCAAGCTACACTTTTGAAAAAAGCAATGCTTAGAAATTTTAACTGTCCAAATTGGTACTCTGTTGTGGCTGGAATATCAATAAGGTGCAAAAAGCCTTTCAGAGCATCTAAAACTAAATCTAAATTAATTTCATTTAACTGATGTGTCAACTAACTTATTTAATAAAAGGACCATCTACTATTTGGAGAGAAAAAGAAAGGACTGTCTCATGCAGTTCCAGCACAATGCTATTAATTTCCAACCCAGAACAACAGTGTAAACTTTAAGTACTCATCTACTATTTGATTTCCCTCATTTTGCTTCATTTTGTGCCTGACTGCATGAGGGTTTTTTTTTTGGAGGGCAGTGTGTGTCTACAATAATTTTGTGGAACATCTTTGATGTTCTGTGGAGCAACAGCACTTCACAGATCACAGGCTGAATAACGCTAAACTAATTCAGGAAACATTAAATCCATCAAAATAAGACCCCAGAGCAAACCTTGTACCCACAGAGATGGCTTACGTAGACATAGTCTGCAGAAGATAAAACAAAGTTATAAAATGCACAGTGCAGCTTGCACGTTAAACCCAAAGGTTACCATAAATAAATACCGTGCATCCCTTGAGGATACTCTCTCAAGGAAGACAGATTGCCATGTGAGAAGAACAGCGACAGCTCCACCTGCAGCAGCAGGTACAGCTTCAGGCTTCATGCAGGAAGGGGAGAACTGAGGTTTCCCTCTCTCCCCCCTGCATAACACCTTTCTGCCTCCTGTGTCACATGCTAGGGACAAAAGCTGGGGGTTGCAGGCAGGAGCGGGAATGGGACACACCGCACTGGGCTGCTGCACAAAAGTGCAACTCCTTGAGCTTCAGCAGAGCCACAAGGATGCTGGAGGGCCATGCAGCAGCCAGCTGTTTGAAAGTGCCCAAAATCACAGTGCAACAGAACAGAGATGGGATCACAGGAGACAGGCCTAAGTGCTGGCAGGCAGGTGGAAAGGCAGCTCCTTTAGCCTTCTTGATAAAGTAGGCTCACAGGATAATTCAGGCTGGAAGGGACCTCACGAGATCCCCAGTCCCACCTCCTGCCCAAAGCAGGGCCAGTTGTGGTGTCAGGCCAGGTTGCTGAGGGCTTTATCTAGTTGGGTCTTGAAAACCCCCAAGGATGTAGATGGCACAACCTCTCTGGGCAACCTGCTCTGCAGCTGGGCTGTCCTCTTGGAGAAAAAGTTTCTCCTTAGGTCTAGTCTGAACCTCTCTTGTTTCAGCTTACATCCTTTGTCCCTTGTCCACCTTAGTGCACACATGTTGCTGTGTATCTACTAACCAGCAGCAACACCGTGCTCCTTTGGAAAGCAAAACTAGGAAGGTTTGATAGTAACACTCATGCTAAATCTTCCTTCATTAATCTGCATGGTTAATAACTACTTCGTGTCTTTAACCTGTTCCACAGAGCAACAATACCAGAGCTGGGAAGGCAACCTGTTTTCCATCATCTCTGACTGTTTTTTTGAGATTGAGAGAGTAGATTCCAGTTCAAAACCAAAGATGAATCTTGAAATCTTTCTAGTAAAATAAGTTTCAAAATTATATTTACAAAGTCGTTCCAGTCAGTCATGTTTGGCTGTTGTTTATGTTTACCCTTTTGTACATGCAGTCTTATTCGAAAACCAGTGTTCATTTTGAACTGGATGGGCTGGAATTTCCACTTCCAGAATGACTGAATGCAGTGGTCAAGCTGCTTCGGAAAATTTTCCTAAATCTTTTCAAGTTGAAAAATTCACAGAAATAGCTCACCCAAAGGGTGCAAAATGAAAATGAGAAATGAACTGAAAAAGCTTTCATTTCAGGGCATTGGTATCTCCTTCCAAAAAATTTTCAGCTAAAAATCCTTGACTAGCTATAGTCTGTGCAGTTCATATTCAGTCCAGTTATGATCTTTTTTTTCTTTAAGGAGTGACTAGGTCATTTTTTTTTTAAATTACCAAGATGCATGTTAAGAAGATTCACTTATGCAATGTTGTATTGATAAAGATATAGGTGCATGGGAGTAGTTTAATGGCATGATAAACAACGAAAACAGAAAAATAGTAAAACTGATAAATAAAAGCCAAAATCAGTTTGATTTTGAGTATTTCTGGTCCCATATAGCTACTCAGTTCAAAGTATTTTGAAGAGTGTTATAATCAGAAGGTGCTTAGCACTTTATAAAAATCTCTCTCTTCTGAAAGGTTTCTTACTAGTTGTCTTAAAATGCATCCCCAGACTTTTGCTGCTTCAGTGAACCCTGGGTACAATACTCAGACCTACAACCAAAAGAAATTTGTTACAAAGAAGAAAAAAGAAAGCAAAGTTTCTGATTTTGAAATAAGCTCCAGACTGATGGTCACGTTTATCGGTGCTAGCCCAGCTCTTTTCAAGGGCATGTAGCACATTGTTGTGTAGTCAAGCTTAGCCTCTGGCTTACAGCAGGTATTTCAATTGCTTGTTCAATTAGTGCAGCCACTCCCTCAGCATGGCTCAACAAAAACCTCCTTAAAACATTGGGAGCTACTGGCAGAGGCTTGGTGATTAATTTTACATCTTTTGTGCAAACGTCAGTGAGGAGACGAGCTGTGGCTTCCAGGGGTTGGAGGTGCTGGGGCTCCCAGGGAGCGTTGCCAGTTCTAGCCCCCATGCCATGTCTCCCAGAGAGACGTCTGCATCCAGGCGCAGCTCAGCCCTCCTCACTGCTCAGGTCTCAGTCTCCTCACCAGTTGTTAACAAGGGTACCTTGAATTTGGCCCACCCGGGAGCCATTCCATAGAGGAATCTGCCTCTGTCTGTGGCCAGTGAGAGAACACGTGGCTGATGAAGGAGTACGGTGAAACCCTTCCTGACTCTGCAGAAGGTGTGTATATCTTCTGGGTGGTTTGTCCAGGAGCCCCTGTCATGCCGCTCACTTCCATGGGAAGCACCAGCAGCCTGCCTCCTCCCTATAGCACGGCATTTGCTTTGCTCTCAGTGCCATGAGGAGAAGCAGCCACATGGATCCCTAGCACTTGTCAGCTCATTTTCCCTTCTTGGTAGAAAATTGTAAGGAAAAAAAAATCAAATAGCAGATTGGAACTAATCCTACAAATGTTATGCAATGTTGCTTAAAAAAGAAACAAACAAAGAATTACCCTTTCATTGCCATGGCAGATTTCTTAAAGCAAAATCAAACACGTTAATTTAAGAGCACCATTGAAACTAATACAACGATTGCAGAACAAGTCACGTACAAACCTTCTTAGTTAAAATTTCAAAAAGCCAAAGATATTTATTCAGAGCTGTACTGCTGCAAGTGCTGTAAATTACAATGACTAACGTTAAAAGAGATTTACACAGCACAGTTGTTCCTGTCTTTTTCACAAGCCTATAAAGTTAGACCCAACCTATTCAAATAAACCTAGTTGTAAGTTATAGAATTAGTTCAGCCAAATGATGAAGCAGGAGAAACTTATTCAGCACTCTGTCCTGAAGGTTATAACGCATATAACTCAGAAAATTAAAAAATGGATACATTAAGGGGCAATTTAGGATCTCTTACTGGCTAGACAGAAAGGAAATGAGACTGCAGCAGCCAGCTGTACAATGGGCACAGGGGAAGTATTGCGACTTGTTCCTGGCAGTTGCAGAGAGGTAAATAGAAGATGTTATTTTTTTTAATTTTTGCAGTGGAGTTACTATGTCCTGGGAAGAGCAAAAATGGACCAGAAACCAGATCAGCAAAAGTACCACCAGCAGAACACCCATTTTATTCACATTGATCCAAATTTTTAAGCCTCAAAAGCCAGCCTGGTTTCTGTCTGACTGGGAAGTCACTGGAGCCCAGTCAGCTGTCGGTATTACAGTTTTCTAATCACTTACGTTCTGCTTTTAGTCACCCCTAAGGGGTCTGGATCTTGCTGGCAGAGAGAGAATCATCATCTCTCTCACATCTATGCCTTTAAAGTTTCTCAGTTAAGCTTTCCTCCATTTATTGCACTCGAGGTACCTGGTCCATCTATGCCTGGTCTGTGTGTGTCCCTGGTTGATGCACACAAAGGTTCACACAAACCTGAGGGGAAACCAGTAGCTCCTCAGGATTACCCGTGTAGGAGCACCCCTGTTGAAGCTGAGCCATCAGGTAGCAAAACAGATAAGGACAAAAAAGAGGTTCCTGTTGATTGAGGCATTTATTCAGGGGAAGAAGCAATCCTGCCTTTTGGTAGTTGCATTCAGCTCTGCTTCTTTATTTTAGCTCAGAGGACAAATGGAAGATACAAAAATGCGGTTGCACGGCTTGTTTAGAAATCAAGTCTTAGCTGGCTACATAAGAAACCTGTGGAAGAACTGCTGAATCTTAATCTCCCAAGTGCTAGTCCTGTCCTTCATTTAAAAATATTGCCCATCCTGAAAATCAGGACTTGGAACTGCCCTCTCTTGGGTGTAAATCAGCATGGAAATTGCCTCAGTGTTATTTAGATGTAGCAGCTGTAGGCTCTAGTATTAGCTGGAAGTAATGAATACATTATTAACTGTGTTTTACAGCAAGCAGGACCCATTCATTCACACTACTTTTATTTTATGATTCATCTGTAGTTTTTCATCTATACAGGGATTATGCATCATGCACATAAAAAAAAACCAAACCAAAAAGATATTTGAAAAAGTCTGTCGTCAGGTTTCTCTTTTCTGTACCCTTTCTTCTGATGATCATCCTTTTATGCCTGCATCATCATCATACTGAAAGCAAATTAATTATATGTTTCCTAAGTATCGTTTCACATAATTGATTAGTAGCTAAAGTAAACCTCAAAGAACGCTCCGTTCTTAATTTTGGAGGTCAGTAAAGAACCATCTGCAAAACCAGGGCTGTTTATTAATATGCCCTTTATTCTGAGGCATTTTAGTACCTTGTCAGGTCAAACACATAAATATTAAATATTTTTTTAATTTAATACTATAAATATTATATATATACACAAATATCACGGGATATAGTTATCATATGAAGACTGCTCTCAAACCAATACATTGGTACCAAACCTCAGAAACTGTGGATGGCTTAAATGGCAGTTTTGTCATCTCTTCTATGGTTGTGTCTATACTTTTGCCAACACAAAAGAACAGAGATATCTGAGCAGGCTTTGAACTATGGCACTTCAGATACTTTAGCAATCTCATTAGAAATGCAAAATTGGCTGTTGCTTGAACATTTCTCTGGAGTATCATTATGCAGTGACACTGTTGCTGTGCTGTACCCATAAATGTATGGGTAGCACTGTGGGGAGGAAAGGAATTTCTTTCAGGAAATGAGGAAAAAACTGAAGACCAGGTCTTTTATCACCATTGCGTGCGTGAAATTTTCATCAGATGAAGAACGCCGTGGACCAGACTTGCTTGAGACTTCTCAGAAGTACTTACAGGAGTAGAGCTATTAACTAACCGTACTGATAAGGTCAGATCCCTGTTTCTTATGGTTTTATGCCATTTTGTGTTTTCCACTGGAGAAGTGAAAAATCACACCGCTGGTCCCTTCTCCTGCCTCCACAGTGCTTCTCCCTGCCACAACAGTCTGCTCCCACCTGAAAAGGGACTTCAGAAATATCAGCGGGGGGAGATTTTTTTGCTTTTTCCCTTCCTGTGATATTCATGAAGATGTTTCAGTTTTGCAAACTGCCCACCTGCCAGTAACAGAAGTCTCACCGAGACCTGGCATGGTCATTTATCAACATCAAGAGAAAAGATTTTAGGACTAGATTTTCTAACTATTTACCCCGAAAGTGCATGAGCCAGAACAGGATGCAGGTCTTCTACCTCTAGATTTGAGCTCCACACTTGAAATAAATAAATAGAAACACTTATAGGGAGGATAGGGGATACCTACAGAATGTTTGGACAGGAGTTGATCCAGTTGCTGGGAAGCATTAGAAACACAAGGTGAGGTTCCCCCTCCGCTGCGCACCGAGCACACTGAGCACCGTGCTGGCACAGCCTCTGCCTCACCTCAGTGGTGCCTGGTGTGGGCAACCTCAGCTCTCTGCTCACATGAATAACAGAGGGTTGTAGCTTTTGTAATTTTCTGTGATTCATGTTTAAAGGCTAAAGACGCAGGTAAGCATGGTGCTCTGTGTGAAATGCTAGCCTGGGCTTTACAATATTTTTAGTTGTCACCTTATTTAGTTCATCACTTCAAAGCGCTGCAAATTTGGCTTGCTGCTGGCAGGGAATCAAAATATGCCAATGTACGTTTTGGCTGCCTCAGGCAGATGGAGGGACTGATATCTCTTTTCTCTTCTCTGGTTCTTTTTCCCATTTAATTAAGAGATTTATAGACATGTATTCAAGTATTATGATATAAATGCTTTGACCCACATTTCCTCTCACATTAAAACAATTTCTAAAGAGTTCAAGGGCATAATGGTTCTTGCTTCTCAAGTAAGAGGAAAAAAGTATTCAATTACTCGTGAAAGAACATACTAAAATATGCTCCATGGTATACTTCTTCAAACCTGAGGTAGCTGAAGTTTGCAAGGTCATGTCTTTTGTGTTTCCTATAATTTTGGAACCCAAGGCGGTCGTGGTAATGAAGGGAGTTATTTAAAATTAAAAGGAAGAGGATTTATTAATTAATAAAAGGTGTTTGATCCTGGGGAAGGAAAAATTAAGATTTATTTAGAAAAAGAGAAACCAATACATTATTCCTACTCAAACTTATATATTTATTTTTTAATTTATTTATTATTCAGACTTTCTAAGACTTGCCATCTAAAGATGCCAATACATTCCTGACGTTCTTCTGAAAATAAGCTCTCCAAGTTGTCCATGTGACCAAAATTCAGTATGTTATTCCCTAGAAAGATGCCCCCTCTGAAGTGCAGACTCAGCTGTGAACCCTGGGACTCTCATTATGTGACTGCAGGCATCCTTTCTAAAATCACACAAGTAATTTGCAGGCTTTACAGACTTGAAAAGTATTTATCTCTCTCCCCTAAAAATCAGTAAGAATTGAGCACGATGAGTCTTTTCAAGATAAGCTTGTCCTCAAAATATAAGGAGTAAGCCCAGATACTGTGTTTAACCCCCCCCCCAAAAAAAAACATCTCAGTGATTTTGAAAATGGGACTTCAATTTCCAAATCTTTGCCATGATTTTTAACATTTTGCTTCAAAACTGAGCATGAGAGATTTATAATATCTGCTGTTGTTTATTTCTTGCTGTTGCTACTAGGTCAGTAAAAGCAGGTATGTGTCAGACCTTATGCAAGTGTATATCCAAGTGTAATGCTCACTCTTTTTGATGAGGTTTAATAGTGCTTGCTCAAGGAAATGCAAATTAAGTAAATGTTGATTGAATTCAGACTGTCAGCTATCAACTTCATTTACTATTAATCTCTCAAGGTCATGAGATTAACATTGTTATAAATAATTGATCTGAAAATAATACAAACAAATTATTGGCTTGTGAACTGAATAAAATATTGCCTGTTAACCTAAAGATTATAGACTGTAAATTTTTATCTACTGAGAAAGTAATCTCTTTTGAATTGTAGATCATTGTTGAATATATTTGATGTCTTTAGAGCCAAACAAGCTGGAAAATAAGCGTGTGTGTATATGTATATATGTATATATATATAACCTTCAAAATATTAGCTCTGTAACAAGTGATACTCCTGAGGAAAAATATATTTCAGTATAGATTCTGTTTTAAAAATCCCACAGAGGGGTAAATGAAATAATGTGGTAACAGGGGGTTAAACACAGGTCTGTGAAAAGTGGGTTTGAAGACCAGTGTAAGAGGTGCAACTTGAGCCCACAGGTTTTCAGCAGAGAGCTAAAACCAATATATAGTGCAGAAGCCCTGGCAGAAGAAAAAGTATGAACACATATGAGACACAAGGGTGCCCTCTGGTTTACTCTCATTTTCATTGCTTTTTGCTCGCTGGCCACGTCTGTGGGGTGAGTGGGAAAAAAAGGACAAAAATGCTCCAGGCAAAACTTTCATTCTGTTTATAATCTCCTAAAGGTTCAATACTTTATTGTTTGGGCAGTTTTATTGCTTTAAGTCTGCACCCTGTGTAGGACAAGACCATAAGGAAATTAAGTTTA
Organism: Gymnogyps californianus; assembly: GCF_018139145.2. Lineage (NCBI taxonomy): Eukaryota > Metazoa > Chordata > Aves > Accipitriformes > Cathartidae > Gymnogyps > Gymnogyps californianus. The sequence goes on from NC_059473.1 coordinate 101,116,326, forward strand.
AAAAAAGCTAGTTTGTGGAACATCCATTCTTGAAATCTGCAGAGGGAGGCACACTTCTTTCTTGCAGCTTATGTCTTCCCAGCAAGTGAGAAGGACACTCTTTTAGATCCATGATTTATGATCCTGTCTCTGCCCGATCATTTGAAGCATCAAAGGACGAGGGCATGGTCCCTTGGACAATGGCAGAGAGGCTCCGCTGTGAGTTACTTGGCTAAAAAGAGATTGTGTACAGTGACATTTCTCCAGAATATTCCCCCCATCACTAAGAATTTCCAGTGCAGGGACCACCTGAGCCAGAGATGAGTGTCAGTGAAATAACTAAAAACCAGTAGTGTATTTATTGAAGTGTCAAGTAACCAGTGACAGATGTTGTCCTCCTAAAGGCTTTTTATGTGGGGTGCGAGAACAAAATCTGCTGACAAACAGGTTTCTGATCTTCCCAAATCTTCTTTCCTCTAGCTCCTTGTGTGGTTTTCCCAAAGCCCTTGCCCTGCTCAGAAGAGGAGGAACAGAGGATATGAATCTTGAGGTGTTCATAACACCTTTACAGCACTTCTCTGGCTGACAGACTTATCAGTGTGAGAATAAGTATATGGCAACCACCTGCTTCCCTATGGCTTATATTGATCTCTGTAATGCTTTTAATTAGAGAAAACATCATGAGGAGTTTCCGAGAGCACCCTGACCCCTAGCCCTGGCTGTCTCATTGACTTCTCCACTTAAAGACAGAGTCCTCAGCTTTGCTTGGATGCAGGCGTCCATGGACTTCAACAAAGCGGTACCAAACTGTAAGAGTTGACTGTCTGTCCCACCTTGGAAAGCAGAGATATTTTTATTTTGAGGAGCAAGTCAAACAGAACAATTGAGAAGACCATGACTGATGGGTTTGAAACTGGCCTTTGCACATGAAGAGTAATGGTTAATCTTTTTTTGTTATTTAAGTGTTGACTACGTACTGACATTTATCACAATAGAGCGCCCCAAGTACCACTAGCCACTACTTTGAGATAAAAAATAGCTGGGTGTCTCAAATACAGTGTGAAAGCTGGTCATTTTTGAGATACATAGGGAGAAGCTGTTCATTATTCATTCAAAGATCTGCAATATCAAAAGTGACAATTTTACAGGCACTTAATAGAAGCAAGATTTTCGGTCAATATGTGCTTGTACTAAACAAGACCCAGTTTACACACCTGGAAATGGACTCTCCAAGTCACTCATATTGTTGGTAAATTCAAGGCAGTGGAACTGGATGGAGGTAAAACGAGGAGACACCCGTGCCTGCACCCACAGCTGCTCCAGCATGCAAGAGCAGTCCCATCTGCTGAAAGGGGATGACAGCTCTAACTCAGCTACGAGGAATTCTTTGAGACTCAAGTAATTCTGCCATAACTCACTCTAATTATTCTAGTTTTCAACAATGTTTTGTCAAAATTTGGCACATTTTAATTTTCAGTAATGAATGGTATGCAAGTACTTTCCTGTCAGAAATCCCCAACTCATCCGGTCATCAGCCTGTCCTCATTTGGCTATAGGCATAGCTTCCTACTCAATCCAATTGATATGTCCAGAAAATGAAAATGTTTCGTTTTTTTTAATATTTACCTAGTGATGCTGAAATGCTGCAGAGAGAGTTGCTGGCAGGGTAAGTTTAGGTTGGACCTAAGTGAGGAAAACAGGAAGGAAAGGAGAAAAGGTGGGAATTATAATGACTTCTTGTGTATGGGAACTGAGAAAAGGCTTGAGCTCAATTAACCGAGATGAATTTTACTTATATTACTATGTAAGTAGAAGTTCCTGTACAAGTAGGAGCCTTGGTATTATGCATACAGGTACATGTATGGCCTGCATACATACCGCCACAACCCCAACCATCAAAGGTTTCATATGTGGTAGCTGAGTAACCACCTTACTGTTTTATAACCTTTGTCTTTTTAACTTTTCAGTTCCTCTCTTCGTCTTCAGTTCCTTCCTCCATTAAGTCTAAATATAGACCCTAAGCTGTTCAGAAAGGCTACTATATTTCCTACTGGTTTTTCAAAGGCACCAAGCAAATATTCAGGATTCAAAATCAATTTCTCATTAGCCATTCAGTAGTAGCATGCACTCATGCATGGAGTTGTCTGAAGCCAATTCTCTCAAGCGATGTGATGGAAGTGATTTTTTCCAATAGCATTTACAAAGCAAGAGGTAGGCAACCAGATTTCTGAAGGATATTTCATGTAAGTGGGAAAAGAGGAAATTAAGGCGGAGATGGAAGGAGGACACAGAAAAGACTATTGAACCTGACATTGCTAGCAAGGCAGAATTAACAGGAAGGCAAACAAATCCGAAATGTCAGAGCAAGGAAGCGATACAAGGCTCTGAAAGTAAACATGGGATGCCAATATAGTTGACCTTACCCTGTTTAATTTTTGATCCAGCTTATTGCTACCTATATTTTATTCCAGAAATTTTACACTGAAGTGATGTCAGCTTTGGTCCTTTCTCTGTTGTTTGGGTGGACTCTTGGTCCCATAGAAGGCGCAGCAGATGTGCAAACAGTGACGCTGCCACAAAGCAGCTTTGAGACCTCAGTTTACAACATTTCACTCAACACATCTGATGTCAACATTTTTAAAAAGATGTTCTACATTTTGAAATGAGAAATGTTAATAACAGTATGAGCCAGTGAAAACAAGAACACAGCAATGAGCTGAGCTTTAAAAGAAACATTTTATTTGGTAAAAAATAAAGGAATAAATTATTTCAAGACAATTTTTGGTTTGTATCTGTACATACACAGTATATCCATAACATAGCTCCTATGTAATCCAGGAATTCCATCTTAAAAAAACCATTTACGTACCAAGTAACAATTTTAAATGAAACCGGCACAGTCTTTTACATCTGTCAGTATTGAAACCAACTTGATGGAATTCCCTTTCCCCCCCGCCCCCGAAATTACCCAGTAATATCTATTCTGGGTCTTGTGTGTTTGTAGCACCCTTCATGCTTGTTTTACATTACCTAGATCAGTGTTTCTCAGCTTTTTTAATCAAAGAGCACCTGATTTTTTTTTTTCCTGCAGTGTTGGTGTACCAGCTTTCATTTTCAACTGGTAAAAAGTACATTATGAATGTTCACTTATGACTTTATCTTCTGATTTTACTCTCTTCCTTTGCTGTATGTGGAAATATGCGCAAATGCTTTTCTGTTTTGTCTTGTTGCGTTTTTTTAGTGAAGTGAATCCACTTCCATGTCACCTTTTGAAATCTTATGGATCACCAGGGATCCACAGACCCTGCACGAAGGAAGATTGATCTAAACCCTGAAACCAGAATAATGATATTTTAACACCAGCATATGTGACATTTGGAAGAAACATGCCAGACATGATGTTGAAATGTGGTGTTGCCATGGGTCAAAATTAGACATGGCCCAAAGAAAAGAATGAAACCACATATTCAACAGTCCTCCAAAATACACTAGCCAGGACTACACTGAGATTTTTTACACCAAAATCTAACAAACATGTATGCCTGGTGCTATGCTTTATCCAGGGACTGCCTAGTTTGAAAAGCTAAGCATGTGTTTAATGCCTCATTGGATCGGTTCTTCAGAGCATTATTCAAGGGCTTGGGAAGCTGTAGAGAATCAGTCTGAATTTTGAGCACATTGATTGCTAAATGAGGCAAGAATAGACAATGTACAAACGACATGTAAGAGTCCTGTGTTTGAATGCTAATAAATGACTTGCATTCATTTCTCAAACACAATAAAATATTGCCACTGGTGCGTAGTCTTTAAAAATATTTCTACTTCAACCGTCAGAAATTTTGTCTGCTTTACAGAGAAAAGAAGCGATTTTTTATCCCAGCTGTATTTACATACGGAAGCAACACTATCAAAAGAAACATGTTTCATGGGCCTCTTATCAGAAGTGATTATTTTTCCCCCTAACTATCTTTTGCACTTATCTGTGGAATTTTTAGTTAGCATGACACACGTGGTGGGAGAAAGATGCATAGTCTTCACAGCAGCTTCTTCTGAAGGGATGTCCAGTCATTTTTAGTAAGCCACATTATCTTTCAGAAATATGCAAAGATATTTTCAAGATATACAAAGACTGATTTGGGAATCTAGCCTCTTATATCCCCCTGGCTTCTCAGAAATAGGACTTGACCACTTTTTAAAGTGTTAAATCCATGAAAATTGCTTTTAAATACTGAGCTGGGGGGGATCATTCTGAGCAAGAAGGAGGTTAAGGGGATTAAAACTTAAGTAGTCAATGTCACTAAAGTAGAAATCTGCACTACTAGCTTTGCTTAACAGCAAAGCAGCTCTGTTCTGAGCTGTCCAAGAGCAAATGTTTTCTTCCATCCTGTTTCTCAGTACAGAAAACAGTTCTCAGAACATGCAACAAGTCTTTGGCATCACGTCAAAATGACAAAAAATTTCAGACCCTATAGAAAGGTACCAAGACATCTGTAAGCACCTGTATGAAATAAAGAATGAAATGGCAAGACGGCCTTCTGAGCATTGCAGGCTCCTCTCTTGTCACCAGGGTGCTAATGGAATATGTACTCATGCAAGCGAAGACAAAATTTGAGTAATGTGTCTCAATTACCTGTGAACTACTGCAGCTTTATGTTGCTTTAACCCTCCTGACTTAAAGAACAACAAACTAAAAAAACCCCAAATACTGTACTGTGCAGTACAATATTGATATGGGGAATAACTTACAGTAAGTACCACAGTAATCTTACTGATGTCTCTGCATTACACAGTTGCAAAGCTACTTGTTGGTTGTATAGCTTATCCCACATAATGCTACAAATGAAAAAAAAATATATTTATCGTACAGCTTAGTGGAGCCATTTTAGATTTTATTTTTATATTGTGTTGCAACAGATTTTGGTATTATTTTTCTTTACGACTTCTTTTATAAATGACAACATTTCCTAATACATTTCGCAAAGCTGAAAAATGATCAAACAGTTTTTTCTCTGAATAGTACCTTTTCACCTATCAATGCACAAACATCTATTGCCTGATAAGCTTTTTTTTTCTCTCAAGGTTTGTAACAAATACTACTACCCTCATGTATTAGACAGCTGCAAATTTAATTTTTCTTAATTTTTAACCTTTCTTTACATCTAGTTCATGTTTGTTAGCATGAATAAAGAGTGCAGTGCAAGTACATCAATAAGAGAACAACCAACATTTTGCAATCTGAGGCGGTAAAAATTCTTTATTACAAGCTGAAGAAATGAAGCAATTGATTCACTGCGTATTATGACCGTATATAGGGGTGGTTTATTTACGACGAGCCTGTATCTCCCGGCTGCACTGCCCTCCGCTGCCGATGGTGCTCCTTAGGGCCACGCTCAGCATTGCATAACTCTGATCAGCTTTTGCACGGCCACCCTCCTAGATCTATTATGGTGCTAATGGAGTTTTATTTAATGTGGAAATGACGCACCATTTTTTATGGGTTTCACAACTCCCAAGCCATTTGGCCAAATGACCGTCATGCACGGCAACAGCTATTGCTTCACAGCCTTACAAAACTGGGAGTGCATTGGGTGTGTGCGGGGTGTAACAAACTTGCAACGTGCAGAGCACATTTAGGACACATTGAATGAAATGTACCTCCTTGGAAAAGCAGAAACATCAAGACAAGCTTTGGGAAAAGGAAGTTCAAAAATACAAACTCTGTTTTTCCCTCCAGAAATGTGCACATCCTTTTTCTTCACTGGTGCAGGTATCTTTTTTTTCCCCCATACTTTTTCTTTCTATTTTGTGAACAGCTGGGCTCCCACAGAGACATGAGGCAAATCAGACAGGATTGGGTGAGCATTGTTTTCCCACCTTTAACACACAATTCTGGAGGGAACAAAATAACAGTTGGTCCTTGCACCACCTGTGGAGCTCCCCAGTGTGCTCCCCCATCTTCAAAACCACAGCTGCAGGCAGGGCATTGGGCTGCTCTTCCCATGGTGTCAGAGCCTTGTGCTCCCCAAGCAGCACTGGGTCTTGTAACATTTCTAAAATAGTGGTGTCAGTACATTAAGTGTCTGATCCTGCTTCCACCGAGGTCCGTGGTGGTCTTTTGCATTCATGTCAATTAACCTTGGATCAGGCCTTAATGTAGCAACATTCCTATGCGGGATCTCTGAGGAGAGATCTGAAAATGAAAAAAAAGCTAGTTCTACTGTGACTATTTTTTTGCACTATTAAGTCTATGAGCAGGCTCTTCACTGAAGGCTCTTAATCTTCTGTGTAGGTACAAAATAGCAGTATATATCCATAAACATAGATGAGTTGGTAAATTAAAATATGTGCCTTCTCAGGACTCTCTAATTAGCAATCTACTTTGAAAAATGCAGTAAAATATTTCCAAACTGTATCAAAATAGATTTCCCAAAGTTTACTACAAAATGGAAAGAACTGTCACTTCAAAACTTGCCCCAAGACCCTTGTTCTCCCTCTCTCATTTCCTTCCCAAATATAGTACTGCCTACAAGTGTACGTCAGAGCTCATAACAGTACGAGGAAAAACTAAAGATCCTCCTAAAACCTACCCCCACCATTTTTAGCACCACCTACATCTTTGCTGCACTGTTAATTCAGGCACTATGCTGGATAACCGTCTGCCCTGCTAAAAAATATTAAGAGTTATAAAAAGTACAGTATTGCATTGCTGTGGGCTGTGTAGCTGTGGAAGTATGTTGTGCCTATATTGAAAATATGCCTGGAGTACTAAGAAGACACTCCTTGCCTTGGGTCTGAAAATGCTACCTCTGTCGGGACAGAGTATTTCAGTATAAATGTTCATTTGGGAAAAATACCAACTATGGCATTTCAGCAAGGAGTGAACAAAGTCACCAGTGTTCATCAGGAAATCAATAAAATCTCTTCCGTGGTCACAGGTAAAGGGGAGACCTAAACTTTCAGCAGAGGATTGAGATGCAAGACTTTGTCACTCTCATAAATAAATACCAATCCCACAGTGAAACAGTTACTGCTATGATGCATCAGCCTAATAAAGTTGCCTGAGAAACAGTTTGAATAAAAAGCTGCTACTGCTTTACTGAAATCACTGACAATAACTACGGTGAGTTCACAGGAGCCGGAGCAGATTCTCGGTGAGAAGTGGATTTCCATATGAAATCTCTTCCCAGGGCCACAGGCAGAAGAGAAAAATGAACTCTATCTAGCTGGTGCATGAAATGCCTTTTTGATGTTTCTTTCTAAAGAATAAAGCCAAGACCTTCATAGTGGGAATCCTCCATAAAACATTGTAGGACCTTTCAGACCTGAGAGTGAAGTGGTCTCCTAAAACATGCTCCTGAAACACAAAGACCCTGTATAAGAATTAAAAGCTTTCAGCAATGAATTTTCCCAAATTTCTGAGTTTGGAACAAAACTGTCGCAGAGCATCTTGCAGATAAATGGTTACGGCATTCTTCTAAGAGACAAACTCCACATCCAGAGGGCATGAGCCAGCTGGCCGTTCTGGCTGCGCACTGCAGATGAGAAGTGGATGCCACGCTGCTGTCCAAACACATCACCCTGTCTGTGTTTTTTGTAAGCACTAACCTAGCGTAGTCACTTAATATCAAGAAATTTTTTATTACCGAGAGGCTCGGATGAACAAAAATGTGTTCCTTAGACTGCAGTTAGGTGCCTAAATACCTTCATTAAGGTCAAACACTTGCTACTATCACACTTCACTGATACTTTCTTTGGCTTAGGAGAGGTGCCTTATTGTTTGATGTGATGACTTCTACGAATCTCATTTTTAGATGCCTAATTGCTCCCGGCCTTGTAATATTCATCCTGACGTAAGGCAGCATTGCAGGGTTGAGCTTGCAATCTCCCTTATATGCGTAGTCTAAGCACTTGCAACCTTATTTAAAAAAATAGGTTATTAAAGCCAAAGTTGCAAATATATCTGGCAACATTTAAAACAGACTGTTGCAGGTGAAACTCAAAAACTTACCTGAGAAATGGAAGTCCACAGACAATTTTTTTTTTGAAACACCAAATAGAAAAATGTAACAAAAAGCTATTTTTAGAATACATTACAGAATACTGGCATGTTATAAAAATGTAATTAACCCATTGAAATTTAAACTAGTTGTAAGTTATGTTCAAGGCACCTTTTTTATAAATAGCTTTTTTTAATGTTCATTCTACATTCACACTAGTTTAACCATGTAAACAAGTCTGTGAAAGCTCAGATTAAGGTCACTTTAAGATATGTATGCCAAATACTTCAGAAAAATACCATATTACATGGAAAAATCAATAAAGTAAGATAGATCCATCTGCTGCCTGAACAGTTCAATAGATGCTATGGGGTAAATTATTAACAAGATGAAGCCTAAAAGAGGTTTTCAAAAATTAGTTTCAAGATAAGTAACATGCAATGCATTAACATTTGTGTTTATCATTTGAAAGTGTACATAAATGCTGAAAAAATGCAAGCCACTATTCCTAGTACTATCCTATTTTTAAAGGGCAAATCTTTGGAAACAGTATTATTTGAAGTTTAAAAACATCCTCCATCTTTTTTTCCCCACACTTAATCTTACAATATGCTAGTACGTACCTTCTTCACAAGGAAAATGTATAAAATTAATCTTACAATATAAACACTATAAACAACTCCCTTGAGACATCTTCTGGACACAGAATTTCTGTAAAGACTTAAGTATAACAATTCTAGGATAATTATGTAAAAATATGTACATTTAGTCCAATGTCCTAGACCCAAGAAGAAACCCAAGCAAGCTCTACAAAAGTTGCCCGTCAGTCTTGTGCAGGTAAGATTATGTCCAGTTAAGATTATGTCCACCTTTGCTACTCTTGCTGTATTTCAACATAATCAACAAGTTTTACTTGCTTTTGTGTAGGAAGTTCCCAAACTTTTGCATAAATCCTCTCAGCTTATTTTCATTAGGCTGCAACGGATGGTAAGCAGTTGAATTGTAGCTGACCATGCGATTACTCCTGCCATAATTATTCCCTAAGGTCTTGCTTTTGATATCGGAGAGATGTGAACTGCTGTTGGGTGCATTTCCTGCAGGTTGGCTAGCATTTTCCATCTTGCAGAATGGCTCAAAGCGGCTATAAACACGCCTTTCACTCAAACGAGATCTTAGCTCCTCTTGGCGTTTTGAGCTTGCCAGTTGTGGTGTCAATGAACTTGCTCTTTGAAGAGCAGAAACAGGGGCACTTTCGGTAGTAGTATTTGTGGTGATTTCCTTTACGTCTTGATACTGAATCTGTTCTGTATTAAATCTTGGGGTAGATGCATCTCCTGCAGTTTCTATGAACTTACTTTCAAGGGGGCACAAGAGAGGACACTTTTTATTGCTTTCATCAGATGGAGGTTTTTGAGATTTTGGTGACTTCGGAGACTTTGGAGACTTTGTTGGGCTGCCGGTGACGTCTTCTTTACTTCTGTTCAAGCTACCTTGAGAATTTGATGATGTGTTTCTCTTTCTCCTTGGGGAAGAATCTGTCTTATTCTCAGAAATCTTTGGTTTTTGATTCTCTTCTTCAGAAACCAACGTGTCAGAACTGCTACACATTCTGTAAAAGGCAGGACCTTTGTTTTTTGACAAGTTTTCCTTCTTGTCTGGTGTGAGATTAAGAAGTGATCGCAATTTCTGGGATCCTTTCTTTAGAAAACTTGGGGAATTCTTACCTTCCTTCTTTGACGTGCAATCCTTACAAGACTCCTCTTTGTTAGCTTCAGTGAGAGCAGCCATAGAGATTGCCTTGCTAGCAGTCGGACTCTTTAGCTCTCCTTTGAGGTTCTTTTCCTCCTGTGGTAAGTGGTTGGTCACACTGTGCAAACTTTTAGAGCTCTTCAGCGTGTCTTCGGGAAGTTTTGGACTAACTGGCTCCTTAAGTCTATGCCTAGTCAACGTGCTGTAAACGTAACTGGATGCATGTTTGTTGGCACCAGGGTCTAATATGGACTTTGAATTAAACATGGGAAAACTTCTCCTTTTTAGCATATTTTCATTTTGAAGGTTCTTCAAATTTTCTGCATGTTTGTCTGCACACAGTGTTGTGTACAAGTAGAGAGATGAGTCACCCATTGCATTTGAGTTTACACTAGGTTTTGTGTTGTCTGAAATATGAATTCTGTGGTTTTTTGGTGCATCTGATTTAAGTGGGACGTTTGTGTTAAGCTCTTCTAAAATATTATCTGTTCCATTTTCCACACTTGGAGCATGATTAGATGTCCCTTTAGGTGTTGCACTTCCCTCTGACCCAATTATAGTTGAATTTGAAGAACTTGCACAGCTGCTTACTTCCTGCTGTTCAGGTAAAGTTGGCTGAAACACCAATGACGATCGTAAGCGAGAATGAGAATACAGCGCATGAGCTTTAATATTTTCAGCTGTGTCATAGCTATCATACCTGTCACCCAAGGCTGACCCATTAGACTCTACTGGATAATCTGATTGATCATTCAAATATGACTTAATTCGCCAGTTACGTAGGAATGATTTCGTTGTGTGTTCGAGGGTCGGCATCCTTTGCTGCAGATGGCGGATATGATTATCTGTCCCATTAAAAGATCTCCGTACAATTGAATTTCTTTCTGCAAGATTTACCTTTGGTCGTGAAAACTGATCCGCAAAACTTTGCTGGGGTGTATTGTAGTTATTTGCATATCCTCCTCGTAATGAAGAAACAATACTAAGACTATCAGAAGGCATTTTCCAAGTATTTGATGGATTGTTCGCTCTATTAATAGCTCTGTTGAGCAATAGGTAAGGCGTCCTTTCTGGCTTCTCCCCAGCATAACTATGTCTCTTCCAGTGCTCATTTTTTTCACTAGGTTGATACTGCTGGATTGGATTTTGCATATTAAAACCTGGATGAAATGGTTGTTTATTATAGGCTTGATTTCTCAAGCCATATTTATCTATTTCATTTACTGCATATCTTCCATGAGTTTTCCAACAAACAGGATCTATCTTGTGAACCTTGTCCTGCCTACCAAAAAGGTTTCTTTGGCTAGAAACTGAAGCCAAGGAAGATACTGAGTGTTGGTATGTATCATTATCCCAGAGTGTCCTGCGACTGTTTACTCGCACTAATTCTGGGGCAAATGAACTAGGAACAGAAGAACGGGCATACAGTGTCCTGAACTCTTCATCAAAGGATTCAACCAGCTGTCCTGTGATTACTTGAACCATACTGAGGTTGGTTTTTTCAAATGACCACATAAAGCTGAAAGAAGAACAAATGACCGTTAGAAACAGTTCTTTTGAACTAAAGTATTACACCTGTCCTTCTTGATAAGAAAGCTTTCACACAAACCTGGGTTTTGTACAAATACATTCTAAATAAATAAATAAATTGTGGGCATGATTCATGTAATTTGAATTTGGAAGGTCTAATCTAATACCAGTCAAACTCAGCTGGAGACTTTCCACTGCTTTCAGTGGCAGCAGGAATGAGTTTATAGCTACTTGATTGCCCTTATAAAAAAATGGATATTGCAAAAAAGTATTCACAAATGTAGAACAGTGGAGTGCAAATACCTAATGAGCAAGACTACCTCTACAAAGACTAAGCCAGGATTGACTAGACCCACTGTATTTACTCCTGAGTCAGAGAATGTTAATGTGTGGCTATGTTGTGAAAAAAAAAAACCCACTTAAAATAATACGCAGAACTGCTTCAACAGTTCCGAATGTCCTTCACTCTAAACACATTTTCAAAAAAATGCACCTCAGAATTGTTAAAAAGTTTATGTTTTCTACTATGCACACCAGATTGGAAATGAACATTTCTTTTAATTGCAATGGTGATATTCTGACGAATGAAATTTTTCTCTTTTCTATTGTACTTAGAAAGGCTGAACACATGCTCAAAGCTAAGTACCTATAGCTACTTTACAGCTACAAAATGAGATAAAATACATTAACATGTACATTAAGGATGTTTGAACAAGCCTAATAGCATGGTGTCAAAAGCATGCAATTTGTAGATTACAACAACAAAAAAAATCTGTTTTGCAATCCTATTTTAATGAAAAAAAAAAGTGAAAAAATTAAATTAAATCAAATCAATGAACTTGTTTTATTTGCATTTGTCTTCTGGATGTTAGAAAATAGGTTTGTTGTTTTCACATAAATAGCTTGCTGATTTAATTTTACTTGTTTTGTTAGTTTTGTATTTTTCAGGAAATCATAGTGTGCTGAGATTAAATCAAATCATACTGCATAAGTTTTTTCTATTAATTTTCACGATTAAGAATAATATATTTTGTAATATTTGGAAAAAAACCTAAACTTTGAATTTAGTTCAGAGAGCAAGAATTCAGAAAGACTCGTCTTTCCTGTTATAAATCACTGGAATCTTTTACAAAGCAAGCTTAATTTCTACAGAAATTGATGATTCCAGCCCCTGTGGTGCTAGGTCTTAAAGCAGTGTTATTTTTCAAAATGAAATGAGAAAAACTATCACATTCTCACAGACTCTAACACTGTGGGTAGATGTCAAAGCAGGCAGACTCGCCCTGGACTCTCTTACACTGATTCATTTATGAACTTGTCACTTACCTCACTACCATTTATATACATCAGCCTGAATTTGGGGCTGGCCGAGACTCAGTGGAAATAAAAAGCCAGATTTTCGAAAGCTTACAGTGGTGGAAATGTATGAAAGTCAGTGGCTGTGGATCTGGCACCCAGGCACTACGCTGGCAGAAACTAATTCAGTAGGCCAAGGGAGAGAAGTGTAGCATGAAAAGAGGGAAAACATTTAATAACATGTGAGATAAAACTGTCCCTGCTTTAACTTAGGTTTTTTCCAGCTCTGCAAAGCTATAAGTTCTTCCAGCCTATGCTTTGCACACATACACTGGGAATAAAATGGAAAGTAGAATAAAGAAACTTAGCCAAATATAAAGAGAGACTACGTCAACTTAACTTGGGCAATTCTGAATTTGACCATGATCCATTACAGAGTGCCATAGAATAGGTCTATAATGTTAGCTTTAGAACATTATTACGAGGAGGAACTATGCCAGAGAGCTTATGAAATAATTTTGGCAGCCTTTTCTGGAGTGAATGTTAGACAAGAATAATTCAGACAATATAAGACAAATCAGGATTTTTCTCTCTTTTTAGCAAGTCTCCAGCTGTAGCAAAAGCTATATCCTTTATTTCTTATTTGTGAAAAACTAATAGAGGATCTCAAAATTTGGCTCCGTGTTAGGCTAATTAGCAGTAAGTATCTATGATAACTTGTTAAATTACAGAGAGAAAAAAAACAAATTTGCAATAGGAGAGGTACTGAGATGACAGGTTTTCTATGGACACGTCAGTGACTGATCTTACCTGTAAGAACCATATATGACTTTCTTACAATCAACAAGAATAAATTTTTGTTCCATTTTTCCATGGAATTTTGCTCCTGTTTTAGAATAGTAATCTTGTCCTTTTACTGTCCGCACCCTCATGTTCTGAAAAAGACAATTGAAATACTTTAGTTGGTATACTATATTCCATATTTAGCATCCAGGGGTTTAAAAGTCAGAGGTACAGCAGGAGAAGAGTTATATTATTGCGTATTAATAAACTCTGCAGGGAAGTAAACTCTGATCAAATTTGTCCCCTAGGGACCCAAAATGGCAAGTTATTGCTTTGTCTCCAAGACTGATGAGATTCTCTAGGCCACAGAGAATGAAATTCTGCTTTTGCATAGCCACCACTCCCAGAAATGAGGTTCTGGCACAAGAAGTCTTTGAGAAGAGAAAGAGGTTTTGTACTGGAAAAAAAAAATTCTTTTCATCGTCTGATGTACAACATTTAGAAGATTTCCAAGCATCTCAGCTAATCAGAGACAACATCTAAAGAGCCAGGATCACTTTTCTTTTAATTGAACAAGGCTGCTATATCTACAAACACAGATATCCCACTCTGAGATGCTCCATTGAATGATACCACCTGGTGTCAGAATCCCTTGCAGTTTTACCACCAGTAAGATTTCTCAATCAGCTTGGCACTATGGGATTAATCACATTTCTAAATTCAGAGATGCTATCACAACATGCATAGGTAGCATGAATTCTACACAGCAGTTAAGTTTGAATTCTATTAAGAAGCTTTATGTTTTACTCAGGCGAACTCAGTAAATTGCACTTTGGAAATTTTTCACGATGGATCTCAAAAATGTGGTCAATTTTTTCTCCCAGACTGTGGATGAAATTGATTCAGCTAAGTCAGTGTCTTTTTTTTTTTTTTCTCTCTATTGTCACTTGCTTTTTTAAGCTCCTAGAAATAAAATAATTCAAAAGAAGTGTTACAACACTTTCTGGACTGTACTAATCATAATTTTCAAAAAGTTCTTACATGGATGCAGGGGGAAAAAAAGCATTTATCAGAAATTGTTAGAGAAAGGTGCTTATTTATAGAAAAAATAAAATTTATATTCCACGCAAACCAACCTACAGCATCTACTTCATGTGGCTGTGATATACAAAATGCTTCACAAGACAGAAAAATAGCTTGGAATATAGCTGTGAATTATCACAATATTTACTGTAGTTTCTAGCCTTGCAATATTTGTTCTAGCAATGCTAATTTGTGCTCATTTACAAGTATTCCAGTGGGAGTGAAATCCATGGTTTAGCATTGGCAGTAGGAAAACAAAATCTATATGATTATTACATAAACTGTATACACAGAAATAGTGGAATATAAGACTTGTGAATACAGAGGAATGTCTTGCTTCATGGGAATGCTACAAGGACAGGTTGCAAATCACAGAAGACATGCTCTATAAAGGCCAGGTACAGACGGATTAGGGCTGTTCATGAAGCAAAATGGATAAGACTGTGTACAGGGTAAATTCAGCCAAATCAGGGGGATAAAATGAATAGAATAGAATAGAATAGAATAGAATAGAATAGAATAGAATAGAATATTTCAGTTGGAAGGGAACTACAACGATCATCTAGTCCAACTGCCTGATCACTTCAGGGCTGACCAAAAGTTAAAGCATGTTATTAAGGGCACTGTCCAAATGCCTCTTAAACACTGACAGGCATCGACCACCTCTCTAAGAAGCCTGTTCCAGTGTCTGGCCACCCTCTCGGTAAAGAAATGCTTCCTAACGTCCAGTCTAAACCTCCCCTGGTGCAGCTTTGAACGATTCCCACGCGTCCTATCACTGGATCCCAGGGAGAAGAGATCAGCACCTGCCTCCCTACTTCCCCTCCTCAGGAAGCTGTAAAGATGTTTAAACTTACAAAAGTATTTAAGACTCCAGCCTATAAAGTATGACTGACTTTGCAATACAGTTATATAAACCTTTATTGTCTATGGGAGCACTTACACATTTACCTAAAACATATAAAGTTCTAACAGATAGAGGCTGTAGGAGTTTTAATGATAGTGTCTACTACAATTCAATGAACTTTATCTTTCCAAACAGAAAATTCAAAAAATTAGGAGAAAATCTCCATTAAATGAAAGCACATTTCCAAATAACACATGCTTTCTAAATCAGTATATATCTCACTGTTGGTATCTTAAAACTTTTGTCAAAAGAAAAATCAAATCAAAGAAGCAAGAGTTACACTTAAAAGCTGCTGAGTTGGCAAATTAAGGTTTGACTCAAGCTATCCAAGTTCTTTAAATTTTATTTATTTATTAGGTTTTTACTTAGCATTTTTATCAAGCTGTGTTTGAACAAAAATGCAACTCAGTTAAAATGTACAAAGACAGCATTTAAAAATTACTTTTGTTTGTGACCAAAATGTCTTGCAAATGTGCTAGAAACATAAAACATAAAGTTTATCTCTTAATTAGGTAAATAAAAGAAGTATTATCTAGAAATGCTGTAAAATTTTAAAAGGTAAAAATTTTAAAAGTGAAAATACAGGTGGATGCTTAGGTCTATTTTCAGAAACAGCTAAAAAAGAATCAATAACAATAACAACCCAATTTGCATTATTGAATGGGAGGTTAACATAATTTTGCATCTCTACCTGGTAATCACCTTTGACAATCTAGCATTGTGTCTTTCAAGTTTTCTGCACTTTGATTTGAAGTTTTCTCATCAATGAAAGTCAATTTTCCCGCTTTTCCAGTGCAGTTTTTGTTGAACTTTGAACAAGCCAATCCCACTGAAGAAAATTATTCTTTCTCCAGCAGCTACTCAATCTTTAAGTAAAAGTAATGAAATAAAAAGCTTTTATTTGAAAGTTAAATAGTGTGGAAAAAGTAATTCCTGAAAAAGAAAAAAAGAAAATACTGGAATCTACCCATTCTAAAGATTATCACAATAGTAAACCCTTATTTACTATAAAATAAAATTTCATGAATTAGTCATGAAATTTGCATTTACTTCAATGGTTGTTTTACCCAATTCTATATACCGTGTAATTATATTTGTATGTCAGATTTATATTTAACTATATTAAATTATATTTATGTCATTATAATTTGAAAAAGATAACTTGAGAAGCAGCTTATACATTTTCAAATAACCATAACAAGTAATGCTGGCCTAAAGATATGCCAGTTGAACACATCAAATCTTATTGAGATAAGGCCTGATTGGTATTGGACATAATATCACTTGGGAATCTGGAATGCTGGAGGCACAAGCAAGGCTAATGGCTTGCAAATTACCATACTATATAAAAAAAAGCTTTGCCTTAGGTACTTATAAGGCGAAATATAACTTCAAGTAGGCATATCTAAAAAAGGACTAAAATTTACATTAAATTGCTGTTTTTTAAAAAAATCATAGTCACTGCTTCCTCTGTTCTTTTTTCTTTTCCTTTTCCTCAGTATTATTCCTCCTGCAGCTTTTCTATCCTGCTTCCTTAATTCTGCACTCTTTCCCTGTCTCAGTAGGTCATCCACTAACAGATGGGAACACGGCATTACAAAGGCATGTGCCAGAGATCATGCTCACCTTTCTCACATAACACTTCCTTTTCCTCCACAGTTCATCTGGCATTCTTCACCTACTTCAAACCCTAATTAGGTGCCAGGGATGCATACTTTGAATAATCGCCCAAAATACGGACAATATTTGAGGATATATAGTAACAATGCATTCCACTTAGGATTAGAAGCAGTAAATATATACATACTGAATTGCAAGCCCCATTTGGTATGAAATGCTGGGCTTCACCTTCCTACTTCCTACTCCCATCCTCAGGCTATAGGACTCCCCTGCTAACAGTGGCGTGTCACTGATCACTGCCTCATTGCGGGTAAAGCAATAATTCATTTATGAATCCTGAGAGGAAATCCTAGGCAAACCAGAAACCAACAAACCCACACATCATGAAGGAACCGAGCTAGCCTGACGGGACACACAAACATATGTAAGATCAGCCATAGTGAGTCAAACGGAAGGTCTGTCTGGTCCTGTAACCTATTTTTGTCAGTGACTGCTAGTGGATGCATATGGAAGACTACTTTAATCAAGGACTTGATGTTTTAGGAGGTTTTTGAAGCCAGACACAGGATCTTCTCCCTCCTCCAAAAGCAGGTTGTAGGACACTCAGGGACATTTAAAACATCCAGTGGCTGCAGTTTAAGGATGGCCATCAGGGCTATCCAGTTAAATGACACCCAAATGATGAACAGGAAACAAGCTCTAACCGTTTTCTATGTATGACTGCACCACTATCTTCCCAGAGAGAGCCACATAAGCATGATTTAAAATTTTGAAGTATTCAACATTACACATTTATTTGCATCAGTAAAAACCCTCCAATGTGATAGATAAGTACAGTGAATATACTGGTCTCAAAAATTTCATTTCAGCACTTTTATTTGTAGAGTCTGTTTTTATCAGTGTTCAATTACCCACCCTGTACTTGCTGGCAAAAAAATGCACAAAGAAGAAAATGGATTTCTACCTAATACTTAGCCTAACAGTTTTAAAGGAAAAAAAGTCACATTTCTCATATTGTTCGCCATTACCAATATTATTTATTATCCTAGGCCTCTCTTTTTACTAAGCGATAACAGTTGGTGTACAAATGCTACGTAATTTTCAAATTCACTTCTATTCTGACTTCAAATCTGATTCAATGACCACTGAAGACAAAATCTCAATGACTCCACTGGAGTCTGGAGTCCCTTAGCACAGAAGTTTGCTCACAGATACAACGTCGTGCTGTGCACATCTATTTAATAACCAAATTTGACTTAGACTTGGAAGTACTAGAAAACTTTTGATGATTTTGATAACACTGGTGAGAAATAACAGGCAGCAATCAAGTCTCAAGAGCAGCTCCTAGTATGCATTTAAGCATGCATATCTGGGAGTAGACTTCTGTCGTGGTTTAACCCCAGCCAGCAACTAAGCACCACGCAGCTGCTCACCCCTCCCCTCTCCCAATGGGATGGGGAGGAGGGAAAAAAAAAAGGTAAAACACGTGGATTGAGATAAGAACAGTTTAATAACAAAAGTAAAATAAAATATACTACTAACTAATAATAATAATAATAATAATATAATTGTAATGAAAAGGAATATAACAAAAAAAAGCGAAATAAAACCCAAGAAAAGACAAGTGATGCACAATGCAATTGCTCACCACCTGCTGACCGATGCCAGAGCTGCAATCTGCCCCTCCCGGCCAACTTCCCCCCGTTTATATACTGGGCATGACGTTCTATGGTATGGAATATCCCTTTGGGTCAGCTGTCCTGGCTCTGCTCCCTCCCAGCTTCTTGCACACCTGCTTGCTGGCAGAGCATGGGAAACTGAAAAATCTTTGACTTAAGATAAGCGCTACTTAGCAACAACTAAAAACATCAGCGTGTCATCAACTGTATTCTCACACTAAATCCAAAACACAGCACTGTACCAAGTACTAAGAAGAAAATTAACTCTATCCCAGCCAAAACCAGGACAACTTCACAAAAGGACAGTAAAATCAATTCATTAGTGATTCTATTTTCTCATTCCTGCAATTCATTAAAAATACTGAGAGGAGTGTCAGGTGATAAACAGTTGCTGCCAGATTGCTTTCAATACCCTCCTGTAGCAAGATGATTCTTCATTATTGCCAGCGAAGTAAAAATAGGTTTCTGCAGAGCATGGAGCCTCTGCCACATGCCTCACCTCATATCAAATAAAACACGAAGATCTGGCATCAGCTGAAGAGCTTGATTGACTTCTTGGGCATTAAACAACATTGCCTACACTGGTTCATTGCTTCTAATCCAAAATTAAGTTACTGCATTGAGCATTTTGGTGGTTCTGGGGATTGTTGTCTCGGTGCTGGATTTTGCAGTGCAAATCTATTTCATAGTTTGCTGCAGCACCTCTCAGTAGCAGAAAAAAAAGCATCTCTCGAAAAATCTAGCTATTAGTTTTTGAAAAATCACCTGAAAAAAGTCAGAATCTGTAATGACTCTTCATCTTTCTATGCAAAGGAATTGCTGACTGAACAACAAGTCAGACTGGAGAAAAAGTTAATCAAAAGAAGCTTAGATAGAGACAAGAAAAAAAGAGAAACACATTAATTAACGGGGCAAAATGTAGGACAGTCAGGAAACAGATAAATGAAAGTGGGGAAAGAGAAATGGGAAAGTATAAAATAGGAATTTTTTGAGTTGAGTTCCACTGGTGATGCTAAGGTGAACATTAAGTAAAAACCAACCCACAAGAAGAAATGCTGTAGGAAAGACTGAAAAAGCTCCTAGTAAACCCCTGATTTCATATTCTCCTATACAGAATCCACATAATAATCACAGAATATATAGTCACTCCATTTTTTCAGTTACATCTTTCAATAAAGAGAAACATGTCCTGATATGCAGTCAGACTACATATGAGAAAAACCATCTGCACAGACATTTAATGTAAATTTATGAATAAAATCCTCTTTTTTTTCCACACAGACTACTGAATTGTAAATCTGAATTCAAAAATACAGTCTCGCTCATCACTGCATCTCGTTTTTTACTGATCCAAAGGAAGAGAAAAAGAGTCAGAGAAGGCGTTGAGTCAGAAAAGCTTTACAGAAACTCCTCATCATGAGTGCATGGCATGAGGAGCATCTGCCATACTCCTGCAAGACTGAACCAAATCATGCCAGAGAATATCAAGACCAGTGCTGCTGGTGCTAGATCCTGAGGAAAAGAAACAGATCCACACATCTCTGTCCTCTTCCTGCTTTCACTGAACAGAAGGGGAGGACCAAAAGCCAAGAGCACAAAAAGTTAAAGATGGCTTGTTTTTTCTGAACCTTGAAGAGATGGGAAAAAGAGAAAGGGAGAAAACTTCTCCGAACTACTGACTGTTCTTTCATAATTACCAGCAGTTTTTCTTCATCCTCAAGAAAGACACAGGCGAATTACTGTGGGAGTCGTAAGCTTCTATTCCCAGAGCAAGTCACTGGGAGTAGCACTTGGATGAGAAGACCATTAATTTGAACAGCTTTATTATAAGCTAAACTGGAAATCCAGCACACAACTCTCTTTGGCATATATTTTTCATTTTCTGATAAACCTTGAAGTATTCTAAGTAAATCTTACAGAGTAAAGATGTATTTTATTTCTCCCATTGTTACGAAACAGAAACATGTAATACATAATGTCACTGAAGAGGCCAAGTCCAAACCTCTCCAATCCACACTAATCCATACAAAATCCACTCTAATGTATGTACATTAATTCTTTCAACCACAGTATAAATGCCTGTCGGTCTATAAAACCATAATAAAAAGACAATCTCGAACCGACCCAAAAGAAGTTAAGCTTTTGAAACAGCTGTAGATACACATTGCACAGAACTAATTTGAAAATGAATACTATGGCATTTTTTGAGATATCACTTGAAATGCATGCTCCTAATTTCTTTTATTTTGGGAGAATAAAGCTCATGCCATAAAAAGACACACACCATTTTTTGCAACCTCTATGGCATAGTTAAACCGAGTAATGAGCAAATGGTGGTATCTCAAGTTCCAGAGTATGGAAATATTGCCAAATACTGACTTCATGAGTGCAATCATGACCAGTGTTTACAGACCCACAACATATTTTTAATGTTTTCTTTCCAGAAGTTCCCATAGCTCTGTGTATTAGGCCACCAGAGGGCAATCCCACACACTCATACACAAGAAACAAGTATGGAAAGTGGTGTGGGAATACTTTTAAGAACCTAAGTCAACACTCCAGAGCAAAAACTGGTATAAAATACAGGTTTGCTCCAAAATTCTCACAAAAAGTCTTCTTTATTCTCACAAATACACCAACTTCTATCTGATTTTTGGACTGGGTTCTTAAAATGCATGCCGCTAAGAAGAGCTTTCATAATATTTTTGCCAAGAGCAAACATAACCTAACTAGTTACAGAAACAAGGAATTGCAAACGGAAGTTCAGCCAATGCAGTGCTCAGAGCTTTGCAAAGAAACTCTGGCAACATCCTTAGAACTTCTTTAGTGCTATCTACAGTACAGTAAATCTAGAAGTATTTATAAAGCATTTATGTCAGGTTAGTGCAGCTCATGGTTTGTATTCTAATCCCTGTTAAGTATTAGGACAGCACAGGACACCTTGTGAAAAATGTAAACGTTAGTCTTCTTGTTATCTTTCTTAAAGGATAAAATTATATATTTCATATCTAAAAGTAATACTCTCTAAGACATGATGCAGACAGACATGTTAATACAGATTTCAGGAAAACAGTAATAAAATAGAATCTTGGGCCTTTTAAAGTATTTTAATAGATAGTAACTTTAAAGAAAAAGATCATAAAATGAAGTATGCAATTTATTAATTTACATAAGCTTTATGACTCTATTTGCAGGCTACTTTAAGAGAAACCAAAAAGAAGCTAAGTTTTTCAAACATGTAGTACTCCTAAATACATAATAATGGAAAATTATTTTATAAATAATATATGAAAAAGTATGTAATTCTATCAAATATTCTTGTTTTGACACATGAAAAAGATAACAATCTTTCTAAAGAGGAAAACATTTGTAGAGAAGGTTCTGCTGAGAGCTTACCTATTTAAACCTCTTAGTGAATTTGAAAAAGCAGTATTCGATAATCACTTTTTGAATAATAGTCCCTTTTCAGTAGGTTGTGGAGGAATAAGTAGTGAATGTTCATGGACAGAAACAGAGGAAGCCTTACCCTGAGCCTCTGAACTTGACAGCCTTGTTTCTCCGTCATTTTCAGAAAGTGACTGAAGTTTGACTCATCAAGCAGGAGATACACTGCAATCCCTCTAGCAGATGCCTCCACAATTTCTCTAAAGATATCCACATCTGTAAACATATCCATAACGATGGCAATGACCTAAATAAAACAGAAAAACCACAAATTATTGTATTGTATAAACACATATATAAAACTCTTCACTGAAACTTGCACTGGGCAGCTAACACCAATATTTTTTACACATCAAAAAGTTCAAATATTTTCCATGTGGTACCACTTAACCTAGAAGGCTTTTCAAGACCACTGGATCTTCTTTTTGAGAAGTCAGGTGATTGCTTGTGTGATATTTGTCATAACTATCAAAGTCTGGCAAAAAGTTGTGTTGTGGGTGTGTGCAGTGATTGGTTGTACGAGGAAAAGGAAATCCAGTGGAAGAGAAGGGAAGGGAAAACAGCAATATGAATACAGTGGAAAAAATTAAACCATCAAAATATAACGGCAGTGTGGATAAAAAAACCTTCAGATTACTTTTTTGTACAAGGGGCTTCTTCATCTTTCATCATCTTCTCTAAAGCTAATGGCTCAAGAGCTTGAAGGAGTCAATAAGCAGACACTGAAGAGCTGGAAGAGTTGAGGACTTCAGGATCCATACTGATTCAGCACTCTTACTGGGATGAAACTTACTCAGCCGGTGACAGCTTGGTTCAAGAAGATTAGAGTGCTGAACACCACCTACTGATGCCCTTCAACCTATGGGGATAAAGTAAGTATTTCTGACAGGGAAAAGCAATGTCCCACTAATGGTATTTTGGAGATGATATACTATTGACATACCGTTAGCTATTTGGGAAGAACTAGTATTGAAGCGTTACAGGAAATAACAGGGAGAACAGGTATCTGTGTAACTTTTAAAGATAATATTCTTATCCGCTAGAGTCTTCATGAAAAGTTCCAATGAGATGTCTCAGGTGCAAATTCAAATGAAGTAAAGCCTTTCACAGGTATCAGAGCAGGCTTGATAGTGAGTATGCTTTACCATTTTCACTAATCTTTAAACTATCTGTACCTCAACTTTAATGGTGTAATTGTTAAGTTACAATCACTCATCTTATTCCAGAACTGAAACATTTACTTCACTCACAATATTTGCTAAATGTTGTTGCACGCACCCAGGTAAAACTTATGTCTCCAGTCAGTCATCTGAATTACCTTTTCAAATCCTACCTGCTTAGAACTAAAAGACTCACTTATGCCAAACGTACTTCAAACACCAGAAATATTAATGAGAGAGAGCTGACCTACAAAAAATAAAAGTAAAATAACAATGTCATTAGGAAAGGTAAAAAGGCAGCTCCTGAAGTAGTAAAAATGAAAGGACTTGGCCTTACCATAATATGTCACCTGGCAATAAAAAGACTCTTTACAAATCCACCAGTCAGAGAGGAACTGAATAGCATGAAATAATTCAATTCTTTAAAAAATATTAGGTAATATGCCCATGCACTACCTCATTCATTTTATTGACTTTTTGAAAATAAAACCTAAATGTGATTTTTAACAGTACAAATAACATTTATCTAAATTTGAATGCAAAGTCTGAAAACCACAAAAGTTTTTCCTGACTCTAAGGACCTTATCACTTTCAGACTGCACCTTCTGCTTGGTCTTGTTTCTGAGATACACAACCTTAACTGAACATGACAACCCTATTTATTCATCTGTCTTGTTTCACTTATGTCTGAGCAGAAATCTGCCAAGACAGATCAAGCGTGTTAGGTAAAAAGACCAAAGAAGAAAGTCTGTTCTCAAATAGTTCCGTTTCATGACCTGTGTCCCCCTCCCTCTGAACTCTCTAATTTCTTCTTAACCTTTCCTTTTCTTCAGATCTTTTACAAATAGGTGCTTATTACATTCAAGGATCTATTTAAATGTAAGAGAGAAACCCTGAATGGATTCATTAGCATACACTGACATGAATACATAAAATATTCAAAATCAACAGAACCGCCTTCAAAAATCTTTCTAACATTTTCCTATGGCAGATATCTAAGATGCTAATTTGTTTGCAGCATCTGTGGTTGCAAAGACTAATATACTGGAAATATACAGAAAAGAAAAAACAAGAATAAGTAATAACTAAAAACCCAACACTGACTAGAATGGCCATATCTATCTTTATGAAGAGGGGAGGAGAGGAGAGAAATAAATACATAAGCAAGCAGGCCAGTAAGTTGGTGGCATGAGAGGGACGCATGTGCGCTACAATGCAGATATATCATAACTTGGGAATGAACAGGGAAACCCTCTTTGTCTTCACTGGTAGAATTGTTCTTAAACCATTTAACTTACTAATTTTGGAGTTAATTCTGCAAAGCATCAAAGTAGTCTTGCAAGAAAAAGTAGGCTTCACCTCCAGAGTTGGAATAGGGATTACATTTTGAAACCTAAAGCTTGTGCTAGCTGAAAAATCCTCACCAGGTTTAAGGACATGTATGCAAAGCCACAGTCATGATCTGACAACCAGCTGGACATCCATTTTTGCATTCCCTGGAAACTGAAGATGACCCTTGTTGTATGCCCTCATTAGCCTGCCCATTCACCCTTAGCAACACTCAATCTGCACAACACAAACATAATTAGGCTCAATTGCTGGAGGAAGAAGAGTGCCAAATTTGAACAATGCATATGATATACATTCATAAGTAAAAAGTCATTTACAGTGATAAGGTCATTTCTGTATACTGATTTCTATAAATCAGACTAGTTGTTTGATCATAAACTATAGATTTTGATGAAGAAAGAGTGGATCCCATAGATTTCAGACAATATTCTGGCTTTTAAGTGTATTAAACTCCCTTTATTTTTTGGGGGGGAGGGGGGGTACATTTTCCCATACATCTGCCTGCTTTGCAGCAGAAGGGAGTATTGAGCTTGGGGAAAGAAAAAGCCAATACGGTATTCAGGGTCCCAAGTTTTGATTAATTAGGGACACCAAGACTAGGCAGTTACTTCAAAAAAGGTATTCTATAATGTGTATCTATCTTTAATTAAAGCTGTAATAACAGCTGCAGGATTAGTTACTTGCTGCACCACTTTGGAAGAAAAGATTTCACTACTGTGTTTTTACATTTGCTTTTGCAATTGCAGAACTCATTTCTACTCTGATACTTATAAGAAGCCACATAACAGTGAAATCCAGCAAGGAAGAAACTGACAGAATTAAAATTCCAGAAAATAGGTCAGAAAATTGCTTATTCCACAAAGTCTGTTTCTTTTGGGCATAACAATGCTATCCTGTGTCAAGAAACCCCCCCAAGGCAGAACACGCCAGTGTCATACAGTAGGCTTCCTTATAAACTGCCATTTTCTTTCCAAAGCCATCCAGCCATGCAGGGGACACTGGATAGGTGCAGCAGTTTTCTCCTGAAAGCACCAGAATTCTGGGAGAACTTTCCAAACCTTGAGAAACTGATTATCACCCTGATCAAAAATGACCTTCATTTGGGAATAATTAAGCATTTCACACTTTCAGGGAGGAGAAAATAGTTGGCGGAGCAGATACTTGCTCTGCATAATATCAGATAACACTGATATGCACAGCAAGAGTGAACTACCACCACCTGATTTGGTATTAGAAAATCACATTTCAGTGATCAACTAAAAGCGACAGTGCAGAAAACAATTTTTATACTAGTCTCCTTTCCCCCCCAAATTAAATTTAAATAATCTTAGATTGTCGCTATTAATATTTTCATCTTATCTGCCAATTCTTTTTTTAAAGTGGTGAAGGCTTTTTAAGGTTAAAATTTTGTTTCAATGGCATCTTTACAGAAGAGGAAAATCTGCTGAAGTCAATAAGCACAAAATTGCTCCTAATAAAGCCGACAGTTTTATCAATTTAAATGAAGGCACCAGTAGAGCCATATTCTATTATTCTTACTACTATCTGACACCAAGTAAAGCATCACACATTACTTTAACATTTTAGAAACATTTAAGTATAGGCACATGTGGTGGGTTGACCCTGGCTGGATGCCAGCTGCCCACCAGAGCCACTCTATCACTCCCCTCCTCAGCTGAACAGGGGAGAGAAAATAAAATGAAAGGCTCATGGGTCGAGATAAGGACAGGGAGATCACTCAGCAATTACTGTCATGGGCAAAACAGACTCGACTTGGGAAAAAAAAATTAATTTATTACGAGTCAAATCAGAGTAGAATAATGAGAAATAAAACCAAATCTTAAAAAACCCACCTTCTCCCCACCCCTCCCGTCTTCCCGGGCTTAACTTTACTCCCGATTTTCTCTACCTCCTCCCGCCCAGCGGCGCAGGGGGACGGGGAATGGGGGTTTGGGTCAGTTCATCACACGTTGTCTCTGCTGCTCCTTCCTCTTGAGGGGGAGGACTCTTCACACTCTTCCCCTGCTCCAGCGTGGGGTCCCTCCCATGGGAGACAGTCCTCCATGAACTTCTCCAATGTGAGTCCTTCCCATGGGCTACAGTTCTTCATGAACTGCTCCAGCATGGGTCCCTTCCACGGGGTGCAGTCCTTCAGGAACAGACTGCTCCAGCGTGGGTCCCCTGCAGGGTCACAAGTCCTGCCAGCAAACCTGCTCCAGCGTGGGCTCCTCTCTCCACGGGGCCACAGGTCCTGCCAGGAGCCTGCTCCAGCGCAGGCTTCCCACGGGGTCACAGCCTCCTTTGGCATCCACCTGCTCTGGCATGGGGTCCTCCACGGGCTGCAGGTGGATATCTGCTCCACCATTAACCTCCATGGGCTGCAGGGGGACAGCCTGCCTCACCATGGACTTCACCACGGGCTGCAGGGGAATCTCTGCTCTGGTGCCTGGAGCACCTCCTCCCCCTCCTTCTTCCCTGACCTTGGTGTCTGCAGAGTTGTTCCTCTCACATCTTCTCACTCCTCTCTCCAGCTGCAATTGCTGCTGCGCAGTAACTTTTTCCCCCTTCTTAAATATGCTATCCCAGAGGCGCTACCACCGTCGCTGATGGGCTCGGCCTTGGCCAGCAGCGGGTCTGTCTTGGAGCCGGCTGGCATGGGCTCTATTGGACATGGGGGAAGCTTCTAGCAGCTTCTCACAGAAGCCACCCCTGTAGCCCCTCTGCTACCAAAACCTTGCCACGCAAACCTAATACAGCAGAAAAGTATAATTTTGTTGACTAGCACTATTTTTATGTAAATATTGTAAAAAATGTGTTTTTTCAGTAAGCTGATGTATTTTATTTAATTCACACAGTATCGAGTAAAGTAGCATTTTAAAACTTATTATCTCTAAACTATCAGATCATTTTGATACAAAGTTCTTTTCATTCTTTAAAATTTTTTAATAGTCTCTAAGTTCAGGAAATTACTCACTCCTACCTAAAATACTAGTGACAAGATTCATGAAAGACAGACACACATATTTTGAAGGTTAAAATAAACACCTATAGCTGAAATTTCCTGCAAAATTATGCAGATTCTTGCAAAACAGGAGATTAAGTACATGGTAACATGACACCACACTGGATATTATGAGACTGTAAATGGAGGCTGATGCTCAGTTCTGTTGTTCTATCATGTTACAAGGCCAGTCGCTGCTCCCAGGAGTTGCTAGTTTGGGCCCATTCATATGCATTATATTTACTTAAATGGTTCTCACCTTCAGAAACTAACTCTATTCAAAGGCTTATATAGAAAGAAGTTGCCAATCCCAACAGTACAAATACCTCTATCACTAAACATCTCCTGAGCATGTCCAGGGGAGGGTCCCCAAAATGTTCAGGGCTGGAGCACTTGCTCTGTGAAGAGTACATGAAGGAGCTGGGTTTGTTGAGTCCAGAGCAAGGGTGGCTTGACGGAATCTTACAGCTGTTGCCAGTGCCTTACAGGGAAGGTCTCAAGGAGACAAAGCCAGGTTCTTCACAGTGGTGGCAGGACAAGAGACAATGGTCAAATTGAAACACGAGCAGTTCTGACTGGATATAAGGAAAAACCCTTACTCCCACAAGGACAGCCCAGCAGTAGAGCAGGTTGCCCAGAGAGGTTGTCCGGTCACCATCCTTGGAGGTTTTCAAGACCCAACTGGATAAAGCCCTGAGCAACCTGGTCAGATCCTATCGCTAGCCCTGCTTTAAGCAGGAGGTTGGACTGGAGACCTCCTGAGGTCCCTTCCAACTGACCAAGTCTGCAGTTTAATGATTCAGAGATCTCCACTCCCATCATTGTCAAAATCCAAGAAATTTTGCCATGTTTGGTAGTAATTCTAAACTTTGCTGTGAGGCTTAAAGAAAACAGAGACTATAAATAAAGAATACTGAGAAGTAAAGGAGTTTTTCTGCTTTACTTCTCCCATTTTTGGTAAGAATTTTGGTAAGAAAAATCAATGGTTTTTTATCTTCATAGCTCAGTTTTAGGACATCAAAATCAACCCTTTTAATGGGTGTGTACTGAGATTAAGGCATAGATGTAATGAAAGGCCTTTCCTGCTAGTGCTCTGTAAGTCTATTTTGTGAACTACTGACAGTTTCGTTATCCCAGCATCTTCACTCCTTTCACAAGCACCAATTACAATTCTTTAAGGGATATCTTGCAGAGTGTGTCATTTAACACCTCCTTTGCTATAAACAGTAAAAAAGAGGAATCTTCTAATGCAACTGCTTCCTTAGGTCAGGCTTTACTAGAGAGACACCTACCATTATACCAATAATCTAGTAGGGAATAATGCTAAAGACCTACCCTGCACTGCAAGAGTATTGATTTCTTGTAACCTACATGAGGCTTACTTTGGGCATGCTATGACGAAAATCCATATTGCTGTGCAGTGCTTTTGAACGCCACCCCCCTTCCTCACCCCAAGACTGAAGAAGCACATTTCAGATAGAAATGTTAACTCTGCTTTCATTGACCTTTTCCCTGGTACTCCAGTCAAATTCCTTTTCACAGATCTCTGTTTTGGAGAGAATCTCCTTGTGGCACAAGCTCAGTGCTATCTGAATCTGGTCTTTCTCGGAAAGCAGGCAGGTCACGATGCTTGCAACAGTGCAGAAAGAAGATATGGTACTGCATACCTTGCTGTTAGCAACAGGAGGCGGGCAGCAAATTGACTGAGTGGGTTTCAGGCGTCATAAAAGACAGAGAGACAAATTTTGTGATCAATGCAGACAGCCTTCCCACTAGTAAACTGTATAATACATCCCACAAATTATTGTGGGTTTTTTTAATTATTTTATGCTGTTTATGGTTGAGGGTCTAGATCCAGTTTATGCTTGCTGCAATTCGTATTAGCAGGATCCTAATAAATCATTTGATATCCTTACTATCTGGCACTGTTGCTAACACCAGAGCACTTCTAAAATCATAGTTCATTAACTTCATATTAATTTCCAAAACTGAACACAGCCCTGAAATGCTTTGCACAACACATCCTTCCATTGCAAAACATACTTTGAAACAATTGTGAGTTGCACCTGAATATCTCAGGTCACCTTCAGGCTGGCTGAATTGCTGAGGCCTCACATAGCAAATGTAGCAGATCGGAAGTCTTGAAATAAAGTGCCAAAGAGCAGTATAATGGAGGGAACCCTCCTCTGTAAATAGAGCCTAGATACAATAATACAAATGGTAATCAAACATCTGAGTATGATCCGTTCTCTACAATTTCCATGGCAATGTAATGGAACAAATACCCAGATGATTTACACTTATGCAACTTCCAGGAAGTTAATGTCACTACTTGTAGTATATTATCACCAAAATTGGCTCCCTGAGATCATATTTAATTTATTTAACTTGGCTGGGCATTCAGAGAGCAATAGACCATAACCATACAGTGTACTTTGAAATGTTCTTCCATTATTGCATTCTTTAAAAGCCATTTAATTAACTACAGGGTGAAGTCTGGCACTTCACTGTAACAGGCAGCTACACTACCTCAGAACCAGCTCTCCTAACCCTCACTATTCTCTTTTCCTCCTCCTGCTCCAAAACATTTCCACTGTCAATTCTGAGGATACAAAAAGTGCGCACCTCAGAACCGAATACGTCTTCTGTTCTGATCACCAAGCCTCAGTTTATCATGTCACATACCACCTACACAACATAAGCATTTTAAAGTGAAAACTAAGTTTAAATGGAATAAAAATTAACTTCAACATGTACATTAGCAGTCTTCAATAACCTCAACAGCTTCTCTCTGTAACAGGACGTTAGACATGCTCAACATCAACGAAAATTCGTAAGAAAAGTCACTGTCCAGAAAAAAAAAGGTAAACTAAAATTCTAGAAATCTCCTGCAATACAATATGGAAACCCAATGCAAACTATTCTCAGAAAATTGGGAATGCAGGCAACCACATAAAGCACTATATAAATAGTTTAACTGTGTTTAACTGTGTAGCCCACATGGCAAAGCCTCATCTGTTCTGTCCAAGAAACCCGTAAGAAAGGTGTGTGGTAGGGGAACTTTCTAGCTATCAGTAATGGGGAAAAATGTTCCGATTCTGGCAGCAAAGAATGATATGGCAGTAAAAACAGGAGCTCTGAAGAAGGACGTGATTTAACTTTTAAATACACTGGGAAGATCCTTTTTTTACAATGTACAATCTTCTAACAACTACCTGACAATTCTGCCTTTTGCTCAATTTGGCAACTTTTGTGCGGCTTACCATGTCTCTAAAAAAGCAGATCAGAAGATCAGGATTAGCTCTTCTACAAATGAAACTAAAACCAACACAAAAGAAAAGTTCTCTGAAGTGCAGGTAAGATTGTTTTCTTTGAGAAGTGAATTGTACAGTACCCTTCTGCATTACCTTTCAGAAAGCTATTGCAGGCTGAGCTAGCAAGTTATACATGTACCATCTTAAAATGACACCCGTGTTACTTCTTCAAATTCACGCAACTGGGAATTTTACAGGTGAGTATCTTGCAAAACGTATGGGAGCGAGCTACATTAATTCTACAAATGTGATCTGTATCTATGGGTTTGGTAGTTGTTATTCTAGCTGAAGGATTAGTAAGAACTCAGCTTGAGCTGACTGCATTACAGGAGGCACCATCTCGCTGCAGGCAGCAGCAGAGGCGATAATTCCTCTGAAGCTTTACTTCCACACATGAAGAATCGAGTTTCAGCAAGTCACGGAGAGGACAGGAGAGGAGGGAAAGGGATATTCTGGGGATTCTTTGTGGGGACTTTCCAAGAAGCATTTATAAACTTAACCCTTGGAAGAAAGGATCTGCAAAGAAACAGCTACTGCCCAGCGACTGGCGCACCATAGACAAGAAAAGATTTACCCAAATCTGCAAAGAACTGTCATGCATGATTAAAGCAACAAGCATTCACAATGTTCAATCTTAACACTTTCCTTTCTGCTTGCAATACTACCATCAATAACTAAACCGCTTCTGGTATTTAACAAGCAAGCTGTGTTCTGTCACTGCAAACAGAAGCGGGCAGAGGTCCTACAGAGAAGCACGTAACACAGCACAGAAAATCCTTGGCATCATGGAGGGAACGTGTTTGGGAGCTTACTCTGCCCTTTCTTCTCTTGCCATTGATGTCGTTGCTCTGTTCTCAGTGCCATGTGGGCTGCAGCTGGTTGGGTAGCAAGATTTTAATATTTGTATTTAGCTCTTCAGAATGTTCTTATTCAGTTGTTATTTTGGGAAGCTGCCACGCTTTTCCTGAGGAAAGCAAACAGAAAGGAAATGCCAGGATTTCTGACAGCCTACGACTCAGCTATACCAGAATGGAAATTCATGACAAAAATAAAAGGTACTTCTCTAGCCTCCAGCTTTCTCTATGATGAATTTCAAAGACTTGCTGCTGCAGAAATAATTTTTTATTTAAAAGACTATTAACAGCTTTAATATGTGGGTTCTCACTGGATCCCTTAATATTTAGGGAATGTTCAGGCTACTTGAATTAATATTATACTTTTTATTTTAAATTTGTTTGTAAGTAGAAGTACTCATTTATTCATGTGTGCATTACTTAGTGACTGCCCAAAACCAAACAATGTGCAACCATGTGATAAGCCTTAATTATTTTTTTTTAAAAGTGCCAATAGTAATTAGAACTAAACTCGTAATAATTTTTACTTTTTGATCTGCTGTGCAGGATTGAAAACCTCATACAACAACCTCAGAGACCAGTCCCAGTTTTGAGACTTCCGCCAAATAATTGAAGTACTAGTAAGAGCAGTAGATGCTCCTGGCTAGCTTCTACCTGACCAAGGGAAGTATGAGTTGACTACTGTACGGTAAAGAACTCTTTCAATACTTGAAACTATGAATGGCTGCCATAAATTGCTATACACAGCTAAGCACATGGGAAAAGGCCACCTCAAACTCGGGGGGGGGGGGAGGAGAATACAAAGGGACAAAAACATTTTTAAAAATGTACTAAAATTGACCATTCAGATTGCTCCTGCTTATAAATATTCTTCATGCCAAGGTAAACTAGACTGGACACCAACACTTCTAAGGGCTTTTCCTGAGACTTCCTTCAAGAAATCTTAAAATAATTTGCTGCTTATCAAAGACTCAAAGTAAATGTCTGATATTTCAGCTAATCTGGATAACAATTCTTGAAAAGAGTTTGTTTTTTTGCCACCTTTAAGAGTACATTTTGGTGGGGTTTCTCAGACTGGGAACGGAATGAAGTTCCGAGTCAGCCTGCCTTCGCACTGCTCCGCTCAGTTTCCTCAAGAATCCTGTATAAACACATTCTCAACACTGAACCCCACTTCCTGAGAGTTTACATATTTAAAAACACTAGACAATGTATAGAAAACCACAATATTAATGAACACTTACAGGCTGTAGACTTTAAACTATAAAAACAAGCAACATTTCTTTAAAGTAGACAACTTTGTTGGCATTTGTTAATTAGACACTTGGAAACAATGAAAGATTCTCTTAGTCAAAGGCAGATTTATAGGAAGAAGAGATGATTCAGACCCACTTTTCTAGACTGGGGAGAATAATTTTGCTTTTAAGTTTGCTTATGCAAGAGCTGTGCACTCTTTGTCATCTTTGAGACCTTAATAGTAAACACATGTTTCTGAAATGAAATGAAATGGCAAGAGCTGAATATCTAATATTCATATTTTATAAATAAACAACATATTTAAAATATCTTGCACAGGGTTCAATGCTGCTGCTAGTATATATATATATATATATCAGACAAAAAAATTCCAATAAAACATATTGTTCAATTGTATAATACTGCCTGAAATCCCTTGTTGTTACTTACAGGAATAAATATGTACTACAGGTACATTGAACACATAAGAAAAGAATCAAAAAAGAAAGGCAGGGACTTAAGACAGAGGTGGAAACAGTGCTTCCATAGTAGACCCTGGAAAATAATGGAGGTAGATGAAAATAAGTGTTTCAAAAGCAGGAAACATTTATTTTCTATGTTTCTAAGCACAAGAAGATTTTGGTGGATCCAAGTCAGCACGCAAACCTGACATGTTTCAGAGTTGCTTATGATTCAGAAAGACAGACTTTCAAATGCCTAACCACAGTCCACAAGGATGGCCTACAAACATTTTTAGTATGTAGAAAAATAAAAACATACACTTGCAGAGGACTTGTAAGCCAGGTACTGGTAAGTCCATGATCCTTATACCAGGGTGACCTTGCAGCAAGTAACAGAACTTCATTAGAAGATCATTATTTTCTAACATAAAAAACATTGCATCCACGAGGAAACAAATGTATTTTGGATGGCAGTGCCCAATTTAAAAAAATATTCAATTGCCAGATTTCAAATTAGTGGAAGCCTACAGACCAATCAGCATGACCTCATTATACTTAATACTGAGAAAAAAGCCCTAATTATATCATTAGTTGTTGGAGGTTAGTCCTCTATAGACACTCAAAACAACTTCTTCCAAAAGGTAGACTTCATAATCCTAAGGAACACTGCTAGTGAAAGTGTCTCAGAGATAAATATAGACGAAAAAGAGGAAAAAAAATTGGACGTCCTTGCAGAAGACATTGTTAGATGTCCATAGAATCCCAACTGAGACTAGAACCAATTCTGGTTAAAAACCTCCCCTAGTTCATGGTATAGCGAAGGTAATACCAAAGTGAAGAAAGCAGTCCTCAACAGAAGCTCCTGTTAGTCTTTGGAAAGAAGCGGGATAATCTCCTTGTCTTACAAGGTTAAGAAGGAACATTACAGTCCATTGCAATAGAGTAATATTTTTTACAACAACTGCCATCAGCAGACCTGGATAGTTTACACCTAAGACAGCAAAGGAATTCCCTGCTCTGCTGTTGGCCATTTTTAATGAAACTTTTGAGGATCAGGGAAATAACGCTTATGCCCAATATTCAAAAACCAGCTTGATGACCAAGTTGGTTGCTCAGCCTGACTTCTGAAAGGAAAACCAACACAAGAGTCAATGAATACAGAAATAAAGACTAATCATATATTTAGGGAAGGGTAAGTGGGAAAAAAACATATTTTCAAATATTGTTTATTTCATCCTTTTTCAAGATTACAGCTTTTGTATTCATCTTCATACATGTGATTAAGAGTCAGTGATAGACACGTGAGGCATACACACTTAAGGACGGGTTAAAGGCCAGATGTTTAAAGCAGTTGTCCTGTGAAAACATTTTGATTGCATGTGAGTATTTCTAGCAGCTTGTAGCACTCAATGATATTAAAGATTTTCATATTGCTGTCACAAAAGTGCAAGCAAAACCACTATAATTTACAGATTATTATGGTCTGCTTCTGTTAGCCTCCTCCCTCCCTTCTCTCACTGCCTTCCCCTTCCTTCCCCCTTCCTTCCCTCTCTCCTCCCTCCTTTCCCTCTTCCCCTTCACTCTCTTAATTCTCTCTCCCTTCCTGTCCCTCCCTCCCTCTTTCAGGAACTTCAAACTCAGTTAAATTTGAGATTGGAAAAAAAAAATCTGATTTTGGATACCGAATGTGGGCTTAAATGCGTTCCTACACATTTTATGCAAACTTTAAAATACATCACTTTTTATTGCACATTTTATTGCACATTTTATGACCATATCGTTATGATATTCACAATAAACCTTTTGCTTCCTGCTACAGATGCTATTTACTTCACTGCCACTAATTTCAAACCCTATAGATGTACCTAATTCTGTTTAAGGAGCTCAATTCAAGCAGTAATATGGTTAGGGTAAACCAGAAAAATACAGAATCCAGGCTGTGTAAAATTACTGGCTCTAGGTCAGTGATGGGTCAGTATGAAGGAAAGCCAACAATCCTCCTGTATCAATAGAAAAGGACGAATAATGAGAAGTTTCCTCAGGGTTTAACTCTGACAAATTCTCTGTTCACCTTATAGATATCTTTAAAATTTTTCCAGTTCAGCTACATGACATAGTAAAATGCATTTATAAGTGAAAACACCGTGCCTGGACAAATACCTGTAGTAACATTTATGTTGCTAAAAAAAGCAACAGCAATGATGTCAGATCACTATTCTGCAATATATATTACAGACATAATGTATGCCTGCATATGTCTGTATGGCACATAATTACACCTGAACACCAGGTAAACAACCCAACCAAATGAATTTATTTATTTTCTTAAACATGGTGCCACTTGAGCAGTAACCTTCCCTGATACTCGGGAGAAGCGGATTACACCACCTGCTTATAGAGCAACTACAGTTAGTGGTGCAATATGTTGCTAATGACTGTGTGCTGGCAGGCCGCATTTCAATTTCACCTATTTTAAAGACTGGTTGTGAAACTAATTAATTAATTATTGTCTGCAAATCATGTTGAGATCCTCAGGTGAAATCCATTACCCTGGCATGCTAGATTATTTACTACAGATTAGATGAAAAAGGAAAAAATAATTACAAACTAGTCTGAAAGCATCAGCAGAATGTCCTAAAGATAAGAAAAGATTAACCTAGTTAATAAGTAATTATGTGCAGCTTTTCAGGAAGAAAACAAATTCAAATTTTTATGCACATTACCATATGGAGCAAGATGCCTGAAATAGTAGGGAAGCAATTAAAAAAACCCTGCTAAAACCTCTTGTGAAGCAAACTGAAATGAAGCAGATAAGTAATTCTATAATTCTCATAGACCCCAGTGGAGTGGATAGTGAACTGGAACTAAATAAGGTATTAAACAAAATCTAATTCCTGGATCAAGTGCAGCACTTAAAAAAAAATAAAACAAGAGAGGAACTACAAGTAAAATTACTACTAGTTGAAAGAATTATAATTTCAGTAGCAATACTATGCTTTAAAATATTGTATTTTTAAAAAATTATTTCAATTTTGGAAAAAAGTCCCTCTAAAAGCTTTTTAAGAGAAACCTGACAGTTCTTGTTCAAAGGTGAATCTTCCACAGATAATGAGGCATTTGAGGGAGTAGCAAGCCAATGGATAAGAAAGGGAATTAATAGAAACAAGTTTAAAAAATTAAAAGAAACATTTCTTCCTTATTTCTTTCTGCCAGGTTTTTGCTAAACTGATCTTTTAGTCTCTATGTGAGCTGAATTTTGAATAACCATATTTGTCAGACAATAACAAGCCATACAGCTTAAGAATGATCCTGGTGACACTTTATTTTTTGTACATGCAGTTAGCATCAGCTTTCACTGATCTGCATACAGCTCCTCAACAAGGCCACAGGATAAGTATTAATTCATCATTTGCAATTTGATACTGCAATTATGCAAAATCACAGGAAAGAGTATTTGGCCTTTGCGATAAAGTCAGATCAAATAATCATAATGCTCCATCTTCAATATCTACTAGTCTTTCCATTTAAATGTAAAAGTTTATTTTTCATGTTTAAAAGTTTTATTCCGTGTATTCATAATATTTTCTTAAATCAGAGTCCTAGGCGACTTCCAGGATGCGTCTGGGGAGGAGCAGACACACGGCCAGGCTGCAGGACAGAGTTCTACGATCCAGACTCCATCGCCTCAGCCACAGACGTGCACTGTCATCCTACGCTCATGGTCTGCTCCTCTCCTTTTTCTCATCCTCACAAGGATAATGTGAAGCACTCATTCATGAATCAATAAAATGAACAGTTATTCAAATAAATGAGTTATCAGTGTGCAAGTAACTGAACCCTTTATACTCAATTGAGCTAGTGACCAACATGGAAAGTTAATAGGGTTTTATTAACGGGTAGAAGAGAAACATGTCATCACAAGTCTTCCATTGTACAACTTCATGTATGTGAGATCATTCCCCTTTCTACAAAATATTCCTCCTGATGTGCATTGCATGCCGGTTCACACACACACCTCCCCATTTGGGTAATGATAATCAGAGATCTAATCATGAAGCATGCTGAACACCTGCAAGAAATGCAAAGCTCCCGCTAGGGCAAGGGGGTTTCTTCCAAAACATCACAGCAGGCACCTGGATTTAAGAATGGAGGAGGAAGAAAATCAGTCTCAGGGGCACCTACTGCAGCTCTTCAGTAGCTTGCTTTGAGAGATTCATTGCCTATTTGTGCCAGTGAGGCCCTTGCAGCCACAAAATATTCCCGTGCTGAATAGATGTATACCTCAGGGCTATATATGCTAGCAAACGTGAGGGGTAGAGAAGAAAATTCACTTGTTTTGCCATCAAAAACAGAACCTGTCTAATCGTAAGGAACAAAAGGCTGAAACACCACTGACCAAACCACCCATAGACTTACATTAAGCTACGTTCTGTTGGAAGATTTGCTCTTGAAAAATGTGCCAAGCATGCTAATAGCTTAATATACTAGATGACTTGAGTTGCTTGAAACAAGTATGGAGATAAGTACCTGCAATACCTCTGTGGAGGAGAGGTGAACATTTTATTCCAAGAACACTTTGGAAAATAACTGCTTTTTGATGCAAATTAGTGCCTTTCAAATAAACATTTGTTCTTATGAATCAGGTCTTCCCTTGAGTAACCTGCCCACTCCAAATTCATGCCAATAAGGCTCTCCATACCAGACTGCTATGCATCCTGTGCATGTGTGCATACCTAGAAATCATGCTTTCTGTAGCACAATGTGCATGCATGCACGTAGAGGATTGCACACCCATGCATGCACACTGACTGAAAAAGAAATATTCTAATATTTGCCTCTTTAGATAAAAAATTTCAAACCAGCCTTGTATTGACAAAAGTGTGGAAAAACCAGCACTCATTTCAGATGTAATAACAGGATAGCTTTTATCCTTTTTTCTTGCTTACTTAAAAATGCATATATCTTTTGCTATTCTTCAGAGTCTTTCCTTGTAATTCCGAACCTGCTCTCAGATGTTGGTACAGTCCGCACTCACTAGAGAGATGAAGTGCAGCTGTCAGGAAGGAATTTTTCAGGGAGTTTATAATTTTTGGTCAACTGTGACCAGTAGTAGGTAATTAAAAGACACTCCAGTCTCTTATCAATCATAAAAAATATAATATAAATCGTCTTAATTGACATCGGAACAATTTTTGCAATGAAACAAGAGTTAGGTATGCAACAGGTAAGACTTCCATGACATTTATGTGGGTGACTGAGCATTCACTGACATGTAACCTAAAGCAGAAACAGTACTTTGAGTTAACAACAAAAAAGATGTTTTCTTGTTTCTCACAGCTGCATAGAGGAATACTGTAAGAAAAAAGTAACAGCAGAACATGGGCAGATAATGGGGAAGCAAACAACTCTGCTTCGTATTTGGATATGACTGAAATATCTCTGCTTGAATGCTCTAAAGCAAACAATCTCATGGACAAGAACAAATACACAAAAGGTTGATGCAAAATATAAAGTTTTAAACCATCAGAAGCACCTGAGAAGGTTGATTCCAGCTTAAGCTCTTGAAACTGTGTTCACGACCCCTAGTACAAGAGTACTCCAAACTACGTATATGTCTTCACAAATCACTCTGAGCTAATATTCACATTTATAGATGAGGATTTGTGTTCTATGAGGAATTTGTATATAAGCCTTCCAAGTCCTAGACCAATGCTTTTAATCACAAGACTTTTATATTCAGCAAAAATAAAAGGATACAAAGAATAACATTTTAATTTTTTTTAAAGGATGTAAAAGGTCTTTGAATCAATACAAATGCATGGAACCAGAAAAGCATGTGAATCACTAAAAAAAAAAAACATTTTAGCTAGTTCTAGAAGATATTAGCATAGAACTATATTTTTAATAGACTAGTGTTATTTATGGCCTTCCAAATCATCCATGGCATAACTAAAAAAATTAAAACTTACTGAAGTCTACTACTTCTCTGTCATAAAAGACTCAGAAAAATTACCAGAAAAAATAAGCAGCTTTTTGAATTCCTTTTAACTTACTTACAATAACACTTAAGTGCATACAGAAAGCTTTTCATATGTAAAGCGCAAACCATTTCATAAATGTGGGAATAATATTATTGCATCTATTTTTATCTGGGAAACTGAAAATATATAGGGTGTGTGTGTGTGCGTGTCACACCGCTGTCCTGTGCAGGGACATCTGAGTCAGCCCATTGCTAATTAGTTTTGTTACTGGAAACAGTCTAGTCACGTTAACGTGATGCTCTGGGAAGGTGAAAACGCCCTGCTCCTTGTGAATCTCCTCGCTGCACTTTACCCTGCGATGCGAACAGATCCTCAGAGGCTAATGGCCTGTATTTACAGAGACGCTGAGCATCCCAAAGTCCCTCTGAAAGCAATCCCTGCAGCTACGCAGCACCCGAGCCTCACCTCGCCCTCCAGCCCTGCGTTTAAAATTCTCTGCACCTTCTCTTTTGGCTGACTGTCATGTTGAGTGATGAGATACACAAGCAGAAAGCTCAGGCAGGCTTGGTCTGGGCTTGCAAAATGGGTTTCTTCAAGCAAATTCCATCATTTAGAGAAAAGTGATTGTACAAAAAAAAATATGATCTCCTTAGCAATTATGAATTAGTTACCCAGAAGTGCTGACTGTAAGACTAGCACCCAAGTGTTTTAAGGTCAGATTTATTCTTAGTATCAGCTCTTTGAAGATGCAACACTGTCAGGCTTGTGTTGTGCAGGGAGTCAGATTTCATTATCATAATGGTCCCTTCTGGCATCAAAATCTGTGAATCGCTTAGTTTTATCAACCCCTGCTGATTTTGCAGTCTGGAAATGGCTACAAAGATGAATAGGGAGGGCCTCAAAAACTGGTAACAAACTACAAGTTTTTAAAGGATACAAACATTGATTACAGGTTCATGTTTACCCAGCTCTTTTTCAAAACAACTTCCAATAAAATCAATTAGAAAATCATATCTGAAAAGGAGAGCAATGACAGGGCCCATGGAGAGGACACGTGAACACAGCACAAGCAGGAGCATATAATCAAGAAGTAAACAAGACTGATTTATACAAAAAATTGTATTCATTAAAATATCAGAATCACTACTAGTCTTGGTGGGGGCAGATCGTCTCTATGAACGAACTCAAAACTAAAGCCTTGCCGCTGGGATTTTGAGGGGAATGAACCTGGAGCGTAGGAAGTCTCACTGGACGCAGTGCAGAAGACTCATTCCCTTCAAAATCCCAGGCACAAAGCACCCAAAAGCATGCCTGAAAACAACCAAGCAAGCAAAAACTGCAGATGAATGATTCTCTGAAACATGTGGTTTCGAGCAAATTTGAGAAAGGAAGGAAAAAGAGGGTATAGTTTATTAACATTAAAATCCTCCCCAGCCAACCTGCTGACCTTCAAGAGCCAACCATGACTTTGAAATGAATTAAAATGTTCTAAGTGAAATGCCATTCTCAATTTTTATAATGCGTTAATTTAGTTAAATATGTTAATAATTACCATGAAAGATTTTTCACATACATCATATTCATAAGCGTTCTGCATTTCAGCCTGTGTGGTGCAATATTTACTGTGGCAGCTGCTGACAGCAAGCTTTTCAATGAAATTCTGTGTGTGTGTGTGCATATTTATTTACATAAATATTATGTATTGTTTTTACAGAGCATTTGAAAATTTTTTAATGTCCCTTTTTCCCTTTTTTTTATAGGTAAAGAGATTTCCGCTATTTGGTTTATATAGTTTATAGTCAGAAGATTGACCAAGCAGGATGCTTTATGTTTTAATGTTTCAGGCTAAAATCCCATCCAGAGCCACAGATAAGCAATTTAAAAACAAAACCAGAACAGACCAATGCTTGTTACTTACTTTGTAATTGCTATGGACTTTATTCATAGCTGTTGAAAAACAGATATACTATAATGCAAAAATATAATTCAGTGTATTTTTACTGTAACTTGGCAGTATAGGATTTAGTGTCAATGGAAGACACTAATTGAAAAAAAAAAAAGTACTGGATTTTTTTTTATTTATATGTTACAATGCTTCCCATATTTCCAAAATTCTCCTCACTAGATAAATAACTTAAAGCCCGGTCAAAGCGATTTCTTGCATAATTTCCAAATCTCCAAACAGGAAAATATTTAGCATAATTATCAGTAACATCTCCACTGTTAGGACAGCAATGCTTCCAATAGGAATCGACAAGAAGTTTATTGTACTTCTGTGCCGTAGCAGGGATTTTTTTCCTAAACTTTGTGACACACATTCAGCCAAGACTGATCAAAGAGTCTGCCCAAATTTGGATCTACTGAGCAAGGGAAAACTATGCTTAAACCTATGCCCATTTCTTTTTGCATGCATTATAGTATGGATCCCCATACAAACTGTATGAAAACAAGTAGCTTTGAGTAAGTTCCATTTGGGTTTTTAAAATTAGAAACTCTATGTGAACGTCAGGGTGAACTGAAATGCAGCCAACAATGTTATGGTTACTTCTTTAAAACAAGACAGAGAGATTTCTGTATTTGGAATTAAAATGCCACAACTTTTTGTTTCTCATTCAGTGCAGTATTTCCACAACAGATAATGCTATATAACTGTGCTCCTAGGACATTTCAGTCCATGTACTTTGCTGGAAATCCCCAAAAATCTTTAAACACCTAGCTTTTTGTGTTCTTTTTAAACTAATTACATTCTATGGAAAAAAAGTCTGTTAAAGATCATCTTCTAATGCTGATTTCAGATACACTACTCAGCTTGATAACTTCAATGCCTGCACTTAAGTACTATTATTACATATATCAGAAATTAGATCTTTCCCTTTTCTAAATAACTGTATTTTTGTTACGCGTAGTCTACTACCTTAAAAATAGACAGCTGGGTTATGAACTAGAGAGTAACATTAGACAGAAATGCTTTCTTCTTTTACTTTATATCTCAAGAGGGACTACTTTGTATAATTAAATGTAGCGAGTCACCTCCTCAGATAGTATAAGCAATGTCTCTCCATAGAATTTAGCAGACTATGAAATTCTGATCCCTAGGATTTTTTGAAACATCACTAACAAAATTCAAAATAAGTATGTCTATATGTGTACACACAATTTTGCATCAGCATAGTGTCATAATTGTCCATGAAACTATTTCTCAAGGTGTTGGGTTTTTTTAAAATTTAAGAATATGCAGCATTTAAAAAACAAAATCCATAAACTATTTTGGACAGTTCTACCATAATAACTAAATTCCAGATGTTCACTTCTTACCGTTTTTTCTTTCGTTTTGCTTGCTTGCATGCCAGCATGCGTAAAAAAGTGCACGTGTGCTTTTAATATATATTTTGCAGCCGTTTCAAAAGCCTTAGAGTATAAATTGAGAAACTTCTCTATGGAATTTTCCTTGCACTGTATATGAGCTCAGTAAGCATGTGTAATGTGGCAGAAGATAATGAAGCCTCTATCCCCAGTACAAACTCTTAAGGTTTGCTAGCAGAGAACTCAATCATTTTTGTTGAGGCCATTTATACGAAGTTAGAGGAAAAAAAGTTCTTTGATAGACAGTCTATATTGGCAAAAACTATTCTTGCTCTTTATGCATCAACATGATAAATTAGTCTTGCTCTTGAATTTCTTTTTAAGGGACCAGCCTATCTTCTGTAACATTCATACGTGCGTCCATTCCATTGGGTTAGACTTCTGTGGGACCTGGGCCTGTGCGTGCATGCTGGGATCAGTAAAGGAGAACTGAGTGGTGGAATAGCATCTGGGGAAGGGAAAACCTTCCACCAGTTTCAATGCCTTGCTTGCGTTTCAGATATTCAGTTATTCAACACAGTTTTTATTTAGAATAAAAAAATTACAGCAGTCTGCTTGGACACAGGTTATTCTTATTTTAGCTGCTCACAGTGGATGCAATCAACTGAAGATATATGCTCATTTTGTACTACAAGTGTACTGTGGCACAATCTAAGAGAAAGAGATTAATTGAATATTCAAAATCAGATTCTTAATGATACATGGTCATATCCCTAGGCATCAGTCCTGCAAACACATATGCATGTTAATGGAACCTCTCGTGTACACAAATTAAAGTATTTAAATCCTCTCAGGATTAGGGATCTAATTTTGTTTGAAGAAGGAAAAAAGTGTCTTCTTTGAGCAGGTATTGTATTTTTCTCTCTCTGCCCTTTACTAAATACCAAAAAAAATTCTTTTCAAGTTTTATTAGATGTATTGTTTGACAAAATAAGATGAAAATCAATTGTGTATACAAGTCATTTTTGTAATTAAATAGCCTATTGTAATTTCTGATACACAAATGCTCTATCTCTAAACTTCATCCTTGTTGCCAAAAACTTCGATTTATTGCAAAATAAAACAGAAGGCAAATAAGATAGTCCTATTCAGAAAATATACCTCCCCTAATATTTAATCTTTTAGATCTACAATTGATAATAAATATCAGAAACCTGCCAATAAAATTGAGTGATTTGACTAGCAATTCAAAAGCATTGCTGTATTTCTAACATCATGACGGTGTTTTACGACTTCTTACTGGGAGAGACAGAGGATGGGGAAAAGACTCAAACCCCTACTGCAAGCACTTGCTTCAGGTGTGCTGGCTGGCATCCTCCAAGGCACCCACATTTCTTTATTGACCTAAGAGGGAGGTCACATTCCCAGATGTCACGCCTGGAACTGCATTCAGGAAAGATGCCAAAAGTACCTAGAGCAGGCAGTAAACGTTCACCTCTGGCTGAGGTGCACGATGAAAGGAGAAAAGGCAGAGGAGAGAGGGCCGTCCACGCTGGAGTGGGGGGCAAAGAGGGAGGGGAAGGAAAGAGGAGCTACAGCCAAAAATGTATAGGTTTCCTATCGTACTGTAAGTATGGTCACTTCAGGGGGTGAGAGCAGAAATGCCTGCATATTACAGACACTAGCACAACTTTTGTGCCTTACTTTCATCCAT
The DNA here is from genome assembly GCF_018139145.2 of Gymnogyps californianus. Classification (NCBI taxonomy): domain Eukaryota; kingdom Metazoa; phylum Chordata; class Aves; order Accipitriformes; family Cathartidae; genus Gymnogyps; species Gymnogyps californianus. The sequence goes on from NC_059473.1 coordinate 101,160,767, forward strand.
TTGATACCAATTCTCATGGAGTTACTTCTGATTGACGCACGACAGCACGGAGCAGGGCCCAGCTGAATTGAACATTGGTCCATCTGCATTTGTCTTAAGCTGTCCCCTTCCACATGATGCTGTAAGACTTAAGTAATCCAAAGCTGCCAGCATCTTCACCCTGGGTGCAGGCTCCAGAGTGTTATCGTCCCTTGGGAGGTCTAAACAGTATTTAGTTGCTACACTGGTTTCTAATAGGAAGCCTTCCAGCAACTGAAAGGACTAGCAGCAATCCCTGCTCCTCTGACATGCCTCTTTCCCAACTCCCAAGAACAGCACGTCTTTTCCTTCCTTTTTATTCCTCCAAAAAGCACTTGAAGCCCTGGCTTTGCAAGGCTCTGACATCTACACAGAAGAGCTTCCTGGGCCCTCAAGAGCTCATTGCAAAGACACTGTTTAACTCCTCTGAACTTCAAGTCAAAGTACCGAGCCTTTACTCAGAACAGAAATCCTACAGGAGATTGCAATCCTGTATCACAGCACTTCAAATCTGGACTGCACTTCCATCATTAAATTTAACTTACGCATAAGAAATCAAATCATCGGACTAATTAGATTTCTGGCACATTTACTGTCATTCAGTAAGCCTAGAATTCATCAACAAAATAGATGATGATATTACTGCAATCATATAGTGCATCATAAAATATAATGATATTACTGGTGATCATATAGTCCTAAAGCATGAAATAAGGTGATAGCAAATAAATAAATAGAACAATCAGTCATAATTCCCAGTTTCATCTCTACGCTTAGTTTTCTCATTTCAAAAGTATCTCCTTTGAGCAAAATAACATAGTTTTTGTTACATTTTAAAGCAGCTTTCTGACTTGTAACAGTACATACTACTGTAAGAGTTGGGTCCATTGATGGTTGATATTTTTAGGCCCATCCTCAGCAAAGACAGGTTATAGATCTCTATCAAACAGATACTGTGCAGCCACCTATACCTGCCTATTATTTAAAAGAAACCCACACCCTTGACAGTGACTTTTCAGGCAATTATTGCATGCCTGTGCTAATCCACCATTAGGCAGTGCCAAGAAATTATCAGAACAGCAGATAGCTTCAGATATTATTGTGCTCTGTCATGCTGGATGGAGACCTGGTTGCTTTGACATGTGGTATCCCCCTGGCATTTGAGGGAAATCAGATTTGCTGGCTGACACTGTCACTTCTGTTTGCTGCCTCTGATGTCTCTGATCAGGAGGTACAGCTCACTAGCAGTGAATTCTGCACAGCTTAAAATGGGCTGTCCCTTGGTGGGCATTTCTTGAGAAAGGTCCCACAGAGAATCAGCAGGCACTTGCTCTTCTCCTGTGCTGATTATTTCATCTCATCCCCATCATTATTTCTGGCTTATTGAGCATCAAAAACCTAGCAGGAAAACACTAACTACAATACCTTCTGTAGGCTGATGCCACTCAGATTCACCTGAATTAGAAGGTGATGTCTAGTGCTTTACCTAGTGCTTAAGTCATAAAGGGAGTTTACTGAGCTGAAGTGCAGCCTGCTAAGCAAAGAGTGCCTGCAGCTCCAGGAAACAGCATGAAAATAAGGCTGAGATGTTATATCTGCTGTTTGAACTGAAGGCACACCCATTTGGCTACCTGAACGCACAATCCTGTGCTACTGTTCGAGCCCAACTGCTAGTGGATGAAGCAGATATCAAAGTTTTCTTTTCATCTCCAAGAGACACGGTGCATAACCTCTCATATTATCCTGTCGCCCAGCTTCATCTCTTACAGCTGGATCGCTGGCAGAAGTGAAAAGGCCTAAGGAGATCTGGTGCTGCAGTTAGCAAAAACCCCTGGATAAAAGACACACCATAGAAGTTTTCTGAAGGCAGCTTCGTGCCCACATGCCTTGCTGGGGAGAGCAGGGGTCACCGTAGACCCTGTTTGTGAGGAATCTGTTCTGGTTCCTTCACGTCTTACATCTTCTGGGCAGTCAGTGCAAGCACTCCAGACCAAGAGACAGAACTGGTTAAGATAATCCGCTCTTAGCTAAGGTATGAGAACACCCTGTGTACGTCTTGAAGATACACCCTCTTTATCTGAAGATAAGAAAGGACTTCATGCTTTTACAAATATTTTTGAAAAGTAAGCACTACAAAGCTACAGTTATATACTAATGCAAACTTTTTTGGAGAAGTACTGATGTTCCTCAGAAATTAGTTTTCATAACTATAACACTAAATGCACAATTATGATTTTTTTATCAACTAAAACCATAGAGACAAGAAAATAAAAACTTGTTATCTGGCCCCTACTTGCTCTGAGTACTGTTTGCTAATGTAAAATACTCTCAGGCTTTTGGTTTATAATTGTATCTCTTTTTGAATTGTGATATATATTAATTTAATGCTTTTGTGGCTCAGTATTCTCATCTATAAAACTGCACAGACTTTGGTCATGTTCTTTGATGGCTAAGGATAAAAGAAAGCATATAAATTCTGAATCTGCTGTTTATACTGCAGTAGTGGTATGTCTGTACCAGCTGGCACCAATCAGGAAGACTAAGACAGCAGTAAACTATATGATATACAGACATGCAGTGAAACATAATGATGTTTACAGCTTCAGAAAACAAACACCCAGGATATGGGAAAAGATGCCAAACAAAGGCAAGGAAAGCAGAGATGGCTAGTTTAGTTGCTTCCACTTCTATATTTATAATGCAAATAACACTACTGTAAATTCAACTGGCTTACTGATCAGTGGACTGTATACTGAAAAATTATTAACTTTGTTGATTAAGCAAGCCATAGCCAGATCTTGCAATTATTTATTTTGAACAGTTCTATTGAGTTGAGTCACTTTATGGATGTCTGCATATCCTACTTTACTGCTGTGATGGCCATTGCTTCTTTCCTCCCAAACGTAAATTACGGTAGGATTTTAGAGTAAAAGCCCTCTGAAGTCTCAGGCATGCTGACAGCATTTTTGAAGATGTGGACTTTAACTTTTATTGTACAGAATAGCACCTCTTTATTAGAAAATGGTTATAGATATACTTTATCAACAGGCTAAAAGGAAAGGCGTGATCACACGGGTATCAATGGTAAGGTCTGCACTTCTTTTAGAAAGGTAAATACTAAAGTGTACTTTGACTCCTCTATCACCTGCGCTGGAATACTTGCAGTACTTCTCGGGGAAAATAACAGCGTTCAGCAAATTGTTGTGAAACAAGTGAAATAGATACTTGTACTCAGATCTGATATATGGGGAAACTTAATACATGTAACTTGGTGGCATTCAATCCCACTTCTTCCAAATAGGAGAACGGGAAATTCTGAACTGGCAGCTCTCCTTGGATTTTTGTGGTTTTTGTTTTGCTCCATATCAGCAGTTCTCCACTTTCCATGTAGGAAAGGAGTGTAGTTTCTATTATACTGTATTACACAAATACTGCTGCAGTATTGCAGGTATCTGTATACTAAGCTATGCTCATTTAAAATTCTATCACGGATAGTATAATATTTTAGTTTCCAAATTCTGATACATAACAAACAAATTTAAAGTTTTTTAAAGTCACCCAAAATGTGTCCCCCATCCCTCAGAGCATCACTGGCTATGTTAGAAAGCTATTAGAAATCAAAAGCTATGCTAAAACTGCAAGAGATCAAAAAAGGCCTATGGCAATATGAATGTGAAGTGATTAAGCCTATAGTTCTTCAGGCAAGATTGTTCTCTGGCTGAAAAAAATTAGAAAAACTCAGATCTCTTGAGGATAGGAATTCAGAAGAACAAAAATAGCACTTCAACATTATCTGGTTTTTTTGACAAGCAAGAAAAGGAGAGGGATGAAACCCAAATACACTGGACTAAGCATTGAAAGAAGCATTCTGCCTGGGCAAAATTATTTTAAATCAACTGTTTTGTATTTATGGCACATTTCGACCTATAATTGCTTCAGCATATTGTAGTACAAAGTTACTGTTGAATATGATGAAGAACGTTTTAATCTACTGAATGTGCAAAAAGCATAAATGACTTTTTAATAGCACTCTTGTTTTGACTGACAAAGATTTATGTCAATGAGAGAAAAGATTTTAATGAAAAAATATTGCTACAAAGCATATGTGTATGTTTACTTCGTATATATATGTGAATGAGACAGATATTAATAAAGAAATACAGATGCCTGTAAGATCTGGCCTTTAATTTTCCCTATTCCATTTTTAAATCCCTCACAGAGGTGTGGTATTTTGATAACACATTAGCACAGTTGTGACATAAAAATGGCAATACCTATAAATTAATTACATAATTTAATTTTAATTTAATTTTAATACATTTTAATACAAAATACGAGCATCAAAGACGTTGAAATAGTCTTGCAAACCTTTGACCTGATAGAAACCTGTGAGTAAAAAACCACCGCAACTGATTAAAAATTATTTTATCAGATTACCCCTCCCCAGGCTAGCCCTAGCCTCTGCTTGCTTTTCAGTTTTGGATCCTTCCCACCTAACAGCAGGGCTACCAGGAAAAATGGTGGGTTTAATGTTCAAAGCAACTGCATATAAGAAATGCATTTCACAGAAGTCCCAGGCTTTCCAGATTATAAAAGTGCTTGCAGACGTGTCCCATTGATGGCAGTCTTCTCTGTCTGCATTATAAGTGCACTGCTGTGACTGCTCCAGGACTACCCTTACACGGAGGGAGCGGGAGGGCAGGGGGAGAAGGGTACAGGCAAGTAAAATAGTGTGAAGACTCCAAAGACAAATCCAAGCAGATAAAATACCTGAAATAATTACTTGTTGTGAGCAGATGACAAAAAATTGCTACCGGGTCACACAATAATAGCACCAGGAGCAAGACACGTGTCCTCTTCCAATGCATGGCATGTGCTCTGTATAATTAGAAAAGCTGGGACATGACCTTACTCTCTCTAATAAATCTATCAAAAGCTAAAAATCATGTTTCACCTGGAAACCATATGCATGATTGCCATGCTGGTTTTCAACTAACAGGAAGTCATTTAACAGAAGGTGAGTGGAAGTCAATGATGAATGCATGCTTCAGCGTAGCAGCTGAACCAAAAAGCACCTGCTGAAATCCTGGGGTAGAATATTTTGGCAGGGAAAGTGTTGCCTATACATCTTCAGCTGGGAACTGAGTCTTTCTGTGTGTTACTCTCAGCTTAAAAAAGATATCCACCATTTAGCAGACACTCTACAGATAAAATAGAAAACTTTTGAGTGGGATGAATATTGCATTTATCTATTCTCTCTCTCTGAATTCAGCAGATTGCTCTAGCTTTTAGGAACAAAAAAATGCAGCCCCTCTCTCTCATCTGCTTGGACTGCTGCAACTAATGAGCTAAGACAAGCATCGCCACAAGCACTATTCATTATCATTGTTCCAGTCTGTGTTCAAATTATATTTAAAATAGTTGGCAAAGAGTATTGGTGAGAGAGTAAAAAAAGATTGCTCAACACACCCATATTCTACAAGTTTCTTTCTGTATAGAAACATCACTCTTCATATAGCATGTAAAGAATTTGATTTTCTTTCATACCAGACTGCAGCCAGTACTAGATTATTATTATTGTATTATACACACAACCAAACCAGATCAATAGTGAATAATGATTTTTTCTCTAATACACAACCTCTCACTCTTGCCTGAAACAAAACAAAATGAAAAAAAAAACCCAACCCCAAACTATAAGAAAATATTTTTCTTTCTATATCATTGTAAAATGAGTCAACTGTTTTTGTTTATTTGACTAGGTCCACTGCTCTAGAAGACAACACATGCATCAGATTTTGTACATAACTCTCTCTCACAAGAATTCAAAGAAAGTCCTTTTTGACTTGCTAAGGGCCCACCTACAGTGGGTCCAGCAAAACTTAATAACAAGTTACACTCGTTTACAATGTAACTTAAGTCTTTCCCAAGGGTCCAAGTTTTGCACACATTAAAAAGCCCAATCGTGAGTAACTCAGCAAAAACAACTGCCTTTTTTGATTTTCCGAAATGATAATACACTAACCATCTAAATTTCTATTTAAGCTTCTAAACAATTAACTTTTTTAAAAACTATCACTGATTTTATGAACCCAGGCTTAAGACTGCTAGTCTATTTGAATAAAATAAAATCAGTGAAAAGTATTGCATATTTATTGAATAGCATGCAACTTCATACATTGCATCAGAAATCCCAAAAGTATGTCAGGGAAGTCTTTCAGTGTTTTCTGGCTTGTGCTGCAAACCAGCAATCCTCGGGTTGTCTAAACAACATGGTTCTTTAAAAAACAGGTTTGAATTCTCTCCAGGAAGAGCTGATCCTTGTTTGGATATCAATCTAAAAGACTCAGAGCTATGCATTCTCTCTAAAACTGTTGTAGGAGGAGAGGAACTGTGGAGAGAGGAATCCAGTTAATGAAGTAAGAGAAAAACACACTGCCAGAAGGACACTTTGGTGCTCTGTCCTGTCCGTTCCCTGTTGCCTCACCCTGTCAATCACACCTGAGAAGACAGCACGAGCTGTTTCTTGCAACCACGCACAAGCCTCATAGCTGACGGTTTTGAGGCAACTCATGAAAAGTCATACAGGGAGAGGACACTTCATTATTGAAGTCACTGTGTTACTATATAGTAAGAGAAGGAAGTTTCACATTAACCTGACACAGATGAGTAATCATCTTGATACTATTTCCCAGATGAATAATCTTCCCAGGAAAAACTGCTAAACATTATCAGTTGCGGTTCAGACAGCTCAGCCGGGATGAGTCAGGCTGTAGGAGCACCTCAAGCTTCAGAGAAGCCGGAAACCTGCCAATGATTAAAGGTAGAAGCCTCCAAAACACACAAGAAATAAGGCTACTGGCTTGTTTGCAAAAGTCCATCCATCATTAATGTCAGACAGACCTTGCAGTGCTTTTTCCCCACACGGTTATATCAACATCTGAAAAAGACTTGTGTCTCCCCAGTTGACACAGTCACGCCAGACAGCCTCCTCATATGAACACAGGTTATGTTGACAGAGGAGGGTGGTTGGCAAGCTGTATCATTTGGAGATGAGGTCTAGTTACACCAACAGTAAACGCATTTTGTTGACATGTTAGGTTTGACCTAAGGCACTCTGCTAACATCACACCTACCCCACAGAAGTGCTGTAGTATAGACTGCAATGTAATGCCATCCTATGTCCAGTACAGTTCCCCTGCTCTAATGTAAGTTCAGAAACATTTATCACAAGCATGGACTCATGTCCTTAAAATGGTTAGCTCATTTTTCTAGGATTTAATAATAGTGATCCTTTTCTGTAAGAAAAACTCCATTCTTATATTGCCTGTACTTACCATGAAGGTGATGTGCATAATTTTTATGCATATTATGCATTTAAGAAACACATAAGTGACAAGATTTTCTTACGACACTTTTTCATAGTCACTGTTTTTAGTCTAGTGTAGCATAGCCTTACACATGATTTTCCTCTTTAGTCAGGAAAAATCACTGTCAGCAAGCAAGTTGCTTAATGTTGTTTACAACATGTCAAGGTCAAAATTAACATATGTAATGATCATTTTAAGCAGTGACACTGTGATGCATCAAGCATGAAAGAGGTCAAGAGTAAGTCCACTAATAATGTCATCTTATCCTTATATATCTCCAAATATTCAAAAGAATCTAGGTTTCAACTGGCTCAGTCTCCTTCATGAATTTTTGCACTAGTATATACACATAAATATATATCAAATGGGTTCCTTCATGGAGTGAATCAGTGCAGAAACATTCTCTGCCTTGCCCTTGTAGGAGGTGGTTTCCTACTGCACTGAGTGTTCAGGTAGCCCAGGGAAATCAGTGCCTGAACTCAGGCACTCGCATTTGGTGCTTAAAGTTAGGTGGTATGAATATACCCGCCTCCAACAGTCTGTTTATTTTCCCACAGAAGCTTGCTGAAATTCCCATAGATGTTGCTTAGAGCTCTATTGGTTTAATGTGATTTGCTGAAGAACTTGTTTATTCTTTACAGGTTTCTGTTTTTCATGTGCAACCTTCTCCTATTTCCTTTGAATATTCTCATAAGAACTACACATCTCCACTACTACATAACAAAGAACCCTGTTTAATATAACTATACTTTTATAAATGGCTTAGGAAAAGTAGGTTAGCCTGTTTACAAAGTGTTTGCCTGCTGTAAGCATGTTTTAAATACCTTACTTTACCTTGCTTAGAAATCCTTTAAACTTTTCTATGCATCTGCAGACAGAAGAGGCTGAACAACACTTTGCCTTTTAGATTTAATTGCTGCTTCCTGAAGCAACTAACCCATATCACTGTATCAAAAGTGTTATGGTTGTTGCTGTTGAGGTTGTGCTGATCAACTAAACAAACCTTTCAGCTGTCAGATTTGACAGTGACACATACATAACATCCTCTTTATAAAGTGGAAGCACCACAAGCACATCGGAAAGCCAATGTACTATGCACTCAATCTTTTTCCAAAGAGGGGTAAGAATCACATGTAATTTTTCTTCATAGCTGCATTCAAAGGAGGCATACTCCTTAAAATGGCATTTTACAAGGCGGCAGCACCAGCTAAGAGAGCTGTCGGAAAGGGACTGGATTGCAGGCAGCCAGTCAGCTAGGCACAAAAAGCATGGCAACTAATGGGAAACAGCCTTTCTTCATGGCATTTCAAGACCTTGTAGCAAAACTGAACTAGTCTTGGCAATAGAGTTAACTGTGTTTTTGTGGTTTCCCTTACAGTGGATACACTGGTAGCTCAGGAGTTGCAGCTGACAAAGGTCATGGAGTACCTTGCGCAAGTCACGGTCAAGCCTCACTACATACAAAAGCAGAAAACACCAAATCTCACTCTGAAAGGGACAAAGAGGGAGAGACGTAATTAATTCTGCTCTTCCTTGAGCATACAGTCATTCTTGACTGTAAACTGCAGGATAAAAGGCCTAGTGATAACTCTATTATGGCAACAAATTATATGCTTTATCTAAATAGAGGAGAGATGTTGTAAAAAGACATTGTCCTTCCCTTCCCCGCCCTTTTAAGTCCATTTCTATTGCACACGTTTACATGCACATTTCAGCCACTGAAGTGTTTACGGATGCACTCGAGCTAGAGCCCGTCCTACTGATTTAAAGCCCGTGGAGTCACGCAGAACCCAATTTATTTCACGGGGAAGAAAGGGGAGCATGATGTACTTGTGAGGAATACTTCTGAAACATTGTCATATCTGTTTAAAGAGGTAACATGGCCCAGAGTCAAACAGATCTGCAGGCTAATACATTTTTTGGTGTTTTTTTAAAATTGACACTGGAAAGCAAAAGGTGTTTTGTATATACAGCACCCTGTCACTGAGGTGTAAGCCAGGTGTGCCTTAGGAAATTCAAGATGCAAGTGCCCCTAAGTGGAGACAAGTACATTTGGAGAAGTGTCCACATTTCTTATAAATTAGCCATTAGTCAGAAATGATGGTAAGGTACCCAACTAAAATCTATTTCCTTGTTGCCTAAACCTCATTTTTTTTCTTCTGAGCTCTCTTTAATACTTTCTAACTCATTTCTGCAAGGACAGTTGGCATGCAAAATCACAAAACCTGAGACTGTCAAAGTACACGAGTCGGATGTACACCAAGGTGTTATTTTCTGATAACAACTGGCTACCATGCCAAACTGATGCATGTTCCCACTGACAGAAGAGAGAAACCTTAGGATATATCCCGAAGTTAGACAGAATTGTATCACTTGAGGTATATTCAGCTGAGGTCAAAGAAAAGGAGAGATGATTATCTACAAATTTCTCCCGGACTGGTCAGCATTACAGAAAAATGGTAATTATGCTTCATTAATCACTCCAATGAATCCCTGATCCCTTGTAAATAAGGTTAATAACATCGGTGCATGTGATACCAAGGGACCAATCTCAGTCTGGGAAAACCTTTCCATTTGAATTGTTAGCAGCCAGACTGTTTTTTCCTGCCAGAAGAAAAAAAAAAAGCCTCTAGTAAAACACCAACTAGATTATTATTGGCACATTTTTTTTTCAATAATATTTTTCATGTTTACCTTTCTTGCATCTCGTATCATCTTCCGAATAGTTTCCTTTATGGTGTAAGGCTGTGCTCGTGGTGGATGAAAAAGCAGATCAATATTTGTGCCACCAGAAATTCCAGGCATCAGGTAGGGCCAACCTAAGTCAAGATTTGGAGCTTCCACATCTGATTCAATGGGCCAGTAGGTTCCCGAGGAAGAGGTGTCATCAGTGGCATGGTTAGAGGAATAAATTGTGTTTTGGGGAAGTTTGTGAACATTGTTCAAAATATAATCAATTTCCTCATCTGCTAGGAACTCTGAGCATCTCTCCTTGGAAAGAAATTCTTTGTAGGCTTCTAAACCTCCTTCAATTAGAGCATCAATAGCTACTCGGTACCATTCCTTGTAATGAGGTTCAATATAGTTGTCTGATCTGCATTCATCATGTAAGGACGATAGCAAAGATGAAGTTTCCATTTTCACATATATTTTGTATAAAGTCTCTTAAACTTCCATTCATGAATTGATGAAATGTATCTGTAAAGAGAGAAAAGTAAGAAAACGATCAGAATATTTCTAGAGATCTATGACACGCACACAGATTTTATTCAAAATACTTTTCTGGTAATGTTGCTTTAAGTTTTTCTAGCACCTTCCAAGTATTTAAAAATGTTTTGAAAAGGCTCAGGGATTAATATTGCCAAAAGAATACTAAAGAGCTAGATAAAGACCTTCTTCTACATAAGACGAAACTAAACACATAATTAAGTGATTTGATGAAGTTCTTGTATTAAAAGCTACAGCAGATCTCATAATACACTGAAGATCTGTACCAGTAACACTAATACATACTCAATGCATGTTCCAATAAGCTACCGTAGGTTGTGTTTCAAAACTCTCTTTATAACAACAGACCGAGTAGTGTTCAGAGAAACACTTCAGAAACCAATAATATTTCCTACTTTTTGATGCATTAATCTTTCTCTGCAACGCATTCCTTTTCTCTGGCTTCTTTGAAACCACAGTCATTCAGGTCCTTCTTCTTATCTATCTGTTCTCCCATGCTGATCTAATCCCTTTGTTGCTCCCAAGCAGGACCAGCCTACCTCATTTCAGTGAGTTATGAGGAACTCCAGAAAGATTTCTCCTCCCACATCTGGGATCAAACTCTGAATCAGCAATCTGATGTCTAGTTTCCACCCTGCTCATTCCTTCTGCCAAAAGGAGCGGCTGCTTTAATCTTACCTTTTTTTTTTTCCAAAACATTAATAATAAGTTGTTTACTGCTGATGATTTATAAATTCATTCTCACCATCTTTTTATTTCATTTAACAAGAGCTGAGAGGGTTGGTTCCTGCTGCGACAATTTGGGATTTAAGGCAGACAGAGGACAAACGGCCAACGTGTCTTCCTTCACATTTGTGCAACCCTACGGGACTCCAGCAACTCCACCGTTCGCCTAAAACCTAAACTGCAATGAATTTCTGCACTGGGCAGGTAAGCCAAAAAAAAAAAAAAAAAAAAAAAAAAAAGAGGGGACAGATTTTCATGAGAGTAGCATGAATATGGCCATGTAAAACAGAAAGATGATACATGGTAGCACTGTTTCATCTTTCAGGGCTAGCGCATGAAGCTTAAGAGAAAGACAACAGAAGTAGGAAGGACATCCAACGATGGCAGAATAGTTACAAAAAGCATATACAAAGTATAGCTTCAAAGTTAACATTGGGTTTCCCTACAAGCCTAATTAATAGTGTAGCAGTATAATAGCAAGGAATAGTCGTACGGAGTTCTGATTTCATTTACTGGCATATAAACGTAACACAGTTCTCTCTTCACATCGAGACCTTTCAGATATTTTTGCAAACAGTGCATTTGCTTTCCACTGTCTGCTGGGAACAGTTTAAATCTTCCCGAAAGGAAACATAAATTAGCTACATTAATCTAAAGGAATGAAAATCAAAATCTCCATATACTACTAATACTCCAAAGTCCAATTAAATGTTCAATTAAGCCAAGATTTCTGAGGAACTTGGGAAGTTTGAGGTTAAAAAAAGACCAAGAAAGAAAAATCCAGATCTGAGGCTGGCATCAGCATGTCATATGAAATAATTCCATTTGAATCCTGTCTCTCAGCCAAGGAGCAGGGTAGGTCTTCCCAGATAGGATTGCTTTCGAGCCTGGGGGAAAGGAGTGTTTCTGGCTGCTTCCAGAGTAGCTCTTTGTGGTGAACTGGAAAGCAGCAAGCGAAAGGGATCCGACTGCTCTCCCCTGATCAAGCATTACATGTATTCCTGTGACAAATATTCAGGGCTTCGTTCTACACTGCTCTCACAGGTAGAAATAAAACGTTACAAAATAGAAGTGACACCATTTCACTTTGCCCAGATGCAGATACAGCCTCTGGTGTAAGGCGATGGAGAACCGAGCACGCGGTACAGACAAGACAGACCGATTCAAAGGTCAAACTCTTACAATATTGTAAAATTAAAACATTCGCATCAGTGTTCCATGGAAGCCAATCATCTGGAACAGGTTTTCAAGACATTTTAGATGAAGAAAGAAAAACTACCAAGAGTACAAAATGCAGAATTACTCAGCCGAGTCGTTCTGAAGAGTCTGAACACTAATACAGGTGACTTCACTGAGAATCTAATACACCCCGCTTGTAGGGCTCTCCAGGAGAAATAACTCTCTAAACAGTGTAGTAAAACAATCAGTCTTATTATGACATTTAAGACTAAATCTGATTTGACAATGGCAAATGAAAGATATTTCTAAAATTCTTATTACTTTGGAATGGATATACTTCTAAAATAGGAATTTTGCCACTGATTTCATATATACGGTTGAGAAAGACATAAGTGTTTATTTCAAAAGCTTGTCTAAATCCCTTTTTTCTTCTTCTCACTCCTTCCTTTGAAAATAATATAAGGGAACAGGGCTATACTTAATATGTAAAGTTGTGCAATATAAAATATTGAATGTTATGAACAAATAAAAGGCAAAAAATGATTGCATGTGTGTGCTGGCTCACGTGCGTTTTTTGTTTGGTTTGGTTCTTTTGACTTGTCTTGTGTAATAGTACAGTATATTGTTTGACTTTTCATTGAAAACAAGGAATTAATTAATTGTGGCACAGGTCAAATGCAGTATGTTCAGACTTATGCTGAAAGCAGGGTATAAATATACCATAATCTTGGAAAGGTAAGACTTCTAGTGCAGTGTCTTCCAAAGAAGAATAGTTACTTTACAGTGAACATCTTTGATGTTGGTCTTTGATTTACAAGTGCTGTTCATAAAAGAAGCTTAAAGCACTGCACATTTATTTAAGAAAGTAAATGTAAAATCTGTCAACACGGAAATAAATCACAGAACAGATGAAACAAATGACAAAATTCTAATTCTGGTTTTTGGAATTAAGGACATCAGTATGCGATACATTCATGAGAAGAAACAAAAGAAAACTCCCAAATTAAAACAATGGCTTCAGGTGTATTTGACAAAGGCTCTAGATGTCTTGACACAGGTATTTTCCTCCTTAGAAGTTAAAAGCTATTTTGTAGGAAATGTACCTATGAGACCAATATAATTTTGGATAGAGACGCAGAGGTTTAGACAAAATTCTAAAATAAACTTTTTGGTGTCTTCTTCAACCGTGTATAATGATTTCTGCATAATCAACTTGATTCTTCAAAGATCCTCCTCAGGTCAACAATTCCATTAGTAAGGTTGTGCAGAATGAGGCCCATCTCTGGAGGCTTCCAGAGCTTTATCAGACTTCATGTACATGATCACAAATTTTACCAGCACCAGGAAAACTGTTGTTCATCCTCTGAGAAATAACCTTGGCTGTTAATCCCAGCCCAGCGTATCAGCCATCTTCTCTGCTTGGACACAGGGATCAATTACTTGAAACTTTTTTTATTAAATGCCATTAATGGGCTTAAATTGAATTTAAACTCCAATGCAGCTGCTAAAACTGAATATTTTGCTGAAGAACACAAATTCTGAATCCTGCACTGATGTGGTCATCTTGTCCTTCTATTAACAACATGCTCGGACCTTTCCAGTGCCATTATCAGGAACCCAGCAAGAAGAGAGCTTTTTCTTTGAAAGAAAAGTAAATGCGCCTTTTTGCAGAAAGATACAGAGAGTATCCCAGCTTCCACAAAAGCAGCAGATGACAAATGCCCACTGAAGAAAATGATGCAACATTCTGCGGTGGTTCCAGGAGCACAGTCCTCCAGGCTAGAGCTAAAGACAAGCAACTTCCCTGCCTTACTAATATTCTCAGGATTTGAAAAATTTCCTATTCAGCAACTACGGGGAGCAGCTCTAACCTCAGGCTCGTACAGCCGGTCCTCGGCAAGGCCCTGGCCATGGTGCTCTCCTCGGGATGTCCTTATCTCTTTCCCAAAGGAAATGTGATCGCTTGGACAATTTCTGCATAAAGTTTCAACCTTGCCACCTCAGTTAAAGGAAATTTCAACCACGGGAACATCTGGTCACAGGCCCCTCTCTCAGGTATGGGTTTTGGGGCATCCACCTGAGCACCTTTGACCCACGGCTCTGCTGAGGAGCCTCCCCACCGCTTACAGGCCTGGTGTGATCAGCCTTTAACAGAATAAACAGGCGTTTTACGACAGCTACCTTCCACCAACCTTTGTATTAAGGACTTGTATCAAGAATAAATAATAATTACCTACGCTAAGCAGTGACAGGCAATTATTTCATTATTAATGAAATTACAGTATTTTCCGTGGATGCAAAGGGCATCAAATTCAGGTGAAAAACAACACCGCAAGCGTTCCTGCTTCTTTCTTTCTTCTTTTTTTTTTTTTTTTTTTTTTTAAACCAGAAAGTTAACTTTTCAGGCAAAACGGAGGCAACCAGCTGGCACCGCCACGTGCTCGGACACGCCTCAGCCTTGAGGACACCGCACGTGTGTCACCCCCGGCCACGGCGGGGCCGCAACGCCCCGCGCCCCCGCGGGACCCCGGCCGCGCGGGGGGCGGGTTGCGCAACGCGGCCCCGCCAGGGAGCGCGGCGTGGGAGCCCGTCCCCGCGGGCCGCCGACCCCGCCCGGCCCTTCTCCCGCCACCGCCCCCCCCCCCACCCCCCGCCGCCGCTCGGCGCCGTCTCCCCTCAGGTGCCCGGGGCCGGAGCCGGAGCCGCGCCGCCGCCGCCGCCGCCGCCTCCATTTCGCAATCCCCGCGCCCCCGTTTCAAACGCCCCGCGGCTCCGCACCGAGCGGGCCGTTGGCGGGGCGGGGGGGCGGCCGCCCCACCCGCCCGTCGGCAGCGCGGAGCCGGCGGGGGCAGAGCCTGCCCCTGCCCCTGCCCCGGCCCCGGCCCGTCCCGGGGGAGGCAGAAGGGAGACCCACTTACCGCGCCGGTGCCCCGCGGTGGGGTCTCGCCTCCGGAGCGGCGAGGCGGCTCGACCCGGCTGCTGCGATCGCGGCGGCGGCGGCGAGTCAAGGCGGCGCAGGGCTCATCGCAGGTACTTCCCGTCGCTCTCAGGCGCGGTGGGTGTGGAAACCAGTTACAACATGTCAGGACGGTGTCGCACCAAGCCCGCCGCCGCCGCGGGAGCGGGGCAAGGACTTGTCTGAACTGGGGAGGCCCGGCCCTCGCGCGGAGCGACGGGCAGCGCCTTCCCAGGGGCGCGGCGGGGCCCCCCCCCGCCCCATCCCGGCCCGCCCTGCCCGCCGGGCGGGCCGGCAGCCGCGGGCGGCCGCGGTCCCGCGGGGCAGGGGCCGGCCCGGGCCGCGCACATCGGCGGCCCCGCGGGGGCCCCGGGAAGCGGGGTGTGCGTGTGCGTGGGAGGCAAAACTCAAAGCAAACGTTGGCTTGAAGAAAAAATGAACCCGTCAGCCTCGAGTCACGGTTTCCAGGTTAACTCCCGGGGAGCAAGTCACGGCAAGGGAGCGATACCCGTTTGAGACCTTTAAATTAGGTTACGTGGAGGAGCCCTCTTTCCATAGCTCAATTGCTTTAAAACACTCTTCTTTTGCTCGTTTTGTCTCAGGTTAGAGAAACAGACCTGAAGGCAGGGCCCCCCATCCTGGCTGCAGTGCCGGCCAGGCCTTCCTGCAGCCAGCGTCATCCTCCTCGCCTGCCCGCAGGCTGGGCACACCAACGTGACAATCCCACGTTTGGAAACGTTTGAGAGCCCTCTTTGAAAGGCTCTTCCAGAACACGATCATCTTTTTAGTAGGACCAAGCAACTGCCAACAGATCAGCACGCCACATGTGTGCATGACTTAAGCATACCGAGGCTTAAGCACACTGAGTTTTCTTTGTCAGGTTAAATTAACGGCAATAAATAGAAAACTTTTTATAGGCTTTGTCCATATCATACCCTGTGGTGTGTAACTGCAGGCAGCTTTTTCATGAGCCGTTTAAGACAATGCAGTGTCACCCTGACAATTATGCTTTATCAGCAACAATTCATCCAGTCTGGCTTTAAGCATGAACTTTTTTTCTAACCTTTGCTGCCCAATAGTTAGTGCAGGGTATATCCTATTTCTGAAGCTAAGCATGGTTCTACTGTGACTTTCTGATGACAGTTCTCTGAGGAAAAAAAAAAGTAAAAATATGCAATATCTATACAACAATATACGTATATAAATGTATAAGTCTGGTGGCCACCAGGCAGTGACTTTTTCTGTACAGTTAATTCAGGTAATGGAATGCACAAGAGGAAATAGTTGGTGTCAATATACTCATGGACTACCCTTGGCAGATGTAGGATCACTTAGATTAAAAGATTAGATTCTTCTCTCACCTGAAAAAGAATTTCCCTGGTTTTGATGAAAAATAAAGTGGAAAAATTGCTGTAAAAACAAACAAACTTTTAACATGTACTTAGTACTTTATAGTTAGTTAGTACACAGCACTTTTTATCCCATGAAAATGTGTGGTCAGGAAGGAGAATGTGTTTCTGTGGAAACTTGTCCATAAAGAGGTGGGGCCATGTAAATTTTTAAAAGAGCAGATCTATTTTCTAAAATTATTTTTGAAAGGGTAGGAAGGTAGACGGATGATCATAAAAGCACTTTTGACCTTGACTGAATTGGTTGGACTTTTATTACATAAAATTTACAAGTATTACTGGGTCTTTCTTTTAGAGAAGTCAGTGGTTGAGTACCAGCTTAGCATAAATAAAAAGCTGTAATGAGACCGGTAATAGCTTTCTAAATAAGGAAATCTGCATGAAAAAAGGACCTAGGTTTTTTTGCTACATTAGTATCTGTACAAGGAAAGGTTTTTTTCTGTGCCTTTACAGTCCCCAGCTCAGTGGGAAACCAATCTAATACTGAGATCTTAAGGAACATGCACACACACATGCAATACAAATGAATAATACAGTATAAAAGAGCAACAATAATATCAGTAATAATATGACATTATTATTGCTGCTGTTACTAAGGAGAACGATGCACTCTCTAAATAGCCAGTACACCGTGCCAACTTTAAAATTAATGGGTAAACAGAGCGATGAGAAGGGATGAAGAAAACTAAAACAGATCTTTTTAAATACTGAGAAAGCCCTTGCATAGAAATAGAAAAAGGGGATGGCAAATGCTGTTGGAGATTCTTCCACTCAGTTGGGGGCTGTCTGAGTTTATCAACTGAAGCTCTCCAGTAGCTATCCCAGACCAGACATTTCATAAAACCTAGCTTGGATCACGTATTTTGGAAACCAGCTATCCACAGTCAACTGTCAAAATAAAGAACGTTTTTACTCTGCAGGTAGTAAACTTCTGGGTCTTGCAGCCACAGGAAGCAGTGGAGGCAGATGGTATGAGCAAGCTCAATAAGTGGTAAGACAAATTCTTAAACAGTCAGTATAAAACTGGATTCTAAAAGGATGAGGCAGGGACATGCCCTTCAGCATCCTTACTCGTAGAGTTGTGGAGCTGCAGCATTTTGAGGGGAATGGACTGCAGAAACTGGCCAGGCTTTCATTTGCCTAAACTGCCTTTCCTTTTGCCATTGGAAGAGTAATACTGGGCGAGACCAGCTGAAGCATCCTATTGATTGGAATCATTTTACTGGAATCCCACTGATTCATGAAGCCTCAAAACTACAAAAAAAGTTCTTATTGTAGATACAGCTTGTTCATGGGAAAAAAGAATCAACTCCGTAAGTTTGATATACCACCATCTTGAGAATGTAATCAGAAAGAACACTGATTGTCTTAAGTGACATGGGTACTCAGACGATGGTGCTGATGCATGATCATCTCTGTGACTTCCCTGAGTTTCCAGTTGTCAGTTTTAAGACCTTTTTTTATATTGACAGATCATCTTGCCATGTATGGATCTAGCTGAATGCAAGCAGAAGATAAAAGATTATTATCACATATACAATGACACCAGTCCATAAGTTTATGATAGGAATAATTATTAAGGATAAATATTTATATGAATGATACTTATATTCCTACTGCATGCCTACTAAGATTTAATTTAGATTTACTAAAGGGGACATTGATTTGGAAGCAGTGGATGTTTATACCATTCATGACATCTATGAGTTGAGCTTTATTAGATTTCAAACAGAGGAAGGAAGAGTACAGTCCTGAAGATTCATACTGTTTACAAATCAAAGGCCATCTCGTCTAAAGCATAAGCACAGAGACTTCACACAGTAATCTTAGAATTAGAGGAAATGTGCTGTTACAGATATGGATATAAAAGGAGCTGCACTGCATTTATACAAAGCTTGATGAGTACTGATATGAGACTGCCACCTTTCATAAAGTAGCAGAGAGAAAAATGACACAGAAAAGTACAAATTAATATGGAAAAACAGGTGTCCTACTCTCAGTACATGCTTTTTCAAATTAAATAATCATAACCTACTCTATTTGGCATCATATTCTTAAATCAGGGATACATTAATTTGGTCATAGTGACATAGTGGAAATACTTGGCAATGTCCAAACACCGATTAGTTTAGCAATTAACCCCACAGCTTCTATCAAGAAATGGCCAGTAGCTGAAATACAAAGAATTAAAGTCAAGATCTTTCACTGAGAGAGGGTTCCTAACCCATATATGGTGGCCTGGGTGTATATGCTATATACTATATGGTAGATTTTTGTCTTAGGTCAGGTCCTGGGTCAAAGCCTTATGCAAACCTACTGCAATGACTTCAGGAAGTTCAATTGTGAAGAGAATCTGAGGGTTTCCTTTGAGGAACATATGGTAAGAGATGAATAAAATTATGCAAAACATTTTATTTTTGAGACACAAGTAAATAAATAAAAATCCACCAGTCTTTATTTTCTGCCCTCAATATATATAGCTGAGAGAGAGGGTAAAAGAGCAGGGTGAGAGGGATGATTGAAGGTGAAGAACAGCTGCCATCTGAGGAAGAACCACGCAGACTGGGACTCTTCAGTTTGAGAATGAAGTTGGTGACTGAGGTTTCCTGATGTGGTTCATCACATAAAGGTGTAGCTCTGCTGTAAGACAGGGCTGAATACAGAGAAGGAAACTCCTCTGAGGTCTGCTTTAATATGAAGACACCACCTCTGGCTCAGGAGGCTCTGGGACAAGAAATTCCAAACTGATGGAGGATGACAAAGTATTTTCCATCCCTATGCTTCATTCCTCTCCTTTTCCTCTTCACTGCATGTCCGCATGCGTTGCTAGTCATCGAAGGGCAGATACAGGGCTACATAGACCTTTGCTCTGACTTCATACAGCTGTTCTTGTATTCCTTCAAAGAACGCTAAGGCCATTGTATAAAAGGGGAGAGGAGTACAGTTTCCTTACTTCAGATTATCTTCCTTGTCTATGGGTCAGAGAGGTAGCTCCCCTTGATCTTCTTACAACCTCCTAGACCCTGTGTGTGCCCTTAGACATGGTTCCATCCCTGCCCCTGGGGAAGGATGTCTGCACAGCTAGCAGCAGGTAGCCCAGTTTCTCTGTTTTCTTCATGGCTTATCAAATTTTTTCATTACATGGTTAGGTACCTTCTTCAAGCTTACCTAAACTTTCATATTTTCTGAGGTATTCTGAGATTTTATGTGTCCTTGTGATTCAGACTCAATCTTAGAAGTCTTTTTGCCCAGGTAGTATCCATGTGGTTGTCGTAACTTCCAAAATACATACTTCAGGCTGACTCTTGTAATTATTTTTTCTTTTCTCGCTTGCCCTTACTTTAATATCCACCTTTGCCTTACTTTGGAAATAATACTCATTGTACTATTACTACTACAAGCAGGCAGTAATACAAAATTGACCAGAAAAGAAAGAAAAAAATAAATACATCTCTTTTTCCAGTTGGTTGGAAACCAACTCTCCACCTGCTCACTTTCTCAGGAAACTAAACTTTCTGAAGTATTTTCCTTACTGGGCTTAACTGGTCCTTTTGATCCCATCTTCCCAAGGGTTGGTGCACTGCTGGAGTTTGAATGACAAAATCTTAATCGCGTATTTTGTGATCCGGACTCAGGGCTTAAGGTTTTAGAGGTAAGGGATGAATATGCTTGTCTCTTGAAGCCAGACATACTTTGGGGTAATGCGTTGATCAATAATGAAAATTTTACATTAATATATTAAAAGGTAAACTTACAGAGAATTTTGTATAATCAACATTTTTAATATTATAGAAACTATTATATACAACTTTGCATTGTGTATAAGTAAGAATCAAATTATTAAAAGCTAGCTTTAGACCCAGGATACACCAGTTTGAGCAAGATTTTGAGTACATCAAAGTCCAATTTACTGTTGATACATTAGTAATGGAAAATACCTCTTCCTGTTTAAGCTGTGTCTCCTCAGTATAGATTCCATGAGTCTTCAGCTCCCCATAGGAAGGGAGAATAATTACCTTACGGAATGGCAAGCTGTCCACTGTTGTTCGATCTTAATTTTTTTAATGAATTGTAGACCCAAATCCTGCATTAGGCCATGGCCAGGGACCCGAAAAAAGTACGCTGGGTTCATGTAGATGCTCTCTACATAGCCATAAGGATCTTCTAGTCAAAGGGAGAATTCACAGCTCCTATGTTGCTTCTGACTGAGAAGAAAGGTGAGCCCTATAAATAAATGCATAGAAAGAGAAAAATGAAATAGGGCTAGAGGGAACAAATTGTTGCTCGATTTGCACATGGTTTCTTTTCAAAGCTATAACCACTTTAACAGGCCTGTGTTGGCACTTACAAGGACACGCTTTTGGCCTAGTATTCACCTCTCTGCTTGGAGGTGAGGTTGGCAAAAGGATGAAAGGTCTTTGTCTCCTTCCAATCCCAGAAGTGCCTGAAGCTAGTTTTCCTCCCATTGCTGGTTATGGTGGATGCTTGGAGCCGTCAGTGTTACTTTAGCGTTTACTTGGGTGCTTGTGGTCTTAATGAGCTTTGTAAACCCAAGCCCATCCTTCTTGTAACCTTTTTCTAATGCTAAAATTCGGGAAGGATTAAAAGTTTCACGATGCCTTTGGGAGGTCTCTGGCCATCAGTAGTAATAATGGCAGAAGTAGAAGGGAAAAAGAAACCGGGGAATAGAGCAACCTATATCAAATAATTAAATCACATAAAAGTCTCAGCAGCATAGAAAGTTATATTAATGTTCCAAAGTATCAACAACATTATAAGTCTGAATGCAGCTTCTAAGAAATGGCAGGCTTATTCTTTTCTGGGTAAATTCATGAACTGTCAATGAAGTTATAACGAAGGAATTATAAGCTGTAAATAATTCCAAAAATATTCCATCCTCAAAGACAAGGTTTTCTTAACTGTCCACATACCTGTCTGGAAAACACAAATGGCCTATGATTAGGGATCATTTATTGGCTGAATGATACAAAGCAGACGCTGGAGTTCACACATGAGCCTAGCAAATGCTTTCCCACGAATTTGGTGCTGTACAATCAGTGTGAAGTTGTTAACTTATATGTACAATTAATGAAACATTTATCAATCTGTCTTCAGAATTAATGCAGTAGTGTTACTGCGACCATGATAAAGTAAGGACATAGATTATGCAGAGCTTTAAGTAGAGATAATGTCTTTCATCAAATCAGCTAATACTGTTGTGAAAAGTAGACAAGCTTATGGACGCTCAACCTTCTCCAGGTCTGAAACAGACGCAGCAAACTTCAAATCCAAGCACAAATTGTGAACAGTTGCTCTGAGTTGCATTAAAGATGTTTCAAGTACAGAAGAGAAAGAACATAGACATACAGGAGTAGTAATACTAGGTCCATCTAATTCAACATTATGTCTCTGACAGTAAGTGGTTAGAGTAAAAGATTTGGACAAGTTTGTAGTGTCCCATTTTCAGTTGCCAGCTCTTTCAGAGGCATACGCAAGCTGGGAATGACAGATAACCCATAACTATTCTGAAAACCCAATGTCGTGGTTTAACCCCAGTCAGCAACTAAGCACCATGCAGCCGCTTCCCCCTCCCCCTCCCAGTGGGGTGGGGAGGAGGAAAGGAAAAAAAAGTAAAACTTGTGGGTTGAGATAAGAACAGTTTAATAAATGAAGTCAAATATAATACTAACAATAGTAATAATGAAATATAATAATAATAATAGTAATGAAAAGGAATATAACAAAAAAAGGGGCGGGGGGGGGCAAAAAACCCCAGTGATGCACAATGCAGTTGCTCACCATCCGCTGACAGATGCCAGAGCCACGATCCGCGCCTCCCCGCCAACTCCCCCCTGTTTATATACTGGAAATTTGGGGATTGAACCCGCGACCTTTTTGCGTTATTAACACCATGCTCTAACTAACTGAGCTAACCACTGGGCATGACGTTCCATGGTATGGAATACCCCTTTGGCTAGTTCAGGTCAGCTGCCCCGGCTCTGCTCCTTCCCAGCTTCTTGCACACCTGCTCGCTGGCAGAGCATGGGAAACTGAAAATTCCTTGGCTCAAGATAAGCGCTACTTAGCAACAACTAAAACATCAGTGTGTTATCAACATCATTCTCACACTAAATCCAAAACCCAGCACTGTACCAGCTACTAAGAAGAGAGTTAACTCTGTCCCAGCCGAAACCAGGACACCCAAACAGAACTGAAATCCCAAGTAGAGAAAACACAGAGTCACTTGTTTCAAGTTAAGTTTTTAAAAAATCTTGCTGTGAGGTTGTGGGAGGAAGGAGATACGTTGTGATGGCACTTAGGCAGTGCTCTCCATGACAATGAGACAACAAGACACAACAGTCACAAGTTGCAGCAAGGGAAATTCTAATTGCGCACCGGAAAAATTCCTCTCTGTGAGGGTGGTTAAGCACTGGGATGTGCTTCCTGGACAGCCTGTGGGATCCGCCTCCATGGTGCTTTTCAAAACATGGCTGGACAAGGCCCTGGCCATCCTCTTCTAATTTTTCAGTTAGACCAGCTTGAAGCAGGAGGTTGGACTAGATGACTTCCAAAAACCCTTTTCAACCTAATTTTTTCATGGTGCTGTGATTCTATACTTATTCTCCTTCCTGTAACGGCTGTAATTCTGACAGAGTTTACTGCATCCCTGGAACGGTAAAGTCCTCACCAGAGTTTTGCTAAAAGGCAATTTTCCTTTATGCTTCTCTCCCTGTTGTGTGTTAGATCATTGTCCCCAGTCTTTAACTGGAATTACCTGATAACTAATCAAAATTTTTTTTTACAAGCTTAGGAGTTTTATATTATCAGCACGTAAGAGCACTGTAGAAGTTACCTCTAGGAAACTGAGGGGTTTACCAGTTCATAAGAGAAGCAACTGAGAAATAGTGAGAAGTAATATCTTGAGATTATGAAATAATGTTATTACCTGATTGTGTCTACTAATATTATCAGCAACGGAATGGCTAATTTCTCTGATACTTAAATTGGTTTTGGAGTTAAAACAGCAAGAGTAATGGAGACCATTCACTCCCAACACTAGAGTCTTCAGTTAGCTCTATTAATGTCCTTAAGGTCTGTCCTGAAATTCTGAAGCCCAGAAATAAGTATTATTTTTAAATACAAGCTTAGATCTGAAACCATTATACCGTGGTGCTATGTGGATTCCTTGTATATGGACTATACACGATTATCACTTATGAAACTGCAAGTCAAGCAAAACAAATACTGGCAGATTTTACTGGTTATTATTGGACCAGCTCATGTCAGAGAGAAATTTTGTGTCAAATGTTTACAAACAAAAAAGCTGAAAAGTTTCTGCACTTTATCAATAACATTGATATGGCTGCAAGAGATTGTGTTGTGCATCAAACCTTGAAATAATTCAACACTTTGAGTCCTCTGTGATATTTGACGGTTAATCTGAAATAGTCAAGTTCCTGAAGAGTATCTTGGGCAAAACATACTCATAAATTCAAACATTTGTGGATTCTCTCCATTCCCTTCAGCTATCTGAAATGGAAAATTGTTAACCTATGTGATAAAGGCCCAGAGGTGGATGTAAGCTATCATCTTATGTTTACCAATTATGAGACATCATGTGCTTGCAATTCATTTTGATCAAACAAATACATTAACATTTAAGTGGCAATCCCAATCTGACATGTACTTAATTAGTAAATGAATAAGGGTAGTTCAACTCAGGACAAAAAATACATAGACTAAGGAGTAATTCAGTAAAAATGGCTAGGTTATGAACATGGAAGTTGGCAGTTGCCCTTGCCAAGAATTAAACTTGTTTTAAAATGGAATCATTTATACAGGGGGAAAAAAAAAAAGTGTTTTGAAGCTAGAAAATATCTAAAGTTCAGTCATGCTGAACAATAAATGTATGGCAAGCTAGAATGAGTCAGACTATCATAAAAACGTAAGGCAGCATAAAAACCTTCTCCAAATGAAGTAAATGCTATCCTTTCATTTTTTATCAAAGCCTAAGCAACTTCTGAATGAAGTAGCCAAAATTATTTCAACCCTAACAAGGAACTTTGTTGACTAACACAGAACCTCAGGTACCTGTGTTGAAAGTTGCTCATCAAATAAGCCCTTCTCAACTGTTATTTAAACTGACTCCACAGGGTCTTACTTTTCCATGTTGAAGCTCCAGTGTGCCTGTCGCTCTGTGCCTGTGTATACACAGATCTTGGCCCCTCTGGGCACCTTCACACCTGACTCATAAGCCTGATCAACATCCAGAAGGTTTGACTTCCTCCTTTTGCATCCCACGTGATGCTCAGATCAAAAGGTTTTTAGGAACTTAGGTCCTCTGTTGGCTCTAGTCCTCTCAGCTATATTTCAGTTTTCGCTTACTGTGATTTGCAGTGAAATGAAAGAAAATGCTCACATTTTAATTTCCTTCAATCAGCTTTAGTTCAGGCCCTTAATAAAACGGCACAAATCTCAGTGGAGACATGAGCAGAGCACATCAGAGAAGACTGGTGCATAGACTGCAGTGAGTAAGCAGGCTTCCGGTGACCTCAGAAATGTGCAGTGCTGGTGACCTTCTACATCATGAAGCAGCATGCAACACGTCCACACCCACAGGAAGAACAACAAATCCAAGATCATGTCCAGTTGTTATTATGTGTATCCTAGTAGTAGGAAGCAATAAAAGAATAGTGGAGTTGGCAGACAAGTAAACAACAACACTTAGATTTTGATCAATAACCTCCAAATTGGCAGTAACATTAGGCATTCATAGCAGAAATAGGTTTTTTGTGAAGGAGGGTCATAATGAATCATGGTCTGAATTTGGGAAACTACTGCCTATGTCAAAAGTAACACAAAGTGAGAGACAAAAGGATGAGTGAGAAATATCAATACAAGTAATTGCAGATGTGATAAGAACAAAAGTGTTCCTTGAGGGCTATTTTATAGGCAAATGACTAATAGCCTCCCGTGTAATCTCCCTTATCCCCTTACCTGAATGTGCACATACATATTGTTGTAACATATTCTTAGCAATGTAGTTTTAACTGTCAGAATTTTGTTCTTTTCCTTGTCATCGTTCAGTTTCCCGATAAAGCCTGCTATTCCTGAAAAAACAAAATTTTCATTCTCCTTTCCCCTGTGGGTTTGTGCATTATTGTTGCAAGACATTCCTCTATAGCCTAATAAAGTGCAAAAATGCACATAGCACTGAGGGTCTGTACCTTGTCTATCAGTTTTGATTTGATTTAATTTCAGATTGGGCATTGCAGAAAGCCAGGTACAACAAACGTCAATAATATTTATGGTAAGAAGTGCTTGAGTGACTGTCCGTTTGACTGAATTCTTCTTACTCCATTGCCAGATAGAAAGTAGTACAGTGGAGATCATCATGTTGTCAACTGACACATAGGAGTCACACTATCCCTAGAAGAAGCCTTGAGAGATTTCTGAAAATGTCTGGCTGTAAGGGTGGTCTTGGCCTTTGAGACTGCAAATACGAACATAGGGAGAAAGGAGATTCATACAAGTTTTAATTCTGTGTAGTGTAAAACTAAAGTTCTAATTCAGTGTTATAATTCATAACAGCCACTGGAATGTATTTTGTTGTCAAGTACATTCTGTACATGCGTTAACCAGAATGCTGAGAAATGCGTAGGAGCAACTGGCAACTTTGAGGAGAGCTGTCACAGTGGAACTGAGTAGATTACTCCAATGAATTACAGGCATCATAGTAGATGGAAATACAGCGGAAAATACAAATAATCGATACGAAGCTTAAAATATTCAGGGTGGAGCTTAAAATATTCAGATCAGCAAATTTAACACAAAAATGAGGTGCATAGCACATGTATTGAGAAGGAAGGGGAAAAAAAGGAAATCATATGACAGTAATGGTTTATTTCATAAGAAAAACTAATTAATTTATTCATAGAGCTAAATGAACACATTTGTCCAGAATATGCTGGTGCTCATACTTGGAATATAGTTCTTCTTCGAATTAACATTAGTTATTAAGAAGAGAAACAAAGACTGTAATGCAGGAAAGATTGTAGTGAATTAAGGTCAATATTTTTGTGTATTTGTTTACACTGGGCAGCTTTATATTTCAGATATTGTACCCCGATTGTAATGGAAATTCTGCGATATTAAGTGACATTTAGCGCTAGTAAACATGTTTAAGTCTGAATGCATATGTACTACAGTCTGCATTAAATACTCTTAAATACAGTGAAAACTATATTCCAGTCAACACAGATCTTATTTCTTATCCTTCACCATTTTATCCAGACCCCACCAAGTTTTGGCTAAGCCTTGCCCATGGTATATGAAACAGCAGATACAGTTCACTCTGTTCCTTTTCCCTCAGAAGGAAAGTTGTTTACATTTTATACTGCTTGCTTTTGTAGGATTTTTCCCGGGAAGAGTTGGGGGATTTAAAAAACAAACAAAAAAATGAAGCAAACAAACAAAAAACTGGTATGTTTTTACTAGGAAATTTAAGACTGAAGAGACATGCTTTGCATCTGAAATGCAAATTGCTAAACATGCAATGGTTATTATTTTCTGTCCAAAATAATTTTACACTTCTTGGAATGACCTACAAAAAAATTCCATCTCTTGGAGACTTACTTTACCCCTAGGCAGAAAGTTGGACTGTTGTGCACATAAATTCATAAAAACATTGTATTGAACAATAAATCTCATTTACAATTTTTTGATAACAGTTGGATCTTTTTTGAATGAAAGGTGTTATTTTAATAAAATGTCAGAAGTCTATTTTTCCATTAATTTAATTGATTCCACCTACTTCATGCATTATGTAATTTAATGAACTGCTAAACTTCCTGATAAGAGTTCAGTAACAATAATGAAAACAATGAATTATTTTATCATAATATAAAAATACTTACAAAGGAATCAGAAATAATGGTAAAGATAAAAAGGACAATCAAAAATAATTTTAATGACTTTGTGTATGAAAACCAGAACTTTCAAACTTTTAAACTGCTTAACTAGTTTATGCAATAAACTCTATATGTAATTAAAATAGAGTTGCCTACAGGGAGAAATCATACCAAAACAGTGATGAGAATTGCAAAGTCAGGTGCTTAAAATGTGAGGAATGTAAAAATAAAGGCTTCCCGTGCAAATTTCATTCTGCCTTTTTTATGTATACACATTATCAGACAGCTTTTAATTACTTGATTGTATAAGTGTTGTTTTTTCCCTCTTTGGGAAATCTCGCCTTATTCAATAAAGGGGTAGTTACTCGATATTTCTTCTGCCTTCAATATTTGATATCAGATCTTACTCAACATCCAACAGGCAGATCCTGCATCAAATGTAAAATCATCTAATATCTTCATGGATGGTTGTGCTGTGCTCTCACCATAGCATGTAAGTGCTTCATAAAATTAGCTAATCTATAGTTCCCTAGAAAATTAAGTGCCACTATTATCCTCATTTTATAACTAAGAAATTGAGACACACAAAGATTAAGGTCAGAATTGTGAAAAGCATCCCCTAATTTTGGATGCCCAACATGAGATGTCTGATGCTTCATTTTCAAAGCACGTAATACTTTTATCACACTTTTTGTCTTCAAAGCACAGCTTTAATCAACTTGAAGTTAATCAACTTTAAGAACAGTATTGTAGCTGTGTCTCAGCCTGGAGAGACCGAGACTGGATGTTTAGCAAATGGATTTATAGGTCTGTATCTGAAAGATGAGGTACACTGAGTGTTGCAAATGTGCCTTGCCAAAGAGGAAAATGGTGCTTCAGTTCTGTTCTAGGCTTTGGAAGGGAGTGTGCTCTGATAGTTTTGGGCACTCATTTCTTTGTATGGAGTAGATTATAGAGATGCTAAGCTAGTGCCACTTGAGCTGAAATGTCCACGATGCTATACATATTAGGAAATACAAGCACAGATCCTGTGCTATCAGATAAGTGGTATCTTTATATCAGCACGGTGACACACCTCTAGTAACAAGCCCTAATTTTCAGATGGATGAATTAGCTCACACACAGTAACTTAATGGCGATAGTTGCCTTGTTCTGGAGCCAGCTCACTTGTCTCACTCCGCTAACAGGGTAGGCTGCCCATAGAAATATCTGTGCCTGCTTTCCCTAATCATGACTGATGCCACTCTGTTGCTCCTGTTTTGTCCCAGCAGTGTGTCTGTAGTCCTACCTCCCAGTTTGCCATCAGTCCCAGAACTCATGCCCCTCTCTACCATTACAGGTGATCAGACTCCTGTCAAGTTTATCTTCTCTCAGTGTGCCTAATTCTGTTTCTGGTCTCAGTTTGCCACTAATGCTCAGTGGCTTCTTGCTCCAGTCATGTGGTGCAACCAAGTCCAGCCCCTGTGCCCCCTCCACCTTCTGCCTCTTTCATCCCTTCCTGCCCATTCCTTCTGGCTCACTTGACCTTCCAGCTGGCCAGCTAGATAGTGTTATAAGTTTGCGGTCCAATAATTGAAATGGAACCAGTCCGATTATTTAAATCAATTTATTTGAGCAAGCAGCAGTAAGCAAAACAGCGCTGGGCGGCCGGGGAGTTTCCACTCTACCAACGGCGCGCGCAAAATGGAGAAGGGTTCCCTTACTTATACAGTCTCTAGTCCCTGCTTCCGTGCTGGCTGGTATCGTTTGCGTTGTGTGTGCGCCTGTGCCGGCAGTTGCTAGGTGGTCGTAATCTGCCTCCTGGGGGTTGCTGGGATGAAGGCCGAAGTCTTCCTCAGCTGCCTTCTAGGTGACTTAGGTCCCGCTCATGTTCTTGTGAAATCGCCTTTTCTTTTATCCGTTACTCAGTTGTTTCTTCTACCGAATATTTGGCTGTCCCTACCCCCACATGTCTTTAGATAACTAAGGAATGTTTCAATACTTGCAAGCAGACCCCCACATGTCTTTGGATAACTAAGGAATGTTTCAACACTTGCAAGCGATTTTCACACAATGTTTGTGGGTATACATCAGCGAAAAAAAACCAACAAAACTTTCCACATGTCTTATACAAGCAAGATTTGATTAACAAACTCAGGGTTCTACTTATCACAGATAGTGAGTTTGGTTTCATCCTTTAGCTGCAGCCTCCTCAGAGCTACTGCATCGTGGTGAAGAACAGGGAGGCATCTTTCTCCACTGGCCAGTGCAAGAACAGAGATGGGAAGGTAAAAAATGATCAACAAGAGAAATATCAAAGGTAAGAGATTCTAGCCAATCAGTTAACATTTGACAAAGTTGGAAGCAACTGAAATTAGCATCTTTCCAGGGGAGATGCCAATCAGCAATGTCTGTACCCAGAGCTGTTTATGAGACCTCTAAGGAAGACTTCAGAATCACACAGGTGTTTGAATGACTGACTCGACCATGGTGTCCCATACTTAAGTCTTTTATTTTTGGTGTTGAAAGTATCAGCAGTGTCCTGTTTTTGGCTAGGATAGAGTTAATTTTCTTCCTAGTAGCTGGTACAGTGCAGTGTTTTGGATTTAGTAGGAAAATAATGTTGATAACACACTGTGTTAAGTAGTAAGTTGCTAAGTAGTTGTTTAGTTGTTGCTAAGTAGTGTTTATACAAAGTCAAGGATTTTTCAGCTTCTCATATCCAGCCAGCAAGAAGGCTGGAGAGGCGCAAGAAGTTGGGAGGGGACACAGCCAGGACAGCTGACCCAAACTGGCCAAAGGCATATTCCATACCATATGACATCATGCCCAGTATATAAACTGGGTGGAGTTGGCTGGGAGGGGCGGATCACTGCTCAGGAACTAACTGGGCATCGATCGGCGAGTGGTGAGCAATTGCATTGTGCATCACTTGTTTTGTATATTCTAATTCTTTTAGTATTATCATTGTCGTATTATTATTATTATCATTATCATTATTTTTCCTTCCTTTCTGTCCGATTAAACTGTCTTTATCTCAACCCACGAGGTTTTTTTTTTTCGATTCTCTCCCCCATCCCACTGGGTGGGGGGAGTGAGCGAGCAGCTGCGTGGTGCTTAGGTGCTGGCTGAGGTTAAACCACGACAAGCAGCGAGAATAGAATCTGTGCATAGGATAGATAACAGAGCTCCCCAGGCAGTCTGCAAACTAACCCTGAGAAGATGTTTGAAAATTCTCTATTTTCCATGAATCAAAACCAAGGTCTTTTATTTTCTTATGAATGACTCTTTAGAGTAATTTTCTTACAGCTCTTATTGTTTAGTGGATGTCCCATGTAAGGCTCGTTATATATGTCCTATGTAAGGCTCCATCTTATGCAATAACCTCAGCTCCTTTCTCAAGGTCTCATGCTTTAAGTTTTTCTACCGTACTGTGCGGACTGTCAGGGTAAGATCAGCACATGCTTCTGACTGACTGGCCAGGCTGCTCAGGCAGGGAAACAGAGCGCATGAGAGGCTTTTGCTCAGGAAATCATTAATATGGGTTCCTTTTCCCTCCCCACAAACCAATTTTCATGAAATTCACAATAATTTAGTAAGGTGTTACCTGCAGGTTTGTGTGCCGTTGGCCAATGGACTAGTACTGCAGAGGTGGAGAGGGGATGAAGACACCAGATGGACTGACTGACAGAAAAATCACAGACAGACCAGTCCTTAAGTAAAATAGGCTCAACAGATACTTTGGATTAAAACTGGATCACTAAAGGTAATAAACAAAAGCTTTTAATGAAATTAGTGTTTCCATTATTGTGACTAAGTTATCAACCTTTGAGGAAATAATGCCCAAAGTCTAGGATTTGTAGAAGATACTTGCTGGCACCTGTGTTGACAGTAGTGAAGTGTAGTCACACTAAGGAATGGGAAATTTGCTAATGAAAGGGGAAAAAAGCCAAGAAGATGTCTCAATCCCTTTTTTAACTTGAAGCAGTGTATCAGGAAATTCCTGCTAAGGAAATACACAGGTAAATGGCGAATCCTTTCTGAATAAATTAGTATGGAACTTAATAACAATGCCTACATTTTAATGCTTTTGTGGCCTTTAATGGAAACCAAAGTAACTGATCTGAAAGAAGATGATCTGTTGATAACTACTGTCCCAACTTGCATCTAGTCTAAACTTAAATTGAGACAGACATCCTTAATTAGGTTAGCACCTGAACAGTCTCAATTATTTTGAGATGTAAACAACCGTACTGCTATGAAAGTCACTCATACCTTTGCAGCTTTTATGATTTGCCTGGAAGCAATCTTCTCTTTGGCAGATGTATTCACAGAAAAGATGTTACTACAAGGAAAAATGATAGAAACATATTCTTGTAACCGAAAACACCACCAAGGAAAAACTTTTTCTCTCTTGAATGAAGGAATGAATGCAGGCTTGAGTTAAAGTATTTTCACTCAGTTATAAGCTTCTTTATTTCCTCTCAAGAGAAAGAAATTCTGTATAAAGCCCTGTGTCTTCTTACTATGGTGCTTTAAAAAAATTTGTTTTATCACCTTCAGGTGTTGCCAGCTTTGCTTTCCTTTATTTTCCTTACATTTCTTTTTCTTAGAATTCTGTACTTTCCTGCACTAGTAATCACATTAAATCTGTGTCTGCCATTCTTATGTCATGCCATTCCATATATTTTATGTACATCTTTAACGGTCTTTTAGATGGATGAACATGCATTTTGTATCTTTCTTTCTCATTTTTATTTCACTTACATGCATTTTCCATCAAATTTCATAGATATTTAGCATGTCTATCTTTGACATAAACTTGTCCTACAATTTCTCATTGTTTCTGTCCTTGAAACATAACATTATGTTGCTACATAAAATAATCCTCCTTTTATTTGTTCCTTCTCCAAAATACCATTGAGTACATGGTGATGTTGGCAAGTCTCCAGGACAGGGCTATACTGAAGCGTACCACCTCAGGAAAAGCAGTGGGAAGGACTTTGTTGCCTGCTTTCAAGGATTCCTCTTCTCTGAACCCATCCTACATCCTTTTTTTGGAGTACAGCTTGGTTTTCCTTGTGCGAAAAGCTGTCACTATTGCATGATGTTTGGGAAAGATTAACCCAAGCTCTTCTTTACCTCTTGCCACATCTCAATTTAAGATCCATGCTCCTAAATTAGATTAATAATAGAGTAGCTCCAATGTGCCTAAAGTTAACTGCTGTGTTTGTTTGACCTAATGTAGGCCATGCAAGGTTGGTTCCTGTCCCCAGCTCCCTGTGCTCCTGCATGCAGATGTGCACGAGGGAAGGGAGGACAATCCATAAGGAAGCTAGGAGTGGTACTTTTCCCACAAATATCCTGTGGTATCCTTCCTTTCGTATGTTTCTAAATAAAGCGTTGCTAAGCCTGTGTAATGATACGCAATCAGCCTTTAGTGCACTCCTCTGTCGAGTCTTATGGGATCACTTTTATCATTGCTATTATTCAGCGTGAAGGTAAACCCACTCTTAGGACCGATAAGAAACAGTGATATTATTAGTATGCTCATGCTCATATCTGAGTTGTTGCACAATAGGGAGGTGGCATTTTTTTCTCTGCCACTGCTAAGGATTTGGCCGAGCTTCGTCCCAGCTCTTGTTCAGTGTCCAGTGCAGGAAGCATTAATAAAAGGAAATGTCATACTACATACTACAGAGTTATTTCTTGGATCTTGTTTAATATACTTGAAGAATTTTGTGTGTTTAGTGTCTGCTCCCTATTGAACGTTCTACAACCATCAGAGCTACCTTGATGCTTTGCCGGGTCAGAAACACTGTCTCCAGGATGTTGACAGATATGACGTGCTGGACCTTGGAGTTCATTTCTGGAATACCAGGTTGTTGGAACTTAGCATTGGTCTGTTCTTAATC